>NC_090937.1:493405626-494005626 GCF_040938575.1 Ambystoma mexicanum
GATAGCCCTCAGCTGTAACAGGTTGATGTGGAGTTTGGACTCCTACGGAGACCAACGACCGCTGGCGGTCAAGTCTGCGGCACAAGCTCCCCATCCTGTGAGGGGAAGCATCCGTCACTACAGTCACCTCCAGCCACAGTTGCCAAAACTGCTCCCACTTCATCAGGTTCCTCTCAGTGGACCACCACAAAAGATACTGGGAGACCGAGAGAGAGAATCTGAACGGGATCCGACATCTTGCCTGAGCACTGCAACCACTGCATCTTGAGAACCCATTGCAGGGATCTCATCCTCAGCCTGGCCTCTGGCACCAGAAAAATGCAGGATGACATGAGGCCGAGCAACCTTAAGAATTCGAAAGCCGCAAGACTATGGGCATGTTGAAACTTGTCCACCATCTGCACAATGTGATGAGCCCTCACCTTGGGAGGCGAGCACTTCCCCAAGCATGTGTCCAATACAGCCCCTATGTACTGGAGCTGTTGGGAAGGTGTCAGATGCGACTTCTTGAAATTGAGGGAGAAGCCCAGCCTGTGGAGGGAGCGGTAGGCGAGACCGAGGTGATCCAATGGTTGCTCGGGATAATGCGCATGGATCAGCCAGTCGTCCAGGTAGGGGTAGACGTGACCCCCCCCCTCGCCTGAGATACGCTGCCACCACCACCATTAACTTGGTGAACACCCTCGGGCGGAGGTCAATCCAAATGGCAGGACCCGAAACTGAAAGTGCGAGTCGCCAGCCGCAAACCTCAGGTATTTTCTGTGCTTGGGATGAATCAGCACATGAAAGTAAGCATCCTGTAGGTCCAGAGACACCAACCAATCCTGAAGTTGAAGGGCCTGGAGGACTTGAGAAAGAGTGACCATCTTGAACCTGTCTTCCTGAGATGTTTGTTCAACCTTGTTCCTTTCCGCTACAGGCACCAGTTCTATAGCGCCTTTCTCTAGCAGAGAAAAGATTTCCTGCACAAGGAGTGGATCCGGAAGCTCCAAAGAGAGATTCCCCAGTGGATTGTCGCAAGGCCGCTTTAGGAAGGGAAGGCAGTAGCCGTGGGCGATTGTATCCAGAACTCACGCATCCGAAGTAATGGCTCGCCACTCTTCGAGATGCTGAGACAGTCTGCCCTCAAACGGCGACGCATGGGACATGGTCTCATGACTGTTTTGGAGCGGCTGCGGCTGAAGGCAAAGAGGCAGCTGCCTGAGCAGCTTTGGCACCTCTATTTCCCCGACCACCACGGGTACCTTTCCGCTGACCCCTTTGACTGGCGGCTCCTCTCGTTCTACCAAAGGAGGAGTAGTAACGAAAAGAGCCTCTCCTCCACTGCTGTCCCCTAGGGCAAAAAAGGCGGAGGTTGACGCACAGCTGCGCTTAAAGATTTTGCTGCAGCTTTTGAGGTCTGCAACCTATCAAGGCTCTCGTCAGCATTGCTGCCAAACAAATGTGCCCCATCAAAGGGCATGTTCAAAAGACGGGCTTGCACATACGGAGCAAAACCCGACTTCCGCAACCACGCAAATCTGTGTAGAACGGTGCTCGCAGCCATGGACTGGCTCACACTGTTGCTGTGTCCAAACCCGACTGAAGGGATTCACACATGGCATCCTTGCCATCTTGCACGAGAGCAAGGAAACCATCGCTTTTTTCCTCCTCGGGAATAGGCTCAGCCACAAGAGAAACAGTTCCACGGAGCGTGTGAAAATCTTGCCAAGGCACAAATGGAGTTGGCTGATTTTAGCGCCATACTCCCCGCAGAAAACACCTTGCATGCCCAACCATCGAAGTGTTGTCGTCCCTATCAGGAGGGATGGTAGGGTACGCCGCTTGCCTCGAGGTGGCCGTAGCCACCTGAACCACCAAACTCTCAGGAGTGGGGTGAGATGAAAGGTAGCTGGGGTCGCTACCGGAAGGGCGTTATTTTTTAGTAAACGATTTGTTAACTGCCGGAAGAGATTCCGGGGCCTGCCAAGCAGCCGCCACCCTTTTCTGCAAGGTCAAATGAAATGGCAACACCGGGTCAGAGGACGGACCTTGATCCAAAATTTCCGTTAAGTCATCCTGAATAAAAGCTTCAGGAGGACTGGACCAACCAAGGTATCCGATTACTCTAGCCAGAAGTCTCCTGTACGACGACTCAGCATGAGCCCCAGGCTCAGGCGTGCCAAATTCCACCTCAGGCGAAGTGTCCAGGCCACTAGCGTCATGAAGAGATGGTCTCAAATCTTCCAATTGGCTATCCCCTGAAACAGGAGCCACATCATGTTCAACAGGGTCAAGATCTAAATCCGACCTTGCCTCCTCCTCATAGATGTCATCCATAGGGAGGTAAAAGTCCTGTCTCGGAACAGCCGAGGGTCTGGAGTCCATAACAGGCCTTACAGACTCGGAATTAGCCTTCCTTGCAGGATCCACAGTTCTAGGGATCTCCGATGGTACATTACGGTCAAAAGGCCCAGAAGGCGTTGAGGGCGCCGACGGCTTCGACAAGGGCGCTGATGGCGCTGAGGGCTGATACAAAGGAAAAGCTTTGACGTCTGTATCCGATGGACACAACGCTGAGCTCGAGCCCTTAGCAGGTTTCTGCGGTCTCGCTGGGGACGAGGACCGAGACCTGGAAGCACGTCTCTTGTGACCATCCTGAGTCTTGTCCGAATGGGACCTCGAAGGTTCCCGATAAGGATTGCACCGAGGACCCGGGCTTAAAGGAGTGCAAGCCCCAGATGGAACTGTGCCCTACCATTTGAAAATCACCAACTTCTGTTCCCTAAAGGCAGCCCATTCCTCCGGAGTCGAGGACTCAGTTGGCAAGGCCTTAGCAGTTAGAGACTGGCATTTGGAACAGTCGTTGGTGTCGGGACTCTCGCTAAGCACCACAAACAAATGCGATGCGGGTCGGTAATCGACATTTTCAACTTGCAGTCCCGGCAAGTCTTGAAGCCAGACCACAGAGTCGGAGGGGTTGAAGAAGAAGACACATTCACAATGAATAGACGAGGCGCACTGAATCTAAAAAGGAAACATGTTTGCGGAAAAAACAGAACGGAGGCTACAGGCACCGTGCATCCTATTTGTAACATCCGGTGGCGTCGCCCTCGACGGAGGCTTTGGAGGGACATCGACCCGACGCCATCGACGCAGTTCGCCCTCTGCCGAAAAAGTTTCCGAAGTACACAGCTGTGGACATTACATGTCAAAGACGTGGAATACATTGGAGGACACAATCCATTTGACAAGAGTGTTAATCGGTCCGTACGCAGAACCAACACGATGGCGCTCCCCAGACCGCCGCAGATGAATTATTATTTGTCCTTGCACAAGTTAGCCCCCTGACTTATAAGAAAAAACAGGACAGGGAGGTCAATTGCTTAACTAGCAACCCGAAAAACATCCCCATGGTGGCTGGGTTCAACGATAAAAGTGGGAGCACGAAAAAGGGAATGGTGGAGGGAGAAATTTCCGCAAGCCTGGTGTCGGGAATCCACATACTCACAAGCCCAGGGGTTGATTTACACACACCATGCAGTCTCCACATGCTTTGCATAGAGTTGCGCAACTCCACCCCCAAGTTAAACACGCCACACTTTTGCAGAGAGCAGAGCCCTGTCTGCTGTGGAGATAGCCATGGCAACGTTGAAAGCCTCTGCATACACGTAGTCGTATAGATGCACAGATGGCTTGCAATGGGAAGATCGGCACTTGGGGTCACGTGACGCGCATCACGTTACGTAACCCAGGAAATAAGTATCGCCTTCGCCGACAATGCATCGCTTCTGATTAAAGCTTTTCCTTGACATCTACCTTGCTGACCAGTATTACTGCTTCCCAGATTCGTCTCTTGCCTCATGTCTGGATCTGCTTTGACCCTGATTTTAATCACTCAGAGTACTTAACTGACTGCTGTTGTCACACGTCTTGCTTCACACTGCCTGATCAACACCAATCTAGGTTTTGTCCCTGGATTGATTTGCTTGCCGCTTTGCCTCATTTCTGCCTGCACGTTGCCGACCAGCTTCTGTTCTTTGGATTCCCATGTTGCTGTTCTCCTTTTTTCCACTCCATTAAAGACGCTTTGCTGAATTTCGCATCTGCACCAAGTTTACTGGATCTTTTTGTGTTCACGGCTGTTTGCTGTGCACGAACTAGAGACACTTGCTGTACTGCACCACCTCGTATGCTCTGGCGTTATCGTGCCTTCGGGACAGGTCCTCACTTACCAACCCCTTCCTTTTGCATACGTTTGCCTTGGACTGCTTTGGGGAATTCCTTTTTTCCATTCGGATTGAGGAGAACCATCTCCGGTTCCGGAAGCACCTCAAAACCTTCCTCTTTGCTTCTGCTTTCTCTCTCCCTCTCCCCTGCTAAATTCTTCACTGAAACTGCACTGAATCTGCAACTGGGCCACTCTCTCCGACCTCAGTCCTTGGCCCAGCCACTCTCCACTTGCACTGCCTCCCTGGCAACCCCTGCACTGCGGGACTGTCTCTTATCCCTACAGCCCCCCCTCCCCAGCACTTGTCTGCACTTACCTTGCACTTGCCACCAGCTGGCCCTATTATTTATTTTTTATTCTACTTACCCTGTACTGCACTTCCCCCCATCCCCTTCCCCTTGCACTTTTCCCTACCCCCCTACCCCTGCACATGTGCAATCTAAATGACACCTGGCCAAGTAGGATCGTTGTCTGTCTTCCCCTTGTTCCCACTCCCTGCCTCGTCGCGCCTTGAAACACTTGTGTACAGGCGCTTTACAAATGCCATATCATATCATATTCGCTTCACGCCTGGTAAGACTTTATCCTCTATTATCCTTTCTTTCTATCAAAGCCATCACGTGCCTCTCTCACTTATACTCCTGTATCCTTAGATATCCTTGGTCGTATTTGGGAACACAACGGACCCCTGCTGCTCCATACCACGCGCATACCTTGCTCAACTGGGAGCATCGCACTTACCCTAGAGGTTAGCTAATTTCTACCTTCTCTACCTATTAGAAGAGACCTTTGGTCAGTATTAATAACGGCTTTGTCTTTTATATTACAGCTGGTGGTTTTCGAGTGGCGTGTTCACATATCTTCCAATTGATTAATTCCTCTGGTTGTATGTGTTAGGCAGAATTATATGCAGTATCCTTTGGGAACACTACACACAATTAAGACTACAAGTGACAGTACAATTTCACCTTTGGTACAAGCTCGTACTACACAGTTATAGTGGTAGCAGTAGCAGAGCAGCCAGACTTAGCTCAAGAGTAAGTGAGCAGTACAAATAGTTACACAAATGACAGCAATTACTATGATTCAGGTAAACACTGACTCAAGGTTTCTAAGTAAAAGAATATATATATAATTACTCAACAGTTGTATAACATTTCACTATTCTAAGCAAGGTCAAAATCACAATCATAAATACACCATACCACTTCCCTTAAATTCCAGACAAGCTAAGCGCACAAAATGAAGTGGGAGCAAAATGGCACTCCAGCAATTTAAAAAGGGAGGGAAAGACAAAGATATTAGAAATTAGGCAAAACCAACAGGTAAGTACTCAGGGAAATTGAACAAGAGAAACTACAGTGAGGAGATCAGATAGAAAAAGGCTTAGGGCCAAAGTCAATGGGTCAAAGGTCTTTTGCTCAAGATCACACAGTTCAGGGTAGTTTGCAGTAAATTTCGTGGCACAGATTCCGGATGAGGTTGGTCGGTAGAGAAGTTAGTGCAAAGAGAAGAGAAGGACGAGCCCTCGGATTGGAGAAAGATTTCAAACACTTTCACCGCGGCTGACAGAAACGGACAACCGGATTTGCACCTTAAACCTACCTTAAAACAGAGAGGGAGCTGTAGCTGAGGCGGACGTTCCTGGTGGTTCCTGCAGGCTCACGGTTCCTGAAGCGACTGTCGGACTGACAAGAAGTAGAAAGACTGGAGGGTCCTGCGCCACCAAGCGAAGAAACCAGCAGCAGAGCAAAACAACAAATAAAAGGTGCGCTCCTTAAAATGCAAGCAGGGTCCGACCTTCCTGGCTATCCAGCCCACTGTAGCTCTGTACGGCGAATTCGACCAGAGGAGGGGGTCTGGCTTGTAGTTTGGGCGAACTGGTTGGTCCCAACAGCTCATGGGAAGAAGTTTCCTGGAGGATCTTCTCTGTCGTCGGATTCTGCCGATTCGGACCTGCAGCAGGGTTTCACCGGGCGGTTAAGTCGTGGTAGGGGTCATCTTCTTCCAGTTCCTCGTTGGTTCTTTCGTTCCAGTGGCGACTCTGCTCTTCCAGTCCCAGAGAACTGCTTTTTATGCAGTTTTCCCCCATTCATACAGCTTGGCTGTCAATCACACAGCAGGGTGGCTGGCCTGGCAAGGCCAGTCCCCTTAACCAATCAGACAAGAGTGCGACTTGGGTTACCAAGGGAACCCATGGCAGGGGTCCGAAGATCCCTCCCTCACATCCTGCCTACCTAGTCAGGCGCCTTAAGGAGGGCTTCTGTGCAGAAGCCCGCGAAAAGACAGCGAACAAAGAAGTCATCCCCGGTTTGGCGCTCAGAGAAAAACACGAGAAAGTCTTTAACAAAAAGAAATGGCGAATAAACCGAGCTGGAACCAAAATAAAATGTATTTGGTCAAGCGGATTTATGTTCGAAGCGAATAGAATAGCCTGAACCAATACCACGTTTATATAATATAATCGCGGTAGAAAAGTTAGGGTAGTTACCACTGCCACCAGCCAAGTATTAATGTTAAGGGAGTGAAACAAGGCTCCAAGAGGTACAGACAAAAAGGGATAAGAGATAACCCTTTCCAATACTCCATGTAGGGTGGGGTGTACTGGGTCTGTGGTTTACAGTGACTATATAAAGTTAATGGCAACTTTACCTGTTTCTGGGGGACAGTAGTCAGCCCAAGAAAATTGGAGTCAGTGGGAAGTCTTAAAGACAACCCTGTGTCACTGCACTGAAGGTGCTGTGTAACACACACAAAAGTGGTGCACATGGAGTAGGTGAGGCTACAGTGTTCAGGATCACACAAAAGTGAAAACACACACAGCAAAACACATCTAAGAGTGGGAAAACGGCTCACACTCTTACCAGGTGGAAAAAACTAAACCCTAGAAATCCAGCAAAGCTGCTGGGGGACTCTTTAGGTAAGGGAAATCAGCCATTTATGAGAATTCTCCCTAACAGTATGCTTTACTGATGAGTGGGGTACATTGATAGGAAGAACTCCTCCTCTACTTGCAAGGTTGTCCCGTCATCCTTCTGGCAGCCAGAGGCTCACAGACTTCTCTGGGGTATTGCACAACTAGTAAGATTGAGTCGCAACACCCCGGGCATAGAAATCAGAGCCTGGGTATGGAGGAATGCGAATCTGCAGACCAGTGAGAAAAGAAAAGGAGTGAAAAGGGCAATGAGGCTGGGGAAACCAGAAGAACTCAGGATGTCGAATGGGTAACAAGTAATAGATCACTGAGTGATCCATCGACCGCGAGCCCTAAGAAACCCTTACCACGTCCCCAAAAAACCCAAGATCTAAGAAATTCAAAGTTGGCGGCGCGGCTCTCAAAAGTGCTACTGAATTTAACAGCAAAGATTATGCTAAAGAAACATAGGAGTCCATCTAGCATAAATGAACGATTGACGGTGTTGAGTTACACTACCTCCAATGTGGAAATGTCCCGCATGGAGAAGGAGCTCCCAGTACTTCCAGCAAGACCATTACTGCTGATGGAGATGAATGACATGGTTCCCAACTCGGGAAAGATTAATGATGAGAAGAAAATCCCGGCATCACCAATAACATTAAACCATCCAAGTCTGTAAAGGAGCAGAAAAGATCACGGACAGAGAAACACTGTGGATAAGATAGAGCCAAAAAGGGATATTTTGCTGACCAGGCCTGAAAGAGATCATTTCACATTTGAAAGCAGAATAATCTTGACAAGCTGCAGCATGTCCTCATCCTCCCCGAGGAGTGTCTGTGAGGCGCTTAGTTTTCGAGATGGGAACGCATAATAGGGGGTGAAATTTATTGAGAGAGGCGATGACCCATCTGCAACACAGTGATGGCAGCACTCGCTATCTCTATAGCCCCTTTCACTAACCTCTATGAAGCGCTTAATAACTCATTGCAAGATCAAGCCACATTAATAGCGATGGCTCATGACAAAATGACCTAATTGGAAAGTTTTGCGAACAAAGTCCAAGATAAGTTAGATAAAGAAGCTGAAGCAACGATTAAGGGGCAAAACAGGCTGTGTGACCTTGCAAGAAGACAAGCAACTGATAAATCCCTACTAATGGAAGCTATATTAGAAGATTGCAAATAGATGTGTGGCCAGTGGAAAAAAGACCATGCCATGAGAGAGGAGCAAAAGGATGATGTACACTCAGAATGGATGAGTGCAGCTGAAACAGAAAAGTGGGAGCAAAACCCCTATACAAAACACCTTAGGAAGGAAGCCTTACTGGGTCAGAAAAAAGGGACGGAAACTAACAGGACTAAGGGTAGAAACTCATCGCAGGTGTTAAATCCAACAGTCCAAATACTGCTCAATTCACGTCCAGACCAGCAAGGAGATGCGGGGACAGAAAGCACCAGGGGGGTCCAGGTTGCAACCGAAGAAGCAAACATCTTTTCAATATTCCAGCCAATTCAAGCCACTGGGGGCACTGGCTGGTGGGGAAGCTTCAAACCGTGGTCAAATTGACAAAAAAAAACAAAAACATAAAAACTGGGAGGAAGAGAAAGTCCAATGGATTGAGAGCCTTTATGAGAAATGTAAGAAATCCTCCGCTTCCGGACTTGGTCCAAGTTTTAAAACGCCTTAGAAGAGAACTTGTGCTCCCTCAGGAGAAAGTAACAATGAAGGTTTTGGCTCCAACAAATAGCAGATCAAGACCCAGACAGAGAAGGATGATAGTGAATAGATCTCAGAAACATATCTTAGTGACCTGATCGAAACAATGCAAGGGAAGAGGAGGCTGAGGAATGGAACAATCTAAGCTGCTCTGAATGGGTGGAAATTGAGCGTCAGGTAAACCGATTAACCATGGGCCCTACCTCTCGACCTCAGATTTCGCTTCTCGTGAATGAAAATTCAATGGAAGTGAAAACCTAGACCATCTTTAAAACATTGGAAGAAAAAAAAAAGTTGCCCTGAGAGAGGCTCGAGAGGGGGAATTCCACCATGGGATGCTGATAAAACGAAAGCGATAAAAAATATGCAGAATAACTGAACGCCTTCTAAAAGGTCATCTAATAAAGAAGAGGGCTTCCGATCTAGAAACCAAGACAACGTTTATTTCAAGAGACTACTTCCTGGAACCGATAGTCTAATTTTGAATCGTCGAAATGTGATGGGGCTTTTCCAGCATACCCCAAAGATGAGATATATAACAGAGTACATCCGGGTAGTCCAATTTGTAAATGAGAGCAGAATGGACTGGGTTATACTCCACCTTGAATCCTCTCTGATCAAAGAAGCTCTAATGGAATTCAGTGACCAACTCCGACTTTTGGGATATGAATTAAGTGACACTGTAGAGATAAGAACAAGGAGGGGAAAAGTGACATTGGGGAGGAAAATAGAAACCAAAAGGGGATGGTAAAGAATATACCCCCTCAAATGAGAATCAACAGCGATTAATGAAACTCCTCCTCCCACTGAAATTCACCATTGAGAACAACTCAAAATAAGAGGACCTTAACAACACATCAAGACCATCGAGAGCAGGAGGGAAAGGCGAAGAATTGGGCATGGCTGGCGCAAACTCTGGGGGAGCCCCGTCACCAATAGAGCCATTGGAAGTGTGAAGACAAAGTCCTGCACATCGGCTCTTGGAATACAAGGGGGTTCATGACTCTTCTCAAAGAGATCCTGGAACCTGGCCCAGTATGGCATTCTATGTCTATAAGAGACCTGGCTGAGGTCCAAACCGTCATGTGAAGGGTATGAGATGTAAGTAAAGGATCTGTGGGTTGACCCTATTCAGGCCTATTGACTAGGATTAAAGTTGATAAAGGGCTGATGGTAGAAAGCATAGCCAACCCAAACCCCTCTGCCCACGTGGTGAAACTGCATAGGTTGAATCACAAGGAAAAAATCCCAATCCTTCTTATAAACGTATATTGGAGTGTGAACACGTCCCCAAAAGAGAATTTAATCAAATCCATAATGAGACCTGTAGATGAGGCCTTGATTGCGATGGAAAAACCCCACATTATCATGGAGACTTGAATGTACGCCTACTAGATAGGGAGATATGGCCATTTAGTGAGACACTGTTGCAGAAACAAGCCCTAAGATGGTCGACTGAGACAGGAGCCCGTGAATTGGTATTGCTCAATGGACAAACAAAAGGTGACATTCCTGGAGCATCCACATGGAGAAGGGGACCTATAGAGCTTGTTTGGATTACTGCTAGGTTTCAGAAAATGTTGTAGCTGTAGAAACGTTTGAGGTACTAAAAATGAGCACAAGCCACCAGGATTAGCAATGAATGTTACATGTCGTGAAAAGGTTAGGACGGTAATAGTCTGAGTGCAACTATCATGGGGGAAAAATAGACTCGGAACCAAATGCGATTATGTCCGTAGAATTGCCACCCATTATGAGAATCCAGGCCAGGTGGAATATGCCAAGATCCTCAGGGAGTTTAAGGAAGAGAGGGATCAAAGTGGTAAGATGAACATGGTACCCATACATGCCTATAATCATGATCTAGTGCTGGCGAGAAGGACATTTAGATCTGATATTAGAAAACTGAAAAGGGAGAGCAGGGTTTCTAGTGAGGGCATGATGAGGAAACTGAAGCAGAGATACCGCAATTGGGTCATTGCGTCTAAAGGAGCAATGCTGCAATTAGACGCAGAGAAATTGCTAAAAGCAGTATGTAGAAATAACACAAGAAATCTGTGGGATCTCAAATAATGGGGGCAATTTTCAACGTAATGTTCAATGTATTTGCATTAAAAAGAACAACAAGGGCTGTGACCGGAGGGGGATTAGGGGTGGACACATGGTCATTTGAGTTGGATGTAGAAGAGGCAAGACCAATGATCATCAAACTAAGTGCCTTAAGGGCTGCAGGCCCCGATGGTTTGGCTAACCAGGTACTAAAGGAAAATGTAAATGCTTGGGGAGATTTAGTGGTAAAGCTGGTCAGACAGATCAAGTAGACAAAGCCAGTACTGGCCTCTTGGCGTGAGGCCGTCGTAGTGCCAATTTTCAAGAAGGGCGACCGAGGCGACCCCAAAAGAAATCGTCCGATCGCCTTTCTGGATACATTAGGTACACTATTTGCACCAGTATTATTGAGAGAACCGAGTGCATGGTCATCGAGGACGTGCCGACTAGGCCCGAGGCAGACGGTTTTTGTAAAGGGAGTTGGTACATCCCTTAATCAGTTTGTGCTTAACCTTTTGAAAGCTGAGGTCCACGGAGGTCAAGACTAATGTATATTTGGCCTTCATGGATCTGGAGCAGGTCTCTGATGGGGTTAGCAGAGAATGTCTGTGGTCCAAGCTTGCTGATTGGAACTGGCCCACCAATCTGATCGAGGCAATTAAAGCCCTGTACACAGACATATCGATTCATTTGAGACTGTCAGCGGATGGGGTACTGTTGAGTAAACTGCACCCATCGAGGGCTAAAGCAGCGATGCACACTGGCTCCCCTGCTATTCAGCCTTTATATGTTCGATCTGAACGAGTCCCAAAGAAATATCCAAGCCTTCCCACTGAAAATTAACTCCATTGAAATCCCCTGGATCCTGCACGCAGACGACTTAGTATTCATTGATTTAACGCCTATCGATCTGCAATACAGGCTTAGCGCATTTGTTCTCTATTTGAAAGAGAATGTTATGCAAAATAATGTGGGAAAATCCTAAATCCTAATCATGTTGTCTGCACACAGGAAACAGACGGGAACCTTCTCGTATATGATGGAGGATCAAAGGTTGGAGACAGTAGACCTTATGACTGTGAGAAACCGGAGGGTATTCTCCCAAGCGAACCTCGAGGAGCAGTTATTCAGGTGGCCAAAGGAAGCTTGACATGCTCCGATCCCAGCCTTGGGGGCGAGAAAGCAGAAGGGAATCACCTGGGTAGTGGAGCCTGGTGTTGTGCTTGGGGAAAATACCCCAAGTGAGATGCAGTATTGTGCCAGAGAAGGAGGGGTCACGGAGATATCCGAGGCTTTCATGGGCTGTATTGCATCTGCCTCCCTTCCTCCCATTAGATCTCTCCTGCCCGGATCCAACAACCCCTTCGTACGTAAACAATCCTCTAAGGTCCGAAACCTGGTTGCACCCAAAAAGCATAACTCCCAAAATCCTTGTTTCCCCAGTCTCCATTCGAATACACCCCATCTTTCTTCCGGTGCCTCTTGATTATTATTTTGCACACTCCCAACCTGATCAGTCAAAACACTACGATTCCCACAATCCTCTTAGTTCATTTCACGATCCCAACTATTCCCGTTTACCCCAAAAACCCTACCAATTCCGTCCATCTGATTATCATTTTCCAAATTCTCACAAACCCTCCTGCTTATTTCACAAATTCTACAAAACCTACCCTCCCGAGGTCATCACAAACCCTAATCCTAGGGTTATAAATTACTCACCGTAGTGACTAACATACTCTTCGTTCATAGTCCCATTTCCTCCATACTGTATGGGTGTCCTTTCCAAAGGACGGGAGATGGAACCTTTTTCACCAGAAAAAACCTTCTTCCCGTTTAAATTTAGAGGCGCGCAGGGGTGTGGCCCAAGGAGAATGCGCTGCCCTGACTCAGCCCTCTGACGCCACACCTCAGTCCCCATTGACGCATCGACAATAGATTTAACATTGCCTAATGACACCAGTATTATTAAGGGGAGGTTGGTGGGACGTATGGTGGAAAGGGGACTATGGACTAAGAGTGTGTTAGTCACTACGGTGAGTAACTTATAATTGCTCTTACGTCCCATCCCCTTTCCTCCATACTGTATGGGCAATTACAACTGATGTTGCCCCAGGATCGAGAGAAGACCCTCCTTAAGCGAATCGGTTCCTGGAAACCGCCTGTCCAAAAACCGCATCAAATCTAGAGCCGGATTCCAAACAGTAATGCTTGCAGAAAGCCGAGGGAGAGGCCCAAGTGGCCGCCCTGCTTATGACTTGCCAAGGGACATGGCGCTGGAATGCGATGGCCGTTGCCTTGGCCCTGACTGCGTGGGCATGCATGTTGGCCGGAAGCGGCTTGTGCTGGCCCTTGTACGCTTTTTTGACGGCAGAGGCCATCCAGCGGGATATGGAAGCCTTAGAGGCCTGATAGCATGGTCTTGAGCCTCCGAAAGTGACGAACAGGGCATCCGATTTGCGGAAGCCCTTGGTCCTGTCCAAGTAGAATTTCAGGGCATGCCTGACATTCAGGCAGTGCAGCACTCTCTGTGCTTCGTCCTTAGGATGGGGAAAAAAGTAGGAAGGACTATTTCCTCATTCAAGTGCAAAGTAGACGGAATCTTGGGCAGAAATGCCAGGTGCGCCCGCAGGACTACCTTCTCCTTGTGAAAGGTGGTATATTGCTCAGAGGCGAACAGCGCCTGCATCTCGCTGACTCTACGAGCCAAGGTAAGGCCAACCAGTAGGGCCGTCTTGATGGTGACCAGCCGGATGTCCACTGACACCACTGGCTCGAACGGCTTGTGCGCCAGCGAGCCCAAAACTATGTTAAGGTCCCACACTGGATGCGGTCTCTTGACGGGCGGGTAGAGCCTAGCGAGACCCGTCAGATGTTTCTTGATGATAGGGTTGGAGGAGGAGAAAACGCCCTCCTCCGAGTTCCTGTAAGCCCCAATAGCTGCAAGGTATGTGCGGCAGGTGTCCACCAGCATGCCTGAATGAGCGAGGTGCGCCGAAAAGGAGAGCACGTCGTCCAAAGTGCACGCCATGGGGTTGATTCCCTTGGAGTCTGCCCAGTGGCAGAATCTGGGCCATTTGCTTTTGTACTGGGCACTGGTAGCTTTGCTCCTGGCGCCTTGTATGATCTCCAGATTGGCCTGTGAGAGGCTAAGGTGCTGAAGCATTACCTGCTCAGGTACCACGCTGTGAGGGCTAGTTTACCTGGCACAGGGTGGATGACTCGGCCCCCTTGCTGGGCCCATCGGGAGGTGAATCGGGGGCACCGCCGAGAGGCTGAGTAGCTCTGAAAACCATGGTCTGGCCAGCCACCATGGAGCTATTAGAATGATGAGGAATCGGCGAGACTCCTTGATTTTGCAAATTACCCTCTGGATCATGGGAGTGGGCGGAAAGGCGGAGGCTTTCATGCCGGTCCACTGGAGGTGAAATGCGTCACACAGAGGGCCGGGGCCCTGACCTCACCAGGATGCGAACTGGGGACACTTCTTGTTGTGCCAGGTGGACAAGAGATCCACGTGGGGGTGACCCCACCGGTTGAAGATCTCCTGAATAACAAGGTTGTTTAACTGCCACTCGTAATTGTGCGCTCCCAGCCTGCTGAGCTTGTCCACTTCCAGGTTGGATTGCCCCGGAAGGTGGACTGCCATGAGGTAAATGTCGTTTTCCAGGGCCCACTCCCACATGCTGATCGCCACTCTGCACAGAAGAGGGGATCTGGTGCGTCCCTGCTTGTTGACGTGGTACATGCTGGTCGAGTTGTCCGTCTCAATGAGGACAACCTTGCCCCTGAGAAGTGGTAGGAATGCCCTGAGCGCCAGCCAGATGGCATTCAGCTCTGGCCAATTGATGTGGTATTCCTGCTCCTGTCGAGTCCAGGTGCCGTCAACCGAGAGATCGTCCAGGGTGGCTTCCCAGCCCTCGAACGAGGAATCCGTGGGTATGCTGGCCTGTGGAGTGGGCAGCCGGAAGGGCTTGCCCAGCTGCAGATTGCAGTCTCTGGACCACCAAGTCAGGTCCGGGTGGAGAGACGGAGGAACGTCGATCATCTCGGATTGAGAGCCCCGCTCCTGGTTCCACTTGGCAGCGAAGTGCAGCTGAATCATCCTCATCCTTAGGCTTGTGTGAGGCACGGCGAATAGGACCGCTGCCAGTAGACCCAGGAGATATTGGTACCACCATGCCGAGGGCACTTCTCTGCTGAAGAAGTGGGCGGTGGCCCTCTTGATGGCCAAGATTTTGTCCTCCGATGGGAAGACCTTCTCGAAGCACGTGTCCCAGATGAGGCCCAGGAATGTCAGAGTCTGCGTAGGCTGCAGCTGCAACTTCTTGAGATTGAGCGAGAAGCCCAGATCGTGCAGTGTGTTCATAAGGGCATGGGAAGAGTGGTGAATCGCCTCCGGAGATGTAGCCCTGAGGAGCCAGTCGTC
Organism: Ambystoma mexicanum; assembly: GCF_040938575.1. Lineage (NCBI taxonomy): Eukaryota > Metazoa > Chordata > Amphibia > Caudata > Ambystomatidae > Ambystoma > Ambystoma mexicanum. The sequence goes on from NC_090937.1 coordinate 493,420,948, forward strand.
GAGGTAGGGGTAGATGTGGAGGCCCTGCACTCCGAGGAGGGCCGTCACAGCATTCAAGAGTCTGTTAAAGACCCTGGGGGCCGAGTTGAGGCCAAAAGGAAGGACAATGTATTGAAAATGGTGGCCCGTGATCCTGAATCGTAGAAAAGAACGATGGGGCTGCTAAATCAGGACGTGTAGGTACGCGTCCTTCAGATCCAGGAAGCACATCCAGTCTCCCTTGTCCAATGTCTCCGCTATAAAAACTGCCATAAGCATCTTGAATTTTTGCAGGGGTAAGGAGAGGTTGAGGGTGGAAAGGTCCAGCACAACTCTTGGGCCTTCTTGGTTCTTCTTCTGAATGGCTAACATCCAGGAGTAAAAGCCAAAGCCTTGCTGGGAGGCTGGGACTTCCTCCACTGCCTGGCTCTCTACGAGCGACCGGATCTCCGCCAAAAGAGTTGCTGTCCCAACCTGTGAGAGTGGAGGGGATGAGGGAGGAGAGGCTCCGTGGATACTACGGATAGAATCCAGGGGTCCGCAAAATTATGGCGCCAGAAATGTGCATGAAGACCAAGCACGCCTCCCACCGGATATATGTGGACCCGAAGGGGTGTGTCATGATTTCTTTCCCTAAGAGGCTGTCGCTGAGGAGGGGGACTGGAAAAAGCCCTTACTCCCACCCCCCTTTTTGTTGCTTGCGTCGTTTCTGAGACGGCGAGCGGTCCGGCTGGCTGGATCTGCATTCCTGGAAGCTGCGGAACCCTCCATATGTACGACCCCTCTCCAAGCGCTGCTGAGATTGGGTGTACGATTTGGGTGTGGTCTTTGTAAGGATGGATAAAGATTTAGCTGTTTGTGAGCAGTTTTTCTTCTTGTCCAGCTCTTCATCCGTCGAGGAGTGGAAGAGGTCCCCCCTCTCGAACAGAACTAGTATCCGTTCCTGGACATCCGGGATGAATTTTGTTGCCTGGAGCCAGGCTGCTCTTCTCATGTCCGTGGCAATACAGATGGCACGGCCTGAGGTATCAATATGAGCCACTGTGGATTCCATGAGGTCATGCGCCACCAGCTTGGCTTCAGGTAGCCCCGTCTCAAAGTGTGATTGGCTCTGGGTGGGGAGTTTCCCGGGAGGAAGTTTGCAATTTCCCTCCATAACCATTGGTTGGCAGCTGCCAGCATGGCATCGGCATTGGCTTGTAGTAGATGTGAAGAGGTGTTGGAATAGAGTTTCTTGCCATACACCTCCAAGATAACAATCTCCTTGCCTAGCAGCGCCGCAGAGGAAGAGGCTGAGGATGACTGGGGCTTGGAGTATAGTGATGCCGCAGCGATCACCGAAGAGTGTGGCTGCGGATGGGCCGAAAGCAAGAGTGTATCCCCCTCCACCTGCCTGTATTTGGCGTCCAAGCATCGGTTGACCGGCTGGGCAGAGTGGGGTTTGAGCCAGCCCTTCTTGGCCAGGGAGACTATCGGTCTGCATAGGAATCCCAAATTTGGCAGAGGGGCGTCGCGCAAGGACCTCAGCCAGAACCCCTTCTGCTGGATGTTAGGCAGAACCCTGTGCAGTCCCCTTAGGGACCACTGCAAAAGATTTAGGACTACCGGTGTTTTGCAGTAAACCCAATTGGTAGCAGTCTGTACCACCCAGATTTACCTGGTAGTTGTGGCTGAGCAGTCAGACTTCTCTCAAGATGAGTTAGGCAGTCTATAGAGTATACACAATAGGTACAGAGATACAGTAGCACAAGCAAACACTGACCAGAGCTTTGGTGTAAAAGTATATAATTATTTATTTAAAGACACACTTCTAAATTACACTAGCACAAAGAGAGGTAAATAAATTCAACACACAGTCAATATTATATATATACAACCCTGATTACTTATTAGACAAGTCTTAATGAGAAACACCACTTATTGTCAGACAGAGGTGAGCGCTTAACATAAGATGGCACGCTAATAAGTTATTACAAAAAAGAGAGGGAAAAAGGCAGAATTATGAAAGCACACAAATTTCAATACTTTTCAAAGAACCACAGTGAGGCAGGTTAGGCAGAGTCTACCGGAGAGCAAGGAAGTTCAAATGCCAGGCCCACTCTTAGAGAGAGCAAGCGAAATGTGTCCAGGATCACACAGTGGGGTTATGCCCAAAGAGTCTTTGTAAATAGTTCACAAAAAGATTGAGATCAAGTCAGGAAAAGTTAGTTAACAGGCCCCCGGCTAACCCAGGTTAGAAAGTCGAGGATTTACTATCACCCCGAACGATCTGTCGCAAGGGAAGCCAGGTGGGACACAGTATCTGAAAGTGGGAAGAACGCTCCAGCGGGGGAAGTTGTTCCTGGCAGCGGATGCAAGTCGGTGTTTCGTCCAAAGGAAGAGGAGGTCTCGATGTGGAGGAAAGCTGAAGGTCGTTGCGCTGCCAGGGAAGAAACCAGCCGCAGAGTTTCCCGGTTACAAGGTACCACCCTTTTCTTCGCGGTAGTGGTAAACCATGGTATTCCAGTTGCCGGGGTGCTTGGCACGGGCAAGGCGGCCACGAGATGGTCCAGGAAAGCGAAAAGACGAGCAAACTGGTTATCCCCACCAGTCAAAGGAAGAAGACTCTCCGGGCTGAAGATCTCCTCTGTCGTCGGGAAAATTGGTGAGACGGTTCAGCAGGGCTCCACCGGTGGTGTCGTCGTTGCAGGTCGGCTCGGCTTCTCCCTCCTCGGATTCTTTAGGTCTTGTGGCAACTTCTCAAGTTCCAGTCCCCAAAGCCCTGCTTTTATGCAGAAAACCCCCATTCATTCAGCCTAGCTGTCACTCAAACATGCCAAGTGGTGAGCCGGGCGGCTCACCACTTGGGCCAATCACACAAGAGTGCGACTTGAGTTGCCGAGGCAACTCAGTCCAGGGTGCCTACACCCCCTCACACATCCCCTGTGGTACCCAGACATCGTGGCACCACTTTTGGAGGCTTCTGTGGAGAAGCCCGCCAAAAAGTGGAACAAAGGGCTCGACTTGGGTTGGAGTCACAGAAGCGAACACAAACGCCATATTGGAATGAATTTATATTAATTTAATAAACCGGCGGTATGTTCGAGGCTATTTTAAAAAGTAGTAGCCTCGAACAATGGGAAAATCCCATAGGAATATATTTGCGGTCGAATATAAAAAGTAGTATCCACTGCCACCAGCCAAAACTCGGTCGAGGGGGACTGGACAGTGCCCCCTCGAACAACAGACCCCGGGGCAATCGAATTGCCCCAACCAGTACATCCACAATAGGATGATTTGTACTGGTCCTGTTCACAATTTGAGACTAGTAAAGCCAATGTTGACTTTACATGCCCTGGGAGACAGTAGTCAGTCCCAGGGTATGGAGTCTATGTTTGGGGGTCACTACGACACCCCTGGGTTACTGCACGGAAGGTGCTGTGTAACCCACATATCAAAAACACATGAAACACTGTGGGGAAAAGGACCCCATAGCCCACAGAACACATACAAAGTCAAAGGAACACCTCAAATCATGTCTAAGAGTGGGAGGAAGAGAGTCTCACTCTTAGCAGGAGAAAAAAATAAACCCCACAAATCCAGCAAAGCTGCTGGGAGACTCACTAGGTTTGGGAAATTAGCCTTTACAGAGAATTCTCCCTAACACTGGACATCAGGTTGGGGGAGGCCCAGGTACTCTGGAGGATCCTGTGGAGGAGTAGTAGTTGGTGCCGGAGGCAGGTATGGAGCCCCCAGTGGAGTCGGCTGGGGAGCCGGAGGAGGTGGCTGTGCAGAGGCCTGGGGCGTCGGCGGAGGCATCTGTGGTGCCACTAGCATTGCGGGAAGGACTTCCCTGATGGCATCTTTGACGATAACCCCCATCTGAGGTGAGGCAGAGGACCTTCTCGAAGAGCACCTCCTCATTTGCCAAAGAGGTGGCAGGGGTTGCCGACGGGGTCGTGGGAGCTGCTGGAGCCGCTGTGTACCCTTTCCATATCGACGCAAAGGAAAGCTGCCCTGCGCAAATGAGGGGTAGACTGTAGGCCACGTACCTGGTTGAGGCCAGTCCCACCTTGACAGTCGTTCTTCGCGAGATTCCTGGAATGGCGTTGGACAGGTGCCTCTCTTTGGCACGGAGGCCATTTTTTCGAGCTGCCTGCCACGTGCCTGCAACGTGTTGCTTGCCTGCTGGGTCCGGCCTCATCCAAGACTCTTGCGTGAGGATCACAACCTACCATGCTCCTCGGGCCTAGGCCCGGTAGGTGTGGCACCCTCGACCCGGGGAGGTCGGTACACCTGCTTTTTGGTGCCCCCTCGGACGTATATTGCCGGAATTAGGGTGCAGCCCCTCGGCCATGGTGCCGGTAAAAGGGCAGAGCCCCGGTAAAAGAACCTTCTGGTCCCTCAACATTGTGCCCGGGAGGATCTGAGGATCCCTCGACCCGAAGGCCGGTAGCTGAAGCAGCCTCGGTGCACGTGCTGGTAGAAGGACCTGACCCTCCCGCATGGGAGAGTCCCTGGGAAGGAGTCTCCCTTGCAGAGTGCGATGGAGAATATCGGCCCTAAGGGGCTAGGTTCGATGCTTCACAAAGTTCTTGAGATCCTCTGGAGGCGATCTCTGGAAGAGCTCCCTCCACCTGGCTATCTTGTTCTTCAGCGCCTTCGAGGACAGCAAGTCACACGCCGAACAGGGTTGCCAACTGTGGTCGGGGCCAAGGCAACGTAGGCAGAGGGCGTGGGGGTCTGAAGGTGGGAAGAGCCCATTGCAGGATGGACAACTGCTGAACCCTGTAGAAGTCGACATGCGCCGGGTTAGGGGCGTGACGCCTGAGGACTGACCACTTGAATGCTTAACAAGACAAAAAAGACAAAGAGGAGAAGTATCCGTGCCTGGAATTACATGGCCGAAGCCAAACCCAGGAGCGCTGGTGAATTCGGCGCGTTCCCGTCGATGCGGAAAAGGGGACTGGGGTGTTGCACCGGAGGGCAGAGTCAAGGCAGCGCAAGATCCCTGGGCCGTACCCCCGCGCACCTCTAAATTTAAAGGGGAAGAAGGTTTTTTCTGGTGAAAAAGGTTCCGTCTCCCGTCCCTTCGAAGGGACGCCCATACAGTATGTAGGAAAGGGGACGGGACTTAAGAGTATTCCATGTATGACCTCTTTCCCTTCCGACCATGTAGGATATCTAGAAACTCTACCACTAACTTTATCCGACACTCCAACCCTTTCCTTGGACACCTTTTTCCCCCATCCTCTCACACAGCACATTCCAAACCACTGCCTCCCCCTGCCCTTTTCCAACACGAACACTTTTGCACAAAACACAAGGGAACGGACTAACACCCGGGCCGTTTAACCGACATGTCCCAATACAAGGGTCAGGTAAAGTTAGGCAATTGATCTGAACCACGCACACCCAACTGCCCTTTCCCTTCCCCACAAGGATAAAAAGAGGAGTGAGAGAGCACAGTACGGGCAAGGTGAGCACGGCAGACCGCACAATGGCATGGCTAAGCAGGCGCGACAGTTCAAGAGAAGGAGAAAGGCGGCAGGAATTGAGAGGGTGGCAAGGAGAGAAGTGATCGTGCCCTTTTCATTCCAGGCCCGCAGAACCTTCATGAAAGAGAGCCTAAGACCACGAATAATAGCGCAAGTGTCTTGCAGCAGATTTCAACGGTACACAGGGCAAGACTACGCCGATAAGCAGGAGCGAGGGAAGCTCCCGTGACCATGGTATCGGCCTTGACTCCAGTAAAGCTGAAAGCCAAGTGGTTCAGCACAGCGAGTCGAGGGGAGAGCCGATAAGAACCAGGCAGTGTTAAGTGAGAATCGCAAAGTGGCAAGTGAACCAAGCTTAATGAACTGTAAAGAACTGTAAAGAGCGTTAAGGGGAGACCAGCTGCAAAGGGAAACAGGTACCACGTGGGTGCTAATTCAAGAGACTCTAGTAAATCCCCATCAGAGCAAAACTACGGGTACCAGAAGGCTGTAGGAGAACCGCCGAAAGAGGTCAAAGTAGTCATGCAAGAGGCCTAGTAAAATCCCTGTACAATCAAAAGACTTTGATCTACACATTTTGTGAAAACAAGGGAAGTGAATCCCGCAAATTCAAGTGAATGTGAAGTTGGCAAGAGTGAGCCCGACCGAGGGATGCTGACGAGAGGGGCAAAGTCTGGAGTCCTGAGAAACAGTGTGTTGACAAAGGTGAACCCGGCCGAGAGATGTCCACTATGAACTGTTTGAAAATACATTGAGAAACCAAGAGAAGTGAAACCCGCTAAGGAGAAGAGAAGGGTCAGAGCCCAACCGAGGGAGATCTGGGAGAGATTTGAAAAGGGTCTGCGCCCAGAAGAGGGGCACCCAGGGGTGAAGCCATTACCCTACGTGAAACCTTGGTAAACAATTGAGAAGGGTCAGCGCCCAGAAGAGGGGGACTCAGGGGTGACACCATCAGCCAGCGAACACTGGAAACAAACTTTTCATTTTTTGAATTTTTTTTTAATAACACTGTTTATTTTAAAATAAAACCACAAAGAAGAACAAAGGTTGCAAAGCATGGTTCCATCATTCCAATAGTTATTTGACAGTACATAGATTGCAAAGGCGTCTTGGGTTAGCAGTGAGGGGGCGTTCACTGGACGTAGTTCTTTCAGTGCATGGTGGGTCTGCATCTAACCACCAGGACATGTCTTGGTTGGTGTTCACATAGTTCCCACCCATTTCCCCCATGCTTTCTGGAATTTCCCGGGGCATCTCCTGGCATTATAGATTCAGGGCTCCAGGGACGCACATATGTCCACCCCGTTGGCCCAGCGGTTGAGGCTCAATCTATCTGTAGAGCCTCACGTTGCAGCCGTGAGTCTCTTCCCCAATTCCGGTGTCACAGCAAGGAATGTCTTCTGACATATAGTGAATTCCGCCTCCCCAGATTCCCAATATGACCAGTTTCGGTTCCTGCGGAACAGGGGACCCCAACATCCCAGAGTTCTTGCGGATGCAACTCCGTCAAAAGTCTAGAATCACCTAACAGATCCACACCATATGGAAGAAGGTCCCCTCCATCCTCCCGCATCTCAGGCAGTTCCCATTGTCTACCACCCCCCACCGTACCATTGCTGCGCGGGGGTAGCATGCCTGATGCAGAATTTGGTACTGGATTAAACGCAGCCTAGTGTCTATTCCTATGTCCCCTAGGGACATTAAGGCTTCTACCCATTCCTCCGATTCCAGTGGCCCCACTTCTCTCTCCCATCTTTCCCTGAGTCGGGACAGATCCTAGGCCCCGAAAGACGCAAGCACCTTGTACAGTGTGGAGGTAACCTTGGTTGGAATTCGAGCTGGAAGGATATTGGCCTCTAAGGGGGAGCATTTCAGGATGCCTTCTAACACAGGGAACTGAGCGCTGATAGCGTGCATGACCTGGAAGTCTCTGTAGTAGTCACTGCTTGGTAGCTTAAACTTCTCCTGCAGGCCCCAAACGCCAGAAGGCGTCCTTCCTGTATTACATCCGCGAGGTGCAAATCCCATGCCCCTCGCAACTCGCAAAATGACCCATTTTCAGGACTTCAGGGGATATGCTAATTATTCCAGAGGGGTTGGTCCAGTGTTCGTTGCCCGCCCCAGCCAATGTGATGATGCGTCTCCATCCAGATTTGACGGATGTGTTGCGTCATCCTTGGTGTTTCCTTAGTCCCCCTGTCTTCCCTGTATAGTACTTGCAGGGGTGTTTTTGATCCCATTCTTCTAGTCTCTGCCCCTATGTGTGGATGGTCAGGGTCTCCATGAATCCATGTATTTACCACTCGCATCTGTGCTGTCCAGTAACAGGTGCAGAGACAGGGCATACCAATTCCCCCTTCCCAGACGGACCACTGCTGGGTTTTGTGGGCTATGCAGGGTTGTCATCCTCTCCCCCCCACCCCCATAGCAGCCCCCAAAGGAGGCTGTCAATATATGTGAAGATCGTTTTAGGGATGGGAAGTGGTGCATTCTTGAGTACGTACAGAAATCTTGGGAGCATCAACATTTTAAAGAGGGCTGCTTTGCCCATTATAGTTAGCGGGAGCGATTGCCAGTGGGCCACATCTACTGAGAATCTATGTATCAACGGTTGCAGGTTGAGATGTATGTATTTATGTATGTATGTATGTCAGTTTATATGGAGCCGGCAGCCCTCAGGCATCAGGGCGCTTTAACAGGCAAACACAAAACTATAGCACCTCCTGTATCTGTGTTCGTGGCTCAAGAATGTGGCTATGGGAGAAACCAGAGAGTTACCTGAACAGGTGAGTCTTCAGGAGTTTTCTAAAATTTAGATTTCCTTCCAGTCTGAGTACCGGCTGAAGTCTATTCCACTGGTGAGCTGCTAGTACTACGAAAGATCTACCCATACATGTCTTGAGCTTGTATTTGGGTACTATGAGTAAGCTCTTACCTTCGGAGCGTAACTGTCTCTGCGGGGTGTATATTACCAAGCTATTCTTGAGATAGCTGGGGGCTTTCCTGAAGAGGCACTTATGAACAAGTGTCATAGCTTTGAACTTTATCCTCTCTTCAACTCTGAGCCAATGTAGCGATCTTCTGGCCAAGGTAATATGCTCCCCTCTCCTAAGATTCTTTACTAGCCTCACTGCGTAATTTTCTATAACTTGACATCTGGCTAGGTCCTTAACAGATGCACCAGTGAGCAAGGCATCACCATAGTCCAACCTAGATAACACAATGGCCCTTGCAATTGTGGCCATATTGCTTTCATTTAGATATGGACTAATGGCCTTCATAAGGCGCAGGTGATAGGCTGTATTTTTGTACAGATAGTTCACCTGTGCTTCTGAATTAACAGAGGAGTTGACCATCATTCCCAGGGTTTTGACCTGGTTGGAGACTTGGAGTATGGCTTCATTTATCTGGAATGTCTCATACTCCTTCCCCAATTTAGCTAATAAGCATCTGTACCCAAACAACAGGAGTTCGGTTTTAGTATCATTAAGACACATCCAGTTTAGCTGCATCCATTCATTAATTTTGCTGTACACTTTTGCAATCTTTTCACTATCCAAAATATGGGAACCCTCTAATTCTATGATAAGCTGCCTATCGTCTGCATAGTTAGCAAAGAACACTCCGGTTGCCACCAGTATGGTGCACAGACTTTGCATGTAAATGTTAAAAAGCATTGGCGAGCGACTTGCTCCATGATGGACTCCGAATAGGATTAAGATTGGATCGGAGAAATAATTTCCCCAGTGCACTTTGGCTTGGCGGTCTGTAAGGAAGGATACCAACCACTCCAACGCAACCTCAGAACAACCCACATTGTCTCTCAGTGCTTTAACTAGAAGTTGGTGATCAACCAGGTCAAAAGCCGCACTGAGATCCAACAGCATCAATATCCCTATTTTTCTTTATCAATCAAACCCAACATGTGATTGTGAAGGTCCACCATTGCTGATCCGTACTATGTGAAGCCCTGAATCCAGATTGTTGTTGATGTAAGGCGGTATATTTTTCTACATGTTCTTGCAACTGCAATGTGGCTATTCTGTCCATAATTTTAAGTATGAAGTTTGAGTTGATAATGGGACAAAGATTGCCTGGGTCCTTAGGATCCAACCAAACTTTTTTTTACCAACGGTGCGATAGTGACCTTCTTTATCTCCTTCGGTACTATTCCCTCCTTGAACAAGGCATTGACTATTCCCAGCGGAATAGGAGCAAATTGCTCCTCATTTTGGAGTATAATATTGGGAGGTAACATATTTTCGGCGCAGGACGTAGGTTTAATTTGACCTAGGACTGCCAGTAACTCTGCTTCGGTAATGATAGCAAAATTAAAGTTCTCCGTTCCACCATATTTATTAACCTCCTTTATCAGAGTTTCCTGATTCAGAGTTTTCCTAGCATTCATTATATTTTGTCTTGCTTTCGCTATTTTAGCAGCGAAAGCATTTTGCACAATATCGTAATCTACCTTGGATGGTGAAAACGGCAGGGTGAGATATTTTGGTTTCTCAACACTTTTCAAGATTTCAAAAGGTTTGCTGGTAGTGTTGGCTGCTGCTTCAATTTCTTAATTAAAGAAGTTTGCTTTAGCTACCCTTATATTGTCTCTATACTTCTTGTTGTCTAGCTTCCATTTATCTGCGTTTTCCGTAGATTTGTCTTGAAGCCACTTTTTTTCCAAGGGCTCTTTTTTCCATTTTAATTGTATCCAACTTCGTGTTATACCATTTCTGGTTTTTACTGTCTTTCCTAGAGAGCTTGGTTTTTAGTGGCGCCACCTTATCAACTAGCTCTTGGATTTGTGTTGTGTATTTATTTAGCAGTGTCTCGCAGCTATCCCGCGCCTGAAATGATTGTAATATTTTATCTAAACAGGGCTGAAGTTGATCTATTTTCAAATTTCTAAAATTTCTGTTAACCTTAATATGGGGGTTGTGTTGTTTGAGAGGTGTTTGCAATGCTATATCCAGGCAGACTAAGTAATGGTCACTCCAGATACAGGGTTCCGTAGAACACATCAGAGTCAGAAGATTATGGGATAGGATCCAGTCCAGTTGGTTCCCTTGCGGTGTTGTGGGCTCCTCATTAATTACCTTGAAGTCTAAGTTTTTTAGTGTTTTTTCTAAAACAATAGCTTCTTTATCTTTCCTGTTCCCACGCCAGTAATTAAAATCACCAACCACCATTGTGGACAAGTTAGTTGATCTTAAGTTTACAAGTTGCGAACAGAGCTTGTTAGTGAACTCCAAGACCAATGATGGCGGTCTATAGAGAACTATTAGATTGAAGCAGTTGTTACGAGTGAATACCAGCTTCATCTGAACTCCTCTCTGGCTATAATGGCCACACCTCCTCCCTGGCCACCATCTCTGTTCACATTGTAAATAATATAACCCTCTGGAACAGCTAATGCACAAGTAGGTCCTATAGGGTCCTTTAACCACTTTTTAGTCACACATAATATATCAAATGGTTTTGTCTGGATCAAATCATTTATATTAATTGCATGTTTGACCAGGGATCGGGTGTTCAACAAACCCACTTTCAGCCTCAGATGAGGCTCGGTGGGTTTAGCGAGTTTCTCCTCCTCCTCCCGCTTACTTAATCCTTGATCCCCCATGCCTCCACCTGGCTGCGTCAACACCAGCCGCTCACCATGGATTATCACCATTATCAGCTGTCATCCTAACCTAAAGTTATCCAGGTCTGGGCCTATTCGAATGCCAAGGTATTCGAAGCTTGAAACAAACCGAATATGGGCACTGCCTGGCGATGGCATTGTCTCCCCCCACCCCCTCCCAAAGTGGAAAGAGGACTGTCTTCCGTTTGTTCACCCTCAGTACCCTAAACTTCTGGTATTCTGTAAGGATGCGAGTCACCACCAGACATGAGGTTAAAGGGTTGCTTAAGTAGATAAGATTGTCTGCATAGAGGGAAACCCGGTCCTCCCCTGCCCATGGCCATGTGAAACCCGTCCATTCCCCTGCTGTCCTGAGTCTTATGGCCAGTGGTTCTATGGCTAATGTAAATAGTAGGGGGGAGAAGGGGCAGCCCTGTTTGGTCCCCCGTTCCAGTGTGAACATCCTGGAGGACACCCCGTTCACCCGCACCACCGCTTCCGGAGAGTCGTACAATAGTCTGACCCAGGACATGAAGCTATTCCCGAATCCCATATGGCCCATTATATCCCATAAAGCGTCCAATCCCACTGAATCGAAAGTTTTCTCCAGGTCCCCGAGTAGAGGTTTTCGTAGAAGGTGGAGAACACTCCTGTGGCTTCCGTTAATAATTCTCTCCCAGCCTCCTGTATGGCCCGTACGTGTCCCTTGCTCTAGTCCCGCATTTACAACCAAGCCAGTGTGTTCCCAGCCTTGTCTCCAGTTTCATGTATTTGGCTACGTACTACCCAGTGGGCTACCCTTGCATTATCCAGTGCCACGTTCCTTAGGACCTCCTGTGCTGAGACTAGAGCTTCCTGTGCAGCCCTAGACCCAGATTCAAGGAATTGCTCCTCTTTCCTTGACACCTGTTCCTCTGCCTCTTCTATGTCCCTGGCGTGTCGTCGGCAGTGAGCTGACACCAGAGAGAGAGTCTCCCCCGGAAGCACTGCCTTGTTGCCCTTCCATAGCATGATCAGGCTGTCGACTAAGCCCTTGTTTAGGGTAAAATATCTGTCATTTCCGACAGACCCGCCTTACACTCGGGCATTCCCAGATAGTATACATTGAGGCGCCAGGTAGTGTTCAGTTTTGGTAGTCCAGTTTTTAACCCCATGAGTAGACGGGAGTGATTCAAGATACCCCTAGCCAGGAATGTTGCAGATATCAGCCTGTGTGCCATGCATAGTGTTACAAAGAAAAAGTCTATTCTAGATAGAGACCTGTGTGCATTGGAAAAGAACGAGAACCCTGATTCAACCCCATGTAGTGCCCTCCATGTGTTCACTAGCCCCAGTGCAGTTGGAGTGCAGCTTGGTCAGGGTTCCTGTTGCCCCTGTGTGATCTATCTCTACCCACCTCCATGACCTTGTTAAAAAGTCCCCTCCCAGTACCCACAAATCCGTCTGTTCCGTGAGTATTATTTCTTGGAGGTCGCTCAGGAGCTCGAGCGTGAGTGGTGGTGGTGCATATACTGCCACAATGCCCCAGGTGTTCCCCCACATTTCCCAAGTTACCACTACAAATGTCCCCTCGGGTCTGCCCGTACCCATCTTAGTTAGAATGGTACCCTCTTGTGTATGAGAATCAACGTCCCCCCTTGCCCCTCTCAAGAATCCTGCTTGATAAGCCAGTGCCTAATTGGATCTCCTAATGAACCTGCATTCCGCACCGACAAGGGGTGTGTCAGTCAGGAGGGCAATGTCCGGTGAGTGTCTGTTGAGAAACTGGAGTACCAGTCTCCGTTTAATACTAGAGCCCAGTCGATTGGCATTCCATGTCAGCAGAAATACTTCCCCCGTCATTTGGCATCTTGGTGGTGAGTCTCAGAGGTTCGGGACTGGCCCATTGTTCTCCGTCTTTCCCCCCCTTGGGGTGCCTCGTGTGTCCTGAGGGTCGGTGTCCGTCTCCGAGATCCATGAGTCTTTAGGCCTGCCCACGCGTTCACTACCAACTGGCGCAGTGCTAGCCCATAATCCTCATTCCGCTTCCCCTGTACGACCAGCCAAGCAGAACTACGAACAAAACACCCCCATACCCCTTTACACTGTTTCTCCCACCCAGCCAAGAATGCTTGTAGATGGAATCTTAAGCCCCAATCAGGGCGATTTGGTACTGCCCATTATTTCCCCTCCCCAAACTTCCCCAACATCGAGCTTGAATCTCCCCCAACCCTGCATTCCCCCTCCCCCAACTGGAAGTACCTTTTTCCCCGAACTTGAACAAACTAAACCATTTACGAACATGTTTGGGTTTGCTTGTGAGAGCCATCTCAGCTCCTCTGTATCCTTCGCCAGGGGCCACTGGATTTAGGATTCAGCGAGTGTGGCAGTCTTAGGTCCCAGAAGCCTATCTGGTGGCATCCCCAAATTCATGCCAGGGTGATTGTTTTACCCTTTGCCTAGTCAGCCTGGTTTTCCATTCCCCAGGTGTTAGGCAGAATCCTGTGCAGTGCCCTTAGGGACCACTACACACGATTAAGACTACAGGTGGCAATACAAGTTTTACCTTTGGTACAAGCCTGTACTACTAAGTCAGAGTGGTAGCAGTGGCGGAGCAGACAGGCTTATCTCAAGAGTATATGAGCAGTAGCAGAGATTACACAAAGGGACCACAATTACTGTGACTCAAGCAAACACTGACTCAAGGTTTCAGGTAAAAAATATAAGTACATTTATTTTTAACCATTCGTTATAAACACAACACTTCTATTAAACTCAAATAAAAACCACACGTTAAATATACCACAACTAACCAATTCACTTTGTACAGTAAGTCTCAAGGTAAGTACCCTGTGTTTGAATAAACCAGTGTTACAAACAAAGCACGTTACCGCGAATACGATTGCGATCACTTTTTGACAGTTCGGTCTACTAAACAAACGCGTATCCATGACATGAAATGCTACCGGGGCAAAAACACACTTAGCACCCGAGATACCCAGAGGGAGTTGGAGGCAAAAATCACAGGCAATATTTTAGTTAGGCAGGCAGAATCAAGAAACATTCAGAGACAGGAGTTCAAAAGTCAAAGGGCCCGAGCCCGAGTCGAAAGACACCGGGGCCAGTTGCCGAAGATCACACGGTCAGACAGTTCACGATTCAACGTAGCCAAAAGTACTTCGATATTGTCAATGTTCGGAAGCAAAAGTTATAAGAAGGAGGGAAGACAAGGGCAAGCCTTGGAAAAGAAAAAGGAATTCACCTAGTTTCCTCAACAGAACACAGTACCTTGTTCCAATGGTGTAGCTGGTGCCCTGGCAGTTGTTCCTGTTGGTTTCCCGCAGACACACGATTTCTGGAGCTTCGTCGTGACGGAGGACGTCTGAAGGGGGTCTGCACCACACAGGGATGAGGCCGGCAGCAGCGACAAGGAATAAAAAGGTGCGCTCCTTGAAAACAGGAGAGGCTCTTCAGGTGGCTATCCGGACCACTACAGCAGTGTGCAGCGATTTCGACCACGGAAGAGGATCCTCTGGCTGTAGAAGATGAGCTGGTTATCCCCACCAAGATCAAGGGAAGAAGACTCCGGACTGGATCTTCGCTGAGTTGTTGAAGGGCAGATAGCTCAGGACTGCAGCAGGGCTTCACCGGGACGGGGTAGTTGCAGCAGCCGTCGTTCTCTCTGCTTCTCTTTCGTTCTGTGTAGTTCCAGTGGCGACTCTCTGACTTCTAGCCCAAGAGAGCTGCCTTTTATGCGAAAAACCCCCATTCACAAAGCCTGGCTGTCAATCAACCAGCAGGGGGGTTGTCCAGCCCGGACAACTACCCTGGCCAATCATGACAAAGTGCGACTTGGGTTTCTTAGGATAACCTGTGCGGGGGGTGACTACACCCCTCCCTCACATTCAGCCCACCTAGACACTCAGGCGCCTGGTGGAGGGCTTCTGAACAGAAAGCCCGCCAAATGACGGTGAACAAAGAAGGCGAACCTAGTAATGCCACGCAAAGTAAAACACAAGAAGGACTTTAACAAAAAGAAATGGCGAATAAACCCAACCAGAGCCAAAAGAAAGACAATTTGGTCAAGCGGGTTTATGTTCGAGGCTAATACAATAGCCAAGAACAGTAACACGTTTATCTAATATAATCGCGGTAGAAAAGTTAGGGTAGATACCACTGCCACCAGCCAAGTCTAAATGTTAAAAGAGCGAAACAATGCTCTTGGAGGTACAGATAAAAAAGGGATAAGAGTTAACCCTTTCCAGTACTCCATGGAAGATGGGTGTACTGGATCTGTGGTAGATTGACTAAGAAAAGTTAATGGTAAATTTACCCTTTTCTGGGGGACAGTAGTCACCTCGGAAATGGAGTTGAAGGAAGTCTCAAAGACAACCCTGTGCCACGGCACTGAAGGTGCTGTGCAACACACAAAAAGAAGGGGGGCTACTGAAGTGGTGTACTTCAGAGTCCACAATCACAAAAACAGGTAGAAACACATAGCAAAACATAGGGAAGAGTGGGGGAAAAGCTCACTCTTACCAAATGGAAAAAAATAAACTCCAGAGATCCAGCAAAGCTGCTGGGGGACTCACTAGGTGAGGGAAATTAGCCATAGATGAGAATTCTCCCTAACACCGGGGA
Organism: Ambystoma mexicanum; assembly: GCF_040938575.1. Taxonomy (NCBI): domain Eukaryota; kingdom Metazoa; phylum Chordata; class Amphibia; order Caudata; family Ambystomatidae; genus Ambystoma; species Ambystoma mexicanum. The sequence continues at coordinate 493,436,647 of NC_090937.1, forward strand.
GCTGCTGTCTTCCTCCTCGGTGCATGCTTTCTGCGCATCAGATCGGACCAGGGATGTTTCCACAGTGTCAACCCGGGCGGGCCGATCCCTCTGTGTTGCCAGTTATGAGCCAGAGATAATGTGCGTCTCCAGACAGACTCAGACTTTCTTGGGGCCGTGGAACACGTGTACTGTAGTGTTATGATAGAGTTTGAGCGTGGCCGGAAAGAAGAGTGCATATTTAATGTTGAGGGACATTCGCTTCTTCTTTACCGAGTCATACGACTGTTGTGATCTTTGTACTTCTCTTGTGTAGTCCGGGAAGATGCCAATTTGGTTGCCATTGTAGGTGATCGGGCACGTCGACCTTGCCATGTGTAGGAGCGTGTCTCGGTCTCTGTAGTTTAGGAGACACACTATTCCTGTGCGCGGAGGGGCGCCAGGTACAGGCCGGCCCGTCGGACTCTGTGTGACCGTTCGATTGAAAAAAAGTTTGAGAGTCTTTTAGGTGCCATGAGGTCAGTTAGCCAGCGCTCCAAAAACAGCTCCATAGAATGCCCTTCCTCTTCCTCTTCCTCTGGGAGTTCAAGTATGTAGAGATTTTTGCGGCGGGATCTATCTTTGTTGTCTTCTGCCTGGTTTTTCAGGGTGGTTAGTTTGAGCCATCATCTCTAGCCGTTCCTCCATCTTGCGCAGCATGTCTAAGCTGTCAGAAATAAGCTGTTCTGTCTCTCACACCCACAAGGTCAGATTGCATATGTCTTGCCTCAGGAAGGAGACTTCAGATGCCAGGCCATCAATTTTGGTTTCAACCGACGACCTTGATGGCTGTCATAATATTTGTAAGTGATAATGCCTGACCAGTTCCTGTATCTTCCCCCCTCCAACGACATTTTATCCCCAACGAGGAAGTCATAGCCGGGACACTTGTGTAGCGATCTATCGTGTTCTGCGAGGTCCCTTTCCGGGGCATGTCTTTCCCCATTGCCGTGTGCGTTGCTGGACCCGAAAGTATACGGTCTGGCAGGTTTCCACTATTGGGTTGTTGGCCCCAGCATTTGTGTTCAGGGCAAGAGGGTGTTTTCCCCCCTTCTGGGCCTGAAGGCATGCAGTGTACCACAGTAGAGGCCGTCATTTTGCCCAGGTTGAGCGTTGGGCACACAGGGTCCCTGGGTCCAGAGTGGCTCTCCAGGGGGGTGGGGGGGTTCACGGAGAGGCTGGCTGATGCTCCCTCTGGACCCTGTTGTCTCCGGTGATTCCCCCTGCCTCTGTGATATGGGGGGCAATCGCAGTCCCTTGGTTCACCAGTTTCACCCCCGTGCCATTGCCAAAATGCGCAGCACTCACCGCCGCAGGACCAAGTTGTCCTGCACTGTTTCCCGTCGTGACGCTCGGGTGGTAGGTGCTGCTCAGTGCCTTCTTCCGCGTTTACCCGCTTCTTTCAGTGACTTCTGGGTAGGGCTGTGTTGTTGTCAGCACTCCCTGTGGGCCTCCTGGCATGCTGTGCGGTCCGGGGAGCCGGCGATGGTGTTCCTTTGTGGTGGGGAAGGAGAGTGAGGGGTACGAGAGGCACGCCAAATTTGTTGTTGATATTCCCTCACTCAAACTCTGAGGCGCTTCCTGCAGGGCCGGGTTCTTCCAGGCTGGTGCCCCTGTTGTAGTTTGCGGGTGGGCTCTGCGTGGTATGCGGCTGTTTCCTGCTGTTATGAGAATGCTGTTGGAGCCATAGGCATGTTCCACTATTAGTCTTTAATTAGTGTAGTTTATGCAGTTTCAACTCACTTCCTTTTTCTTTTAATTTTAGTTGTTCTTTTTCCCAGCCTTCAATTAATATTAATAGGGGGCTTGTTTGCCAGTACGGTGTCGTCCGGGGTCGGACGAGGGGGCAGTGGAACTCGCCACCTTCAACGGCGGGCCCCCCTTGTGTTCTCGATGCAGCTGCGTGCTGGGTCGCTCTGTCCGGGCACACTGCAGCAGAAGCCACAGACAAGATGAAAGCTGGGCCTCCCCAGTGCGGGCAGACTCCCACTGCAGGGGATGTACTGCTTGTGGCTCAGGTCCGCTGATGAGGTCTCTGGCGCTTCTGCCTCAGGCCCACAGGTGTTGTGGCCAGTGTCGGAGCCCGAATCCTAAGCCCCAACGTTCCCCACACAACGACAAGATGGCGGGCCACACTGCTCCGATTTTCTCTGTTACTGCTGGGGAGTTAAGCAGAAACATTCTGCCGTTGTGATCTCGTAGAGTGACCTTGAGGATAAAGCTACAATTATGATTTATGTTTTAGGATGTCAGCGGCCCTGGTAGAGCAACATAGGCTGACGTCTGCATGAGTCAGCTGCTCGACAGCACCCCAACTTTTCATTTGTTAAGGAACTTTTGTTTTTGGTATTTGAACGTGTCTCGAAGGCAAGAGACTTTCAAAGGAAATGAGCATTGGCCACCGACGGCCCCAACAGCTGAACGGAACAATCGTGCTGAGACAGCTCAAGCGTGTACTGTGCTAGCTGAAACTATATGGAGCTAGCTATAAAGACAGCACGGGCAGACCGGGAAGGGGGAGGCAAAGGGGCGATTCCGCACCAGGCTGGGTGGACTGTTGCACGCAGGGCCACAAGTGCAATGAGCAACAATAAAACAAATAGATCACATCACTAAAATTCCAAAATGCCTAGAATGAGTTCAGTTTTTAAAAGCTTACTGGTTTCTGTGTAGATCTATTTACAGCAATCATCTTGATTTCTGCATTGATGCAGGCCGTCTGGGTGCCCTCCACATGTGGGCGTCCACAGTAAGATGAAAATGAGCAAAGTCCACAGGCTCAAATTCATAGTGCACATTGGCAAAGTACGCATTTAAATGACATTCTTCTGCCCGTTATTTCAATTTTGATTAACACTAGGGCATATAAACTTTAGGCTTATTGCAATCTGCAGCCAATTGGCACGATTCCTAATTGCCAACGAAGTTGGACTCAATATCTTAAAATATTTTTCCATTCTTTTATTCTGTATGTCTGTTGCTCCAATTTTCTGCTGAGTTTCTTGAACTATTTTGAGTTCATTACAAATGTATAGTATGGTAGCACCCCCAGTAATAACCATTAATATAATACAATTATGGTACATAGTGGTACTCACTTTTGTGCACAGGTAACACGTGCAGAAGGATTTAACAGTCAGGTATTACATATTATTATAATAGTCCCATTAAAGGTCATATTTGATGCACACAATAGACAATATTGTCCCCTTGAAGCTTTTCCTGTAAAAGGCAGCGAGAATATCCGCATGTGAGATGCCATCCTTTTCACCCCTTTCTGAAATATTTAAGTTGTTCGAAGGAAAGCTCTTGTACTTCTTGCACAACACAAATGCATATTATTGATCAGATTTACTCCCTCTCCATCACCATATCCATGGATGACACTCCATACAGGTACCTCTAATCCTTTAATTGAAATATGCAGCAAACCTTCCAAGAGAGCGCGGTATGTCTGCAAATTAAATGTCAAGTTCACGCAGCGTCTTTCAATGTGTTGTCCGTGAGCAGTCCCTATAGCTACAATTACCATCACCTGTCAGACCACAGCTGCTTCTTGCATAACATTAATGGCCAATAAATGTGATCTGGCATGTGCATTTGAACCAGAGCAATGGAAGGGGGATATATTCAAGCAATTACCCAAAGGGCAATGTGTGCCAGGTAAGGGAAGGGAGGTAATAAAAGAATGAATGGATGGTGAAAAATGTTAACATAGGTATGATACATTTTTTAAAGTAATCGTAGGATGAAGGGGCACCAAGGTTATTTTACAATGGAACACCACCATATGGTGTGGTGTATGTAAAATAGGATGAATAATATAGAGTTATAATATCATGAACGCTGGGTCATTAGATTGAGTGGCTGTAGTAAAATAATTATCCCTGACTAGCAAGCCAATGTAACTCTTTGTGAGACACAAATAATATTGTTCGGTCAATCCATGTCCTGTGTACAAGATACATTCTAACAATTTTAATAGCACATCTTGCAACGGTTGTATTTAAAATATTCAAGTATGTGATTGCATTACTTTCTGTGGATGTTCTATTTTTCGTAATAAACAATTTGCCAAGACTATTTAAAAATTGTTTGAGAATAAAAAAAGCATATGTGTGTAGAAACTTCATAAGAAAAAGACTTTATAATGACTTTGAAAGAAAAATCACATACTCAAAATAATGAGATTGACATTTGTTTTTAATATAAATCAAATATGTTGAGGGAAATAGATTAAAAAAGCAAAGACAAATACAACTGTTAATGCCCATCTAGTAAGATTACTTCCCAAGAAATAATGAATTAAAAATAAATTATAGAACAATTACTTTGCAAGCCATACACTGGTACCTCTTTTGCAATGTTCTGTGGCATAGACTGGTCCCTGGCAACAGTATCTGTAGCAATTCTATGCATTTACATAGCCAGCACAGTCAATGTCAGATCTTTAAAAAATTCAAAATCCATCTGCTGGAATATTGGCTTTGCCACCCACGGTTTGCTACTTTTTGTAAACTCCATGTTGTAACGAAGCATCCCGAAAGTTCCTGCAGTTTTTGCTTGTTCCCTACCGAAGTTCTAATTGTGTGCAAGTGCAGCCAGTCTTGTTTTGGCCTCCATACCGTCTATGCCAAAATGCAACCTTTTAGGCCTGTACTCTAGGCCCATGTTATAGAACACCAACAAATCTCGGGTGTGGCGGTATTTGGTTAGTCCTCTCATTGAAAGCATTTTGTCATACACAATCTTCTCGTGCTGTGTGAGGAGGGGAGCCTGGCACAAACCACCTTTTCTTATGCTCCTCCTCCTTGCTCAATGGTCCATGTGCACATTTGTGTAAATGTTAGTTTTCTTCCCAAGAGTGTATGTTTGAACACCATTTTAAAAGCAGCATATCTACATATCCATCACAAGTTTTTGAGCTCCACCAAAGACGGTTGCTGTTTGACTGACCAATTTAAAATGTTTTCTGTAGCCTTTTTGTTTTTTACCAGCAGCTGTCTTTTTTTTTAGAAATTGATTTTGCAATGTGTCATATCATATTGATGCTTTATGTGCAGGAATTGCTCTTTGTAAGGAAGGCATGGTATCAAAGTAAGACAGACACAAGTTAGCACAGTTCAAGGGTGTTTATTGAACTTTATCAGTGGTGTGAAAAACACCTATCTAAACCTAAATCTAAGATAGGAGCAAGCTACGACCATCAAATAATAAAAATACAGTCGTAGTGGAGTCTACTCAAATAAAAAGGGCCTATGTTAAACAAAAACTATTGCCAATCCTTACCGCTATGCCACAAATAGTGTGGGATAATGTTCACAAAAAGAAACAAGTGTTCACAAAATGATAAGTCAGGATGTTTAGGCCGTTGGCCTCCCTTCCCAACATTTTTAGCACGGGACAAGGCAGGTCTCTCAAGCACAGCACACTCCTGGGCTTCTCTGGCATGAGGACAAGGTTCCTTGAGGTCAAGGGTCCTTTCACCAACATCAGGGCCTTCTGTGCCCAAGTCTCTTCTGTGCAAAGTCTCTTGCCTAAGAGGACCGGATGTACCATAAACAACAAAGAAAAGTTCCTTTCTCAATATTCACATTGTGTGATTTATTCTTCACCCAGGATGCCCCTGAGCCAGGCTCCGATCCTTTATTCACCATTAGCCTCCCTCAGTCGGGTTCAGACCAACTCCAATATATAGGCATCCGTCAGGGTTCACATTTGTCACAACAATCTTCTTGGGTGTGTTACTGTTCACCCAGGATCCCCCTCAGCCGGGCTCAGACCAATTTCAGTTTACAGACAATCGAAGACTTTCGAATATGCACAGGATTCAAAGTAACCTGCTGCAGGACCACTTCGATTTCACAGTTCAATAATTCTTCCCCGCTCAGGGCTGGGGGCACAGAGACCTTTGAGTGAGCACCCACGTGGCGCCGGACCACTCTGTTTCTGGTACCTATTTTGGTTTTTACAAAGTTCAATTTTATACAAGTTCTCTTTCTTCATACAATGTTGCCGCTTGCAACCTTGAGCACAACACAGTCCATTCTGCCATCAGTTTCTCCAGATCACCGGCTGTGCTGAACTCGTTGGCGTTGCTTTTCTGTCCGAGTCAAGTACAGTACCATTGTGGCAATCGCTTCTCCCAGCCTTAGCAATCAATGCGGGAGGGCCCTGTGTACCTTTGGACACACGCTACATTGTTTGTCAGCTGAAATTCCAGGTGTTGCATTTCTTTTCCTTGAGGCTTCTTGAAAGTCCCGGTTCAGTGTTGAAAAGGGCAAGGGTAATCCCATCCTTGTCGCCCTCTCGGATCTCGCCGCCTTTCTCCTCGGTTTAAACTGCCATCTCGTAATTGCTGCTTCCTCATGCGTTTTGCTTTGCTCAGAGGGTGCTTTCGTGCTCCGCCTTTTATCCGTGTGGGGAAGTGTGATGAAGTCAGGTGTGTAATTATCAGCAATTGCCTGACTCTGCCTGATGATTGTGTTGGGGCATATCAGGTATACGGCTCTGGTGTTAGTCCATTGTCACTCACTATGAACTGTCAATAAGAAAGTGTTTGTGTCGGAAAAGGGAGTGGGGGTTGAGTTTCTAGGTATCCTACATGGTAGGGTGAGGAAAAGGCGTTATATGGAAGGGGATACCGCGTCTCACCCTTCAGTGTCCCACTCTCTGAAGACCCCTCATCCAGGTGATCCTCCCGCACTCGTCCACCCCCAGGAACTGGATCCAATAGCAATGGCTGTGTCCTGGCCACCTGGATGACAGATCCCCGGGGAATAGCCTGTGAGACACCTACAGGATTCTCACATCTTGCATGGCCTTTGCTATTCCTATGTGCCTGCCAGTAGCAATCAAGTCTATTTGCATTTCTCTGGATTGCAGAAGTTCAATGGATTTAATGAAACCATATTTTTCCATGGCAACAGAAGATGTACATTCAGACACTTGCACAATGAATGAACTCATTATTGTTTTGCTTTCCATGTCTTGAAAGGGGTAAGTGCAGTATTTAGCAGAAAAGCCAGGGCTCTCAAACTGTCCATCACCAGCAAGCCTGAGCGTTTTGTCTGAGAGAGCACTTGTTCTAGATTCCAGGCCTGGCTAATAGTTAAATCCATTGAACTTCTGCAATCCAGAGAAATGCAAATAGACTTGATTGCTACTGGCAGGCACATAGGAATAGCAAAGGCCATGCAAGATGTGAGAATCCTGTAGGTGTCTCACAGGCTAGTCCCCGGGGATCTGTCATCCAGGTGGCCAGGACACAGCCATTGCTATTGGATCCAGTTCCTGGGGGTGGACGAGTGCGGGAGGATCACCTGGATGAGGGGTCTTCAGAGAGTGGGACACTGAAGGGTGAGACGCGGTATCCCCTTCCTTATAACGCCTTTTCCTCACCCTACCATGTAGGATACCTAGAAACTCAACCCCCACCCCCTTTTCTGACACAAACACTTTCTTACTGACAGTTCATAGTGAGTGACAATGGACTAACACCAGAGCCGTATACCTGACATGCCCCAACACAATCATCAGGCAGAGTCAGGCAATTGCTGATAATTACACACCTGACTTCATCACACTTCCCCACTTGGATAAAAGGCAGAGCACGAAAGCACACTCTGAACAAAGCAAAACGCATGAGGAAGCAGCAATTACGAGATGGCAGTTTAAACCGAGGAGAAAGGCGGCGAGATCCGAGAGGACGACAAGGATGGGATTACCCTTGCCCTTTTCAACACTGAACCGGGACTTTCAAGAAGCCTCAATGAAAAGAAACGCAACACCTGGAATTTCAGCTGACAAACAATGTAGCGTGTGTCCAAAGGTACACAGGGCCCTCCCGCATTGATTGCTAAGGCTGGGAGAAGCGATTGCCACAATGGTACTGTACTTGACTCGGACAGAAAAGCAACGCCAACGAGTTCAGCACAGCCGGTGATTTGGAGAAACTGATGGCAGAATGGACTGTGTTGTGCTCAAGGTTGCAAGCGGCAACATTGTTTGAAGAAAGAGAACTTGTATAAAATTGAACTTTGTAAAAACCAAAATAGGTACCAGAAACAGAGAGGTCCGGCGCCACGTGGGTGCTCACTCAAAGGTCTCTGTGCCCCCCACTCTGAGCGGGGAAGAATTATTGAACTGTGAAATCGAAGTGGTCCTGCAGCAGGTTTACTTTGAATCCTGTGCATATTCGAAAGTCTTCGATTGTCTGTAAACTGAAATTGGTCTGAGCCCGGCTGAGGGGGATCCTGGGTGAACAGTAACACACCCAAGAAGATTGTTGTGACAAATGTGAACCCTGACGGATGCCTATATATTGGAGTTGGTCTGAACCCGACTGAGGGAGGCTAATGGTGAATAAAGGATCGGAGCCTGGCTCAGGGGTATCCTGGGTGAAGAGTAAATCACACAATGTGAATATTGAGAAAGGAACTTTTCTTTGTTGTTTATGGTACATCCGGTCCTCTTAGGCAAGAGACTTTGCACAGAAGAGACTTGGGCACAGAAGGCCCTGATGTTGGTGAAAGGACCCTTGACCTCAAGGAACCTTGTCCTCATGCCAGAGAAGCCCAGGAGTGTGCTGTGCTTGAGTGACCTGCCTTGTCCCGTGCTAAAAATGTTGGGAAGGGAGGCCAACGGCCTAAACATCCTGACTTATCATTTTGTGAACACTTGTTTCTTTTTGTGAACATTATCCCACACTATTTTGTGGCATAGCGGTAAGGATTGGCAATAGTTTTTGTTTAACATAGGCCCTTTTTATTTGAGTAGACTCCACTACGACTGTATTTTTATTATTTGATGGTCGTAGCTTGCTCCTATCTTAGATTTAGGTTTAGATAGGTGTTTTTCACACCACTGATAAAGTTCAATAAACACCCTTGAACTGTGCTAACTTGTGTCTGTCTTACTTTGATACCATGCCTTCCTTACAATGAGCAATTCCTGCACATAAAGCATCAATATGATATGACACATTACAAAATCAATTTCTAAAAAAAAAAAGACAGCTGCTGGTAAAAAACAAAAAGGCTACAGAAAACATTTTAAATTGGTCAGTCAAACAGCAACCATCTTTGGTGGAGCTCAAAAACTTGTGATGGATCTGTAGATATGCTGCTTTTAAAATGGTGTTCAAACATACACTCTTGGGAAGAAAACTAACATTTACACAAATGTGCACATGGACCATTGAGCAAGGAGCAGGAGCATAAGAAAAGGTGGTTTGTGCCAGGCTCCCCTCCTCACACAGCACGAGAAGATTGTGTACGACAAAATGCTTTCAATGAGAGGACTAACCAAATACTGCCACACCCGAGATTTGTTGGTGTTCCATAACATGGGCCTAGAGTACAGGCCTAAAAGGTTGCATTTTGGCATAGACGGTATGGAGGCCAAAACAAGACTGGCTGCACTTGCACACAATTAGAACTTTGGTAGGGAACAAGCAAAAACTGCAGGAACTTTCGGGATGCTTCGTTACAACATGGAGTTTACAAAAAGTAGCAAACCGTGGGTGGCAAAGCCAATATTCCAGCAGATGGATTTTGAATTTTTTAAAGATCTGACATTGACTGTGCTGGCTATGTAAATGCATAGAATTGCTACAGATACTGTTGCCAGGGACCAGTCTATGCCACAGAACATTGCAAAAGAGGTACCAGTGTATGGCTTGCAAAGTAATTGTTCTATAATTTATTTTTAATTCATTATTTCTTGGGAAGTAATCTTACTAGATGGGCATTAACAGTTGTATTTGTCTTTGCTTTTTTAATCTATTTCCCTCAACATCTTTGATTTATATTAAAACAAATGTCAATCTCATTATTTTGAGTATGTGATTTTTCTTTCAAAGTCATTATAAAGTCTTTTTCTTATGAAGTTTCTACACACATATGCTTTTTTATTCTCAAACAATTTTTAAATAGTCTTGGCAAATTGTTTATTACGAAAAATAGAACATCCACAGAAAGTAATGCAATCACATACTTGAATATTTTAAATACAACCGTTGCAAGATGTGCTATTAAAATTGTTAGAATGTATCTTGTACACAGGACATGGATTGACCGAACAATATTATTTGTGTCGCACAAAGAGTTACATTGGCTTGCTAGTCGGGGATAATTATTTTACTACAGCCACTCAATCTAATGACCCAGCGTTCATGATATTATAACTCTATATTATTCACCCTATTTTACATACACCACACCATATGGTGGTGTTCCATTGTAAAATAACCTTGGTGCCCCTTCATCCTACGATTACTTTAAAAAATGTATCATACCTATGTTAACATTTTTCACCATCCATTCATTCTTTTATTACCTCCCTTCCCTTACCTGGCACACATTGCCCTTTGGGTAATTGCTTGAATATATCCCCCTTCCATTGCTCTGGTTCAAATGCACATGCCAGATCACATTTATTGGCCATTAATGTTATGCAAGAAGCAGCTGTGGTCTGACAGGTGATGTTAATTGTAGCTATACGGACTGCTCACGGACAACACATTGAAATACGCTGCGTGAACTTGACATTTAATTTGCAGACATACCGCGGTCTCTTGGAAGGTTTGCTGCATATTTCAATTAAAGGATTAGAGGTAACTGTATGGAGTGTCATCCATGGATATGGTGATGGAGAGGGAGTAAATCTGATCAATAATATGCATTTGTGTTGTGCAAGAAGTACAAGAGCTTTCCTTCGAACAACTTAAATATTTCAGAAAGGGGTGAAAAGGATGGCATCTCACATGCGGACATTCTCGCTGCCTTTTACAGGAAAAGCTTCAAGGGGACAATATTGTCTATTGTGTGCATCAAATATGACCTTTAATGGGACTATTATAATAATATGTAATACCTGACTGTTAAATCCTTCTGCACGTGTTACCTGTGCACAAAAGTGAGTACCACTATGTACCATAATTGTATTATATTAATGGTTATTACTGGGGGTGCTACCATACTATACATTTGTAATGAACTCACAATAGTCCAAGAAACTCAGCAGAAAATTGGAGCAACATACAGAGTAAAAGAATGTAAAAATATTTTAAGATATTGAGTCCAACTTCGTTGGCAATTAGGAATCGTGCCAATTGGCTGCAGATTGCAATAAGCCTAAGGTTTATATGCCCTAGTGTTAATCAAAATTGAAATAATGGGCAGAAGAATGTCATTTAAATGCGTACTTTGCCAATGTGCACTATGAACTTGAGCCTGTGGACTTTGCTCATTTTCATATTACTGTGGACGCCCACATGTGGAGGGCACCCAGACGGGCCTGCATCAATGCAGAAATCAAGATGATTGCTGTAAATAGATCTACACAGAAACCAGTAAGCTTTTAAAAACTGAACTCATTCTAGGCATTTTGGAATTTTAGTGATGTGATCTATTTGTTTTATTGTTGCTCATTGCACTTGTGGCCCTGCGTGCAACAGTCCACCCAGCCTGGTGCGGAATCGCCCCTTTGCCTCTCTCTTCCCGGTCTGCCCGTGCTGTCTTTATAGCTAGCTCCATATAGTTTCAGCTAGCACAGTACACGCTTGAGCTGTCTCAGCACGATTGTTCCGTTCAGCTGTTGGGGCCGTCGGTGGCCAAGTCTCATTTCCTTTGAAAGTCTCTTGCCTTCGAGACACGTTCAAATACCAAAAACAAAAGTTCCTTAACAAATGAAAAGTTGGGGTGCAGTCGAGCAGCTGACTCATGCAGATGTCAGCCTATGTTGCTCCACCAGGGCCGCTGACATCCTAAAACATAAATCATAATTGTAGCTTTATCCTCAAGATCACTCTACGAGATCACAACGGCAGAATGTTTCTGCTTAAGTCCCCAGCAGTAACAGAGAAAATCAGAGCAGTGGGGCCCGCCATCTTGTCGTTGTGTGGGGAACATTGGGGCTTAGGATTCGGGCTCAGACACTGGCCACAACACCGAAAATAGCGGAATCGCTGCAGATGAGGAGAGTGTAGGGACAGCCTACCACTAGCAGAACAAACCGCTGCCGCTGTCCATGCATCCAGGGCTGTGAGGGTGATTGCTACTGTGCACCCCAGTTACTGTGAGGGAGGCTCCGTGGACCAGAAGGATAGATCCAGACCAGGCTGCTGGCGGTGAAAAAAGAACAACCAGCTGGGCTACTGCACAGGGGCCCAGAGCCCCCTTTGGGCCTGAGGCAGAAGCGCCAGAGACGACATCAGCGGACCTGAGCCACAAGCAGTACATCCCCTGCAGTGGGAGTCTGCCCGCACCGGGGAGGCCCAGCTTTCATCTTGTCTGTGGCTTCTGCTGCAGTGTGCCCGGACAGAGCGACCCTGCATGCAGCTGCATCGAGAACACAAGGGGGGCCCGCAGTTGAAGGTGGCGAGTTCCACTGCCCCCTCTTCCGACCCCGGACGACACCGTACTGGCAAACAAGCCCCCCATTAATATTAATTAAAGGCTGGGAAAAAGAACAACTAAAAGAAAAGAAAAAGGAAGTGACTTGAAACTGCATAAACTACACTAATTAAAGACTAATAGTGGAACATGCCTATGGCTCCAACAGCATTCTCATAACAGCAGGAAACAACCGCATACCACGCAGAGCCCACCCGCAAACTACAACAGGGGCACCAGCCTGGAAGAACCCGGCCCTGCAGGAAGTGCCTCAGAGTTTGAGTGAGGGAATATCAACAACAAATTTGGCGTGCCTCTCATACCCCTCACTCCCCTTCCCCACCACAAAGGAACACCAGCGCCGGCTCCCCGGACCGCACAGCATGCCAGGAGGCCCACAGGGAGTGCTGACAACAACACAGCCCTACCCAGAAGTCACTGAAAGAAGCGGGTAAACGCGGAAGAAGGCACTGAGCAGCACCTACCACCCGAGCGTCACGACGGGAAACGGTGCAGGACAACTTGGTCCTGCGGCGGTGAGTGCTGCGCATTTTGGCAATGGCACAGGGGTGAAACTGGTGAACCAAGGGACTGCGATTGCCCCCCACATCACATAGCAGGGGGAATCACCGGAGACAACAGGGTCCAGAGGGAGCATCATCCAGCCTCTCCGTGAACCCCTCCTCCCCCCCCCCCGGAGAGCCACTCTGGACCCAGGGACCCTGTGTGCCCAACGCTCAACCTGGGCGAAATGACGGCCTCTACTGTGGTACACTGCATGCCTTCAGGCCCAGAAGGGGGGGAAAACACCCTCTTGCCCCGAACACAAATGCTGGGGCCAACAACCCAATAGTGGAAACCTGCCAGACCGTATACCTTCGGGTCCAGCAACGCACACGGCAATGGGGAAAGACATGCCCCGGAAAGGGACCTCGCAGAACACGATAGATCGCTACACGACAAGTGTCCCGGCTATGACTTCCTCGTTGGGGATAAAATGGCGTTGGAGGGGGGAAGATACAGGAACTGGTCAGGCATTATCACTTACAAACATTATGACAGCCATCAAGGTCGTCGGTTGAAACCAAAATTGATGGCCTGGCATCTGAAGTCTCCTTCCTGAGGCAAGACTTATGCAATCTGACCTTGTGGGTGTGAGAGACGGAACAGCTTATTTCTGACAGCTTAGACACGCTGCGCAAGATGGAGGAACGGCTAGAGATGATGGCTCAAACTAACCACCCTGAAAAACCAGGCAGAAGACAACAAAGATAGATCCCGCCGCAAATATCTCTACATACTTGAACTCCCAGAGAAAGAGGAAGAGGAAGGGCATTCTATGGAGCTGTTTTTGGAGCGCTGGCTAACTGACCTCATGGCACCTAAAAGACTCTCAAACTTCTTTTCAATCGAACGGTCACACAGAGTCCCGACGGGCCGGCCTGTACCTGGCGCCCCTCCGCGCACAGGAATAGTGTGTCTCATAAACTACAGAGACCGAGACACGCTCCTACACATGGCAAGGGCGACGTGCCCGATCACCTACAATGGCAACCAAATTGGCATCTTCCCGGACTACACAAGAGAAGTACAAAGATCACAATAGCAGGGAACAAGACCTTTTTCTGATATTTGTAGTATTGGGTTTTAGCAAGGAACTCAAGTCCCACAAATTAACAAACTTGAAATGTTACTACATGTTGATCCGCTAACAACAAAGCCAATGAACAAAGCACATTTCCAGCAGGCACTTTTCCAAGTATCGGTTGATTGATTGATTGGCTATTTATAATGCGCCTATACACAAGTGTTTCGAGGCGCAAATCATACCATGAAAATGTGTTACGATTGTGGATACAGCTACCCTTGATCGTCAGGCTTTGACTACACAAGTAAACTTCATCAATGGCTCCCAACAAATCCTTCTATAATTTACGATCACATTTAAACATTTTCATAATCTCGATCAGGCAGCAGTCTAATACAATGTATTTTGGCTCCCTTAATAGCCAATCGTCCTGCAGTACAGTGGTTTGGGATTTGATGGTGGTGGACAAGTCCTCCACACTGGGAAGAGTGAAGTCCAGATCATGAGCACAACCGTCTATCAATTGCAAAGATTCTGCAGTTATTTCAGTGTGTGAAATTTCTGAATTTTCTGCATGTATTGGAGAAACCAGGAATATTGTCTCTTTCTTAGATTGACATTTTTTAGAGGGTGTGGATTGTGTGAGTGAGTCTGCAAACAAATCAGAAATATCTCCTGTGTTGTCTGTCACTTCCAGGTGACATTGTGAGCAGTAACAATGATCCATGTTTACTTTCCATGGGTCACTGGTGACATTCCATTCAAATTCAGGCCACTGGACATCTGCATGACGAATCTGAATCTTGAGAGGACCACGCTGAGACTCAAAATGTAGTTGCTCCAAAGACGCATCGGTTTGGGAAGCGACATCATTCGTTTTTTGTTGTCCGAGTCTTTATGCTCTTCTTCCTAGGCCTCTAGTTTTTTAAACATGCATGCTTAATTTATATGATAAGTTTAGCAATACTCAATGGGAACATGCGCCAAGTATGTTACACCATCACCATTATTTATTCATCTGATAATATGTGCCCTTTGGATGACGCTTGTTACGGCTATGGCTGCAGTCGAAAAACTGAGGGTTTGGAAAGTGTGGAACATGCACCATGTGCAAATATGCACATGAAAAAACAAGTATCTTCTTGGACATGAATGGCAAGGACATACAAATCAGAGATGCAATAAATTGCAGGACCAAATTTGTTGTATATGGCATCATCTGCAAATTTAAGAAGCTATACATCGAGATTACAATTCGAGAATTGAGAATAAGAATAAGTGAACATCTAGCCAAAATAGGCAGTCGGGAACCAAAATTTCCAATAGCTCTGCACTGGCAGCAAGAACACCAAATGGACGAGAAGACTGACATCAGATACATTGACTACAGAAGAAAATCGGCAGGAGAGGCAGTCGACAGGGAAAAAATGCTGAGATAAGCGGATGGTCTCCTTTCAATAAAGCAAAGATCAGTATATAATGAACATATGTATGCATAAGGACTTTGAAGAGACAGGCTCTCATCATTTGACATTGAAATGCTATTCAAATACCATAATATATTACATTGTATGTCACTTTTTTCTGTAATATGTATGGATTATGCCAACTAAATAGACTTGAAGTGTATGGAAATATCAATTAGACGTTGGACAGTGAATCATCATAAAACATATGGCATCCAATAGGAATTATAGCACATATATGGTATATACACACAACTATAATGAACATTACGAAATAGGCATCCTTGTTTTTTCGGTATAAAACGCTTGAGTTTATTTTGTGTAGTAAAAAATAAAGATCAGAAAATAGGTATCCGTAATTTATTCGGTATAAAACGCATACGTTTCCTATGTGCGGTTAATATGTAGAAGCAACACATTAGTGAGGTTTAAAGCAACGCACTGACATGAACAAGTCAAAAGGTTTGGGCACTTTATGGATATATCTGCAGGAACGGGATTTGTTTCCCAAAAGATGGCGCCCGAAAAGTTTATAGAAATGGAATACGGTATGTTTGCTTCATGGTTGTCATGGAAGCATATCAAAACATTTAAGCAATGGCGCCGGCAGCACGCAGACACTACGAGAGCCGACGCGTATGACAAAAGATGCGCACAAACTGGTAAGCGATGCTTTAATATTTTAAAAGATCTGGATGTAGTTATAAGATAGAAGGAGAGCTTTCTGGCGATCAGTTAAATGGATTACACGTAAACACAGATAACAGAGAAATTAGTCTTTGCTGCAAATAACTGTGCGCAGAGCACAAGGGAAAATATTGCATTTGCAATTTAGCGAGCGTATAATCTCAGAGAAACTTGAGACACAAGATAATTGAATGGTCAGATTTGATTTAACACCCAAGTTAACTTATTAGGCATAGCAACTGGGAATAGAGCACTTTAGAATCTAAATAAATGAATAGAGAAGAATTAGTAATCGGTAAAAAAAATTACAGATAATTTTGGACTTCGGGAAGCATAGATGCAGTCTCTACGTGAAATTATTTATGATTACAGGGATTTAACCCAAATAACACAAAAGAACTATTGAGACCACTGAGGACTTATTGTAAGGCATCTCACAATTCACGTATGATATTATGATTGGTATGTGACTTTCATATGCTTAAACAAGCTATCTCAACTTGTTGAGACCACAATCTCTGGTACTTTGATACAAAGTATAGAGTATGTATTGGATTAAACCAATCCTGGACAAATTGTATTTTAGAATATGAGTAGCATTAACTATGCAAACTGTGAGCTTTGGTATTTTGTGGCAAACAATAGAGAATACACAAGACTCAATGAATATGGATTCTTTTTCTGTTTTACAAACATTGTTCTGATTTTTTGCTTTACTTACCTCATTTTCACTTTTTATATTGTTTTCTCTCCGAAAGCTCCTCCACTCCTCCCTGTTCCCAACCCATATTTTGTGTCACGTTTGTTATTTTGATTCTTAATGTATTTTATGTATGAATTTGACTTAATGACATGATTGTCACATACTTTAATTTACTGTTACTATATTGAAATAATGTTTATGATTAACACTGATAGAAAAACAAACATGCCCTGATTTGAGAAAGGCTGACAGCCGAAACACGTGTCATCCAAAGGGCACAAGTTATCAGATTAATAAATAATGGCGATGGTGTAACATTCTTGGCTCACATTCTCATTGAGTATTGCTAGACTTATCATAAGGAGCGGTACTTGGCTTTTCGCCGTTATACACTTTTGAGACGCGACAAGAAGATAATTAGAATAAAACGAGGCAACTATTATTGTAAAAGGAGTTGCCGAGCAAACCAGTTTAAAGATAAAAGCCCCCAGTCAGCTTTATGCTTAATTTATAGCACACATACAGCATATTAGAATTACAACCTCAAAATGTAATATCAATAAAATAACTTCTGAAAAAATTGTTTGAAAAAAAACCCTTTTTATTATTTACTGTGTTTCCTAATTTTCCATGAAACAGACAATTTTGGTTTGCCGAATACAAGACCAAGCTGAAAAATAATACATTTGAAAATGTATAAACCAAGCAATTTACTCTTCCACTTCAAGAATCATATGTACACGTATTTAAAGAGAACCAAATGTACTTAAGGAAACCATTACAACTTATTAAAGGTTACATGAAAGGGAAAATTGGATTTTAACCAATCTTTTACAATATCCTATGGATACCTCTGGTCCATGTCTCTTCAATTTCTACCGCTTCAATAGTACATTCCTTGTGCATACAAAATTCAACAAAAACAAGTTCAATTGTTAAACAATTTAATGATAAAATCTTTCATCTCACAAATTACATCTTCAGAAAGCTGATTTAATGATTGATGAACTTACAATATCGGTTAAATATTGAGAAAGGATACAGTAAATCGTAATACAAATAGTCGGACACTGTATACAAGTATTAGTAGGAATACTTTGTCGCTCTTGTTTAGCATAATTTACTATGTTATAAACATTCATACATAAACACACCTTCCCGTCATTCTCTCAACATTAACTCCATAAAATTATATTTGATGTGGTCCAATAACTTCTACAGAAAAACACTTTCTAATACTAAATCGTGCTGAATCCCCATTGGCCTGTGATACACAGGAACAGTTGCTCATCCACTTTGTTCTCTTTTCCAGCCTTAGACTCAGTGATGCAACACTGCACACAAGCTCTGCGGTCTATTCTTAGCGCAAGCACATTCCTCTTTGGCAGAGAGCCTGCACTTTAATGTGTGTTTTAAACAAAGCTAATTTATAATGTACAAAAGTTTTACATATAAATCCATCTACATAGTTGTTTGCACTTAGATTTCAATCCTAACAATCTTTATTTAGTGACTGCCACGCTTGTGTGTGATTAATTTTGCATGAAAAAAGCTTTCCCTGTGATATAGTGCTTAGAAGTCTTGAATAATTGTAAAGCGCTTGAGGGGTGCAGCAAGGCGCTAGCCAAAGGTGCTCGCTCCTCCCAAACAGCGAGCCGCAAGGAAAAGATCAAAGGCGTCATACAGGTGTCTAGCAAAATCCTCTGTACAGTCAAAAGTCTTTGGCCGACAAGTAATTGGAAAACAAAGGGAAGTGAATCCCACATAGTGCAAAAGTTGAAGGAACTGTGAGGCTGGCAAACGTGCACCCGACGGAGGGATGCCTGCAGAACGGGGCAAAGCATGATACCCCAATGAACATTGTGTTGACAAGAGTGAACCCAACAGAGGGATGTCCACAGTGGATTGTCTAAAAGGACATTAAGACTTGTGAATGCAAGAGGTAAAATAGTTTAGGAAAAAGCCATAATGAACCAGACAGATGGAGGTTAACATTGGAGAAAGGTCTGAACCCGGAAGAGGGGGATCCTGGGGTGAAAAGGCACCACCCAACATGCATATGGAAAGGAACCTTTTGTTTGGTTATTTTGAACACATCAGGTCCTGGAAGGCAAGAGACTTTTTTGCATAAAAGAAACTTAACCACCGAAGATCCTGATACCTGAGAACGGAAATGTAGTCTCAAACTGGGAAAGCTCAAGTGTGTGCTGTGCTTAGTAGTCCCGCCTTGTCCCGTGCTCAAAACGTGGGGCAGGGAGACCACTGATACCACATCCTGACTTATTTTCTAAACAAACGCTATCCCACACTATTTTTGAATGTAGCTGCAAGGATTGGCAATCGTTTTTTTTGTTTAGTATAGGCCTTTTTATTTGACAAGACACCAGTAGGACTGCCGTATTTTATGGTTGCAGCTTGCTGCTTAGGTTCAGATTAGGCATGTTTCCAACCTACCTATACAGTTTAATAAACACTGTTAAACTGTGATCACGTGTATCTGTCTTTACTGTTGCCACCATGAGTTCCTTACAGAACCTATTCAGCTTTGGGTAGGTGAAAGGGGCCCATAGGGGACCCGGACATCTATGGAAACAAGGCGAGTCACCACACATGATACATACGCCAGACACGAGGTTGTATTCCCAAAGCTAGGGTTTATTGCAAAGCAAAAGTCTGTTGGCCAACTCGGTCTCACGCCCCGCGACGTGTATCTCTAGACCTCGAGGGACGCAAGAGAGTCAGTTACATATATACAAAATGCATATCAAACAATCAGCTATGACATGTTTAACACCCCCTTTTATTGTGTTTCTTTGAACTTGGTGTGATGATGGACATCTCCGACAACTATGACACCTTCAAACAACTATTCTAGTAAAAATGTGCAATTTGTGAGTGCAATGGCATCTTTCAGTTGTTGAATAGAACACAGCGCTTCTGTTCTTGGAAGCGAGCTACATATGGGGGGAAAAGTTGCATTCCGGACCTTACTATCTATTAGGTGCTATTCGTGTCCTGCGCTCTAGCAGGCTCAGCAAAGGGGGGCCGTAAGAAAAGCATAATTCAAGCCTTTAGCGGTATTATTCTAACATATTCTACCATATAACGAGACTGGCTGGCAGCTGTGAAATGATTAAATGCCCTGCAGCTCTGCTTCAAGGCTACATTCGGGAGGGAGCTGGGCATTCTTCCTGGCGCTGCCTACGTTTGTGTTTCAATGAACTCTTGTTATCCTCTCGGCTCTGCGGCCTTACCTTTTCACATACAGACAACAATGTCTTACAGTCGAACAGTGTAAGCGGAAAATATACTGCGAAGCAATAGCAACAGAAAGCAATGAGCAATGGTTAGAAAACAAAATGGCGATTCTTGTTACATCAAAATAGCCGTTAATTGGCAAACTCGAAAACCTATATTCTGTCATATCGTGCATGAGACGGTTGACCCACAGCCACCAAAATACGTTTGCGGTCACAAAGTAGAGGTATCCATTTTTCTAGACTGACAAACCCTCCTTTGGCCATATGCCAAATGTCTCATCTGTTTGTTGAAACCTCCTCTAGGGATGATGAGTCTGAAGTACTTATGTCTTAATTTTTCATGCTATCGTAAACATCGTCTTCATCAATATCTATTGCCATCAACTCTTTTACTGCTCTCATCTCATTTGGGTCTGGGTCAGTTCGACCATGAGGTCGTTTTTTCTTTGTCATCATATGCATACATCCTTCTGTACATCCCTCAGTTACCTCAGCGCAAACTATGGGTAGACAATGTATACAACAACAGCACATTAGGAATATTCCAAACAACACTACTAATATTGAGATCAACTTCCATCCCCAGGAACGTAGTATTCCCCAAAACCAAGATCCTATTCCCCAGCTCCCTTCTCCAGTAGGGAGTTCAGAGCTTAGGACCTGGATTTTTTTTATTGCTTCAAAGATTGTGGGGGAATAGTCAGACATAAACGCAACACACTGATCCCACTATTTTGCAAATTCCCCCACGATCAACCAGGATCACATTGAGAGCCATTCTATTTTGCAGCGTCATTAACCTGATTCCACTTTCTGCCAACGTCATGTTAAATAGTATATCTGTTGTTGTGTTTATTGTATTTTTTAGGATTCTGGACAGTTGCCTTATATTATAGGAGTTCACTATCTGCCCTAAGAATGGAATGAATGATTTTGCTACATCCGTTGCTATTAAAACACCCTTGTCAGTCCTTTTGACTCTAGTTCTGGATAATCTGGCCATGGCTGCTGTTTCTAAGAGGAATACTCCTGGGAACAGTAGCCCTAGGTAACATGTACCTCCCCAGTTTCTGGGCAACCAAGGATATGCTTTCTCTCCCCATATAAAATAAACTGGATCACCTACATATACTGGTTCTATTTCCCATTTTAATACCACTGTATTCATGCAACCAGTATATGTTCCGACTGAAAAAGAGCCTTTCTTTTTTAGACAAAAAGGGACAGTTCTTGGGCTATAATTTACTGTGTAAAATGGGGGGGATTGCATCTTTGTCCCCTTCTGTTCTTACACGAAACGTCATTACAGATGTGTTTTCTGGTGGGGACAATCTATCTCGTCTATTTTGTCGCGTTATCTTTCGTGTATTTTTCCTCATGGGCTCTGGGGCCATTACTTGTGCTTTATGGAAAATGGAACAACCTACAGGCTTCATTATTATCTCCTCAAACTCATTCATGTTGGTTCTGTCTAATTGACCCGTCTTACTCTCATTCCATTTCCCATAGAACATTGCACCTAAAGATGCACTACATGCAGAACTTAATGGTAGTGGCTGCATATACCACCCTATTCCTTTCCCAGCATGCTGTGGTAAATGGGCACATACCCAGCAATTTGTTTTCTTCAGAATTGTATGTGTCATGTTCATGATCAATAGCAAAGTATTATTTCCAAAACCTTCCCTGTGTCTTTCTTCCATTGGGGGCAGGGTATAAGTGATCACCTGAACCGGGCTCTCAGTAGTGGATATATTAATTATTGGTAAAAACATTTCTAATAGGTGTATTGTTTCCACCCAACAAACCCAAAGTGGGAACCTCAACTTTCACTGATACCTAGAGGTAACACCAAGTAATATGAACAAAAATGGTACCAGGAGAACAAGAGAGACTGAAGAAGGTGGGCAGACAAATATGAAGCTCAAATCGGTATATTCATTTTATTAAGATTTGTCTAAAAAAACACAGACGCATATTAATTTAATTAATTCTAAAAAGCATTTTACTAATCATACATCCATACATTCACTCTCGAATGCAATATTTAAATAATATATTGACATGCTAAGAAATTACAGAAGCTGATCATTTCATTATTATATTGGGAATGAACTGTGATTAATAACATTGTGAATGATTTACAGCACAATGGAAAAGAAGTGGTTTAATGAAATGATCAGCTTCTGTAATTTCTTAGCATGTCAATATATTATTTAAATATTGCATTAGAGAGTGAATGCATGGATGTATGATTAGTAAAATGCTTTTTAGAATTAATTAAATTAATATGCGTCTGTGTTTTTTTAGACAAATCTTAATAAAATGAATATACCGATTTGAGCTTCATATTTGTCTGCCCACCTTCTTCAGTCTCTCTTGTTCTCCTGGTACCATTTTTGTTCATATAAGTATTGTTTCCACCCACCATAATATTAGGGCTGTCGATATTGGTGCTACCATGCTCATAAAGCACATTATTATTGTCAGTGCCAGCATACAATTCGTTTTACCATGCGTTTTTCTTAGGCTTACAGTCTTTATAATTGACTCATTATCAGCGGTGGTGGTGCAGGAGGAGGCTGGAACCGGTCCCGGTATGTTTCTCATCGTCCTTCTTCCTTATCACAGTTCGTTGTGGATAGCTCTCTTCCATTCACGTTGGTCCATTGGAACATGGCAGCTGCAGTGGAACTTCTCACGGCCTCCCAGTGAGCCCTCCTTCCCCCGAAATCAGATTGGCAATTAAAGATGTGGGGCAGCCAATCAGGTACCCCGCAAGCGGAGGAACCGGCCCCCTTGAAGTACCCTCTCTGGAGCTTGATGGAGCCCCTCTTTATGTCATCTTTACATCACCTGGACCATTATGCAGGCCTCCCAAAGACTCAAACTGGCAGTGACCCGGCACGCAATGACCTTGAAAAAATGCTTTTTCCCTGCACCAGCAAGCATCTCTGGTCGCCCTGCTCCTCCATGTGACTCATTTACTCTAGACCTGTGGCCACTGGTCTATATCCCTTTACTGGGCCCTATTCCCTTGGATGCTCACCAGCCGGCCTCACTGTAATGGCCACATGGGTGTCTTGCTCTCCTGTAACACTCCAACATGTAATCCTTTGCCTCCTCTCCCCTCTTTCTTAACTGCAACTTGCCTTTGTGATGTCTGGTGGCTGGGTCTCACAATGCCTCTCTAATGTAATTGCAGCACTTGAAATGTGTATCTACTGTGCTTCAAACCCTTCCTTTGACTGTTTCTGCGGAATTGTCGTGCCTTGCTTGGACGTCGTATTTAGGTGTGCTCTTAAATCTGTGGAGTGACTTTCGATCATTGTGCACCACTTTCATCTGGTTCTTGCCTGGCTGCTAGGCCATGGTGAGTTTTCGTGCATTGTGCAGCCCCCCTACCTGCCCCCCTACCTGCCCCCCTCTCCCTCTCCTCCGCTACTCCATGGCACTCTCCATCTCCCCGATCTACTCCAACTGCTACTCTATAACCTATCCTATCTCTCTCACAAAGCATGGAAGAAAAAAGCTTAAATAAATACTCTTGAACTCCAATCCAGGCCTACCGATAGCTGACACCTATGTCATTGCTACTTCCAGGCAGACTATCAGTGACATCCTCTTCTCTGCCCCTTCTCTTAGTCTATGGACTCCCCACCTGGTCTCCCATTTTTCTCCTTTCTCCTCCCGTTAATGGCGGTACTAGATGGGAAGTACTCTTGGTATATTTCTCATCCTCTAGGTGCATCACAATGGCACTGTCATGGCCCAAGGCTCTCAACCTACTCTTCTCCTCCTTGATGGCGCCTGCTCTCTCTCATTAACTCTCTGTTCTCCCGCTACCCCTTCTTCCTCTTCTCTTCTAACCTCTCCACCACCACCGATGGGAGAACCACGTCCCTGTAATACCCCTCGGGAAAACTTTCAAATGTGGCAATCTGCTTCACTTAGCTACTCTGAATGCTCGCTCTGCCGTAAAACACTCCTCTGACATCCGTTACCTTTGTAAAGACTTTGACCTCGACGTCCTCACCCTTACCAAGAGGTGGTTCAATGTCAGCTCTGTCACTGCTCAATACACTCTCCTTCCTGAGGGCTACAAAATCCTCTACAAACCCAGACACTACACGCCAGGAGGTGGAGTTGCCCTGATTTTCCCCGAGTGGGTCCCTGCTTCTATCATACCTACTCAATACTACTCCTCTTTTGAATGTCTCGTCTGTAGGCTTAGGGTCTCACTTACTCCCTCTCTCACCCTTGATACCATCGGCCCCCTGGCCCTATTTCGCTCTTCCTCCATGAATGGGCCGACCTTGCTTCCTCCAACCTCTTCCTCCAAACTCCTCATCCTTGGTGACTTCAATATCCACCTTGACACCCTTGAATCAGTCACCTCACAGTTCTGTGTCCTCTGTGACTCCCCCTCCCTCATTCTTCCTTCTGGCCTAAACCACTCTGTCGGACACACTCTGGACGCCATTATCTCTGGCGATATCCCTATCTCCAACCTTGGCACTACCCCCCCATGGTCTGATCACTCTCTCCTCTCCTTTCCTCCCACTTTGGGCTCACTATCTGAGCCACTGCCAGCCTACTTTGCCACTACCCCCTTCCTTGGTAAACTCTTGGAGAAGCTGGTCCTCCTCCAATTGACCCTCCAAATGAACTTGTCGGCTGTCTCCACAACCATTTATCTGGACCAGAGGCACAGAAACTTCTCTCCAGAACAGCCATGAAGACATGCTCGCAAGTCTTGACTCCAACTCCCCTGCTGTTCTCATTCTCCTCAATCTCGCCTATGCCTTTGACACGGTCAACCATTCTATCATCATAAAACGACTGATATCCTTGGCATCACGGACCAGACACTGGCATAGCTGACCTCCTTCCTCACCAATCGCCCTTGCCAGCTGCAACTGGGCCCTTTTTCCTCCCACCCTCTAGCGGCCCTCCTTGGGCCCTCTACCCTCACCTTCTAGCGTGGCCAAAAACCTTGGGGCCATCTTCACCTGTGCTCTCGCCTTCTCCCCTCAAATCTTGGACCTTGCCAAGAAGACCCACTTTCGTCTTCACCTCCTCAGAGGCATTCTCGGTTTCCTTACCTTCCCCCAGAAGCTCAATGTCTCCAGAGCTCTGGTTCTTTCTAGGCTGGACTACTGCAACAGCCTCTTCCTCAATCTGCCCTCTCCTCCCTACGCCCCCTTTAGCTAATCCAGAATAGGGCTGTAAAATGTATACGGTCCCTGGGCCTGAGGCTAAGGATATCTTCAGCCCTAAAATCACGACACTGGCTCCCTATGGCTGCAATGGTCAAATTCAAGACAGTCTGCATCATCCGCAAGGCTTTATGGAGCCTGGGACCACGCCAACTCCAACTTTCCCTCCCCAAATACTCACCTGCTAGAGCCCTCCGCTCCTCTAATTCCAACTTTTTGATTGTCAAACGCTTCTCCAAGCAGAGAGTGGAGGTGCAGGGCTCTCTCCTTGGCTGGTGCCTCCCTTTCGAACAGCCTCCCTGCCCCTCTCAGACTTGAGCCAGATCTCCTTAAGTTCCGGAAACTTCTCAAAACTTCCCTACCTCTTTCCCTTCCTTGCCATTTCCCCCACAGCCGTTGAGATTGGTGGCCTGGTCCTTATGCATTTATCTGGTTACCAGGCCCTCTACCCAGTCGACACCAGCTCCCCCCCGCCCCACTGTACTGCCCCTTGCGGGCTCCTGTTTGGTGGCTTTGCACCACAACCCTGGAATTCGTCCTCCATAGCACTTAGCCTGAGGCCGCCTCCTTGGCTGCCCTTGGTACTTCCCTCACAGACACCCACCAGCACTTGTCCATTCCTTCCAACCCACTCCCCTTCCCTCCCATCCCCATCTCTTGAACTTCTCTTCACTGCAGTTGCACGTCCGAATGCCACAAGGCCCAGTAGGACCACAAATGTATATTTGTGTTTTTTGCCATCGTTATCAATTGCCCTTGTTCCCTCCCCATTTAGCCTTGTGGTGCCTTGAAACACAATTATGTTGTGTAGGCGCTTAAAAAATGCTCAATAAATAAATAACATACCTTACGAGCTTTCAGGAATACACTTTCGAGGCGTTGTCCTTTATCATCAAACAAGTTGGCCTATAAAGAGATACAAAAGGGAAGGTAATAGGTGTGAAGTCAATAAAATAAATAACATAACTGCAATACATCCTCAGGTCTAACCCACCTAAGCAGAGCTCTTTCCTAGAACGGAAAGAGGTCTAGTTAGGTGGGTTCTCTTTTGGGTGTCAATGCTGCCATCATAGAAATTGCGCACACTCTCACAATGCTAAACCTGTTGTGGTTGACACTAGCACCATTCATAATCACACATGCACAACCACACACACGGTAGAAGCTATATACTGTTGCAAAGATATGAACTTCAGAAACTTCTAGAAGAATGTCTACTATTGTAGGCAGAAGAAGAGTTCAGGTCACTGTAAATCCTGCAGTTCCAAGGAAGGGGGCGACAAAACCCCTCTGAAACATTAAGGACTGGGACAGACATTTCAAAAAGACACAAAGTCATAAGAGCCCAAAAGTACCAGAAAAGTACCAGAAAAGAGGAGTGGTGGTGGGGATTGGTTTTTCAGGGATAAGGGAACCCTGACTACATCAAGCAGGGGACACTGGGGGAGGTGAACTGGTGTTTCAAGGGAAATGTACTTGGATACAATAAGCAGAACCACCATCCTGACCATTTTTGTTTAGGGAAATCCTGTTTAAATTTAACTTGGCTCTTCTTGTAACAAATCCCCAAATAAAGGTGTTGAACTACATGGTTCTGGTGTGCTTCCCGGTCCCAGACAACCATGTGACAGCACTTAAATCCCCCTTCAAATGGAGTTTACTTGAGAGCTACACTCGTATTCTGAAATACAGACCCAGACACCTAAAGCTGTGCCACACTAACTTCAACAGTTATTTGTGATACACTAAGGTAAAGTGGCACAAGATTAACTTAACTCAGCCCATAAGGCTGTGCCCAAAACAGACACCAGTGCTACAAACAATTGTCAAAAGTGACAGAATGTTTGTTTGGCTGCCAAATCAGAGGCGGGGTTAACAATGGGACAATGGACAAATGCCCACGTGGCTCCCCTCCTCTGCCTTTCTCACATCAAAGGCAAAAAGCCCGGATGCACAGGGCCTCCCACTCAGATCTTATCCATTTAATAGGCTCAACAAGCACACCATTTACAATGAGAGGTGATTAGTGATGTTAACAGGTTACAATACATGGAACATTTGTCCCTAAAGTTCATAATTGTCGCACTTGTGACAGTCATTAACTGCTCCCACCCTAAGCTCCACCTACCCAAGGCCCTCTGCCTATGGGGCCCTTTGCCTTAAATAGAAGGACCTGCGTGATGTCTGTACCGCTGATGAAGTCTGGGTATATTTACATTTTTTCTCCATCAAAGTGCAAATCTCCTTTCTCTCTGGCAAGTCGGTGGATCATATTGCGGTCTCTGTAGTTGAGCAGTCGCGCAATGATGGGGCGTGGGGCTGCTCCTAGGACTGGTTGGCTGATGGGCACCCAATGAGCCCTCTTAACTACAAAGAGGTGGGACAGTGAAGGTTCTCCAAACAGCTCTTTACACATGGCTTCAACAAATTCCTCCATCTTCTGCGGGATTTGTCGTTCTTGCATCCCGACTAGGCGGAGGTTATGGCGGGGTGTTCTCCCCTCAAGTCCTAATTTTTTGCTGTCACTGCCTTTACTTGGACTTCTAGTGCGGCCACTCTGGCTGTCAGTGCAGTGCTTCCATCTTCCCGGTCTGACACCCTCTGTTCGGCCGTGTCCAGTCTGTCACTGTGTTCGTCTAGCCAGTGCTGTAACAGGTCGACCTTCAAGGATAGAGAGTCTAGTTTGGAATCCAGGTTCCCGATGCCAGCTTTGAGTTTTAACAACATTTCTCGGATGTCGATGTTCGGAATCTGGGCCGCGTTTTTGTCCTGCTCTATCATTGTTTCTGTGGGCTCCGACTGTGGTTGAGGTCCGGGAGTCTTGGTGACGGATCCGGACTCGAAGTTCAGTTTCCTTTGTGATTTGTCTTATTTTCCCATGTTCGATAACAGCTGCTGACCAGGTCGGTGTAGACTTATTAGGAGGTGTTACCACAGGGTTGGGAGTGTGTCTGTACAGCCATGATTCTGAACTGAGCAACGATTTCATCAGGAGATCCTGGCAATTGACTGGTCGGAGTTCGGGTTGATTGCTGTTTTGCAGGTCCGGTCTGTGCCTCTTTATTCGAGCAGCTGCATCAGCTGTGGGGTTCTCACTCCCGCTTGTGGTGCTCTCCTTGTTAGGGTGTTTGCCCGCTGGTGACTCTCATGCCACATTCATGTGTGTAGCTGTGCAAGGTGGCTCTTCGTGCTGGAGTATTGTTGTTGTGGTTATGTTCCCTTGCCCTCTTCACCTCACGTAGTTGGGCCAGGTGTTGATTGCCGGTCTCTTGGAGCGCTTTCAGTGCAAGGGACGGTTTTTTGTTGCCACTGTAAGCAATTTGATAATGGAGTTTCTCTGGAAAGCTTGGCACTCGCTACTCGCCAGTTAGTAAAACAGCAGTGCGTATTGCCCTAGGTTACTTGCTGTTTTCCTTGTTGCTGTGCTGTTGGCAATGATCACTTCTTCAGGGTTTTAGGGCATTTCCGTGGTACCTGGGTTTTAGCTGTGCTGTGCGTGCGTTCATTACTGTGATGAAATCTGCAGCGGCGTGGTGTGGAGGGGCCGAGTGGCCACAGGCGGTCGGACCATTCCGCCTTCTCCTTAGATATGGGTTCAACTAAGGGGCCCTGGGGCGGGTTCCAGTCAGCCTTTGCCTTCAGGTCCTGTTTCAAAGAAGGCACTGCAGTTAGCTGGGCTCATCCAGCGCATTCTGCTGTTGGAAGGGCATAGGTCGGGGTGCGGGCTTTGGGTTTAGGTCGGGGTCTGGCCAGTCCTGGGTTGAACTTGGGTCGGGGCACCCGCTATTTGCGGCTTTCGGAGCGATGTTGTCTCTTCACAGGGAACAATACTTTCAGCTTTGCAGCTTGTAGAGGGGAGAGGGGTGGGGGAGGAAAGCTTGCCACCCTCCCCACGCTCCCATCACTCTTGGTGGGCCTTTAATCTCAAGATTCCCTGTGCCTGACAGTTATTTGCGTCCTCAACCCCGGGTGTGTTGCACTTTTATTCCGCTGGATTTGCCGGGATTGATGTCATCATGGGCCCGGAGCGGGCTTCTCAGTGCCTCCGCTGCGGGCGGACTTAAGCTGAGGACTCTGGCTTGCCCGGCCAACTAGGGGTCCTGTTATGTGGGTGTATCGTACTTCCTTTGATATTCAGGTGGATGGTACAAGTCCCCTCCAGTGGCTGTGGGGTTTGTGTTAGCCTCTCCGCCGTGTCCTCTATTTCTTAGCGTTAGTCTGCCTGGGTGTCCCATGAGGGAATCAGCCCACTCCGGCGCTACTTTACTTGTGCCCGCACCTCCTCCTTACCGCTGTCATAGTGCTGCGGGCCGGCCACAGCGCCAGTGCCGCGCACTGCATCCTAACCGTGTCCCCTCTGGGTAATATTGCTGTCGTTGTGTTCCATGGGCCGTGTCTCCTTGCCCCTCACTCCCTCGGACATCCGTTATGTTCAGGGCACTTGACGGTCATCCGTTGGTTCTTCGCCGGTGCTGAGGCTGTGTTCCCGCCCAGACACTGCTGCTATGATCTCGCTGCCGGGAGGTCTCTCACATCTTCACACTCGCAGCTTTGAGTCAGGGGAGCCCCAGGGAGCCTCCACTCTTGTTAACATGTTTTCTTAGTCACCTCAGATGCAATATTTTACAGGATAATCGGGAGCCCTGCGAGGAGCTCATAGTAGAGCCGCCATCTTGGTTGAGCTCTCTAGCGCCAGCGATTGATATACATGACAAGTGTCACAGATGTCATCTAGAAAACACCAACTCTTGAAGAAGGTTGAAGGGTTTTTAATTTAGTTGTTCGACAAAAGAGTTCACTAAGGGCATCCCTCTCCTGTGGGCTTTCCCTCCCTAGCCCATGCGTCCCTAAATCCCAAGGTGATCAGTAGAGATTGGTATCCCATATTACCTAATAGATGACTGGCTAGTCATGATGGCCCAAAGGCAACCCCCTTTCCTAGCTGACTCCCACTGGTATTTCTAGGTGGATACTATCCAAAAGGTCCTGCATGAATAACAATGATCTTACAAACTGGGATAGGTGCCTTCCAATTACCCAGGTTCCTCTTGTCCTTCCCTCCCATGCCCTTGTATTCCTCTCCCTGATCTTCACTTCGTCTCCTTTCCCTTCCTTTCCTCCAACTCTTCTACCTGCTCTTCCTCCCACTATCTCTTCAGTCTCTCACTCTCCTCTTCTACACCTCTGATGTTCCTAGCTCTCACTCTCTCTACACTCCATTCTCTCTACTCCTGATGCTTTCAACCATTTATCTCCTCCCACTCCTCTCCACTATTCTCTGTCCCTACTCCTCTCCACTATTCTCTCCCCCTACTCCTCTCCACTATTCCCTTCACCCACTAGTCTCCACTACCCCACCTACATGTTCTCCCTTTGCAACCCTCCGTTCCCGCTCCTCTCTCAATCAAACTAAATACACACCTCTACTCTCTCACTTAGTCATCCTTCCTCAGTCTGGCCTCTTGGTCTGTCTTTTCCTCCCTGACTTCACCTGAACAACTGACGCTGCCATATTAACTCTGTCCTCTTTTATCCTACCCCTGATTAATCTTCCATTTCAGCTAGAGCCCAGTGCCAAGGACCGCCTGCTTTTTCCCCATGGGCAGGGTTAAGGTGCTAGAAAGCATAAAATGGGCTTGAAGCCTCACTGGCTCTCCGTAATGGTGGTCCGCAACAAAGTCTATGTTAGAGTTTGTGTCAATGTTGCTTGGAGCGTCTGGATCGACGGTTTGACTTGTGCATAATTCTGCTGCCTTTCCACTCATTGACACCCCTTTCCTCAGTGAGCTCTGAAGTCGGGTCTCTGTCAGAGGGACTTCTGGAAACTGCAGTCCTACGGGACAAAATAAGAAACACTGGCCAGCACGTTGCACAGCAAGTACTTAAAAAGAAGAAGTGGTGCTTGACCATTTCAGCCAGGCACAGCAGGAAGTGATAGACTGGGGCCGTTCCAACTCCCACACCCCGCCTCTGGGGAAGTTTTTGCGCTGGTAAGTACCCTAATAGACCTTGTGCCCCCGGTGTAGATAATACTCTTGGACCCTTGACAGGGTCAGGTTCCAGCCCATCAGAGTGTTGAAATAATTACCTTAATTGCTGTATAAGTATTAAGTCATGCACATTGGCACCTTATACGTGAATGTAAAATATACATGTTCATAATCAATGTTCAATAAATTGCCGTCTTGTGATAAAACATTAGTTATTCATGTGAGTCTGAGAAAAAGTTAAGATTGATAATTGATGCCTGGTTGCTAAATTAGGGGTTGATTCAGTAAAATACCTAGGGAAGAGACAAAAGGTTAGGACAATTAATCTCACCTAAAACACATGTGTAAGGTTCCTATGTTGTGATAAGTGTTTGGGACACTGAAGTGTGGTTTATAAGTACACAATACCTATGCTCAAGCCAAAACATATGGTTTTGCCAATGCTTGTTTTTAACAGGCCTTCCGTAAAAGGGGCCAATATGAGAATGCACATATGGCTTATAAAACCAGTGCTGAAAGCACTTTTGGTTAAAACATTTTATAAACAAACAAGGCAATTAATCCTACTGCTTAGAAATAACACTGGCGGCCCAATATGGCACCAAAGTCGATGTTACTGCATGAAGGAGCTAGCTTAAAGAGATCCCAGAATGGCGCGTTTTGGGCGGGAAGGGGCAAATAGTTGGTGGGAATGGCCATGAAAAACAAACGCCCACAGGCTGAGAGTTCCCCCTCACATCCCACCTCCCTCCTATCTGTACTCCAATGCAATATTTTCATCTAATAGGTGGCGCAATAGCCAAAGATAAAAATGTAGTTTACACACAAAATCACGAACAAGCTGAAAATCATGCGAGAAGCAATGACTGTATATCCCTTGAAAATAAAATGAAGAGTGCATAATACTGTCATGCTACATGTCTCCATTTAGGACACATACCTTGTTTCCCTCAGAAGCAATTCTCAGTAATCCATCTTGCCACACCTTTGACTTCTTTGTCTTTTGATGAGTATACAGTACCTTGAGAGGGACAAGGAGCACAGACACTGTGATAATGGCAAATAGGAAAAGACTGTACATTTAAGTGTTTGGCTATGGAATGTGCTTCAACAAGGGTTTTGAGTCGGCTCCTTTGTACAATAACTCCAACATTGTACAAGATACCTGAACATTTTCAGTTGTTTTATTTAAATAAAAATTGATGTTAACATTTTCACACTGCTTCTGTTTCCGCTATCTTGTACAATTGTCCAGGTAATAAACTTGCAAATAGTTGCATTAAGCATATGTTATCAACTCTGATACTGCATTTGCTTTGAGGTCCATCTGATGCAATGAGACTCGCCTTCAGACTAGCCTAACAGCTGAACACCTGTGCCAAGTGAAGACGCAGAGCTGAGCTGTGGAACGGGGGATACCTCAAATTGCCTAGGCCAGTTCAGGCTCCTCCTGAGAAGTACGCAGCTGACGACACTGCAGGATCAAATGCCCAAGGGCAGAGGCGTGCCTCAGGCTGCCTCGCAATTATGACAGTGCATTTCACAACTGCAGGATACCGATTGCCCCTTTTCTCCGAAAATTGACCTTTTTTTTTATTATACATGCTTATACGTACTGTTGTATGGGTGAAGAATGGATTTAGTCACTACGTTTGTATATAAGGATGAGTCAGGCCTGAGGGGTGGGGGAGCAGGACAGTAAGCAGCCCTCTCATGCACTGGTATCATTTGCTTTACAGCCCATTTGCCTCCACTCCAGGTCTCCTGTGTATTATTTGTGTCCGAGTGCCTGAAGTGGTGTTGTGGGGGTGTAAAACATAGTAGTAATACTGCAGTTCCTTCTGGCTCTGAGTAAGAAAGAAATTCCATACGACCAGACAACTCACTGCCAGCTCCAGCTCTGTTTCAGGATCACGGTTTTCTAAATCTCAGGAAACCAGATCTCTCATATACAAGTCACACTTATTTTGAACGTCCAGAAATCTTTGTTGGTTTGGATCCTCTAAGAATACATTCATTGTCTATGAATGGCAAGAAAGGTGCCTGCATTGATGTGTTTTGTAACTTCACTTAACTAAGCCTAGCTTCATATATACTACATGGCAAACATATTTCGGATGAATAGATCATACATAAGACGCATCCGCTGCTTAAACTAAATAAGAAAAGCTTTTCTGCTCGTCTGCTTAACTCACCTTAGTGTCCAAAGAGTATTACAAAAGGCAAAAAATGATTTCCGTAGCAGGAATTATTTGTTTCTGAAGGCAGCGACTTAAAAAAAAAAAAAATATTTTTGAAGTCGGAGGCCTCCATCCAGGTCCCCGCGGTTATGGGGGTGCTTGGTCTTCAAAAGTAAACATTGGGCCTCATTACGAGTCCGGCGGTAACCGTGGCGGTAAAACCGCCTGGTTACCGCCGGACTCGTATTACCATTCCGCCTCCGTGATTCCCGGAATTACCGGGGCATTACAACCCCGGTTTTCCGGGAATCACGGAGGCGGAATGGTGTTAATCCCCATTGCCATTGAGACCTATAGGACTCAATGGGAATGGGGATCATGGAAACACAGGCAGCATCTCGTAATGCTGCCGGTGTTTCCTCGTCCCATATGTTTCGAAGGGGGGGGCCACTCAGGGGTGGCAGTGGTCTGCCCTCGGGGTAGCGTACCAGTGAAGGGCTAGTAAGACTTGTATATACAACAAAAGGGGTACTGGTAACGCAGGGGACGGCCCCTAAAACCTCATAGGGAGTTAAGTCCTGTATGGGTCCTATTCCCGAAATAACCTCATTGGTTATGTAGAACACTACACCCATTTGTATATTTCAAAGTCATAACCTCACATAACAATTGAGTTTTGTGTAAGATAAAAAACATTTAATACAAGATATGTATACATACAATTAAGTCAAACATGTAATACACATACATAACAATAAGTGAAATCATTGAAATCATATATTAACTGGTTGAAGCCATATACTACACATGTATATAACAATAGGTGAAATCGTTGAAGCCCTGTATTAACTGTCAAATCAACACTTTTAACCAAACAAGGCCAAAGGGCAAAATACAGGAGAAAAAAGAAAAAACAAGGAAAAGGGAAGATGCCGGACCAAAGCCGGACATAAGTAGGAGTTCTTAAATTGTTTTCAAGCTTAAGGCTTGGCGGGATCACCACCTCCCGCCTGCAGGAGTTGTGATCGCCAGGCATGGAAACAACCGTGGCAGCGGGTTTACCGCCACCGTTGTTTCCATACCGGGCGATTTGTAATGAGGTCCACTGTCTTTAAGAAGTCACTCTGCCTTCAGTTATGGAAAAAATTACACAGACGCCACTGAGCGGTGGGTGGATGGGTCTGAATGTGTGCGTGCACGTTTGAGGACTAGGCACGGGGCAATGGAGCATGTACGTTTTCTTACATGTTTTACTAGCATTTTTGGGCAAAGTCATCTTGATGAATGGTATTACATGGAGGGATGTTTGGTGTTTATAGTGCAAGGGGGCAGACAGACTGGACATGTTTCTGTGGCATGGCATTGCATTTTTTACTCACATAAGGGGCAAGACCACTATGATCTATGTTCTTACATGGTGGGTGGAGGCATTTGTGTAGCCACACAAGGAAAGGTTTCTTTACTGTAGCATTGCATGTTTTACTGGTGTTGAGGTCAAAGTCAACTGAAAGTTCGCTTATATGGTGAGGTGGGAGTTGGGCTAGCATTTATGCAACCAGCAAAGGAGATATTTACTGGCAGCAAATGCAGAGCCATCAAGAGAATGTTTGTACATGGGGATACTGGCATATACTAGCAGAGACAGCATGAGCAGGTTTTCTTATGGTATAATTAATGTGCATAATACTACTGGCTACGCCAAAACTTGGCTGCTACATTTGGGTGCCCGCAGCCAGGTACAACCGCCTTGTTTCCAAGCTAGTTGAAAGTGTGCTCCAGCACCTTGAAGTGTCTCTTGTGCTAGATGGAATTGCCAATAAAGATCTCAGACCCAAATAACCAGACAGGCTCAAAGAATATGGCAAAGTACTACTTTTAATATTAACATCGAATAAAGTAGGGCAATCTGACGAACAACGGGCTGTAGACACAGACACACAGACACAGACACACACACACAGGTTTTATACCTCAATATACGTCATCTATGACGTCACCCTATGTGATAAACTGTAACACATATTGAAGGGAGGAATAGGTTAGGGGAACGTAAGTACCTATAGTATATAGGTGTTAGTAACACCATTGGCTGCCCCTCATCTGTTAGGCACGCCTCAAACCACCTCTAAATACATATAATACTGATTATACCGGAAAAATGGCAGCAGGTTGGCCTATGCAACATTATATAGCATGTTGCTTCATAGACCCTCCGATTGGTTGGCATACTGTCCCAACTTTGTACTTTCGGCTCGTTAGCAGCAAGTAAGAAAACCAGGTGCTTTGAGTAACGTCAGACTACTTACTCCCTGCTTTCCCAATTAGTCCATCATCTTTCATCGGTCCGGCCTCAAGCCAAGGCTTCTCATTTGTAGTTGACCTTGCAGCCTGTTCTCTTTTCTGGGAAATTTAAGGGAGTGTAGGTACATCAATATCTACATCCGAAGCATAATGAATCACATGTGAGGAGACTGCAAATTTGTCCATTTCGACCTTTGATTTACTGCTATTTGATACAATTATACTGGGGTTCATTGCTCCTCTTGGCCTCTGGAGACTTGCTCACTCCATCTTGTATAGACTTTGCACACTTTAAGTGTCCAATAATTGGCTCTTCCAGATGTTTCTTCTTTCCTTAATTTAAAAGAAACATGTCTCAGGTACACGGCTTATCCGTTTGACCCCCCTTATGCCTTGCAATTATTTCTTGAAATGGCATCCTTTATTATTTTTTTAAAACTTTGTTTATTATTTTCATCATCAATGACACACAACATTACAGTGGTTCAGTGGATCGACGGCCTCCAATCTCCCCCCATACAATGACCGTCCCTTGTCCAATGGTGGCGTTAATTGCTCCCAGGCCACTCGTGCATGCTTGCCTGCCAAAATAAATCGCGAAACCTCTGATTGTATTGCTCGAAGTACCTCCTCTGTACCACCAGGGGCACATTTAAAAAAACAGAGAAATCTTGGTAATAAAACCATCTTGACCAACGAGATCCTCCCATATAGGTTTAGGGGCAGCCCCATCCACCACAGGTCGAACCTGTTCCAACACCTCTGCGTAATTACACTTATCTAGCACCTATGAGGACCTCGTAATATCTATACCCAGATATCTAGTACATTCCATATGCTACTGGAATCCATAGTCGTCCATGAACTAACTAGTGCAATCAGTAAGTGGGAAAAGCACCGATTTTGTAACGTTAACTTTCAACCCAGAGAAACCCTGTACCTTAGCACATCAAGTAGTTTAAAAAAAAAAGATATATTACCATATCATCCGCTTGCAGGGAGACCACTACCTTGTGTTCATGTAGGCGAATTCCCCTGTGGACATGTCTGTCTCTGAGCAGTTCAGCCAAGGGTTCAATCGGCAAGGCAAATAATGAGGGTTAGAGGGGGCACCCCGCCGCGTGCGTCTCTCCAATAGTATGTTTGGGGTGAACTGGCCATTCACTAGAACGTACTAACCTCCCAAGCAATATCAGTAGCTGCATGTTGTGACTCCCTCGTCCCATCCCTAACCGAGAAGCTGCGTCTTAGGTGCGTCTGTTCTCGCGGCTCTGGAAAGTAATAGCCCAGGACATTGGCCTTCCCCATATTGTCTGACTGCTGCCTTCCCAAACAAACTTCACCTGCCTCTGCGCCAATTCTGTAAATCTATCTAGTTCCTCCCTAGTCTCCTCCTGTCTAACAGGTGCAGTCAGCGACCCCGACTCTGCCTGCATCTATCGTAATAGTGCTTCACTGGTCATCAAACCTTTCCGGATCTGTTTTAATATCCCAGCCTCCTTCGAGATGCAAACCCCCTGCATTACACATTTAAAACTTTCTGACATCACGGTATATGAGTTAACCGAGCCCACATTATCCGCCAAAGAATTGTCAATAGCATGCAGTATCTCAGTCTGAAACACCTCATTGAGTGACCCCTCACTTTTAAACACCCACTGCGGTCTCCCACCCATCCGACCCAGTATCTCCAAGGCCAGCACCACTGGAGAGTGATCTGATCGTGGGCCCACCAGTACTGTGGCCTCAGTCACCCATCCTGTCATTGTACCTGAAATGAGGAAGTAGTCCAGTCATGATGCAGATTGGTGCACCGTGGATTGAAACATGT
The DNA here is from genome assembly GCF_040938575.1 of Ambystoma mexicanum. Taxonomy (NCBI): domain Eukaryota; kingdom Metazoa; phylum Chordata; class Amphibia; order Caudata; family Ambystomatidae; genus Ambystoma; species Ambystoma mexicanum. The sequence goes on from NC_090937.1 coordinate 493,474,285, forward strand.
AACCCCCCCCTCCCTTATGCCTGGTTCGTCATAATGTCATTAAGCTCTCAAGTCCAACACAGATCCCGCAGTTTACAAGTTGCTTTTAACAGTATCAAACTGTTGGTCTATCCACTCAGGCACTCACTCCACCGTATCTTCATTGGGACCATAGTAATTAAATAGAGTGCCTGACCTTGCAATGTTCACAGGACCATCACTGCCACCTCGCCCCATCTTTAACCACCTCAGTGAGGCGAACCCCAACCGAGCTTCACACCAAACCCCTGTGGGTAAGAGGAGTATGATGAGAAATAGTGTTGACAACCAAGTCGTGTCCACCCCCCCCCCGGAGTTAGATGCGTCTCCTGAGGAAACGCAATAGTATATGATGGCGTTGCATATACAACAGTACCTTGCAGGATTTAGACGGCCAATTCAGACCCCTGATGTTCCAGGTCATAAATTTAAGTTCTGCAGCCATGCTTTGTGCCTACCCAGCAGAATTTCCAGGGTGTCCAAGTATACTTCCAACTTTGCACGGGCCAAGCCAATGATGTAGGATATCTAGGGACAGAGCGAGAGCCATCCCCAGTACCACTGTTCTCCCATAACCCCCTGCACACCACCCCCACCACCATGGCCCCCCACCCCAACAATCCCAGCTCACCAGTTCCCCCCAAGCCATCCCCACAGAAATCCCACCCACCTCATGCTGGCAACCCCAACTCGCCAGCCCTCACCCCCCAACCCATTAACTATCAAAAGCTTCTACATGAGGGCAGCCTAGCGCCAAGCCACTCCTTGCGTCCCACCATTTGCAATTCGCCCCCCTGCCACCTCTGATGTATATATCTCATAAAGTATAGCGTAACATCCGCAACATAGAGATTCCCCCTGCATCTAGTCTCGGTAGCGACGCAATGAAAGTGTTAGTTTCTTCCAGGCCTTGAAAAAAATAAAAAATAAAAATAAAGGAGTAACCGTCCTTCGCGTTCCACCATGTGCTTAGTGGGGAAAAGCATAGCATATCTCATGCCGCTCTCTCTGAGCCACTTCTTGCTATCGATGTATGTCTTCCTGGACGCCTGCACTTAGTCCGAGAAATCAGGGAAAGGCCTGATAGTGTCTCTTTTGTATGTCAGAATCCCTTTGTCTCTAGCCTTCCGTAGTGCAAGGTCTCTATCTCGATAATTCAACATATAGGCTATTATTGGGCAGGACTGTGCCCCTGGAATAGGTCTCCTGCTACGGGGTATTCCATGTGCTCTCTCCACAATGGACACTGGCAAAAAGTTGTCTCCTCCCAGGGACTCCTGCAGGATTGCTTCGACCAACTGTTCTATAGTTCGCTGATCTACCAAATCTGAGACCCCTTTCTATCCTGGGATTGTTTCTCCTGGACCTTGACTTGAGATAATCCTGCTGGTCAGCCAGTTCTTTCAGAGCCCTATGCACCTGCACAAGCCCTTAGGATGTAGTGGAGCCCTCATCCTCGATAGTGGACACCCGTCCTATCTTATCCAATCTCTCTCTCTGTTTATTTAGGCGGACCTGCATGTGGTCTACCTTACAGGTGAGGGTGTCCATCTTCTCGTCCAACGACTGTATACTGCTTTGTAGTTGAGCAAACAGTTTTGAAATCGTTAAGCGCTCCTCTGGTGTCCTGCTGTGGGCTCGCTCCTCTGGTGTCGTCCATGATTTTAGATCTTTTATTCGGCGTTGGTGTCTCAAAAAGTGTAGTTTAGATAGTTGTTTCCCGGCTTTACCAGATTTGGATATTGTACACCACTTCACAGTACTTGGGGGAAGTCCCTCAGTTGACATCTCATCCAACAACCGCCTAGGGAGGGCAGTTAGTCCAAGAATTCCCAAGGAGATTCAATTGCTCCGACACTTCTCAAGCTTCACCACCAGACTATTTTGCAGCACTTCCAGCAGCTTCCACGGATCACCCTGCAAGCCCATCGAGAGCAGTGCAAGTATGAAACGCCTGGAACGCTCACCCTTCAGACAGGCACCAAGTCTACCTCCAGTAATGTGTATCAGCAGTCACACTGTGCTGTATAGGCACTACTCTGGTTGACCAGGAGCCCCCAACAGGCCAAGCACCCCCCACCCCTAGGCAGACGTAACTAGTGCTCACATCAAAGTGTAGCACCACTATCTGACGCCTATTCATCTGTGCAGTTTGAGTCATTGCAGCACTTGAGGAGAGGAGCCCAGGGAGCTTGCAGGTCTCCAATAATGTTCCCAATGACTTCCTCTGCCGTTCCTCGCCAAAAGCCACTCCAGTGTGGGTTTGCAGCGGGAATATCCTGCCTGGCTTCACCTCCTGCCAACTTCCTTCACTGTAGATCTCCTTCAGGTTCCCTGTTCATCAGCGCTGAGCCCCGTACCATCGATGAGTGTGCTCCGCCCCCTCACGCCTTCTACCTGTGCTCTCACTCACCTCCTCAGGTATTTATCACCAATCAATGAGCACCCAGCTGCAGCGTTGTTGTGCTCGACACGATCACTGCCAGCAATGTATACCAGTGTCTCTGCCTTCTCCCCTCCGTTCTGCAGCCTTATCCCCTCCATTAGAATCAGAGCCGCTTGCACTCCCAATCTCACCCGGCCTGTCAGTTATTCCACCTCCAAAACTGGACGGAGTAGCTGACTTCATTAATATTAGCCACGGGTCTGCCACCGCTGTTGATAGTTCTTCAATGATCTCGCAGCCCAATGCCTTTATCGGGCTCTCTACCACATCCTCCCCTCCAGGCAAAGCTTGAGGTAGCACTCAGCTACTTATGACCCTGCTTCTGACCGCAATCTCCTCCTCAGCCGTCCAAACCAGGCGCAGGCAGCGGTGTGTAGTAGTACGACATGCTGGTAGCACTTACAATACCAGAATGTTCCCTACCAGCGCTCATGAAAGAATTGGAAAAGTTTGGAGAAGTATCTGGTCTTAAGATCAATAGACAAAAACAGAGGTACTAAACTTAACAGCAAAACACGACATGATAGTGACTTTGTGTCATGCCTACCTCTCCGCCCTCTCCGTCCTCTCCAGCTGGCTCCGTTGTGAAACCCAAAAATTCCTGTTTTCCGGCTTCCTCAGCCTTGAGAACGGCTAGACCGTTCTACACTCAATGGAAGTTATCTGGGAGGCGCTAATCCAAATGCATGGATCACATGACCAACGCGATGACGTTACGTTAACGTGTGCCCTACGCACGTTAGCTGACTCCATTTAACGAAGCGGAAGTCTTGCAACCACGCTTCTGATCGTTTGTTGTTCATTTCGCGTTCCGGAGCTTACTTCTGCCTTTCGTCGACGTTTTTCTTCTATTTCCTAAGATACAGTTGCCATCCCGCGTTCCGACGCATTTCCCGGCAACTTCCAACTTTTCTTGAGCTGCATGTTTCCTCCGCGCCCGCACGCGGTTCTCCACTCCTCATTCAAACGGAGTCCCACCATTTACCCGCGACATCTTCCTGCTATTTCTATTAGAAGCTTGCCGCATTGTTGCTCCACACCACAGCTTCCTATTGCTGTATAGAGACTTCGGCTGTCTACCCGGCAGCAACAATTCTTAACAGAATCAGAAGCCATGTTGGAGGAATCTGACCCTCTATCTGTCCTCACCCAATTGGTGGCGGATTTGAGACAGGAAATGATTACAGCTCAGGATACCATGCGTCATCGTATGGACGTGATGCAGGACGCCATACATGCCTCCTCACAAGGAAGGGCTGCCACTGTTTCCGTTGCCTCCACTTCAGGTGCATCCGCACCACAAAGAGAATCCGTCCAGGTGTTGATGCCAACCCAATTCCCTTTGGCTCCACCTGAAAGGTTTACGGGAGATCCAAAAAATTACCGCACTTTCGTTATCCAATGCCATCTCCACTTCCTGTGTAGACCCAGTTCATTTCCGGATTTGACAACCAAAGCAGCCTTTGTATTGTCGCATTTGGGAGGCACTGCTGCAGCTTGGGCAAACCCGTTGTTGGAGACCAATAGTCCTCTATTATACGACTGCGATGAATTGTTGTCAGCTATGAGTAGGGTGTTCGACATGAGATACTCCACTCAGGCAACTAATTTGGAACTGTTGAATCTACAACAGGGCAGCCAACTGTTAGTGGCCTATCTCGCACGTTTCAATCAGTTGACAGCAGAAACACAGTGGCCTGAAGATAAGAAGACTGCAGTCTTCTATAAAGGACTATCCGAGGAACTGAAAGACGCCTTGTAAACAGTTCCTGTTGTCCCATCAGGATATATGGAGTTAGTCGATCTAGTTTTACAAATCGATGCTCGGAGAACCGCCAGAAAAGGCAAAAAGAAACCTTTCTTATCCGTACCAAGTCTTTCGGGGGTTTCTCAGCCTCCTTCTAATGAGCCTGAACCCATGCAAATAGGTGTTATTCGAGGTCGTTTGTCCGCAGCTGAACGAGAAATCCGCCGTAAGAATAACCTATGCATGTACTGCGATTCAGCGGAGCATCTACTGATTGCTTGCTCTAAAAAAACAGCAAAAAAGTCGGGAAACGCCAGAGCTCGGCAGTAGTAGGAGTCCCTATGCCGAGTATCAAGACGGACTCCGCCTTGTCACTAAATGCTTCCATTGCGGTTATGGTGTTATTAAGTTTCAACAACAACACAGTTCAAACCCAGGCCATGATAGACTCTGGTGCAACAAATAGCTATATGGACATTGCTTTCGCCAGACAGTCAACCATTCCCATGACCACTAAAACAGTACCTGAATCAGTCAAGACAGTCGATGGTTCTGCATTGTCTTCTGGTCTGGTAACAGAAGAAACATTGCCTATAACTGTGTCCCTACCGGACGGTCACACTGAAAATATGGTTTTTGACATAATTGCGGCACCCCAATATCCAGTGATTCTTGGTCTGTCTTGGCTTAAATTACACAATCCTGTGATTGATTGGGTCACTGGTCATATCCAATACCCTTCGGATCATTGCAATGAACACTGCTTCTTGGATTCCGGTGGCGTTCACGATACTCCTGTCTTGGCCTTCCTCGAAGGATTGTCAAGAATAAACTCTCTAACATCACCTAAATCACCGATACCTCAGGAATACCATCAATATGCTGATGTGTTTGACAAAGGAAAGGCTGAGGTATTGCCGCCACATCGTCAATACGATTGTCCAATTGAACTGATTCCCGGGGCTAAAACACCCACCGGTCGAGTTTATTCCCTTACCAAACAGGAAGACGCTGTCCTGAAGGAATACATCGATAAAACACTGCGGACTGGGTTTATACGTCATTCTCGGTCTCCGGCTGCATCCCCTTTGTTTTTCGTCCCTAAAAAAAAGAAGGGGACTTAAGACCCTGCATTGATTACAGGGCCCTCAATGCCATAACAGTGAAAAACCAGTATCCCCTACCTTTGATTGACATCCTGTTGGATCAATTGGGCTCTTCAGTGATTTTCACTAAACTGGATTTGAGGGGTGCTTACAATCTTGTAAGGATTAGGGCAGGCCACGAGTGGAAAACCGCCTTCAAAACCAGATATGGTTTATATGAGTACCTCGTCATGCCTTTCGGTCTGTGTAATGCCCCCGCGACCTTTCAGTTTTTCATGAACGATATATTCAGCGATTACATGCACCAATTCGTGCTCATATACCTGGATGATATCTTGATTTACTCGACATCTTTAGAAGAACACGCACAACATGTTTCCAAGGTACTTCAAAGGCTAGGAGAGAATCATCTATTTGTCAAAGCAGAGAAGTGTGTCTTTCACTCCCGAGAGGTAGAGTTCCTGGGCTATGATATTACTAATCATGGCGCAAGAATGAGCCGTTCCAAGGTAAAAGCCATCCTAGATTGGCCAGTCCCTGTTTCTATCAAGTCCTTGCAATCTTTTCTTGGATTTGAAAACTTTTATAGACGTTTTATCCATTCTTTGTCAAGAGTGGTGGCACCGCTTACTGCACTAACCAGCCCAAAAAATCAATTTCACTGGACAACAGAGGCTCAAGAGGCTTTTGATCTACTCAAGGAGGCGTTTACCACGGCTCTGGTTCTGCAGCACCCGGATCCTGAATTGCCTTATATCGTTGAGGCGGACGCCTCTAATCAGGCCATAGGTGCGATCCTTTCTCAGGTATGCAAGGACTCTGGGGTGGAACACCCAGTGGCGTTTTTCTCCCGCAAGCTGGCCCCATATGAAAAGAACTACACAGTGACTGAGAAAGAATTGTTGGCCATCAAAGACGCGTTACTCACATGGCGTCATCACCTTCTTGGTGCAAAACACCTGGTAACCATTTACTCCGATCACTGTAATCTACAGGCCATCAAAACCATGAAGTGCCTTACGGCCCGCCAGGCCCGTTGGCATTCGTTTTTTGCCCAGTTTGACTTCCGCATCTCCTACAGACCGCAAGAGAAAACACCAAAGCAGACGCGTTATCCCGTCTGCACTCTGGGGTAGACAGTGGAGATATTAACAAACCACTTCTACTGGCTGACCACGTGGTCTGTGGTTGTTCGGTTCAACCTTCATTGAAGAAGGAAATCCTTGATTGGGTTACGTGTAATCCACAGGAAATACATGACCTTCGTCTTGATGTTAAAGAAGGGCTTCCGTTCATGAATGGACTCCTGTATCTACCGACAGAAGAAGCACGCACCAAAGCTTTACATTGGGGTCACGATTCTTTGGTCGCGGCTCATCCGGGTCAAAAGAAAACGTTGGAACTCCTACGACGACGGTGCTGATGGCCCAAGATGTCCAGAGACGTCGTGGATTACGTTTCGTCATGCGCTTTATGTGCACAATGCAAAAACTCATCCAGTAAACCTATGGGATTATTACATCCATTACCGGTTCCTCACAAGCCTTGGTTTATGGTTTCCATGGACTTCGTAGTCTAACTACCTCCTGTTCATATTTATGACACGATCTGGGTAGTAGTCGACTATTTCCCTAAAACGGCTTTGTTCATACCTTGCTAAGGTATTCCAACTGCTAAGATCCTGGCTGATAAATTCCTAAAGCACGTCTTTCGGTTCTTTGGTTTGCCTTCAGTTGTTATTACCGACAGGGGCTCGCAGTTTGCATCCCGGTTCTGGAGAGCACTGACTTCTGCTTTGCTTATGGAGGATCGCATGTCCAGTGCGTACCATCCTCAAACTGATGGGCAGACAGAACGGGCTAACGGTACTATGGAACAATACTTACGCTGTCTCTGTCTTCAGTACCAGTCTTCTTGGTTTTCACTGCTACCGGCGGCTGAGTTCGCATACAATAACTCTTGCCATTCCTCCACGGGTATGTCTCCGTTCTATGCAACACCCACAGTCCATCCCAGTGGACTTAGAGCCGACCGACACAGTTCCTGAGGCGACTGACAAATTGAAGGCTCTGGCCGCTCTTCATACCAGACTAAGGGGGCATCTATTAAAGGCCCAAACAAGTTCTAAATACTATGCCGACCAACATCGGTCGGCTGCTCCGCTATACACCACTGGTATGTCTGTCTGGTTATCTACCAAAAACCTAAAGATCCCTGGGAAAAGAAAACTACTGCCTCGTTTCATTGGACCGTACAAAATAACACAGGTGATCAATCCTGTTGCTATACGGCTGGATCTGCCCGCACGCTGGCGGGTTCACTCTGTGTTTCATGTGTCATTGGTCCTGGGAGCCCTTGTCAAATATCCATGCTCCTGCTTTGTTACGTCGCTTTCATGCAACAAGGGGTGTGGGACGCCCTTTGGGGGATGGCACTGTCATGCCTACCTCTCTGCCCTCTCCGTCCTCTCCAGCTGGCTCCGTTGTGAAACCCAAAAATTCCTGTTTTCCGGCTTCCTCAGCCTTGAGAACGGCTAGACCGTTGTACACTAAATGGAAGTTATCTGGGGGGCGCTAATCCAAATGCATGGATCACATGACCAACGCGATGATGTTACGTTAACGTGTGTCCTACGCACGTCAGCTGACTCCATTTAACGAAGCGGAAGTCTTGCAACCACGCTTCTGATCGTTTGTTGTTCATTTCGCATTCCGGAGCTTACTTCTGCCTTTCGCAGACGTTTTTCTTCTATTTCCTAAGATACGGTTGCCATCCCGCGTTCCGACGCATTTCCCGGCAACTTCCAACTTTTCTTGAGCTGCATGTTTCCTCCGCACTCACACGCGGTTCTCCACTCCTCATTCAAACGGAGTCCCACCATTTACCCGCAACATCTTCCTGCTATTTCTATTAGAAGCTTGCTGCATTGTTGCTCCACACCGCAGCTTCCTATTGCTGTATAGAGACTTCGCTGTCTACCCGGCAGCAACAACACCCTGCAGATTACAGCTCTGCCTCCATCTACCAAGATTCTGCGTTCATCGAACTTCTACTGTATTAAGGACTTTTACCTCCTGGATCAAGATTCTGATACTCTCCTTCTACACGTGCACTGGACTCTGGACGCTTTCCTGTGTGTGCACCAACCCGTCTCTAGTGCGGCCCTCGTTCTGCTCGGGTTAGATCCCTCACTACCCTTTCCTTGCCGTTGTTTCCTTGGATTCTTCTGACTTCTTGAGACTTCCTTGGCTACACACCCAGATTTCCTTGGCTACACCTCCAGGTTAGTGTGTTCAACATAGGTTCTTATTGTCCTTCAATTCCAATCATCATTCTAAATTCGTTCCTCTTTATCAACAGCCTGGTGAATCTTGGTCCACTCACGCCCTTCCCACTAATAGCTCTATCTGACTGTGGATTCTACTAGTCAGAGATTGACATTAGTTAGAAGGTTCTCTTTTGATACACTATGCCCTACCTCTGACATCTTCCGGTGGAAGAAGACTTCGAGTGTATCCTTTATTGCTACCAGAACCTGAATCATTCTCCTGTATCCATTGTGTTTCAATTCTTTACACATTGACCCAAAAATGCAATTACAAGTGGCAAAATCAGGGATAACATATTTAGGGGCAACATTAACACCGGCATTAAACCTTATGTACAAAGCAAACTTCCCGAATCTTCTGAAAAAAATAATCAAAAAAGATACTGGGAAATGGAACCCACTAATGACATTGTGTTGGGGGTGGATGGTGGCAACTAAAATGGTGGTCCTACCATAACTATTATATTACTTCCAGGCCCTACCCATTCAAATACCAAATGCATTTTTTAAATCCCTGAACAGAGTTATTAAGGCGTACATATGGAAGCATAAACCACCAAGAATTGCGATGCCAACGCTGACAGCGCCAAGAAATCAGGGAGGCCCATCACTCCCCCACTTCCGTAGATAGTATCAAGCGGCCCAGGTACAGGTAGTGAAAGAATGGGTAGCGGATTTCCCAATACACATATGGGCTAAGCAAGACAGGGCAGTGGCGGGAACCCCTCTGTCAGGGTTACAATGGCTAAAGGAACAACACAGGCATGCGAACATTAAGATCAGTGAAGAGGTGGGGGTAGGCGTGGAAGTATTGGAAGCCTTGATTAAGAGAGGGCCACTGTCAATTCATCCCTCTCCTTTTCTCCTGATATCCGAGAATCCAGAATTCCAAGCTGGGACGGGCTTAGCAACATATAAAAAATGGACAAATGTAGGTTCTAAGACGATAAGGGGCATGTACCCGGGGCAAAAAATATCGACATTCCAAGAATGTAAACAGATCCTGGGACTAACTACTAAGGACTCTTTTAAATACACTCAACTTAAGCATTGGCTCATGTCCCCACAATATAAGGCAAGCAGCTACGAGACAACACCCTTTGAGTTATATATGACAAGTAGCTTGTCTCGAACCTTAATAGATTTCTGAACACCCAGGTGGGGGAGACAAGGTGGAACTATATGGTGAAATGGGAAAAGACACTGGGGGAAGCAATAATCAGGAAGCAATGGGAGTATATATATATGGGGAATCATCCCAAAGCAGACACGCTCAATACAAGTAAGGGAGATGTGGCAAAAAGTGCTACTCCAATGGCATACACTGGAAAGGCTTCATTCTATGTTCCCAACGACATCCGACAAGTACTGGAGGGGGTCTGCAGTAAAGAGGGACTGGAAGCACAGATGGTGGACCTGCCCGGTGATACAGCAATTCGGGGACTGGGTGAGGGAACATGCAGGCAAGATGGCAACAGGCTCCGAGGAGCTGAAGGAAAGGGTCTGGATGGCGGGATGTGGGAACCAAGTCAGGGAAGCCCCACTAAATCGCAGAAAAGGAGCTTTAGGATCCTTATAGCAGCTTGGCTCATGATAGCTCAAGAATGAAGAAAAGAAAACCACCCACGACCTACGTTCGGTTGCAAAAGGTCTGGAACTTTGTATCCCTAGAATGGGTAACTTATAAGCTTCAATGGGCTCAAGACTTCAGAGAACAGGGACACCTATAGACGCACCTCCAAAGTGACTATATGCAACAATGGTGCCCACACAGCATCACAATAATGGACTTCATACATAAAAAATGGATTCTTCGTAGAGACTGGAACTCTACATCCAGGAGGGGTGTGGGGGTTAAGACTGTTTTAGAACCAGTGTGTAAATGAAAAGTTTATGGAATATTAAAAATGTATATATATAAAAAAAAGATTACACCTACAAATAGTTTGCTGTCCATCGGTAATATAGTAATAGGGCGATAATTACACAGGTTTGAGTGAAGACCCTTTTGAAAGATAGGGACAACAAAAGATGTGTCCCATGCTAACGGAAAGTTCCCTTCTCATTTTATATCCTTAAACAAGAACGTAAGGGTCGATGCCCAAAGAACGAGAGCATTCTTAAAAAGTGCATTCTTTGATAGTTAACTCCAGGCGCACATGAGGCACTTGCTTTGCCTATCATTTTTGGAACATCTTCAGTGTTTGTTAGAATCTTTTAAAGTGAGTGGAGAAATCTAAATTTACCTTATAAGATTGTCTACTCCTTACTCTGCATATAGTTAAAACAAATTTGATAGCCAATCTTTCTCATTTACTACATTAGTCTGAGTCGCTGCTTGTCCATTTCTTAACTGATTTATTAATTTACAAAAGTGTTTTAAATCTTTAAACACTTTACCATCCACTCTGCTTCCCATTTTTCCAGGCTCGATTTGAACCTGTAGATCCAGTTTTTATATTTTTGCCTCAACCTCTTAATCGGCAGGTAAATAACAGAAGAGCCTGGGTCAATGTTATTTAATTGCGAATTTCTCTTTTCGTGCCGCCATGGGATGAAACAGATCAGATTTCTGCTTTTCAACATTAGTATCAACCTTCCAAGAGCTCAGCTTGGCCACCATACCCTCAATAGTAGCAGATAAGAAGAACATGCAGTTATTCAGAGTGAGAGTTCTTAATTTCGACTCTTAAGCGGTGGACCCCATGAAAGTGGCCAATTTCTCATTGTATTTTCTTAAGGAGGTTTTAATTCCAAATCACTCTTTTTGGATGGATTTATCATAAGGTTCATTGGATAAGCATCATATTTAGGACACTGGGGAATGTGAAAGCGGCTTTGGATCATACTAGGACCACTCCATTTGGTACCCACAGTAAATAGTTTCTTACAATTACTAAACATTCATCTGTAAATATATAATCCAAAATTGATGACTATGTGCCTCTACATCAAGTTGGTGCACCCGACACATCCCCATTCATTGCCCCATTCAATTTCACTAAACCTAAATTACAAAAGACACTCCAACCATTTTACCCCATTCAATTCTCTCTTACCTGCATTTGTACCTAAACAGGAGTGGTCTACATTTTTACCAGCCTGTACTTCCATAGGGCAAAGTGATTTTAAGTCGCCCAATATAACTGTGTCCTTTTGGGTGTTTACCCATCCAGATCGCAATAAAGGAAGAAAGACTTTCCAAAAAACCCTCAAGAGGACACACACCCATGTGCCAGTTTATGTTAATTTGCAAATATTGCAATGTTTTCCCCTTGGCTGGATGGTCAAATTCGACAGCTAAGGCTCCTTGTCAATAATGATATTCCTTAATACGGGTGTATCCAACATTTGTCCTAATGAAAAATAAAAGGCCACCTGTGGGGCGACCCAACTTACCCTTGCGAACGGCTTGGAAACATGTGGAAAAACCATCCACTCCTGGACACTCCAGGAGCAAGACCTCTTGTAGACAAATAATCTCAAACTGACATAAGATGTTTTGCAAGGGTAGATAATCAACAATGTGTGGCCACTGGTATTCCAGGATATTAAATCCACACAGCATTTCCTACTAAAGACACTTTGAAGGTCGTTGATTTGCCTTTTGGCTCATTAAAGGCATGGTCCAGTAACATTTTTTATTGTCCCTACGGGTCGGCCATGTTTTTTTAAGCCTAAGTGGCTCGATTTTAGAAAACTTTCCTATGGACCTTACCCGAGTTTTCGTCCATTAAACGCACGCGAAAACAGGCACCAGGGAGCCGCCATTTTGTGATAATCCTATCACTTGCCGCATCGCCCTGGCTGACCTGCTTCTGCGGCACTAAATCAAATCCCCCGCCCCTGAACTGAAACTGTACTTTAAAATCAAACTGCAACACGGTACATTTGGTAAAGTACATTTACTTGACATTAAATGCTTAGAGAATATTCTGCAATTGCCATATGAACTCCGAAAGCCATTTATTTTCTTTTATCTGTATCTGCAAATCCGGATAAGTTTATATTGAGTCACGCGCTGTTCCTTTATGGTACACAGGGTGTTGCTTTTCGTTAAAAGAAGCACTTTGGAAGCACGTTGAACCACAAGGCTGTTCCATCAACTAGGCACTAGTCCATCGTAAAGGTTGATATGTTGCTTCTTGCCACTAGTACAGCGTAAGGGCATGTGGGCCCTTGGCGATCGTCCCATAATATGGTTAACGTGCTCCAGTTGTTCACACGAAGCTGCAGGTGTCTATTGAAGAATCCGTCTGCCGGTGTCTCAAACCGATGACAGTAGCAGAACGGGATCAAATACCTGTTATGAAAACAAAAAAAATATTTTATTTATTACGGCCGATCAGAAACTATTTGCTTGCAAGGATAGTTCAATGGAGTATGTTCGGCTCTAAAATCAATGCAAAAAGTAACGAAATAAATCGAGGCCAACACACAATGAGAAACGACAGTTAGTCTACATGGGTGTGGAATGATATGATATGGCATTTGTAACGTGCCTATACACAAGTGTTTCAAGGCGCGACGAGGCGGGGGGGAACAAGGGCAGACAGACAACAATCCTACTAGGCCAGGTGTCTTTCAGATCGCGCAAGGGGAAGGGGAGAGGAGGGTAAAAGTGCTGTACATGGTTAGTAGAATACAAGATAAATAATAGGGCCAACTGGTGGAAAGTGCAAGGTAAATGCCGGGAGAAGGGGCTGAAGGATACAGAGACAGTCCCGTAGTGCAGGTAGTCAGTGCAGGGAAAAGTGGCTGGGCCAAAGACCGAGATCGGTGAGACCTGTGGACCTGCATGCCCATGTGCCCACTACGAACATGTTTTCCTTGCTTTTCCTAGCTCTTCATTCATTCATTTATTCATGCATCCATTCATTAATTCTTCATTCCGGTATAAAAGCGTCTAAAGATTTACTCACATTATATTTGAAATTTCCATTGTGTCTCTGCGTAATGCAGCCTGTAAATCCGACCGTGCTCTTGACAATGATTTTTCGTATACTGAACTGAAATGAAACTCAGTCTAGTTTCTGAATTTTCTGCCTTATCATCTCTTACGTTATTGCGCACCCCCTTCAAATGAAGTTCTTTCGACATGGTCCCTGTCTCAAGGTAAAAAAACAATAGACCCTTATACTTCCAGTGCGACATGTGGGCCTCTTCTGGGCGCAAGCTGAAAATCAAAGCCGCTGTCCTTCGCATTCTTTATTTGCAACATCCCGTAGTAAAGGCATCTGTGAGAACTTCAAGTTTAGAACCCCTCTATGTAGTGCGCCACAATGTGCAAATGCGAACTGGCTTCTCTCCCAAATGCCACGGCCCGCTTGGCGCGTTCTAAGGCCCCCAATTTTGTCCCCGTTGTCTGCGAGCTTTGCAGCCCCAAAGAATCAGAACTATGGAGACATTTAGTTTTTGGGGGAAGGTCAGGGAAAGTATAAAGTACCACAGGAGTTGAGTTAAAAGTGAGATTTATTGTTTGTTTGTTTTATTATTTGCAATACGGAAGCCTCCCCTCCGTTAAGAGTGCGCAACAGTGCGCAGCATTTACATTTACATGAGATGAGACATGAGAAAAATATGTACATACACATATATGAGGTGAATAGAGAGAATTCAAAGATGACACCCAGCTTGTTCGCCACCCATGATGGTGAATGTAGGGGTTAGGGTTACAGGTACACTGTACAATAACATTTATTTACAAAAAGACAATCGTATTGCAATTATTTAAACCGGGATTTGTACTTCACAACCAGCTGTGCTTCTGGTGGACATGGCACAGTTGCAATGTTCGGTGGCAATGGATCACTGCTCAGCACAGAAACGTCCAAAATTCCATATCTGTGCTTCTCTAACACAGCAACAATAAGGCCTTTCACAAAGTCGAACTGCATTTCATCATAGACTGGTTTGATCACCCATTGCTTCCTTCGTTTTGAAAACACCTTAGTGTAGCGAGGCATCCTTACTTTACCCCTAGTCCTAGATTGTTCACGTCCGACATTGCTGTTATCGGCCAAGACCGCTAGTAGAGTGCGATGTTTCATGCCCCGAAAGCTAAAATGCAAGCGCTTTGGCCTGTACTTTAGGCACATATTGTGGAATACCTCCAAATCTCCTGTGTGACAGAATTCTGTCAGTCCTCTCAAATCTCTTGATAGAGTTTTGACGAAAACAACCTTCTCAATGGCTTTGTGTGTCGGTGAAGATGGAATCAACCACTTCTTCCTTGCCTCCTCTGGGGACAAAGGGTCATGTTCACATTGGTGGAAATGTACGTTTTGCATCAGTGACCGCCATTTTTCAAGTAGTATTTCCACTGACCCTTCACAAGTTTTTGAGCTCCACCAAAGATGGTTGGTGATAGACTGGGACCACTGCAAAATACTTTCAAAACCTTTTTTTTTTTCCTGCAGCTGAGATTTTCTTACCGATTGATTTAGCAAGATGCCATAAGTCAAATTGATGATTAATAAGCGGGAACTGCTCTCTCATTGTCTTGGCAATTGAAACGTGTCTGTCCGTGGCTATGAGGTCGATGTGCATTCCCCTTGATTGTAGATATTCCACTGATTTTATAAATCCTAGTTTCTCCATGGCCACTGAGGATGTACATTGTGTTACCTGCACGACCACCGAACTCACAATTTTCTTACTATCCATGTCCTGAAAGTGGTAGGTGCAGTACTTGGCAGAAAATCCAGGGCTGTCGCACTGTCCATCGCCGGCTAGCCTGAAACGTTTCCCTTCGAATGTACTTGCTAGAGACAATTGTTCAATTTTCCAAGCATCACTAATGGCCGGAAACAGATAATCACGTTGGTATATGTATTACAGCGATTTAGGAATGAAATGGAGTCCCATAAACTGAAAGAAAGCCTCCAACATTCTAAAACTGGAGCCACTAAAAAGTGATGCAGCTGCACACAGTAGATTGCCTGCTGGCATTTTCCCCAGCATCGTTTGTGCAGACCATGAGAACCTATGATTTAATCGACAGGCGGCATTTATTTTGACGTTACTGCCTTTTATTTGACGAGTTACATTAATCAATGGCTTCCCACATACTTTCCCTCTAACTGAATGCCCACATTTCAGCATACTTATAATTTCCATCAAACAACTGTCGAATACAATGTATTTGCTCTCTTTCATTAGACTGTCATCCTGCATCAAAGCTGTTTCGGCCTGTGACGTTGCGGAGATTTCAACACATTGGAAAGTAATATCACTGCTATCAAGTTGTGATGCGTCTATGGATGCTGCGGCTCGTTCATTCTCTGTCATTTCGACATCTGCTACTTCAACATTGATGGGAGAACACAACAATGTCGACATGTTTTTGGGTGGCAATTTTTTTGGCGGGTGTAGATTGTGTGAATTGATCTGCAACTACTTTAGAGCTATCTTCAATACATTCAATATCATCTTCTTGTGGTGGTGCGGTCGCACTGTAGCAATGGTCCAATGCAACTTTGCTGTATTCTCCAAACACAGTTAATTAATGTACTGGCCATTGGACATGAGCATCTCGAGCCTGAACACCCCTCGCCTCAATTAATAGTTCCTCCATAATATACATGGTCTGGCAAGCAACATCTCTCATTCGCTTCACTGTCTGTGTATGTATAGTTCTGACACCCACGGGTAACTAGAGGAGAGATTGGAAAAGGGATGTTCAGTTTAAACACAAGATAATTTAAACACAAGATAAAGTGTAGTCCAATTGACTGGAAAAAAACATAAAATAGTCCCCAGCACAAACATTTTTTTAAAGTTATGAACTGTTTGTAACTAACCTTTTTTGGGTTTTTTTCGTTGCAACTTTTTTGACTGGACCTTCAACATCTGCACGCTGTAGCTTCGATTCGTTTCCGCATGTCCTCCCTTCCTCTTGCGCTGCAACGACTATATTTTCTGTATCCGCATAGACAGCACGGAATGAGGCTCCATTGTCTCCCTGAAACATAGTACTTTCATTACTATGTATCAAAATATTGTTAGCGTAAAACACACGTGAGGACGAACACACAGGTACATCTCAATAGCCAAACACGATTTAAACATTGTGTGCAACAATCAAACGACAAGTATTCGACCTGTGATGATCTATTTCGATGGAATTGTCAGTAGTGGAAGCTCCGTCGTCTCCCTGAAACACAGCACTTGCGTTAATAGGGAAGAAAGTATAGCAAATGGAATCACGTTATATGATCACGCATGATGGAGCTGTCAGTATCCATACCTCGTGCTGCTGAAGAATATCTATGGATGTTGCAAATGTAGTGCGCACTTCCGAAAGCTGTTGCGCCGATTCGTATACGCATGGTCCCACTTCCACTTCCCCTGGAATTACTTGAATGTCAGCCTTCGCATCAAGTGCAGGGTTTCACGCTCCATCAACTGCCTGAAACATAGTACTAGCATTAGTGAGGATTACAACAGTGAAAACATAAAACACACCTGGGGTCGACAGCACAGGTACATATCAACGGCTAACCACGAATGAAACATTGTGTAGGACAATCAAACGACAAGAATTCCAGCTCTGATGATGACGCTCAATGGAGCTGTCAGTATCCATACCTCCTGCTGGTGAAGAACATCTAGAAATGTTGTAGACGTGGCGGACGCTTCAGCATCTCCCTGAAAGACAGTACTTGCATTAGTATGGATAACACTAATTATAACTGAAAACAAACACCAGTGGACGATAACTAAGGTGTATATCAATTGGAAAGCACTAACCAAACATTCGGTAATATAATTACACGATAGAATAAAACTATTTCTTGACATGCATAAAACAAGTCTGTAGCGGATTAGCCTAGTAAGATTACCTGATACGCGCTAGAAGTGGTTGATAACTGCGACCACGTCAAGGATGTAGAATGTTCTTGCTTCAGATTCAAGGGATAGTCAAGAAGTTGTAAAGGTAAATTAATGATTGATAATGAAATGCCAATATTAAAAATAGCCATGTAAGGCGACAGAATACTTGAAAAATGCTCAATACAGCACAGTTTCCTGTTCCCATATATATACATTTCGTTTGTGGGTTATGAAATCGAAAAAGAATATATTGATAAATGTCATTATTCAAAAAGCTATACACTCATATCAATATCGAAATTATTACAAGGGATAGAACACCTACAATATCAATTAATCCATTCGGCTACCTACACACTACCGCAAGGCCTAAAGCTAAATCCGGACACTTGACTCACCGGTGGCGGAATGTGGACGAATAGAGTGGGAATAGCGTTTGAGCAATTTCCGTGTCGTTCGCCGTTTATTCTTCTTTGTTACCCAAGATGTTGTTTACATGTCCAAGGAAAAGTGCCGGCTGCAGATGCGGTATCGATCACCCCTCTTGTCCTGTAAGACTTGTTGGACTCTACTTTTCAGCTCATCCAGTGGATATCCGCAATGTCTGACCCATTCTCTTATTCGATCAACAGTTTTCGGGAATACATGCATTGTAGTGCCTTCAGATTTCGCATGGGTCTTCGAAGGGCAACCGCTAATCGAACAGGCAGGCATTGTTGATAAATATGAAAAGTAAATATCGACATTATTATACAATCTTCATGAATAAAGATTTGATACAAAAGTAAATGAATCATACAATGATCAATGCAAGGTTTGTTTTGGTCGCCGGAACAATACCAGTTCATTATGTGCGGCTTAGTATTTGCATAAGTTGCAGAAATGTATAAGTGATGTGACTAAAATCTGAACATGCGACTCGTCCCTTGGATGTTCTGTCTTGCACGAGAAGGAAACATGCTTACATTATAGACTGGACCCCTGAAGGATGCAATTCGATGACAATAAACAAAGATGAAAATAAATAGATCTATTGATAGCATAGCAATGGAAACTCAAGTCAATAGCAATGAGACCAATGAACATAGCACTATTGTGTACTCTACTCGCAAATAGATAGAAATTTAAAAATCTGCGAAATATGACTAGGATACATGGCCTTACCTTGACCAACAAACAGTTGGATTCAGCAAGCAGAGCAGTATGTTGCAGGAGAATAGGTGGGTGGCCACGGGTAGCACACTGATGGGTTTGCTCTAAGCGGTCACAGAAGTTCACGGATAGCACGACGACGAGCAGATTAGCGTAGATCTCAGTGGTTGCCAGGTAGCACGTTCAGGAGTTGACTTGCAAAGCACAAAGATGTTCTCATGAGACATATCAAGTGGTTTATAAAGTATTAGAAACAGGGGTGTGTTTGTGAATGAATGACGTATGTATGTCGTGGTCTTAGGGGGGCGGCCTGCTTGAAGGGGAGGCCTGGCTGGAGACACTGGGTCTGAGGAGGCCATGTGAGCGATGGCCCCTGGGCGTGGGATACCTTTTGAAGTGTACATGCTGTTTGGCACCTTGGCCGTCTGCGCCCGTGACAGCCCCCCATGCCAGCGCTCATCCCCGGGTGCGAACCGCCTTTGATAGAGGGGGTGGGATGGAGGGGCCTGGGGCGTGCAGATAAGGCACAGGAAGACTGCTGAATGGAGACACACTTATGTGGATTGCAGGGGGGCGGCCTGCTTCAAGGGGAGGCCTGGCTGGATTCACGGGGTCTGAGGAGGCCATGTGACCGATGGCCCCTTGGCGTGGGATACCTTTTGAAGTGTACATGTAGTTTGGCACCTTGGCCGTTCGCGCCCCAGACAGCCCCACATGCCAGCGCTCATCCACAGGTGCGAACTGCCTTTGATAGTATATCGTTGCTTATCAATAACAAATGCCACATACCGGAGATTCTTGTGAGCACAGACCCACACTTCAACCGGTGTATTATAGTGGTCAAGACCCTTAACCTAAGGCCTGTATAATCCAATGGTAATTGTTAGTATAGGTATATGTGTGACTTTTATAGAGACATAACCTACTGAAAGACTTTGAACAAGTGTTATTTAGTGCATGCATTATCGAGAATAAGTTATGTTAGCTTAGATAGATAGTGACCACCCTACTTCAAAGCGACCAGACCTTCACCCATTCGGAGCACAGATGTCTGACATCCATCCTTGAATGGAGACACACTTGATTCATTTAAAAAATCGAAACAACCGTTGTTAAAATATATGTGGTGTTTTATTTTGTATCTTATTTTCATGACACAAAAATACAAGACTTTAAAGATTATACAGGTCAGGTTGCAGCACAGCGAGAGAAAATCCCCTGTACTGACCGCTGTCACTCGGGAACGTTTCTCTTATGGCATGAGCGGCACAGGCGGGTATCACTCTTCGAACGCGGTGTCCAAGCCTCCCGTGGAGCCACCATGTAAAGGACCGATAGGCCACCAGCCTGTACCACCTGTGAAAAGGAATGAAACAAACTGTTTTTAAATGACCAAGATAAGTTTAATAAACGTTTGGTGTCAATGACAATTCTTGTAACTAAGGGCATTCTGCACGGACAAATGCTATCTAGACAATGCACACTATTGAACGACTTTCATGCGTTACTATGATATGAATATATAATTTTGGATATAGTAGAAGAACATGAAATAGGAGTGGCATGACAAGCAGAGTATACTTACTCGTTACTCGGATTACGAGGACGAACAGTTGCGAAGTTCGTGCATAAGCACCATCATTATTCTCAACACGGCCCGTGTGAGGCAGGCTGCCCTGAAGTCTGGCAGCTCGGTGATGCATTGCGGTCGTGGCTCGCCTTCCGAAATGTAGGCCAGGCATC
Source organism: Ambystoma mexicanum (assembly GCF_040938575.1). Lineage (NCBI taxonomy): Eukaryota > Metazoa > Chordata > Amphibia > Caudata > Ambystomatidae > Ambystoma > Ambystoma mexicanum. The sequence continues at coordinate 493,494,660 of NC_090937.1, forward strand.
CCGAGTTTTCTCGGCAGCAGCAGTTCTCGTCCTCGGTTGGCATTAGCTCGCACCGATTGCATGTGCACCAGGTGGAGACACCGTCCATGCGACTAGGCCCAGGCTCTTCATCTGCTGGAATCGTCCTCCCAACTGCCGTCCGAATCCGCATCGTTTTCGCGTGCTTCCCTTTCCAGTAGTTCCTCCTCGGTATACTCAGGCTCATACATGTAGGGCATTATTGTAACCATTGTGTGGTAAACAAAGTAAAATAATTTACAGAGATGGTACAGGTGTTCACACGGGCTACAAGCGGCGAAGGTAGCTGACCAGAGCACAGAAACGAGTCACAGAATACTAAAAGTAACACAGACAGAGGAATGGAATCGAAAATCTGCTGCTGTGTGTTGGGAAACGGTCTGTTTATACTTATTGAGGAAAGAGGCGTCCTGCCATTTCCATGGCGACACGTCATTAGCTGAGGCGCAGCGATTGTTGACACGAGACGTGCTTTGGCGTTGGGAAACGGGCGGTACGAGTCTGCTGATGACAGGCTCAGGCGCGGGGGATTTGATTTAGTGCCGCAGAAGCAGGTCAGCCAGGGCGAAGTGGCAAGTGATAGGATTATCACGAAATGGTGGCTTCCTGGTGCCTGTTTTCACGTGCGTTTAATGGACGAAAACTCGGGTAAGGTCCATAGGAAAGTTTTCTAAAATGGAGCCACTTAGGCTTAAAAAAACATGGCCGACCCGTAGGGACAATAACATTTTTTACTGGACCATGCCTTTAACGTACTTGCCACTAAAGACCAATCTTGATTTACTCCAATTTCCCTTTTTCATCTCTCACAAAGTGCACTTCTCTGGAATGAATTCCTCTCCCCCAAACCACTGCAATGACAAATTCTTTCCTTAAATCTGGTAGGACTTCTTTCCCATCATATTGTTCAATCCAGTTCACCATTAACTTCACAAATTGTTAGACCCAACTCTTAAAAGAGGAGACTCACTTCAAATAATTACATATACAAGCCTCGAATCAGTACATAAAATGACAATATTTGTCCGCGTAGGATGAGGAAATACAACTCTATGGGCCCTCATTGCAAGGTTGCCGGTACCGGCAAACTACGAGTCTGCGGGCGGGTTGCCTTCCCGTTCGCCAAGTCTGCCTTGGCAGGCAGGACGGCACCCCCCCCGCAGACTTTCACTGAACGGTGCCAGTGTTTCAGTGGTCCCCACTCCCATAGAGTCCATTAGGACTCTATGGGAATGGGGAACAACATAGTTACCGGCGCCTGACTTACTGGCAGCCGGGGTTGTAATACCCCAGTGTTACCGGCAAGCCAGGCACCGGTAACTGTTTATGGGTCCGGCGGCAGCCGGACAGATTTACCGGCACGGCTACCGCCGGACTCGTAATGAGGGCCTATGTCTTTTGTGGCAAGCACTCTTAAAATGGGGATCACTGAGAATAAAGAGAGGATGCAAGATCAAATTAGCGTTAAGCAACTCTCCATCTCAAATAGATTTTCCAAGATCAATTTGTAGGGACACTTATTAGCCTGGAATTTTCCTTGAGTGCTCTCCTTTTACCACAGATGTGGAAATCTCGGTATGAACCTTCCCATATTTTCTCCAACCTTTTCAGTGCTTCTAGTGCCCCTCAAAATGCTAAATGTCGCACTATGAGAGGGAACTGAAAGCTCTTCCCTCTTCTGTGATATGTCCCTAGGACACAGTTTCTCTAGCATAGCTAACGCTCTGTTAAGAGCCACTGTTTCAGAGTTAGGTGAATTACATCTCAATTTAACGGCCCCCAAAGCTTGAGGTCTATTTATGACCTCCCACCCATCTGACGGCTTATTGGAACATACCTCCTCCACATCTCTATGCAACCTATTTCCCATACCATGCACAAAAGTACCACAGTTATTTGTGGTGTCATTATTCGTACCCCCATTCACCTGTTCAAATTGGTTGGATATGAACTTCTTTAGCATGAAAGTTGAGCAGTTTGAGGAGGAAGGAGCATTTATTCCCTCCTTGCCATGCACCACATAATTATCACTTGAGGACTTTAAACCAGATGTTCCAGTTCCCAAGACCACTTAAAAATGTGTGGTCACAGACCATGAAGACACAAATGGCGGACAGGGGAGTAACACACAATCAGTATTCAATTGATTTTCAACAAGCCCCACTGCCTCTTCATCGTTATTACCTTCAGAAAAACTGTCCTGAATCACTAGCTGATTTAACTTGGCCTATCCCACCCCGTCCCCGATAGACGTATACAGGGAAAACTATGTGACGGCACTCGAGAAACTGGAACACAAGGTTGAAGCGTGGATCCTCCTTCCCCTCTCCCAGGCTGCCCAAATATCCCTGGCCAAAATTGTGCTTGTGCCAAAGCTTTTAAACATATTTAATAATGTGCCGTCCTGGACCCCAGTGGGCTTTTGGTCCGGTCTTAAGAGTCTGATGGTCTGGGTTGGTAAGCAAGTTAGGATATCGTATGATACTTTGACCTTGCCATATGAGCAATGGGGCCTGGAATACTCCGATCTTTATATTTTTTTGCTGCACAGATACAATATTATGTTCGGTGGTGGGCCCCTTCTGCTGAACTCCCACATAGCCTGCTTGAAAAAGCAACTACATACCTGAATGACGTGAGAGGGTTGTTTTAGGGCAACCCCGAAAGAGGGGAACGATCAGAGATACCAGTGGAAATCACTTTCAGGGCCTGGGGCCAGCTACGACGAGTGGTGGGGAAGGAGGTTTGTCATTCTCCAGCGCTAGCCATACATGAGGTTCGCAGAGTGCCACTTACTCCCGAAAAAATATTTCAGAATCATTTTGAAAGGTTGGGGGTTCATGTCCTGTGGGATCTCATTCAAGATGGGAGGTTTGTTACATGGGAAGCCCTGAAGGATAAGAGGGAATGGACGGCAGTGACTATGCTGCTGTATTTTCAGCTGAGGGAGGTATTGAAGTCCAAATGGCCAAACTACCTGCATGCACCTACAACTTCCCCAATACTCTAATGCGTCACTTCATCACCGACCACCAAGAAGCTGGTATCCTCTATTTACAAAGTTATTAGATCACAGAAGGTAACTCAAATGGGCAATTATAAATTCAAATGGGAGTTGGCTTTGGGAAGGGTGTTGACAGATGAACAATTGGGGGGGGGGGGAGGGGTGACCTGTATACAGACGCGCAACTTGTCCTTGAATATCCGCCTCCGATTGATTTAGTTTACATTTCTGCATCAAGTGTGCTATTCCCCTGCACGTTTACATGGGTTTTACCCCGACAAACCTCCCCAGTGCATTAGGTGTAGGTTCGACCCGGCTGACTTTTTCAATGTGACTTGGGGCTGCCCGCAAATTTGGCCATTTTGGATTAAAATAGAAGAGACTGTCTCAGATGCTATATGCTCTCCAGAGCTGTGGTTACTGGCTCTGATTTAGGGTCGGTCTCGGGCTGAGAAGAAATTGGTGGAGATGGAGTCAGTAGTGGCCAGATCCTTAATTGCCAGGGCCTGGGGGAGGCGGAGGGTTTCATGTTTTTGGGAACAGTTGAACAGTACGAGTATGTGTGAGAAAAGGGAAACCAAATATGCAGCGTCTTTGCCAAGCTGCAGCAGACCACTGGATTACTGGGGTCCCTTCAGAACCTACATCACTAAGGACAGGGAGGACCCCGGTTTTCCCTCCTCCCCAGAAGGAGATGTCAGGAGTGTGAGACGGCCATTATTGTCTGCTCAGCATTAGTGGAGTTAGGAAGACCCGGGTGACTTTTGCCTTGTTTTGGTACACCTATCACATTCTGTTGGGAGGTTGAGAGGTCGGGGTGCATGGTGGAGTTGACCTGGTTGCTTTAATTGAACAATGTATGTCCAGGATGTCACTTTTAGCTCACAAATACATTTTATATGATTTGATCATGTATTGTGTGGTCTCGATTTGGTTGGGGAGGGGGCTAGTGGATAGTTCTTTCGGGGGTGTTTGTTTCCTGGACTGTTGTGAAAAATAATAAAGAAAATAAAAAATAAATAATAATATTTAAACATTGTCTATCGCAACTCCTTCATTACTAGATTCACAATTGTTCATCAATCCCGGTATAATAAGGTTCCTCAGAAATTTGCGATATGATATTCAATTTTTCCCCCTGGTTTTTGTGTTCTTTTCTTTTTCCAGTTTCGGGATAATGTTCTTGTGCTTTTGCAAAGCCTTCCTTGCTCCCAATTCCTTCCTGGACTCTACATTATCTTGCAAATGTCTCACTGGGGTATACGGAAGCACTTCAATACCAGGGTGAGGATCTTCATCAAAATACTGGGGGAAGCAATATTTTCCCTACTTTCTATTACATTTGGGATCCTTGTCTGTGATGGACCAGTAGAATTTTGTAACATCTGTATTGCTTGCGAAATGTCCGACATTCCAAACTGAGTTTTATTCTTAAATAGAGCCTTTAACTCAGCCTCCTATAAAATAACTCCAATTTGTTCTGGATTGAACCCAAAACAATTATATGCAAACATATCTCTGCTTTAATAGGCTCGTATAACGAGACAAAAGTAGAAATTACGTAATTCAATGCAGCTAGATCAGACTTTGCGATTGTTCGATGTTCCCCCTCTAAAGTCTGAACACGGGAGGGAATACGTTGCCTCTGGGCCAGATGAGGAGTTGCGAAGTGGATGCCTAACAAGTAAAAGATGCCTCTGTCTCTTCCCCTTCTCCATCGGTATAAAAGGAGGGGGACATTATTTCCCGGAAGCTGTAACTCTCTCCATGCCCACTTGTTATATTTAACATTTCCTCATATGTAACGGTAGACTTAAGAGGCTTATCCGAAACATCTTGTCTGGTAATGACGTTCTCAATAGTTTCCCGACGCGGCACTATATTGAAAAAAAAAGCGATTTTGGCAGCTTTGGTCAAATGTTCCATGCTTTGTCACTTTGCTAGTCCACTAACGACAAGCTCCCTCGCTCATGAGAAAACGGGAGAGAAAGGTTGCTTTCCATCTCGAGCATTTGTGAACATCCTTGTTTAAGTTTCTTCCAACCCTGATTATGGACCTCACCCGGGTTAGCCCCCCCTTTTCATGATCTTTTACAAAAATGTTTCGTTAGATCCGGTTTGATGAACCATTTTTGACGTTAAATTCGCTACAGAACAGGAGTTATATGCAATTCTTTAGTGGCGGCGCCGTAGCTAGCCCCCCCCTCAATCAAAAAATGGACCAAAATGTATGTAATTTGTTACATCTTCGTTAGATCCGGTATGAACCATTTTCAACACTAGATCCGGTACAGGAGTTATAGGCATTTATTTAGAGGTGGGGGCTAATGCGTAGCAAGAGTCACCCCCCCTCAACCAAAAACTTCACAAAAATCAATGCAATTGGTTAGATATACGTTAGATCCGGTATGATCAGGATGTTTTTGTTTTGTTAGATCACACACAGGTGCTGAAATATTTGGCTGCAAAGGAGGGGGCGGGGGGGGGCTGGACCACCCACAACAACATTTTGGGGAAAAAGTCATTAATTTCAATACATATTCATTAGATCCAGTAAGATCAACCACTTTTAATGTTAGATCGCTACAGAACAGGAGTTATAAGACATGCATTACTTACTGTAAAAGCATTTCTGATGATTGTATCTGCTTAGATTCACATGCTGTGCATATAGTTCGACATCCAATGGTCACCGCAGAGTAATGCATCTTGTCTTTCGGGACGTCGACATGGGCGTGTCTGTAACACTATCCCTAACGTGACATGTAGTGTACCCAAAATCCCTCATGCGTCGAGGCCCCTCCGATTGTATTTTTTTATGCCATGAGGGATCCTATGACTAACGTGAGTGAGTACAGAAAAGAGAGAAAGTAGTAAGACGTCTATGTTCCTTGCATCCGAGCGGGGAGGAAGGGTGGGCACATGTGAATCCAAGCAGATGCAATCATCAGAAATGCTTTTACGGTAAGTAATGCATGTCTTCTGATGTTTGTTAATTTGCTTAGAATCACATGCTGTGCATAGATAGCGAGCAGCAGTACCCGGAGTTGGAGGAGGGATGTGAGAAGGAACAGTAGAGAAAAAAGGTCTTAGAACTGCTTGTCCCACCTGGGAATCAGACCTAGAATGAGTGTCTAGGCAATAGTGTTTTGTAAAGGTGTGTACAGAACTCCAGGTTGCCGCTTTGCAAATGGACTCTAGGGGAACATTTGCAATGAATGCTATGGAAGCCCCAATGCCTCGAGTAGAATGTGCTCTAGGCTTGAAGGGCAGTTCTCTCTTAGCAAGAGTGTAACAGAGTGTGATATATCTGACAATCCATTTAGAGATCGTAGATTTGGAGACAGGGTCTCCCTCTCTACCTGCTGCCACTGAAATGAAAAACTTGTTTTTCTTAGTGGTCAAGTTCTTTCCATGTAAAACACGACTGCTCTGCGTACATCCAGTGTGTGCAGGCTTCTTTCTCCCATGTTTGAGGGGTTCTGAAAGAATGTTGGTAGTTCTATGGATTGGTTCACATGGAACTTTGAAATGAATTTAGGCGCAAACCTAGGGTGAGTGCACAGGACCACTTTATCCTTGTGAATGGTCGCAAAGGGATCTAGATCTGAGCGCTTGTAGTTCACTGAATCAATAATGGAAGTAATGGCTATTAAAAAGGCAGTTTTCGCCCCAGATGGGTAGAACTGGAACAGTCGCACCTTCCCCTCCCCTTGCGCTTCCTGCCACATATCCCACCCCCCCTCAGAATGCGCTGGGGGGGGGGGGGTCTTCTATTGGCAACCAAACACACCCTGAATTCCTGGGACTGGGCACTAAAACGAAAGGGGCCTGGACCCACAATCGCCAATTTTCCATAATCCAGCCTTCTTACCCGGGTTGAACCCTCGCAGCTTCCACAACCGGATAAACGGCGGCCTCGAGACCCTGGAGCAGCTATACCTGGGAAATGTACCCCACACATTTGAACAGTGCAAGGCAAAGTTCCAACTCCAGGAAAAAGACAGGATTCACGTATATTCAACTGCGTCACTGGTGCTCACACCCCCAGACCCTCCAGGCGGCAACGCGCACCCCCACCGCCCTCGAACTAACACTCAAGGACCTCCCAACTCGAGGCAGAATCTCCTCCTTATATAGGCGCTTTTTGGGCGACTTCCTGGCATCTAAAACCCACTGCATGGCCCAATGGGAAGCCGATCTGGGACACCCATTAGAGGACCAGACATGGGTAGACATCTGGACCCAAGCACATTCTTCCTCCACCTGCGTAACCAATAGGGAGTGTGCGTATAAAATCATGCTGCGGTGGTATTACCCCCGCTAAGGCTTCACCACATGAACCCCCAGGTGAACCATTCTTGCTGGAGAGGGTGCGGTCAAACAGGCTCCTTCTTTCACATGTGGTGGACATGCCCGAAGAGCCAGCAATTCTGGAAACTATGCTTGGCAACGATCGTACAGATCACCGGGACAGTGATCCCGCTGGAGCCGGAACCCGTCCTGATGGGGGTCCCAGTCCCCGCAATCTACCCACGCTCCGGGAACAGATCTAAATTACTGACCCAATTGTCTCCTAGCTGGGAAAACGGTGTTGGCTCCCTTCTGGAAATCGTGGTGGACGAAACTATGGGACATACTAATCACGGAGAAGATGACAGCGGCAAGAGCCGGAGTCCTCCACCGTTTTCAGGACATTTGGGCCCCAGTACTGGAATACGACCAGCGATTCCCTGCCCTGACCTACAAACCGATCAACGCCCGGTGGGCCCTGAGGGACCAGGAAAACCCTGGTGGGGTCACATAGCCGATGGGGCCACAGAATGGACGGCCCAAGGGGTGGAAGCTCAGAAATGGGGATTGTGGAGAGGTGGGGGGAGAAAAGACTTGAAGGGTCATCGTGTCTCAACTACTGTTCATGTTATATAATTGTCAACCTGCCTTGATTTAAAATAAACATTTTAAAAAAGGCAGTTTTCTAGGTGAGATCTTGGAGACTTGCTTCATGCATGGGCTCGAAAGGAGACCCCATAAGTCTAGTCAACACCACGTTTAGGTCCCATATGGGAGCTGAGTTAGAAATGGGAGGGTGAATTCTCTTTACCCCCTTCATGAAAGCCTTAATAACTGGTATCTTCCACCACAACACCTTTTGTTGTGATGTAGTGTAGGCTGAAATAGCAGCTAAGTGACCTTTTAGAGAGTTAAATATGTTAAGAAGGATTTCTGAACTCCGACCTGGTGGGCAGAGGTTTAGAAGGCCAGCCTAGTTTCTTGGAACAGGGTAACCTCTGGACAAGCCAGACCAATCAAGGTAGCTATGGCCGGTAGTCGAGACTAGGTCTCAGGAGGGGCGAGGTTGACTGAAGGACCTCAATGAGCACACAGAGCAAGTACACTTACAAATTACTCCCAGACAGGTGTATACATCAAAAATATAAACACATTACAAGGCCTTTGTAACACATAGTAAAAGAACCACAGCAATACTACTAAACCAACACAACACTATCGAAACAAGATCATTGGGGTCTAAAGGGTTAACAGCACGAAATATGTCCACAACCTGGAAGGGAAGGAAACGGGCAGTGCAGGCAGTCTTTAGTCCCCTTCAACATCAACCACACACCTAACTAACAGACAGTCCAAGCCCTAAGAAGAGAGGAGCCTTGTGCTCAATAGTAGATGCAATGCAAGCGCACACGGTTGTCCCAATGGGCAAAATGGGGTCTCTTCAGGGGTCTCTAGCAGCTCATGAAGGTGGTTGAGGCGATGAAGAATAGATTCCCACTATTTAGGGAGGACCTCCACTTGAAGGCAGACAGTTCCAAGGTTCGGGAATAGGTTGCTAGTTAGCACTAGCAATGGAAAGGAGAGGGACCCCCAGGGACCACTTGTGCGTAAAAATGGATGGAAGCACGAGGGGCCACCGGTTAGAGTTAATCACCGGACCCAGGCGCACTTCGGACCAAACTTCGCCAGTTGAGTCCACTGCGGTTGCAGGTTAAAATGCAACAAAAAGGTCGTCTCTGCGGCTTTCAGTTCCGAAGATACAGCGATGATTCCCAAACGTGACAGTGGCGATTTCTCCGCTCCTGATCGATGGATCGGGCCAGTTTCACTGCAGCATGCTTCAGGGGCAAGAGGGTCACAAATGCAGCGCACCTGCAAGGTTCGTTGCCGTGGCTGGGCAACTCGGTAACCGCGTTTACTAAGGTCCTGTCGCACTCCTCTCACTTCAGACCTGGGAATAGCAAATGTTCAAAATTCGGTGTCAGGATGCCGGGGACACAGAGCTTGCAGTATACCAAGTTTCGAGGGCCTCCAGGAAACGGCGGCAGAGACAGAGCAAAGGTCCTGTGTAAGCTGGTCAGCCCACTGGTTGGCCCAGGGACACTTCCGAGAAGGCTTACTTGCAGGTTTTGTTGAAGGTGCCGAGAATAGTTGGTCCCACTATTCTAATGGGTCGAAGCGTCTTCGCAGACCTTCTAGGACGACCAGATGCAGAGGGGTCCCACGGGACGACAGCAGGCTCACGGTGCAAACCTTCCAGCAGATCATCAGCGGTGCCTCGACTCGGCTTCTTAGTTTCAGGATACTTGGATCCTATCCTTCAGTGAGAACTCCAGAGATTGACATGGTATGGGTGTTTATGGCCTCCACTTATCCAGAGTCTCCTTCGTGCCAAAACGAAGAGGACCCAATGGGAGATATGCTCACAAACACACACTCCATACGTGGACCAATCACGGACCACGGTGGTCCGAGGCATTCACAGCACTCCAGACTCTCTGACACCCAGGTTGTGTATTGGGGACAGACACCCCAGCCCACATCCTGGAGGCACATACACATGGCATGCAGAAGCCTGCAAAAGCTTGGCGTTTCATGGGAAACTGCAGGACCAAATAAGGACTGCCCTGGGTCGGCTCGAACTGGGGAAGGCAAAGGAGCAAGATGGCCAAAGGACAGGACAAAGAACCTCATGGCATGGCTATTTTGGAGCCAGACCACCTATTTGTGCCAAACGCGGCAATCGCGGTTTAAATGGCAGTAAGGGGTTAAAATTACATGAAAAGATAAGCTGCCACCAGGCCTGTCCATGAAACATCTGCACATCTCCAAAAAAGCCCTACAAGAGCCTCTAGGGTCTTTAGAAATGACTAGGAGACCCAAGTGCACTATACTGGAAGGTACATTGTGCACATGTTTCATGTTGCAGAAAAGTTGCAACATTGGAAAAGGACTACGGGGAAACAAAGTCTCCCAGTACTGACTATCTTAAGGGCATGTCAGTTTCCCCATTAAAAGTGAGCAAAAGCCTGGAGGAATGCAGCTGAAGGTTGTGCTTCTCTGGCAAAGTCCGTCTATGGTGTTAAAACATCAGCAAAAAGTTTGGGGGTGTACAACTGGAGGGAAAGAACATATAAAAATGAAATCTTTCCTAACAAAATACTAGGCCTGAGTCAAGTAAATGAGTCGGGTACAAAAAGATATGCGTAGGAGAGCAGTCAATGGGGTTGACACTCGTAGCGTTGCACCAGATAACAAAATATTTCCACTTACTGGAATAGCAATATCGTGTGTTAGGTTTTCTTGCCTCCATACACCCCTGAGGGAGTTGCAGGTGCCCGAACTCTATGACCTCAGGAGCCAGGCCACTAAGTTCAATGTTTGCGGGCATGGGTGAAGTGTTTCCCCCTTGTCTTGCAACAACATGTTGTAAGGGCAAGGCAGTTTCATTGGAGGAGATAGGGACATCTCCATCAGATGAGCGAACCAGGGTTGGCGGGCCAACATGGGAGCCACCAATATCATTGTGACTGGTTCCTGGTGCATCTTGTGCACCATCTTGTGGAGTAGGGGAGTCGGGGAAAAGCATAAACAAATTTCCCTGACCATGTTATCCAGAGTTCGTTCCCCTTGAAATGGTTCTGGGGGTACCTTGAGGCGTAATTGTTAGGCAGAAACCCGTGCAGTTCCCTCTGGGACCACTGCAAAAGATTTAAGACTACAGGTGTTTGGCAGTAAACCCACTTGGTAGCAGTCTGTACCACACAGATTCACTTGGTAGCTGTGGCTGAGCAGTCAGACTTCCCTCAAGAAGAGTTAGGCAGTATACAGAGTGTTCACAATAGGTCAAAAGAACACAGTAGAACAAGAAAACACTGACCAGAGCTTGGTGTAAAAGAGATATAATTATTTATTTAAAACCTCATCTAGAAAAACACACAGGCAGTAATAGTAAGCAATTCAAAAACACGGTCACTAAAAGATATACACTCCCTTAGAAGAATATTAGACAAGTCTTAAGTAAAGCCCCACTTATTTTCAGACAGCGGTGAGCGCTTAACGCAGATGGCACTCTAATAATTCGTTTAAAAAGGGAGAGAAAAGCAGAGTATAATTTGAAACAGATCCCAACACTTTCACAAGAACAAAACAAGGGGAAGGCAAGTAAAACCGTGAAGTTAGAGTTCAGTACGCCGGATCCACTTTAAGAGGATCCGAACGAAATGTGTCCAAGGGCACACGGTTGAAGTGCACAAGAGTCTTGCAAAGGTTCAAAAAGAGTTGGACCAAAAGAAATTGACCAGTTTGAAGGTCAAGGCGGCCAGCCCAGTCCAGAAGGTTAAGGGATTATTATTACCTTGTAGCAATCTTTAGGAAGGGAGGCCTGGCGGACACGGTACCTTAAAGTGGTGAGAATACTCCAGCGGGGGCAGTTGTTCCTGGCAGCGGATGCAAGTCGGTGCTTCGTCTGGGGGAAAGAGAGGATCTCGTCGGGGAGAAAGACAGGAGTCCGTTGCACTGCCAGGGAAGAAACCAGCCGCGGAGTTCTCAGGTAAAAGGAGCGGTCCTTTTATTCGCGGTCCAGTGGTAGGTGGCTATCCGGTTGCCGGGGTGCTTGGCACGGGCAATTCGACCACAAGACGTCCTGGGATGCAAAGCAAAGAAGGTAAACTGGTTGTGCCCACCAGTCAGGGGAAATGCCTCTCCAGCTGGGAGATCTTCTCTGTCGTCGGGAAGTGGTGAGTCGGTTCAGCAGGGCTCCACCGGTGGTGTCGTTGTGGTAGGTCGGCTCAGCTTCTCCCTTGTCGGATTCTCAGGTCCTGTGGCGACTTCTGAAGTTCCAGTCCCCAAAGCCCTGCTTTTATGCAGCATACCCCCATTCACTCAGCCTAGCTGTCAATCAAACCTGCTAAGTGGTGAGCCGGCCGTCTCACCACTTGGGCCAATCACACAAGAGTGCGACATGAGTTACCAAGGTAACTCAGTCCAGGGTGCCTAAAACCCCTCCCACACCACCTGTGGTACCCAGACAGAGTGGCACCACTTTTGGAGGCTTCTGTGGAGAAGCCCGCCAAAAAGTGGAACAAAGGGCTCGACTTGGGTTGGAGTCACAGAAGAGAACACAAATGCCATTTTAGAATCGAGTCCTGGCAAAAAATACCAACTGGCGAATTAATATTAAATAAATAAACCAGCGGTATATTCGAGGCTATGAGAATTAAATAATTAAAGTTGGTAGCCTCGAACAATGGGAAAATCCCATAGGGATATATTCGCGGTCGAATATAAAAAGTAGTATCCACTGCCACCAGCCAAAAATCGATCAGGGGGGACAGAGACGTGCCCCCTCGACTAACAGACCCCAGGGCAATCGAATTGCCCCGACCAGTACGTCCACAATATGATGGTTTGTACTGGTTTCTGTTCATAATTTGGGACTAGTAAAGCCAATGGTGACTTTACATGCCCTGGGAGACAGTAGTCAGTCCCAGGATATGGAGTCTATGGTGGGGTGTCACTATGACATAGCACATAAAACACATTAACAGTCAGTATTATGGAACACCATAAATCATGTCCAAGAGTGGGAGAAAAAGAGTCTCGCTCTTGGCAGGAGAAAAAAACAAACTCCAGAAATCCAGCAAAGCTGCTGGGGGACTCACTAGGTTAGGAAATTCAGCCTAAAGAGAGAATTCTCCCCAACAGTAATCTTGGCATTGAGCGTTCTCCAGAGTTGCGAAAAAAGTCGATCTCTCGGAAGCCCCATTCTGCGAAAACGTTGGAGATGATGTCTTCGTGTAATCGCCATTCGTACTCCATGGTTAGTGGGAAATCTCTGCTGAGTACGTCTGCCAGAAGATTGAGTTCCCCTGCAACATGTTGTGACAACAGGAACATGTGTTTGAGAGCCCGCTTCTAAATGTTCTGGGACAGCTTTGGACAGCCCTGGAGAGTGAGTGCCCCCTTGTTTGTTCAGATAGTACATGGTCGTGGTGCGGTCTGTGAGGATCAGGACCGTATTTCCCTGCAGTTGTGTCTGGAAAGCTTTCAGTGCTTTGAATACTGCAAATAGTTCCAACAGGTTTATGTAGTTGGATGCTATGTCTGATGACCAAGCTCTGTGCGCTGTCTGTTGAAGCAGGTGAGCTCCGCACCCTGTGAGAGATGCGTCTGTAGTTACAGTGGCCTCCACTGCGGGGGTGTTGAAGGGTTTCCCCTTCAAGAGGTTCTCCCTCGACCACCACCGTAGCGAGAGAACGAGGGCTTGCGAGACAACCACTAGATCGTCCCATTGTCCGCTGGCCTGACACCACTGGCTGTTGAGCCACTCCTGCATTGGACGCATTATCAGGTGCGCGTGAGGAACCAAATAAATGCATGACACCATCATTCCCAACAGTCGCATAGCCTTGCGTACCGTCACCTCTCGACTGGCTACATATTGAGGGATTTGAAACAGCATGTTTTGGACCTTCTAGTTGGAGGGGAAGGCAAGGCTGTCCTTTTTTCAAATTAGAGCCCCTAGGAACTGTTGACCTGGCTGGGGTCTAGGCTGGATTTCTTTTCGTTGATAGAGAATCCTAGACTGAATAAAAGATCTATAGTTCTTTGGGTATTTGACAGGCAGGTTTCGTAGGAATCCCCTGTTATGAGCCAGTTGTCAAAGTAAGGATGAACTGGGATGGATTTGTCTGTGCAGGTGTGCTGCCGCCACTGCCAGTACCTTTGTAAATACCCTTGGTGCAGAAACTATGCTGAAGAGCAGTACTTTGAACTGATAGTGCTTGTCTTGAATCATGAATCTGAGGTATTTTCTGTATGCATCTTTCATGTCCAATGTTGCCATGTAATCCCCCTTTGTGAGCAGGGGCATTACCTCTTGCAGGGTGACCATACAAAACCTTTGGGGTTTCACAAATTTGTTCGCAGGGCGCAGACCTAGTACAGGGTGCATGGTGAGATCCTTTTTGGGTACAAGGAAGTACACTGAATAAACACCCTTGTTTACCTGTAGAAGAGGTACGACCTCTATGGTACCCTTTTCCTGCAGGGTCTGGACCTCTTGTACCGGGATTCGCAGATGTTCTGGCGTCAGGCGTCTTGCTCGTGGCGGTCTGAACTGTGGGGTCCGGCGGAACTCTATACAGTACCCGTGGGCAACGGTCTTTAGCACCCACTGGTCTGTAGTTATTCCCTCCCATGCTCGAAAGAACAATGTTAACCGGCCCCCGATCAGGGATGCATGCGAGGGGACCCGAAACTGTGGGTCATTTCTGGCCTGAGGCCGGGGAGCCTCGAGGGGTAGAGTTTCAGCCCCTTCCTTTACCGTGTTGTAGCCCCCTTGTGGGTATGGGGTGTTGTAGCCGCTGGTTCCTTGAGGAGAGGACCAGTTATTCCCAGAGCTGCATTGATTTTGAGGGATTTGTTGCCCATGAAAGGAATGTCCATTCCCGCTTCCCCTTCTTTGTAAAGGTCTCTGGGTGATCTGATCCAGAGTCTTAAGGGTGTCCTGCTCCTTTTTTGCATTTGAGGGCTTCATCCACTGCCTTTCCAAATAAATTAGTATCCTCCACTGGTTTATTTAAAAGTGAAGCTTGTGTCTCTGGCTTGAAACTAGAATTTCTTAGCCATGCGTCTTTCTACAGAAGGGTACCGTGAGCCAAAGACCTTCCGGCTGTTTCTGCTGCATCCAACATATTTTTTAACAGACTTTGGTTAACTTGCCTGCTCTCTGTCACTGTTGAGAGCAGACGGGCTCGCGGTGGCTCAGGGACCTCTTGATTGATATTTTATTTCTATCGCGCTCGTACACAAGTGTTTCAAAGCACGACAAGGCAAGGGAGGGGAACAGGGGAGAACAAAACAACGATTTTACTAGGCCCAGTGACATTGAGAACGCTTAAGTGCATGGGAGAGAGGGGAGGGGAAAACTGCATGGAAGGGGGGAGAAGTGGAAAGTGCGAAGCAGAGGAGAAACAGATAAATAACAATAAATACATAATAAAGGCAACAAACAGTGGTAATGCAGCCAGCAATTTGCAAGTGCTAGGTTTAAGGCAGCAGACAGGGTAGGTCAGATAAGTGCAGGAAGGAAAAGGGGGGGGCTGTATGGGTACAGATACAGACCCCAGTGCAAGGGTGACCCAGAGGCAGTGCGGGAGGGTGGCAGGGTGAGAAGGTTCCTGGGCCCGAAGGACAGAGGGTGGCCAGGTGCACAGTGCCAAGAGAGAACAGATCAGCAGGGGAGAGGGGGAGCGAAGGCAGAAGAAAAGAGGAAGGTCTTGAGGTGCTTCCGGAACCGGAAATGTTTCTCCTCAAGTTTTAGAGTGTCAGGGAGGCTGTTCCAGAGGGAGGCCCCAGCCGAAGACAGCTCTAACCCCAGCTCGTTTCTTTGAAAAACGACTGACCCTGAGGGAGTTGGAGGTAGAGGAGCGAAGAGCTCGAGAGGGGAGGTATTTGCGGAGGGATAGCTGAAGGTATTTTGGACCCAGGCCCCAGAAAGCCTTGTGGACAATGCAGAGGGTTTTGAATTTAATCTGGGAGCCAGTGGAGAGATTTCAGAGCTGGAGAGATACGATCCCAGGGCTTGAGGCCAAGGAAAAGTCTCGCAGTCCTGTTCTGGATAAGTTGCAGAGGGCGGAGAGTAGAGGCAGGTAGATTTAGAAAGAGGCTGTTACAATAGTCCAAGGTAGAGAGAACCAGAGCTTGGGATACCATGATCTTCTGGGGGAAGGAGAGGAAAGGCAGAGTACCTCTGAGGAGGTGCAGTCGGAAATTTGACTTTTTAGAGACCTCAGAGGGCGGAGAAGGAAAGGGTAGAGTCAAAGATGACCCCGAGGTTCTCAGCCTCGCAGGTGGGTGTAGGAGGAGGGCCAAGGGAGGCCGGCCAGAGAGTGAGGGGAAAGGATGGTGAAGGTGTGCCGATGAGGAGGATCTCTGTCTTGCTGGCATTCAGACAAAGATCATTGGCGGCACACCAATCTTGAATGGCAGTTAGGCAATCAGAGATGGGAGAGGAGGGGGTAGAGGGCAGCCTGAAAATCAGTTGAGTGTGATCAGCGTAGCACTGGAAATTTGAGCAGAAAGTGGCAATGCAGTGGGCAAGAGTTGCCAGGTATTGGTTGAAAAGCCAGGGCGAGAGGTTAGACCCCCACAGGTAGAGAGGAAGATAGATGAAAGGAAGGACCCAAATTGGACCTGGGAGGGCCGATCTGAGAGGAAAGAGGTCAGCCAGGCCAGAGCCTGATCAGTGATACCCAGGTTTTCACGGAGACGGATGAGCAGGATGGTATGGTTGACAGTGTCGAAGGCAGAAGAGAGATCGAGGTGGATGAGGACAGAGGGAATGTTAGAGTCAAGGTTGGAGAGCAGATCTTCACGGATGTTCAGGAGTGCTTCTGGCAGCTCTGAAGCCAGACTGGTGGTCATGGAGACAGCCAATAGAATTGGAATGAAGGTTAAACTGAGAGATGGCCAACTTTTCCAGGAGTTTGCCAAGAAAGGGAGTAATGGAAATTAGGCGATAGTTAGCTCGACAAGAAGGATCGGCTGTGGGATTCTTGAGAAGAGGATGCACAAAGGAGTGCTTCAGAGGGGAAGGGAGGGGAGGGGAGGGGGAAGGATCCAGATGCAAAGGAGTGGTTGCAAAAATCAGCAAGGGCCGGAGTGAGGGGGTCAATGTGGTCCTTGATGGTTTTAGAGGAACAGGGATGAACCTTGAAGGCCTTCCTCTAGTTTGGCCCATTGTGCATCAGCATAGCTGGCTAACAATGTTGTATTGTTGGCGATGCGAGTGGAGTAAGCCACCGCCGCAGTGATCATTTTCCCCAAAACGTAAAGTCTTTTACATCCCTTGTCAGGGGGTGCCTCCCCAGTGGATAGGGGAACCCCTGCTTTTTTCCTGGT
This sequence comes from Ambystoma mexicanum, assembly GCF_040938575.1. Taxonomy (NCBI): domain Eukaryota; kingdom Metazoa; phylum Chordata; class Amphibia; order Caudata; family Ambystomatidae; genus Ambystoma; species Ambystoma mexicanum. The sequence goes on from NC_090937.1 coordinate 493,511,881, forward strand.
AGTTGTAACAACCAATGAATCGGGAGTAGAATGACCCCTGATGTAGAGAGGGTCAGAGGGGGAGGGTTGAAAAAGCTTCTCCACCCTCGGAATTACTGCTCTAGTAAGTGCAGGTGTTAACAAAGAAGGAGCCAACCTCTTTTTAATTGAATTAAATAGAGGAATCGCCTGGCTGCCAGGAGGTGTCTCTTTCCAAATGTCCTCCACAAAAATCAGCCTCTGGAACGGCTTCTTGAGTAGCAATATTGAAGTGTTCAGCTGCTTTCCTCAACATGGCATTGAAAGCCATTTGATCGTCTACAGGGGAGGCCTGTCTAGTGGGGGTGGTAGGAGGGGAGTCCAGGCATAAGGCATCAGGTTCCAGAGAGGGAGTAGGTGACTGCCAACGGTGAGGATCAATGGAGTCTGGGCCTACCCCCCAACCCTCCGTGGGGTCTAAATGGACCTCCTCAGAGTCTATAAAGGGATCTTCATTTTGAGCCTCCTCCTCAGTGAGGTCATAAATGTATTCTTCCTCTTCCTCATCTTGGAGTAGGGTCAAAGACCCTCTGCAGCTTAGCCGCAGGGAGATGGGGCGGGGGGGGGGTTTCTTCCATAGACCTTTTGGGTGTAGACTTCTAAGAGAGTTCCACAAATCTCTCTAGCCTGTCCATGCATCCTTCAAATTTTTCTATGGTCCAAACAGATAAATCGGAGCGGTGCAGGGGTGGAAAAGGCTCATCTAGCGGATCCTCCATCTGTAAACATCGAGTTTTCTTCTTCAAAGCTGAAGAAATCCCTTCAGGAGCTTCCAAAAGGTCTTTTTGGGGTTCTGAGGGTTGACGTGTGTCTTCTCGACTGTCTGTAGGCCTTTCTGTGGATTCCGGTAAATTTTTCGGCCTATCCTTCGGCTTCGACGAATCCTTGTGCTTGTCCTTGGGTTCTGACGAATCCTTGGACCTTTGTTTGAGGTAATCCACCAAAATGATTCTGGCGATGCTTCCTAGAATTACTTCCTCATCGGGAAGTTCTGAAGTACGGGCATCTGGTTGCGCGACTACATTCGGCGGAACAGGGCCTTTTTTCAGCCTTGGATGCCTTCTTCCGATGCGTCTCGACAGGAAGGTGGATATTGGGGTCCGCCCTTTGATTTAGTAGGCCCAGTCGCAAGGCACATCTGCGGTTGCGGGGAGGGCTGCTGACCCTGGAGGTCGGCGGGCAGGGCTGAAGTTTTCGGCGTGCCCGTTAACTACGGACCGCTTCGTCTGTTTAGTCGAAGACGTCCCTGGGGTTGTGTCTTTAGTGTGGGGAACATGTGTGCCTGTGTCGCCGCGGTGTACATTCCCCATAGCAGGACCTAGGTCTTGTCTAGCGGGGCTGGGGACAGACGACGCAGAGTGAGAGTTCCGTCGAGAGGTCAATCGCCTCCGAATCGGAGGCTAGTCCGTCACTCAAGCCCTCGCCACAATCGGCGGTTGTGGCAGCGGGAGAACTTGACTCGGCCTGCGACATTCCGTAGGCCGCCCACCGCTTAACAGAGCGATCATTCAAAGTTTTCGGGCGCAGGAGCTTGCAAGCCTCACAAACCGACTCGTTGTGATTGAGGGGTAAACACCGGTTGCATTTACAGTGTTTATCTTTCCAAGGAAATTGGGCCCTGCAAACAGGACAAAACCTAAATGGAGTTCTCTCCATAGCTGAGGAAATAAACAGTGACAAATAGACCCAGGGAACAATGAGAGAGGAAAGGGAAAGGCATTCTCAGAAAAGGAAATGTCCACCCCGACCCCACTCTCCCTACTGTGTAGGCCGGCCAGAAGGTCCGGCCACGCGGTCGGCAGCGCCGACCGGTCTCCGTCTGTCAAAGATCCGTGGATCATCTTTGGCGGGAAACTGGAACAGCCGTCGATGGAAGGGACGGTAGGGTAATATCAATAACCTTAATATTACATTACGACTAAAGGTCGAAGAGGATAAAGCAATTTCTCTGGACGAGCTCCGCATAAGGCGACCAGTATGCTGGGTGGAAAAAAACAATCCGAGGGTCCTCGACGTGTGAGGGATTTCGGGTACACTACACGTCACGTTAGGGATAGTGTTACAGACACGCCCATGCCGACGTCCCCTTTCGATTCTCAAAAGACAAGATGCAATACTCTGCGGTGACCACTGGATGTCGGACAATATGCACAGCATGTGATTCTAAGCAGATTAACAAGCATCAGAAACAATTATTTAGAGAGGGGACCAAACAAAAAAATCACAGAAATCGATGTCATTGGTTAGCTGGTATGATCAGGCATTTATTTTGTTAGATCACACACAGCTGCTGAAATGTTTGGCCCCAAAGGAGGGGGGGCTTGCCCCCACTGAACAATATTTTGGATTTATTTTTATTAATTTCAATACATATTCGTTAGATCCGGTAAGAACAACCATTTTTTGTCATTAGATCCACTACAGAACAGCAGTTATAAGCAATTATTTAGAGGGGGGGTGAGACGGGGCGGACCACCACAAATAACCACGCCGACTCATATGAAAAGTCCAAGAGTGTTTATTTCGACAAAAATTGTCTGGGAATGATTGGCGCTAGGGTCGTCCCTTTCTTCTCTCAACTTCCCCAGGCGTTGATCCCTCCTCCTAGCCCAGGATATCCCTATCGGACTGTTAGTAATCTTCAGATCAGTAAACCCTCTCCGTCATCTACTTCTCTACTCTTCAGGTTCTTTTCCTAATACGACAGCTACTTGACTCCCTAGGGAACTACAAGCTTTCACTTTCCTATCAATGGTTAGTCTCTCTGGGAATAGTGCCTTCTTTCATCCTGCATCATGTACACTCCTTTCACAACCTCTCACTCCTGACCCTTCAATAATCGACCTTGGAAGCTACACTCCTCCCACCACATCATTGTCCCTTCCAATTTCGCACTCCACCTTTCCACCTCCACCCTCCGATCTTACTTCATTTCCCACTTCTATTCTTTAACGCTTCTACTTCCAACTATCCTTATACTTCCATTATTTCTTTTCCCCTCCTTCCTATCCCTCTACTTCCCCACCTCTCGCTATTCCCCTCGTTATAATGTGTGTCTCATTTAATGCCAAAAGCCCCTCCTACTCTCCCACTGACTGTTACTCATCCCGCTCTATTACTGTTCCTACTTCCCTAATGCCACTACCTCTTTCTACTACCTTCCAAGTTACTCAGGGATATTGTGCCATGCACACCACTCTCACTGTTACAGACACCCAGGGATATGGCGCCTTGTCCACCCTCTACTAGCCCCTATTCAACCCGCAGCGACTTCCAGGGATATGGTGCCCTGCTCACAATTCTACTAATGTGCTTCGCTCGCTACTCCCACCACCTACTACCTTTACTCCCAACAACTACTACTGCTACCTCTGCTCCTAGAACTCCTACTCTACTTCCATTACTGGATGAGCGGTGGGCCAGCGGTCGAGCTGCCTGCCCCAGTTACGTTTGGAAGCCCCTGTTGCGCTTCTGCAGAAGATTGTGTGTGGGATTCCCAGGCTGAGCATCCAAAACATGTTCCTTTGTAACCCGCAATGGTCTTGGCTGACTCCCAAGTGGGAAGCTAGATGGGGCGCTTGGCTGTCTCGTTGCACGGGTGGGTGGGGCAGGCAGTGCTGTCTCCCCCCCAACCCTCATGCATTTGCAGGTTTGGGCCAATGTGTGCACGCAAATGTTGCCTGTGACTCCTGGGGGTGGACCACTTGGCTCACACGTCGAAGTATGCAGCAAGCTGCGAGAATCAGTGTGAAATGCAGGACACATCAACACTTCCAAGCGCACCTTGTGGCCCTGGATTCCTCCTATGGCTCTACCTGTCTGAGGGTCGGTTGAATGTCAATAACCCAGGGACACTTTCCGGGTGCATGGCTGGGGCTCTTGCAGGGACCCCGTCCCCTTCGTCCCCCTAAGGTCAGACCCCAATCAGCACCATCACAGGAGCCCTGGACCCGCTGCAGGGGCTTGTTGCTGAAGCATCCTGGCCTGTTTTCCAACCCCGTAGGGTTGGGAGGGGAAGCCGCCCAGTGTGCCCCGGTGGTGGCGGCAGCTTAAATACCGGACACACCTTCCACTATCCGGGGCAGCTGGCAATGCCACTTGTCGCCGTCTGTGGTGTGCCCCGTCTGCCCGCGTGGGACAGGCCTGGCGTGCAGGCCTTGTGACTGCATCCAATGGCCAACTCCTCCTAGGCGTTCTTTTGCGCAGATCGGAACAGCGCACACACGGCTGTGCCAGATGCGTGGGTCTGGGGAAAAACCCCTAGATCAGCCCAGGCCCTGAAGCCGGCTGCCTGAACTTTGGCTCCCCGACCATGACAATTAGACGTGGCGACCTGCTGAATTGAAGCATAGTACTAAGCAGAGGAAAAGAGACTAGTCAAGAGGGAAGAACCTAGTGCAGAATCCACGTCCGGCAGCAGGGTGAGGCCGGTATCGTCCCGTCCCCCCCGCACCCGGCATGCTGGGATCGGCTCATATTAGAGATAGGTTGCTTGGGGATGCAGGCCAAAGTGCGTGGTAAACTTCATGTAAGGCCAAATACAGACATGAGACCAATAGCCAACAAGGGAAAATTGAAAAGAACTCTGAAAACAGAGTACAAGAGGGAATGAAACTGTTGAGAGGTAAATGGGTATGGTCCATACAGTCCACTAGGAGGAGTCAACACAGTGGGCAGGTTGGTTTCCCAGAATGGCAGATCCCCTTGTGAGACTGCCGCCCAGACCCACACAGCCCCTGCAGGTTGCATTTCTGCTATGGTGTTGCACTGCGACTGGCTCTGGGCCGGCTGGGAAGGCTCTCTGATCCGCTGGAGAGTGGCAGCAGTCTCGCCATGTACGGGGGGGCTGAGGGAGTTTGACCGCTGCCGTGACCTCCTTCACCAACCTTCCCAACCTCTCTCGGGAGGGTGGGGGGGGAGGATGGGGTTCACCTGGTCAGTGATGGGACCCCCTGATCCAAGTGCGACTGTCGACTGGGGTGGACTGCCCTTAATGCGTCGCAACTGTTTTGAGCTGCTGGCAGGGAGGGCCATAAAGGACGCCAAGGGTCTGTGGTGATATCAGTTACCCACCCAACCCATCTTCAAACACAGACCAAGGAGTCAAACATGGGTGTGAGTCAGAGGCCAGTACCAGACCCTTAGTGTAATGAAGGTGAGGGATGGTGCACACTTGCTGAGGTGGGATCCCTCTCTGTAGGGGAAGTGGAGCATGAGCATGTGTGATAGGACCCGAAAGATGGCAAACGATGCCTGGGCAGGGCAAAACCAGAGGAAACACTGGTGGAGGTCTGTATCGCTCCTGACGTGCAAATCAGTCGTCCAAACCTAGATATAGGGAAAAAAAAAAACGAATCAAATCATCTAGTAGCTGGTTCCCTCTGAAGTTACCCTAAGGAGACCTGGCGTTAGTAAATCCCACTTTCATCTGTTAAAGCAAATTATCAGAGGTCTTGAAGGCAATAGTATCTCAACATATTCTCAAATTAAAATGAGCAAGACACCCAACTCATGGGTGTGGAGCCAGGCGTTGAATGCAAGTGCACAATGGGCCACTTTTGGGAAGCAGAACTGGTACTGAGGGATGAACCGAATGCTGGGTTAAGGCGACCCATGCCAAAGCTCATCAGACCCCAGAAAAGGTGTTGGTTGATACAGACAGCAGGACGGTGGCCATGGAAGATGGAATCTGCTAAGGAGTGAGTAACAACTCTCCTGCTTAATCAACTGGCCCTGAAATGGATGGAGCTGGAGCGTTGTGCCCAAACTAGGCCATTGGCAGTGCTCATTGTCGGTGCTGAGAGCCACGGGGCAACGCCCCGATGAGTAAGAGGGCCGCTGTGGTACGCACAGACGCCTGTGGCAAAGGTCTAGATGGAGCCGCCACAGGTGCAGATCTTGGTGACAACATTTAAAAAGAGAACTTTAAAGGCTGAAGTCGAGGAGGGTTCCATGAGAACAGCAGTTGAACATGGGTAGATCGGTCCCAAGAGATGGGCGAGAGCCATTCGGAAGGGATGGCCGATGGCCTTCATTGACCTCAGCCGACTGAAAGGGAGTTGGGTTTGGATCCCCCACACCAGGGGTGGCAGATATGGGTGCCCTCGTGCTGTACAGTGCGGTAACGCAAATGATCCCAGAGAAACTTGCGGGAACCCTGGATCTCTCCAAGTTGTTGAGGTAGAGCCCCAGACAGCTGGGGGTGGCACTGGGTAAACCCTAGCTATCGCGTCACACTGCCCCATGAAGGACCTCTTCACTCAGTCCTGCTTCCGTTGATTCCCCACACTGCATGTCTATGTGAGCGGACGAGGAGATTATGTGAGCCCTGCTGTTGCCCCTGACCACCAGGCCCAGGCCCAGTAGCACTTCCCTGGGACACCTACTGGAACATGGCACCCACCTGGGTCTCCAGCTTCTGGGCTTGCTTAGCCTCGCCCTCTGTGGCCAGGCCAGTTGCTCCCCACCTGCTCTGGGGACACATCCCAGGATGGAGGAGCCTGTCCAGTGTAAGGAACTCATGGTCGCAACAGTAAAGACAGACACAAGAGATCACAGTTCAAGGGTGTTTATTGAACTTTATAATGGGTCAGGTGACCGCCTAATCTAAACCTAAATCTAAGATGGGAGCGAGCTACGTCAAGTAAAGAGGGCCTATACTAAAAAACCTGCTGCCAATCCTTGCTACTAAATTACAAAAAGTATAATGTTCAACAGAAAAGAAAGAAGTGTTCTCAAAATGATAAGTCTGGATGGTGAGGCTGGGTCTCCCTTGCCCATGTTACAAGCACGGGACAAGGCGGGACTCTCGAGCACAGAACATTCTTGGGCCTTGACAACACAAGGTTCACAGTTCCGTTTTTTTTTTATTTTTAATTTTTATTTTCCTTTGCACAAGGGTACATCAATACAAATGATAACCAAACATTGATAATTTGCCAATACAGGGGTTTCAAATTGCACACAATACATTCACAATATTGTTCAAATGTCTACATTGTCACCACTCTGACTTTCCAAATATTGCCAGAAATCGTCCCAAATGTCTCACGGGCGGCTCATTGGAGCCTGTAGACTGACATATGTTTCTTCAATGTCATTAGCCCAAAGAACGTTGTGAAGCCAGTTATCATACGTAGGAGCCTCCTTCCGTGTCCAGCACATCAGTATAGCCTTTTTGGCTAATATAAGCCATGGTTGACTAATTTGCGCTTCAATGGATTCAGCTTCTTATGATAGACCAATAGACACGCTGAGGGCTTCCACAAAGAGGCTGCCCTACAATCTCATCTAAAGCTTGACACACTGCATCCCAATACCCCGACAGTGCCTGACACGACTACAGCTTATGTAATATACCAGTTTCCGAGGTATTGCATCTGGGACATCTTCCTTCCGATGAAGGATACATTTTCATAAGACCGGCTAGGGAAAAATATGTTCCGTGTAGGATCTTGAAATGGATAGGCCTATACCTAGAGTTCAATGACACCAGCTTTGTTAGCGTACATATTTCTAACCAGTGCGTGTGTGTGAAAGTAGCTCCAAAGTCTTTTTCCCATTTTCCCCTTATATCCAGTGTTTGCAGCCTCCAAGACATCTGCGCAAGCTTATATAAGGCTGATACAGTCCACCCCCCACCCCCATGTCTGACAACAGTAGGTAGTTAAGGCATGAATGCAATGCAGGTTCTTGTGGAAACCCAGGCCACGCTGAAGCCACGGCAGAGCAAATCCGACAGTACTGGAGTCTACGGAGCGGCGTATCACCTACATGTACCTTAATCAAGTCCCATGTGATAAAGGCCCCCTCATGAAACAAGTCACCCATGTTTAGAATGCCGGCCTCCCGCTAATGCGTCCCCAGCGATTTATCCTGTGTCGGGTTCAGGAACGGTATTCCCCAAATCAGTATAACCTTGTTGTATAGCACTGCACTCTTGGGACGCCTAGTTAGTTTGGCCCAGGTCACCTGTGTGGCTTTCACCGGGTCCAGCTGGTGAGTACGGCAGTGCGTTTCCCCCATGATTAAACGTATCAGAGAATCTGGAGAGACCCCCTGCCTCTCCAACCTCATATGTGACGACTGCGGGCCACAGTCTACCCAGTATGTCGCATAGTATGCCTGCGCCGCCAGATAATATACTTCAAAATCAGGGGCCGACAATCCCCCAAGCTCATACGCCAGCGTGAGTCACTGCCATTTGATGCAAAGTCACTGCCATTTGATGCAAATTTGTCCTTTCCAAACAAATGAGGTACACATTTGAGCTATTTTATTGAAAAAACGATCTATCAAACCATAGAGGTATATTACAAAATAAGTTAAGAAATGTAGGTAGGATGGCCATCTATATTAACGTGACTCGTCCAAACAATGAAATTGGGAGATGATTCCACATTTCCAGCTTAGTGCCATCTTAAGTCACAAGGGAGTCATAATTAAGCGATTTGGTGAGAGCTGTTGAACGTGCAATCGCTATTCCAAGATACCTTATATTCGAGGGCGACCACCGCAATCCAAAGATATTACATGCTTCTTGTGTAATGTCCGTTAACAGGAAGACCTCTGACTTGCTACTGTTTAATCGCAAGCCAGAATAATTACCAAACTCATGTACCACAGCCAGCACCTTCTGCAGATGCGTCCCAGGGTCTCTTATCACATTGTATGCGGATGACAATTATGTATATAAGTTCCACCTGTCAATGTGAATCCTGGCAGATGCATAGCGAGCTCGCATGAGATCTGCCAGCGGTTCTATCACTAAAGGCAAACAGCAAGGGTGACAATGGGCACCTCTGTCCCGCCCTCCAAAGCTAATAGAGGCGACAGATGGTTTTGGAAGCGGCCTCTGCGTTATGCGATTACGTGATTTCAAGATCGAGCTTCCGAGGTTCGGCTTGACACGTTTTGCCTATGCTTCCAAGGTGCTTTACTCTAGTTGCTGGAAAGAGTGGATCGAGGGTGAGAGAGAAGGCTCACCAGAGGAGGCTTTCCGGAGACTGCTGTGTTAGCTGTGTTAACTGTGCTAGCCGAGCATCCCAGCACTTGTTTGGTGGCCTGATGGTGCGAGTTAGCCTGTAAACCGTGGTGAGTGGGGACGAAGCCTTACTGGTGGAGCCAAGCTGAGCACCGGGGTGAGTGCAGAGACGGGAGCAGTGGGGGAAGTCACAGGAGTCTTTAGACTTGGAATCTGCCTTGCTACACAGAGGGTTTAGCCAGGCAGGCAGTAGCGTGTTGGAGAGAAAGCCCTTGCAGGCAATTCCAGTGAGAGGGGAGCCGATGCTTTAGCTCTCCACTAGCCATTACCTACCAGCACCCGCCATTTATTTCTAAAGTCTAAACATATAATGGCACCACTCCAGTGGTAATAGCACGCACAAGGATTTGCCCCATAAAAAGAAAGAAAACAAAAACAAGAAAAAGCACAGAACAGGAAGCGGAAAAGTATTATTAATCCGCCCAATACATCCAATTTAGGATTTATCTATTTAGGATATTGAGATTCCTGCTATACACGGCAACCTAGCTACACGACATAAAAAGGTATATTATTGCTGGTGACACGATTGGAAGAAAGTGAAGTTAATTAACTGATCTCAGCATAGAACCCATCTTGGAGCATGAAGACCCGAGGAAAAAGGATGAGAAGCCTTATGCCGCCAAAGGATAGATCAAATGACCTACCAAAGGGATAAAAGATCTGTCTGCCCTATTACTATGCCTGTGCCAAATGATCAAAAAGATATACAATCTTTCTTCTCCCCTAAAGTGGAGCTGACAAGACCCAAACAGTCGGTACTATCCGGTCATGGCACGACTGTCCAAGATTCATTAATTTCTATCGACAATAATGACTTGCTGTTAAAATTATATAAAGAGGCAAGAAGAAACTCTTTGATGCCAGGCGAGCCGGAGTCTAAGATCTTACTGACATCTAATCTGTCAGCCACTCTTGACTTGGAACAATTCATGGCCTCTTCAGAATCAGCCATTGAGGAGACAGATGAAGAGGCCAGCATGGCATGTGAAGAAAAGGCTGATAGGGGTAACAAGTCCATAAGAGAATTATGCTCTGCATCAGACTTGTTAAAGGGAATTGAGGCTCTTGAATCCAAGATAGAAGCTCTTTTCCAATTGTGTGCGAAGGTGGCAACGGAGCAAAAAGCGGCAAAAGAGGGCATGTCGGAAATCATACTCTTACTAAAAAAGCTGGAAGGCCCCCGCTCCTGGGGGCGGGGAGGAATAACCTGGTCATCGAACATCCTGAGAACTTCACTTCATCTCCACAAAAACAAGACTCACCCTTAGACAGGGCGTATGTAGTGGTTGACTCATAGTGGGATGCTGCAAGCATTATGTGCAGAAATCACCATAATGATTGCCCCTGAATCCCCCCCAAGAAAATACTGGCGGGTTAAATCATCTGCGAGCCTGAGGAATAAGCAAAAAATAACACACAAGAATGAGAGGAACGTGCCACAATTGCAACAAAGAAGTCCATCAAAGCCCAAAATTCCAAAAACAGTGACAAATACATTTGGGATGAGGAGACTAGACAAGTACAATTTAAAGGCTCATTGGATGGCTGGATATGTAATCCCCAACGTCCTCACTCTAAGAAGGAAATGAAGGTGATAAATAATAGGGAAGAAGGTCCGCAACCGCCGGTTGGGACCCTCGATCAGCCGAGCCAAAAGGATGCGGCCCGCCCTGATTGCCAAAAAAAGCCTGGTCACAATGTCCAAGAAAATGGGCACGAGATGACGGCAAGGGTGGATGAACAATCGACAGGGCAAATGAGACCATTGGAACCTGGGGTTCCGGAAGTTCGGATGACTTGGGAGGGGAGAGTAAACCACCTAAGACCAAGAACCCTAACCAAAGAGAGGAAAGTTAAAGATTCTCTTTGATGTAAGGAATTAACACACATAAAATTGGTGCAACGAAATCCCACTGCGAATAGTCTGTTCCTGAACAGAAAGTGGCTGTTGGAGCTGCTTCAGATGGTCCCTGATCTAGCGCTCATATCTTCCAAGGACATTGTAAAATTAGAGCTTCTGGAGATAGACAGCGCTGATAATTGGGTGATAATGACTTGTATCCCCTCGGTGGTGGTAGACCGGATATGTAAAAATCAAGAAACGTTAAACAATTAGGATGACATGTTTGTCTTCTTCCCCGCTAAATCGGACCAGGTCGACCATCAATACACTATAAATGTGCAAAATAGGAAGTCCTTTGCCAAGAAGGTAATGGCATCAGAGGCCAGAAGAGCTGAAGGTCAATGGGAAGCAATTCAAGCCATCACAGAGTGACAAAATAATGTGATAAGCCCTAACAGGGGACTGATCATTTCATCTTGGAACTCCAGAGGACATGGCTCCTTTTTATGCAATGCTGAGATGTTGCTGTTACTGAATTAAATGTCTTGTTTTTGCTTCCAAGAAACCTGGCTGCACGACCCATGGGGGTTAGACGGCTATATCATAATACACAGATTAGCCGAATACCCGATATCGTGAAGACCAAAAGGGGGTCTGTGCATGGAGCCAAAACTTGGCTCAATTTGGTGGAATACACAGAGGGGCCCCAACATGCGAATTTCCTAGCGGCAACTATTACTAAACCCAATGACAGCTCCCTACCAATTTTGGTGCCAACCCTCTATGACCCTCCCCTGGCGGAATCAAGACTTCAGAAATCAAGAGATACCCTCACGGGAACTCTTAGATCATGGTTAGCCACGAATAAGGGTGGGGTGGTGGTGATAGCCGGAGATTTTAATGTCGATTGTGGTTATGCCAATGAAGGAACCATAGTGGGAAAGCAGGATGGACTGGAAAGCTATAGGCTAGAGGGTATACACAGTGCTAAAGTATAGTTGAGAAGAATGGCGTAATTTGACCTTGCGCCCATTAATCTTGAGATTGGGGTGAAGAACACCACCTGGACAAACGGTAGATCCTGTTCAAGGATAGAATTTATATTTATAAATAAACAGGAAATGCTGAATCCCCCTGAAACTAGAGTTAACAGACACTAAGGCTAGTGACCATGCAATGCTAAGTGTCAAACTACACAAGAACATTCTTAGGCCAAAAATATTCCTGAGAACGAGTGTAGAAGTTAACGCTAGGGGTAACCGTTTACGCTGGACCCCAAAGACTATGCTAAGATATAATACACTTTTAAGGACCGAATTGGCTGACAGAGAAGGAGATCGGGTTCAAGACATCATAGCCAAAGTTTTTTCTTGTGTAGAATTTGAGGCAGCCACACGCAAGAAAGGGGTGTATAAAGCACTGCGATCAAGACAGGATTTTGACACCGTTATTGCTTTGAAGAAAAAAAGTGAAGAACTCTGCTATTAGGAAACTCGGGGAAAAACCCTAAAGAATCCCCGATTAATCTAAAATGGCAGATAACGGTCGTAAAGAATAACTATAAAGCCTGGCTTTGCAACCACAGATAATCAACTGAAGATGAGGGGTGGAAACACCTGAACAGGTTAATAAGAACTAACGACTCAAAAACATTTTGGTACTGGCTAGGGAAGGCCCAGAGATCCCCAGGGGCACAGAAGGAGATAGTTATGGTAACTGAAGACAACTGGATAGAGTTTATTAAAAGAAATTTTCATGGCCCAGAAAAGATGGGGCAGGCCACTCAGGGTCAACAAAATAGTAAGGTGTGGGAGTTAGTGAAAACCATTGCCTTAGTGGCAAGAATTGAGAAATTAAAAGCATCTAGCGACACGGGCCCTAATACCCTAAATAATATAACCCTGAAAAATGACCCAGAACTATGGGCTAGCACGCTAAGTCAGATGTTCCTACAGATTTGTCATACAGTGGTGATCCCGGAGACTTGGAAAGGGGCTATTTTGATCCCTGTTTTCAAAAAAGGCCAGAGAGACAGGCCGGAAAACTATTGACTCTTAGCAATGTTAGATTGCAGTGGGAAGGTATTCGCTTATATCCTGCTGGAGATGCTCACGGATTGGGCAACCAAAAGGGGTTTTCTCACCTACCATCAAACGGGGTTCAGAAAGGGGTGTTCAACAACTACCCCGCTTGATGCTAAACGAGGGATGGCATTGTTTGACTGTTTTGTGGGCTATTCATCCTCATTGGATAGTGTGGATAGAGAAAAACTGTGGTCCATGCTTGTACACTGGGAGTAAGATCCCTCTCTTTTATATTTCATAAAAGCCTTATATGGAGACACAGCAGTAAGAATCAGGTTGTCACAGGAGGGGGCCCTTTCAGATAGTATCTCTACTCGGAGGGTTTTGAAACAGGGGTGTGCGCTTGGCCCCTTGTTATTCAATATATACCTCTCCCTGTTGGCAAGAAGATTGGGGGAGGTTCACAATACCCCTCCGCAATAGGGCAACAAGGGACAGACGTGTATTTCATATGCAGATGATGTGGTGATTCTCGAGAGAACCAAAATCGGTTTACAACATTCACTCATGGCACTATGTTCCTTCTCATTGGAGCTGTCCCTCAAGCCAAACATTATAAAAACAAAGATCATGATATGTTGGGGATCCAACCACCGCAAATAAGCATATTGAATGGAGGTTAGGGGGAGAAAGCGTAGAAATCACCAATAGCTATCGTTATCTGGGAATTACCATCACAACAAAGTTTATGGCGGTTTTGATATCAGAGTAAGTGATTAAAAAAGCCTGGGGGAAATGGCTAGCGTTAAGGAAAACGATTGATATGCAAGGGGGTAGATGCTTGGAAGCAAAACTCTTAGGATATAAAATATCAATTGTTCCTACCATTATGTACACGTTAGAGGTATTTCCCTGGAAATTGGTCGAGGCAATTGAGAAACTGGAAGGAAAGATCTTGCGCTCAATGCTAAGTTTACCCCCTTGTGTCCCTGCCCAAGCGATTAGATTAGAGCTGGGGCTCGCCTCATTGAGCACGCGCTGGTCAGTAGCCTCCTGCAATCTATGGGCAAAAATAAAATTGGACTTAGCCGGTACTGATCGCCTCCGGTCACTTACCACACAACACGTAACTAGGTACGAATCCAGTAAGCTGTTCAGTGAGCTAGAGGCTAGACTTACAAATTATACATACAAAATTGGAACAATAACTACCAAAAACATGGCTAGAATTTAATCTGCCCAAAATTCCTGATAAAGCTAGGACAGACGACATAGATTCAGCATTGACCCATCTCGGCACACTAAAGAAATTCAGGGAGTACGTCAGACAAGCCTTTGATAGAAGTAGCCCTAGCTGCTACCTGACAAAGAAGCGCTATCTGATAATGACCAGGTGTATTCTGTCACTTAGGCTTCAAACAATCAAGGTGTTGGAAAACACGGGTGCATGGAGAGGTATCCCAAATTCGCAAAGGTTTTGTAGACTTTGTGGGAGAACTATTGAGACTGCCAGACATCTTTTAACACAATGTGATGAATTAGGGGCAGTTTATAATCGGGCGTACGAAAAATACAACAACCCGAGCTCCGACACATTTTGGAGTGATTTGTTCAGTGCCAAGTCATTAGTACTAAGCTCTGCTGCACTGCATGTGTGGGAGGTAGTAAGTAAAAGTATAGGTAAAGTGGATGGGATAGTACCACGTTGTTTTATAAGTAAAATATGTGTATGGACTAAGTTTTTAACAATATGATTGTATTTCTATTTTTGTACATGTATATGTTTATAATGTGAGTGCGAAAAGATGCAAGACATCAAATAACGCATTATAATAAAGAATCAAAAAAATAGAAGGTGACAGCGCTCCATTCACATACACTCTGGCATATGGTTGTGTATACAAAACTCGCACCCACTTAATAAGGTTTGGTCCAAACCCATAATTATTCAGCGTCCTAAATAAGAAGGGCCAGTACACTATCAAACGCTTTTTGCATATCCAATGAAACAGCAACCCCTTGACTGTCCTGCGGTATCTGCGCTATTATATTATTATATCCGTCGTATATGGATCTTCCCAATATAAATCCTGCCCGATCCTCATGTACCATATGTGGCATTAGTGGGTTCAGTCTGGACACCAGAATCTTTGCAAAAACCTTTGCATCAGTATTTATCAACGATACCGGTCAATATGGCCCACAATCTTCTGGAGATTTACCCAGTTTAAGTAATAAAATAATGATTGCGTCACGCATGGATTCCAACCTCTAAAGCTTCAGACCAAACCAAAAGTGAAACGGTGGAGGAAGGAAGGGTGGGGGAGTAGAGCGCACCTACGAATTCCTTGTAAAATTCAGCCCCTAGCCTGTCCGACCCTCTCGGGAGATCTCGAATAGCTTTCTTAATTTCTGCCAAATTCATCGGCTCTTCCAACATATTCCACGCCTCAGCAGATAATAGTGTCGTGGGGATTCTCGAAAGATATCCATCTATCTCTGATGCTGTGGCCACGCTTTTTGGAGCATATCATTCCTTATAGAAATCATAGAGTACCTCATTTACGTCATTCACTGTGCCATTCGGGCGTGTTATACATGAAATATTGGTGCTGCCACTGTCATTACAAACTGTTTGGGCCAGCAGCTTCCCAGGTCTGCCCAGTTCCCCCAGCGCTGCGCCGCTGTAGGCCTATCGAAATTGTGCAACTCCCTATTGGCTATGTGGCTGTATTTGTCTAAGTTTGCCTTAATATCATTCCATATTTGGGATGATGGATCAACTGTGTATCTCTGTTGCAATTGAGCAAGTGCCTCCTCGTTCCGTCTCAATTCTCTTTGGATATCCTGCACCTCTCCAAATTCTGTAGACATGGCAATACCCCTAATATACACTTTAAATGATTGCCAAAGAATGCCCTGCATGCTCACTGGCCCCTCATTGATGTTGAAATAGTTGACAATATGCTTTGTCACGTTTGCCTGGAACACCAGGTCCTCTGAGGCAGGTTTAAAACACCACTGGCGCGGCTGGAGACCCTGCGTTCCTGTGATCGGTGCCGTCCTCGAGCTAAAGCCGCGCCGCTTTGAACTGCGGCAAAACTACTTTGGAAGTTCTCTTAAGTAAATATATTTACTTCCTGCTTTGCTCTGCCTGGACTTTACTTGTGGACTTTACGTATGGACTCTCCCACTTACCTTCTTTCTTCTCATTGTAGCGTGCTACCCAGCCTGATTGTCCCACCCATAGCCCCGCCCACAATCTTCCTAGCAGCCCTACTTGAGGACCTGCGCTCACGCACCCCAAGTGGACCAAGTGGCTGTTCGGGTGGGCGGGTGAGGCATAGGGCACTTTAATTATCCTTCATATGTGATTTCATGTTCAATTGCAACCGCGTTTGGCAGTACTGTGCACGACTGTATAGACTTGGCCTGTGTGGGACATACTGAATAACAAGGGGTGGCTTTGCATGAATTGCCTGCGATTGTACCGTCACCGTTGAGAGTGAGGTATGCAACACGGGCGGGCACATATCAGTAACCATCCCACAGGCCCTTATACTGCTGCTCAAGCCTGGAACCTTCAGCGGTCACCACACTGCAATAGTTTTCGGCAGTGCCAAGTGTGGCGAGTTGTTTAAGTATGGTGAAAAACCTGCGAAGCGGCAAACGCCTCCAGAACGGTTCATTTAGCAGTGTGCCTGATGCTGCTTCAGCTGAAGTAGCGTCAAACCAGGCCCAACTTGGCAAGGACTCATTGGGGGATGGGAAGGTAAGCAAGCCCTCCGGCACTGCTAAAATAACCGAAAGCACATTATGGCCCGTAGCCATACATTTCAGCCATGTCACGCCCTTGCTACGAGCCCGCTTGTAGCAATAATTGAAACACACAAGTGCTGTTCCGCCATCTATGGGAGATATCTATACCCTTAATCCTGTATGTAATGTTCAAATTAATGACAAATCGCTTCTTGGTTTGGTGGACGATGTTTCGTACATTCCTCCCTCTGATACATCCTTAGTGGCTCCTGCGGTGTTGGCTGAATTACACAGCCGTGCACATTTGTCCAATGGACCGTTAACACCACCCGCAAGCTCTAACGGGGTTCGGGAACAAGTGCATTTTCACGTGGCTGTAGCATCTAACCTCAAACAACTTATGTCTAATGGGGAAGAGGGTTGGGAAGCCTCAGTAAGCCGTAATCAAATTAATGCTAGTTCCCCTGCATTTGGTGTAATTGCCAACCCCAGTGAGCCAATTTACCTACAGTTCCCTGTGTCACTATTCGGCCTTCAGCAGCCCAAGGTGTCTGTGGACCAAAGGTGACCCCCAAATTCCTCACTTCCACTATATCCATTGGAAGACACCCTTATTGACTTAAACCAACAAGAGCTTCAAATTGTTCTCTTGCGGATACTAAACTTGCTAGATAAAGGACACGAATATACACATACTGCCATGAACTCCTTGACTTTAAATCTCGATCAGAATGAGCAGAATAGAGGCGTTTTTGCTGGCCCAGGAAAAATGTCACTCTTTCTGGGCCATGCAGTCGACAAGTGGTAGTTGCAAAGCACAAAAAACACACATTTCGCCAATAATTACCACGCAAGAACAATGCACTCAAACTCACACACCATGTGCCATCCAGGTCCCTCCAGTGAAAACATTTGCCCGAACAAAACCAGAAATCTAACACGCGAACCCCATTTCCTTTGCCTGATTACATGGAGGTTGCAAAACTTACCAAGATTGTATCCTGATCTTAGAAAATATTCTTGTGAAGGCAAACCTGGTATCAATGGATGCATTGACGGGTGGCCTTGTTGTGAGTACCTTGCCATCAGACGAAGGTGGCATGGACACTCCCGACAGTCCGTCGGCCTTAACCGACCTAATTGACTTTAATGTTGGCTTGAATAATGCTCTCCCTTTCCCACCTGAAGCACAATGCTCACACAATGTTTCCCCCTGTCCACTTGAAGTACAATGCTCACATAATGCTCCCCTTTGTCCACCCAAAGCACAATGTTCACAGAATGGTGAACAACATACTACTATGTTTATGACACGAAAAGCAGAAAGAATTGCAGCCAAGGGCACAAAAAAGGTGTATTTAAGCTAGCCTGACTAACACAAAGTCATCTATTCCCATTATGCCGAAAACAAAATCTAATAATTTACCAAATTCAAAACTTAGAGGTCACAATACTGCTATTAAAAAGATAGCTCAGATCTCCCCTGAGGACTTTGTCATCGACCTGAACCAATTAGATGCTGAAAGTCGGTCACTCCTGAACTTAAATAAGGTGAAACAAAATGACGATTCTAGCCAATCACACCATGCTCAGGGTGCTGTCCAATCACAAGAGACGACTGCCTATGCTCAGGGGGTTGAAAAAGAGTCTTCGTTACAGACTCTCTTCCATTTAAGGTGTAGAGTCCGTTGCTGATACAGACACAACTACAAAGCTTTTTTTGAAAGAAATGTATTAAAAAAAATGACGACCATGTCCTCTCAAACGACAAACCTATCTAATCGTATTGAGAATTTAGTCCATCCAGGGGGCCCGTTGTGCCTGCCGAATTGCACCAATAATGATGAGACCATGAAGGGCGATTCCAAGATTGCAATCACGGGACATATTCCATCCATAGAGTATCTGGCCTAAGATGAGCAGCCGGCAAATCATGATCAGGTGCTCTTGGGTCCAACCTCGGCGAACTCTAAAAGCACACCCAATGACACATCCCTTGTGACCACCTTTAACCAAGAGGCTCCTGTCATCACACCTCAGGAGATTCCATCAGAGATGAAATTGGTGATGGGGTGGGGGGCCAATTTAGCAAAGATAGCAAAACCGAATCTAAATCGAGCAGCCCGCATGAACATTTTTCAGCAAATTCCTGCGTTACGCAATCTAATCTCAGACGATGTCGAGTCAGGTTGCCTCATTCACCAAACCATCGAATGATCTGAAAGTTGCAGTAATTATATAATTGCGACTTTAATATAGAACTATCAAAAGGAACTTGATATGTTAGGATATAATCTTTTTGCCTTTCACTCAATGGAGCAGGCAACTAGTTTCATTGACTTCCAGCCGCCAGTAATAAGCCCAGATAGCAATCCAGAGGCAATCGACCAAAAGTTAGCGGTACTGAATGAAAAAATAACGGTCCAATCCGATTCTGTGGCACAAATATTAAATGGACTTGCTTGGTTGGAACCATTGATAAAATCCGCAGTCAATGTAAATTCCCCCGAGTGAAAAATCAAAAAACAACTCCCTAATTTTAAACTCATGGAACTGTTGCGGTTTCAATAATTTCTATGCTAGGTTTTCTACGCTACCTCCCGATGAGCACCCTGCCCTCCTCCTACTACAAGAAACTATGGCAGTGAAAGACATATTCATTTATGGCTACACCGCGTTCTGTCAACGTGCTGAAAGAAGCATGGCAGGGCGTCCACGTGGTGGTCTGGCGATTCTTGTTAAAAATAACCTCTGAATGAAAGCATACTTGACTCACTCTTCCCCTGAAATGTTGGCAATTGAAGTCCCACTTTGTTCTCCACTGATTTGGACTCTTGTGATTGTATCCCTGTATTGGAACCCAGGAGCATTGCAATTGGAGGAGATAATTCAAAAAAGTTAAACCTATTGTTTATGGAGGTATTTATTAAGACCTCAAATGTAAACTGTATAATTGGTGGGGATTTTAATTCAACATTACTTGCTTGCAATGCACAAAATGTTGCCACCCAGAATCACCAATTTTCGACACTATCACTTGAGAGGTCTGCTTTGGGTGAAATTCTTGGCTGCGTGACATATACAAATAATCCCCTTTACCCCCAACCTATAACCTGGGCTCGCGGGGAGCTTTCATCTTGCATAGAGACTACATCGCTCTCTCTGGTAGTCTGGGTGGGAAATCTAGCCCTTGTATCATTACTCGGCCTAACATGAGTGATCATTGTATACTGAAATGCTCTACTGACTTCTTTAGCCACACATATAAACCCTTCCTACCCTTGGTGTTACCGGAGAATGACAGATTTATGATATCAATAAGGTGGGTACCTGCACTGTGCAGGCAATTGTCCTTCCTAGTAAATCATGACGTTCAGTTTATTGATGAGTTTAACATGTCAGAAGCAGAATACATAGCCACTCATGTGTGGAATGAACAGATGATCTGCAATCATGTTAATCAGCTAGCATCATTAAAAAAGGTTTGTCATTCTCCTGACAAGCATGGTCCCTTCAATGCTGCTAGTGCAAGGATCAAAAGGCTAAAAAACGTAGCCACCCGCGATCTGACGAAAAAGGCTATTAATTATGCGGCTTACAAAACTGAAAAAGCAATTATACTAAAATTAAAAAATTCTCTCAAAACTATTAAGTTTGAATCCCATCTAAAAAAAAATTATATCAAAATATGATTAGCCTCCTAAGCAAAAAGAAAACTCATGATGGGCCCTCTTGAGACCCAGCAGCGAAATCACTGGGTGGGCTGCAATCTCCAGTTAGTGGCCAGCACTGGTCAGATTATTTTAAAAACAAATATTCTCTGCCACACAGATTTGATTTTACTCAGTCACAAACTATCTGCATATTTGCCCTTGAACTGCCCATGGGGTGTGGAAGACATTATTTTTTTTTTTTTAATTTGTTTTATTGGTTTTATAACAATACAACAATATCAACATTATTGCGCCATTTAAGGATTAAACCTGTCCCCCCCCCTCAACCTCCCCAACTTTCCAAGACCCCCTTAGTTCTTATAGATTCTTCACTATCCAGTTGAGCCGCCTGGGCTGCCGGTGCTGTC
Source organism: Ambystoma mexicanum (assembly GCF_040938575.1). NCBI lineage: Eukaryota > Metazoa > Chordata > Amphibia > Caudata > Ambystomatidae > Ambystoma > Ambystoma mexicanum. The sequence continues at coordinate 493,532,652 of NC_090937.1, forward strand.
AGATGTGGTAGCTGATTCAGTTGGATGAAATAGCGACACAGTGAGCGCCACCCATTGTTGTAGGTCCTCGCTGATTTCCAGTCTCTGCTCTCTTTGTGCATTTTTCCATGCACCGGTTTCTGCCGCCGTCCATTTGCGGAGGTCTTCCCACCATGATGCTACGCTGGGGGCCTTGGGGGATTTCCACCCCATGGCTATGTGTCTTTTGGCTAAAATATATATAAGGTATTTGAGCCTGTTTAAGGGTTTGTTCTTTTTTTTTTGTTTTTCTTGTATCTGCCCAGGATACACGATCATGGTGACTGCACGTCCAGAACAATGTCTGCATTGGCGACCCTCGCTGCGATCTGGGACAAGAAGGGTTGAATGGCCATGCATTCCCAAAACATGTGGGTCATCCCCGCACGGGGTTTGTTGCATTTTGGGCACTCTGCTGTCCTCGCTCCCTTGAATTTGGGGATGGCTGCGGGTGTGAGGTACACCCTGTTGGTTATATAAAACTGTATGAGTTGCAGCCAGGCGTTTCTGGACACTTTTTTATGACAGTGGGTTATGGATTCCCATTCTTTGTCTTCAAATTAGAGGCCAAATTCTTGTTCCCATTTCGCCCTGCATTTAAGATCGTGCTTGGTTGCGCTGTCTAGCATTGATTCATAGAGTCGCGAGGTTTCGTGTCCGCCCTCGGCAGTGTTTAACATTTTCGATGCTGTCATGTCCTGTTCCAAGGTTCTCCACCTCGGGCCATCTGTCTGCAAGCTTCCTTATTACAGCTGCGTGGAGTAAGAATTGCCCCACCGGTAATCCTGTGGTCTCGTGTAGTTCTGCGAACGTTACAATAACCTGGTCGTCCACAAGGTCTCCAAGGGTGGCGACACCGCAGGGTTCCCACGTGTTTCTTATTTCTTTAGAGCTCCCTGGCCCGTTTGCCATAATTGCTGCTATCGGTATTTGAGGTGAGCATGGATCAGTTACCCCCATAATTTTGCAGGTTCTTTTCCAGACCTGGATTCCGAGCATCATTAGATACGGTTTGTGTTGATTCCCTCTGGGGAGGGTCCAGAAGAGGTCTCTAAGTAGCATGTGGGGGATGGCGGGTTGTAGAAGGCGGGTGTCGGTTGTGGTTTTATCTGCCATCCATTGGATTACATGCTTTAGTTGGCCCGCTAAGTAATACAGTTCGAAGTTAGGGATTTTCAAGCCTCCTCTGTCATAAGGTCTCTGCATTACCTCTAGCGCCACTCTGTGTCTCCCTCCTTGCCACAGGAAACACCAGCATAGACTGTTTAACTCTTTGAAGAACTGCCGGGGGATATAGTAAGGAACATTGGTGAAGAAGTGCAGGTGGCGGGGCAGTGCCACCATCTTGAGAAGTCCAGCTCGCCCTGCGACTGAGAGCGGAAGTCTGCCCCAGAAGTCCGTTGACTTCTCCAGGTTGTCCTTAGCTCTTGCTGTGTTGATGGAGTGCTCAGCTTTGGGGTCCCGGTGAATGGTTATGTCAAGGTACTTGAAAGAGGTGGTCTCCCACTTGATGGCCATGGCAGGGAGTCTTTCTTCGCTGGCTCCACTTAGGGATGCGAGGGGAAAGAGGCAAGACTTATCTTGGTTAATTTGTGTCCCTGTGTACCTTCGGAACCCATCCAGAGTCTCCAGGATGTATGGCAATATATGTTCCGGGTTGTTCAGGTAGAGTAGTGCGCCGTCTGCATACATGGAGACCAGATGGGTCACTCCATCTATTACAATGCCCCCATCCCCGTATTCCTGCCTTGAGTATGCTGCTACTGGCACTATTGAGATAATGTATAGCATTGGGGAGAGGGAGCAACCTTGTCGCCTGCCCCTGTAGAGGCGCCACTTATCGGAGTAGGTATTGTTGGTGCGCACCCTAGCCGTGGGGTCGGTGTATATGAGTTTGGTCCATTTTAAGAAGGCTGGTACTATACCCATCTTGGCCATTGTGGCAAGCAGCCACTTCCATCGGACTCATTAGTGGCGTCCAAGGACGCCACTGCACAATTTTCTGGCCTGTTAGTGCTGTGAATGACGTGGTGTAATTTACGCAGGTTATCTGAGATGGTTCGGCCAGGTACATACCCAGTTTGGTCTTGGTGGATTAGAAGTGGGATCACCCTACGTAGCCTCCTCGCCAATAGTGCTGTTAGGATCTTGTTATCGGTGTTAAGCATGGACAGGGGCCTGTAGGAGGCGCACTCTTCGTTGTCCTTTCCTGGTTTCAGTAGGGGGATAATCAAGGCTTCCCTCATAGTATCTGGAAGGGAGCCTATTTCGTTTGCTTCAGTGAATACTTGGGCGAGGAGCGGGCCAGCGTCTCTTCGTACTTTTTGTAAAACTCCCTTGGGAGCCCGTCTGTGTGGAAGACATATTGGCAGTTCAAAGAGAACCTGAAATTTTCCAAAGCAGCAGACCCGGGCGGTATTCCACCCTGTGTCTTAAAGGATGACCCGATTTTCTGGGCTGGATATCTGAAGCTTCGCTTTGACAACATCTTTCACTATAAGATGTTTCCAGCTTCGTGGGCAACAGCGATAATTATTCCCCTTCACAAAAAGGGACCAATTGACAACCCGGTGAATTTTTGCCCCATTGCCTTGTTGGATGTGGCAGCGAAGGTCTTTGCATCCTTGGTTCTTAAAGACTTGAACCAGGTAATCTCCTCCCAGCAAATCCTTTCGCGTTTCCAAACAGGTTTCAGGAAGGCAATGGGTACTCAGTTACGCCACAATACTAGCACACCTGCTGACATTTGGCCAAGAATCAAAAAACGGACCCATTTTCATGGCACTACTTGATTTATCTAGTGCTTTTGATAGCGTCATCAGGGGGCTTTTGTGGCAAAAAATGCAAAGTTTCCAGATTCCTGCACATATCATTGCCATGATTGCATCGTTGCACAACACCACAAACTACAGAGTGAGAATCGATCACACTGGGCTATTAACTGACCCGATTTCCACGCACATAGGGGTCAAACAAGGGTGCAATTTGGCCACATATTGTTTAACTTATACCTTGCTGATATTGACAAACTCTGGACAAATGCGGACACATTTCCGGTGAAGCTTGGTGCTTTGCGAGTCAGTTGGCTCGCTTTTGCTGATGATGTTATTTTGTTTGACCGCACACCGCTTGGGTTACAAAATAAACTATTATTTTGCAGATTTCTGTGATAAACACAACCTTACTCCTAATCCTGCCAAATCAAACATTCTGGTACTCACAAACAAGAGAAAAACTATCTCTTACAAATGGGTCCTAGATACCGTCCAGATCCCTTCTTGATTTCTACTGGCTTAAGGTGGAGGCAATCATCTGATATGGTCTCGACCTATGTATACTACCGATCGGACCGGTCCTTAATTCCATTCAAGGAATGATTTGGAAGAAGGTGTTACATTTACCTAATAGCCTGTCTAATGTGATAATCATCCATGAACACGGCCTGTCTTCGCTGGCATCAAGGCTAGTTTGGAGAAGACTGATGAACTTGGAAAAAATGTTACATCCTCCTCGGAATTCGGTATATGAGGACTTAACAGCAATGATCGCAAATGGTAACCCAAACTCATTGACACTATTCTATAATCAGCAGTAGTTTGTTTGTGCCTACACCTCTTTGCGCCAAATTTCTGATGTAAATGAATAAAAGTACATAGTCAAGTTTCTTCAAGTATATTTTCTTAATTTATTTGATATATGTTCTGCCCATATGGATGACACGTGTTTCGGCGTTTCATTGGCGCCTTTTTCAAATCCGGGCCTTATTGAATGTAATGCGAATCTCCCTTTCCTTATTTCCGGGAATTAGTTTTGAGTTTTACGGGCAGAACATATATCAAATAAATTAAGAAAATATACTTGAAGAAACTTGACTACGTACTTTTATTCATTTACATCAGAAATTTGGCGCAAAGAGGTGTAGGCACAAACAAACTACTGCTTACTTTACAAACGGAGCTGAGGGACTCTATGTCTCCGTGTTGACCTACATCCTTGCGACACAAGAAATAAAATAATAAAATAAGAAAACCATTGCCAACCTTAATAGCACTAACATACGGGTCGCGAGAGTACACCTTATGAGATCCCCACTCAAGAAGTTCCTCACTCACTATTCTATAATCAATTGAAACTGTCTTTGATTGCAATTGCCATGCACCCAGGTAACCTTCCTACAGATTGTAAACAAAAAACTATACCAATGGGATTGGGCTATGAACTCAGATTTGATCGGTACCTACAGCTCGTATGTGGAATACGCAAGTTTAGACACGATCAAAAACTGCATCTTCCCTACATCATACAGGTGCCGTCTGATAGTCAGGATAATGTTCATGCGATTTAGACTAAATCTTTTTGCAACTAATGTACGGATGAAAAATTGAAAAAAATACCAGATTAACTAATGATATTAGGTGCAGATTTTGTAAATCTGATATTGAACCTGAAACTATGAAGCATTTGGCCATCAATTGTGTTTTCTTTGCCCAACATAGACTTAAATACTTAGGGCTGTATGACAACAAAGACATTTTATATTCATCTGACACGCTGTGGCGCCAATGTATGTGGGGGTACAGAAACGCCATGTTGCTGGCTTTATTCAATTTTTTGAAAATCATCGAAAATAATCCTGGTGTATGGGAAAGTTCTCTAAACCTGCATTCTTGTGACCCAGTTAACTAAAAGGGTGATATCTCAATCAATGCTTAGTCCAGTGGTTACTGCTGGCGATATCTCCACTCATCCTTGGGCACAGTGCCGGCGTCCATCGGAAAGACATCTGTCATGAAAGTGATGGTGTAGCGGAGTAAAATGGTGTAAATATTGTATAGTGTCAAACGAATATGGGTTGAGAATTGATGAATTTTTTATGTTTGCTTCAAGGTGATAGGTAAAATGTGCTTGAATATACAAAATGACATTGTGAAAAGTGAGTTGTGAAGTTTTTATCAATGTTAACATGAAAGTCAAGTCATTGGAACTGTACTTTTATTTTTATGGGTTAGTGGAAGTTTAACCATTTTTATTGACGCAATGTAATTTTACCTGTATGTTTTCTATCTATTGTAAAGGTGCTTGCATCAAAAAAAACAATACGTTTTTTAAAAATAGACACCCTTGCGTTCTCGGCACAGTATTCCCAGGAATGTCTAATGATAGCAATACTGGGGAGAGGTCCAACAAAGTTCTAGGCAATATCCGACACTCAGCTAACCAATTCAACAATGTATGTGACAAAAGCCATAAATCGATGCGCAAATGCATATCGTGCACTGACGAATAAAAGTATATGCGCGCTGAGTGTTGTTGAGTACTCGCCACACATCCCTCACTCCCAAATGCTCGGTATGCACAAGTATAGTACGTGCCGCGCTAGTTAACGTCGTAGGTGTTGATGCAATCTAAATGTATATTCAGTATAGTGTTAAACTCGATGCCACAAATAATTGAAGTAGTAGGGTATTTAGCACATTTTTGAAACAATGAGTCATAGAATTCTGAGTCATCAACATTGGGCCCATATACATTGATCAGGAGAACCTCTAAATTCCCCAACATCCCATGAACAAAAACAAACCTACGACAGTCGTCACATGTAGTTTCTAGATGTACAAATGGTAAAGACCAGTGCACCAAAACCATGACCCCTCGTGCCTATAGGACGTATAATATCGTAGGTCGCCCCACACAGGGGCTACTCTGCACGCTTCATAGTCCAACATGTGGGTTTCATGAAGAAATAGAAGCTTAACCACAAGCTTATTAGCATATGAGATGACCGTACGCACCTTCATTGGGGCACCAACCCCCGAACATTCCAGCTTAGTAGCTTCACATTGCATGAATCATTCCTAGCCATTATCTTTAAAACATGTCCCATTAAACATCATCAGGCAACCTGCCATGGCTAACACGTACTGTACTGTATTCACCTAGTGCATTTTATAACTCTTATAGCACTAATTCCCCCCTAATCCCCCACCCACATAGTACCCCTAATTTTGACAATGCTTGTCCCAACCCTGCCCCCCCCCCCCACCCCAACCTTCCCACCCTAACTGGTATATGCACTCGCATTGGGGGACGACCGTTACCACCACAAGTGGAGACCTTACGCAAGCAACAATATTTTCTCTTCAACACATGACAAAACAAATATTACCATCAACACATCATTATTGCATCATCGCGGCTAGTTGTAAAACTGTGGCACCCTATCAATACACTACTGGATCTTGTCTCGCAGGGAGTGGAATATGAGCCGGCACGAACGATGAGGCCTCTTCAGGAAATGTGAAAAAATAGGTCTTATTGTTAAACTGTAGGCACAGTCGGGCAAAAACAGGTCCCAGTCAGAGTCTTTCGAATGAGTGCCCACGTGGCGCTGGACCCCTCTACACCTGGACCTCAACTGGGCTTTGTTTAAAGATCAAACATACATACAGTGCTTCCTTTTTCAAATTTCCTGCTTTCAAAATGTTGCTACTTGTGATCTTGGGCTCGATACAGTCAGGTTCACTATCAGCTTCCTTCCGCCTCACTGACTGTGCTGAACCCGTTGGCCTCTTTGTTCTTTGGAGTCAAGGATAGTACCACGGTAGCCAGCTTGCCTCTCATCTGCGTTATCAATGCGAGAGGACCCCTTGTACCATCAACATCTGCTGCTCTGCATGCCAGCTGTAACTCCCGGTCTTATGATTTCTCTTTCGGAGGCTTCGCGGGTCAGATTTCAAAAGGGCAAGGGCAATTCCCCCTTCGTCATCCTTCCAGGTCTCACCGCCTTTCTTCTCCATTTGAACTGCTGGTTTGGTGTAGCTGTCATCTCGTGTGTTCGGCCTTGCTCGAAGTGTGCTTTCGTGCTCTGCCTTTTATCCCTGTGGGGAAAGTAAAGGTCGTCAGGTGTGTGCGATTACAGTGAATTGCCTGACTCTGCCCGTCTCTTGGGTTAGGACAGGTCAGGTAAACAGTTTTGATATTAGTCTGTTTGTCACAGTGTAAGAGAGTGTTTGTGTTGGAAAAAGGGGGAGGTAGATTTTCCAAGTATCCTACGTGGTAGGATGGGGAAAAGGTGGCATAAGGAAGGGGGTGGTTGGTTGACTCAGAAAGTGAACGTTACATGATTTGTGACTTGAATAGGGGGAATTACGGGAACAGTGGTGTTTTGTCAATTCTGTGGGAGTTTGGAAAATAATAACCAGAGGGACAAGGAGAAGAATGACTGGGTGTATCTGGGTATGTGACAAAAAAACAGGGATCCTGTAGATTTAGTTTCCCACGACACTGGGGTTTGAGTTCCTAAAGGGCTTACCATATGCAGAGGGTTTGCTGGCTTTGGACAAGGGAGATAATTGCGAGGAAGGGGGTCCTGCTCACCTTCTTCCTCTGTATAATATAGCGTTTTCCCGTGGGGCACTCCCTTGAGCATAACCCTGGATTCCCCTATCCAGGTGATCCTCCCTCGCTTCTCTACCCCTTAATCTGTCCCACTGGGAGACACTTCCCACCTGCTATCAAGGAACCTGGCTGCAGACAAATGTAGGAGACAGATGTCCCAGGTGTGACTCAGGCTATCTGGTCTGACCGCTGTGGCTATATGGCAGGTTTGGCCCAGTCGAAGAACCAGATAACCTAGGACAGTCACCCATTACCACATGGCTGTGCAGCCATGAGGCTGTGCCTGCCTTTAGGTCACCATCCAGGGTCTGTGGATGAAGCTGCCATACGCAACCAAGGCCTATCCTCTCTTCCCTGACATCCACGAGTTGGATCCTGCCACTCTGCCGCTAGCTGGGCCTAACCCACTTGGTCTGCTTGGCTTACCGGAAAGGGGGAACAGAACTCAACGCTCATCCCACATCCCCGCAGGTGCAGCCAGGGCGCATCGGAGTTTCCTGCGCACACCATGGTGCAGAAGGAGGAGTAAGAATAGAGACCCTTGTGGTACCAGCACTGCGGAAGCGCCTTTGATTAAACTGTGCCTCAGAGTATAACTACTAACAGATTACAGTGCGGTAGCTACTCTGCCACTCACCAACACCTGACCCAGAATCAGGTTGTCTACAAATCATCAAGAATCACATTCCCCACAAACATGAGTTGCACAACGGGTGAGAGAGGTGGACCACTTGTGTCCCCAAATGAGTCATGATGCAAGCAGCTCTATGCACGGGCACACAGGCTGGCTATCTCAGGCTAACCGAGGCACCAAAGTGATGGGTTACCATCATAGTTTTGGGGGGACACGGACTTTGAGGCAGTCATAATCACACAGATGGCAGCTTTGCCCCATTTCATCCTAAACCATATTGTGTATAATGGGTTGAGCTTGTTTGGCCTCCAAGACCTCTAATCATTTGCCTCAGCAGATTAAACTGGGGTATCCCAGTGCCAGCTATCCTGAGTGAAACATCAGAGGGAACCAGACACTAGATGTCCAATTGCTCATTTGACCCTATACCCATGTCAGACAAACGATTAGCAAGTCAGGATCGCTATGAACCTCCACCACACTACCCTCTGCCATCACCCTGCCCAGGCATAGTGCACCATGAGTCCTATGACGCACACTCCTGCAACACCTCCACAACAGAGGGGAAGAGAGGTGCTGGTTGAATGCACGGTGCAATCGGATCACACTTCAGCTGGTGTACGCCGGCCCTCACCTCCATAGTTCAAAAGGCTTTGATGTGGCTCTCCAACTTGTACACGTGGGCGACCTCACTGCAGAACCCTGCCACCCTATGTGGGCTTACCCACATGGAGATGCTATGTGGTCCAGGTACACTGAGGACAGGCCACCCCAGTTGACAGTCGCACTGGGAGCAGGGGTCTCTTTCCCCTGTCTGCCCTGGTGACCCCTAAAAGATGCTGGGATGGTTGCCTGGGGAGTGCACATTGGTGGTCAATCACTGGAGCCAGGGATCAGTGACACTCTTCACCAGAGTAGACAGTGTGACGAATCCCAGGGTATTGTCACTGTTTCCATGGAGGAAGCCCCTTTCCATGAGGCCAGGTAGGTGAGGTCGCTACCCATTAGTCCCCCTGGGGGTGGAACTCACCATGGTGGATCTTATGGGGAAGGAAGCCCTCCGTGGGACTAGTGCCCCTCACCTTGGGAGGACGCAGTATTCCCTCCTTCATTTCTGTCCCCTCATTCCTTTCACCCCACTCAGTACCCTATGGTACCCCACACCTCAATGCTATGTATAGATGAGGAAACCAAGTCCCAAGAGACTACTGGGACGAAGAGGAGCGATACTGAACCCTATAATGATCATCAGTTCAGTATTGTGAAGAGGCGGAACAGTGGAGCAATTAGGAATACTTATAGGAACCAGAACACGCAGTCTAGTTGCAGGAGACTGCCTATTGGTTACCAGGACTACAGATTAGAAGAAGGACTAAGCCATTCATCAAGCCTGCCCAGAGGAACCGAGAGCCAAGTTTGAATGGTGCAGACAGAGAGACATGGGAAGAAGTTGCAGACCGGGATAGTGGCGGATCGGAGCCGCCGTCTCTAAAAGGTGCTACCAAGAACAGTCAGACCACGAGAAAGCAGAAAAGAACCATGTATATGGAAGACTTGGGACACTACCTGGAGGGAAGCCGTGCAGCCCATCTCGCTTAAGGCAAAGCAGAGAGGCGGAACACAGCGGCAGCTGAGAGAGCAAGATCTGAAGGCTGTCCAGAGAGTAGAAGGAGCCCGAGCAGGACGCCATGCAGCGGGAATCCCAAAAACAAGGTACGGTTGCTGCCTGGGTGCATGAGAGGGGCTGGGAACCGAACAAGGGGAACCGAAGGAGGGTTTGGGACCCGATACAAACTAAAGCTGATAAATGGGTCAAGGACCCTAAGAGAAATATAAGGACACAGTCATATACCACATCAGTGGACACTTGGCATGAAAGTAAACCAAATATCCTTGAGGGCCACTACAAAGGGGTGTGGGGCCCAAGTGAACCAAAGAGGCAAACCCAAAACAAACAGGTCGAAGACACGAAAGAAATACAAGGGCAATGACAAGCAAAAAAGGAACTTTATAGAATATCCTACGAGGGAAAAGTACCTGGCAGGAGAGTACACCAGGTCTTTTCACTTGGACATCGAATGAGAGCGAAGTAAGGGTAGAGAATCCACGAGAGGACCACACCATTGTCTGGGACTCATATGAGGTTGGGCAAGGCCCACAAGAGCAAGGCACATGGGTCAGGGAACCATACAAGAGGAAGAGACATTTTTAAGGAGCTGATTCTCAGAGCATGTCGGGGAGAGCCTGAGAGAATATAAAGGGATCTGGGACCCACACAGAAGAGGAAGGAAGAGTTTGGGAGAACCAGAGACAACCTAGAGGGATCTGAAACACAGGTCAAAGAGCACAAAAAGTTGGAACAAGGGGTTGAGGAGCCACTTCTAAAGGAAGAGACATTTGCTGGAATTCGATCGTCAAGTCTGGCAAGATAGAGTACCAGACTTGGCGCTACAGTTTTGAATTGAAGGCAAGAACAAGGGGGAAGAGACATTTCATAGTGAGGAGCTATACGTAAAGAGTCACAAACTGAACTTTACAGGGGCTTAATTCACAACGAGGGAAGCCTCCCTCTGGATCAAGACGACGCCCGGTTTTCATTAGTTGGTTTAGTGTAAGGAATGGAAATAGGTTTGGACACAGGATGGTGGACATTTTATTTTAAAAGACATCCTGACAGAGTCCTTAGTGTTTTTGTTGAAGTAGGGCATCCCTCATAGAAACAGGGAAATATAGGTTTCTCCTTTTCTTTACTTTTATAATAAAACTATTTGCCAACAAGCATGCCACCACTGTTTCAGACTAGTACTTCTGCACCCTTACAATAGCTACCTGCCCCCTGGGGCTTTCTGTATTTCTCTTTCGTTGTTCTGAGTGAAGACTTAGAACACAGGTTTTCCTTCACATGTAAAATTAAAATATTTGGACTACAATAACAAAACCAGATTTGTTCTTCAAGTCTTTCTTCAGGAGATGTCCTTGAAGGTGTGTTAGTGATATGTAGCTCAGCGAGTTCCTCACAAGAACCGGAGTCCTTGTGCCCAGAGGGAGAGTATCCTCCGGTGAGGTACTTCTTGCCTCTACCCCTAGAAAGGGTATTGCGTAGCGGGCTCTCACCCCTAACCTCAGAGGGAAAGGCTGCCCCTTGCGCAGACATGACAGAATCCTGCGATTCATCACAACAGGGATGGAAAGCCTCCCTGCACGGGTAAATGCAGCAACCTCTAGTGTGTTTGCCACCTTTCGGGTATTGGACTCTTTGCTGGTGTCTCATACTCAAGACATGCATGTTCCATCTACAGTCTCAGAGCCTGTAGCACCTCATATGCAGGATAAATACCCTAAGTGAACCCCTCCAGTACAGGCAGAAAACCTATCTGTCTGGCACAAGCCAGCATAGGTTGTTGTTGAAATTCTCAGCATCACCCCAGCAAGTGTGAAATTAGGTTGTTTTACAGATGCTGGGGGCATAGTAACAGACAAAAGGGTATGTTTGTTGAAAGCAAGTGTACAGAGGTGACTATTTTTAAAACGGAACCTAGAGGGATGAGGGGGGCGCTCGAGAGCCCGAGCCAGATGGCCATTCGGTGAACGAGCTCTGAATGTGACGAGCGAAAATCTTTGGATAATTCCCATTTAGCGTTATCGGGTTTTGGCAGGAACGGCCGCAGGCTGTGCCTAAGCGTGTGGGGCAACACCGGTAAAAAATTGGAGGCTTCTAGCGACATCCTGCCCCAGATCGACGAGCCAATGCTACTGGAGCCGTTACTCTGAGCATGGAGGCCAGGCGACTTTCCGCGCTTTTATGCTGAAGGTGCCGGAGGCTAGAACATCCACGTGTGGCATACGGCTAGCTGCTGGGGGCAGTTTGGCGTGGCAGCAGAACTGTGGAGGTGCTGGGCCGCTATGCCTGGGCAGTATGGTGGCTGGAGCTGACGTGCTAAACCTTGGAGGATGACTGTAGCCGCCTCTTGATGCCGCTCAGTGAGCAACGCTGGATGCCTGCAGGTGGATAGGAGTGACTGACTCCAAGGAGCAGACTGAAAAATAAACCGATTGACTGAACTCTAACACCAACTGCCATGAGGCAGGGAGGTCCCCTTGCTTCTACCTCACTGGTTGACCGACAATTTGACGATGCGGCACAGTAAAGCTGCCCGGGACATGAGGATGGGGCTCGCCTGACCCTGCCATCGCCCACATGCATGCGTGCCGAGAAACTGTAAATGCAGGAGCAGATTTTGCTGCTGGGAGGCCGAACGCAGTGTTGAGACCTGCATGTCACAGCCAGTGCCCAGGGGTTTTTAATTGAGTGAGCACGCAACATAGTGAGGAAACCAAGCGTTGTATCAAACAGTTCCCCATCCAATGAGACCAACACTGGACGAACTGTGACCGCAGGGGAAAGCACATCAAAGAAGAGTGCGACATGGGACTGAGTGTGGGCCCTGTCAGAGGCTCCAAGACGCTGTGGAGGAGGGGGGCCTGTCGTGTGTTGCGAGGAGCAGGGTAAGGGTCTGCTGCAGCTACCCATATTATACAATTACTCTTCCTGCTCCTGCCGTGTACCGGACGCATCCCACAAAACACCCAGTGAGATCGGCAGAGTGGCACTGCAGCAACGACTCTGGTGCAGGAGCCACTGCATGTGCCTACCGGACCCCAACACGCTCTACACACGCTTCCTAGAAAGCAATCAGATGCTTGTGAAAACCCACAGCCTTCTGTGCCCGATTGTGACCATACTATTTAAAAAAAATAATAAATAAATAAATATATATATATATATTTATACTTGGTTTAACTGCGTTACCAGTTTTTACAAGTGTTGCTTCATCAAACACAGTTTGAAATGAGGTGCCATGAACTTGCTTGGAGTTAGATTGATTGACTCTTCGCCCGAGTAATGTCCTAGCATTTATTGTCCCGGTTCAGACTCTCCAGAAAGTTTGCTACCGCGATTACTGACTTGGTGGTTGTGCCATTCATCAAAAAACTCCACCAGAAGTCCTTGTTTTGCAGCCTGAATTCAGTCAATAGGAGTCCCATGGATTTTCTTCTCTCTTCGACCAGGCCCTGGCACTATGTGAGCAGATGTCTTACATTTTCTGTTTTGTCTCTGTCACAGAACCTACATTGCTCTTCCGTCGAGGTTCCCCTGATTTTCTGGATTTCGTTAGTTTTCAACATATTTAGCCGAGCTCTTAAGAAGGTTGAACGAAGTCTCTTGTTCGGAAATTTGATTAGGTATGTCATGGGTTGATTGATCTTCCGGACATTCAGTGGTAGATGTTTGGAAAGTTTGTTTTTCTCAGCCTTATCCAACGTCTGGCACCAGTCCCATTCTTTTAATTTTCTGGCCGTCATTGTTGGATTATGTTCAAGTTCCCTTTCAGAGCTACTGATTTCATCCAAGAGGCAGATATTTTTTTTCTTCCATTCACGCAGCATAGTACTGGAGCCTCTGTTCATTTCCTGCCGCGTAAGGTCAAATAGTTTTTGGTTTGACGTTTGGAGTTTCCTGAAGAGCATCAGGCCATTTAAATCCAGTGTGCCTTTCAGAGAAGTGAGACTGAGCTCTTTTCACCGTGCTGAGATTGCGGTTGAGTGAGGTAGGATCAAGAGTTTCCTCCAGAAATAGCCTTCAAGTTTTTGCCAAATGTGCAATGGAATCATCGGCATAGATTCTTCACTGTAGACTATCACCGGCACGACCTTTGCTTTATAGAAATTCAGTGAGGCTTGGAGAGAAAAATTTCAGAATTTTTTATCCATTCTCCTCGCTTGGGCCTTGAGGGTCTTGATTTTCATGAACAGGAAATCCTGCATTGGGAGTTCTTGTCGATGTAGGCTGAAAATCACCCCTAAGTACCTGAAGCTCTTTACCTTTTCCAGGGCACTTCTAGGAAGAGAGAGTTTGTAGGTTTTCTTTTTGATGTTTTCTCAAGGATCATCACTTTTGTTTTCGTAGTGTTGATCTCCAGATCGTTCCGAGTTCTGTAGGCTCAGCAATTTCCTCTGTAAACCAACTCCTGTTTGGCCTACGAGGATGATGTCATCTGCATAGACCAATCTGTGTATTTTTTCTTTTCCGACTGATGAAGGAATGGTTCTGGTGTCTTTTTCCATTTCACTGATGTCACCGATATAGGCATTGTAGAGTGCCGGTGCCAGGGGACAGCTTTGCTTTACTCCTCTGAAAGTGAGGATTTTTTCTGACAATAGACAGCTTCCACTCAAATGCATCCTCATCGACGTGTCTGTGTGTAATTCCATGATCGGGTTCAGTATAGAGTATGGACAGTTCCATTTGTGTAATTTCATCCAGAGTTTTTCACGATTTACCTTGTCAAAGGCCTGGGAAAGATCTATGAAAGCGAGAACAATTTTTGGGGCACCTTCCATGACTTTTGCTTTTAAGATGCTCAGAATAAAAGATGTTTCCCGCTGTGACCATATTTTTTGTAAAGCCCGTTTGAAATGGGTCGTAATCCTCTGAAGTGACTACCCATGCTTTAAACTTGTCGAGAAGGAAGGACCCAAAGAATTTGCCAATTGTGTCTAATAGGGCGATTGGGCGGTAATTGGTAGGTTCGCCGCAGTCTCCTTTTTTGTGAATGGGTACTACGTTGGCAGTTTTCCAAGACAGGGGAATTGATTGAGAAATGGCACAGTTTTGAAAATGTCTCCAATCAAAACGGCCCATTCTTCACCATTTGATTTTAGGTCTATATTTGAGACCCCGTCCGAGCCTGGAGCTCGCAATGTTTTCAGTTTGGTGATCTTTTCACATATTGACTCGTTGTTCTGTTCAACATCCCACATTTTAGATTTCTTTGTTGGTGCAGTGGACAAAGCCTTTGGAAGTTCGACCAGTTTCGAGAAGTACGAGATCCATCTGTTTTCGGGCACAGGATTTGATATTGCATCTTTCGTTTCTCTTTGCTTTGTATTTATCAGTGACCAAAAGGCTCTTGCCCATTTCCCACTTAATGTCGATATCATTTTTTCTGAGACCTATTGGTATAGCTTGATTAGATAGGATTTTAGCCAACGTTTGTACTCATTTTTTTCTTGTCTTGCTGCTTCTATGTTTACAACTGTTGAGTTTTTTTTGCTTTTCTCGTTCCAATCTGTACTGCTCTTTCCATTTTTAGCAGTTGGTTGTTTGAATGTAGTGAGCTATGTGTGGTTTATTACCCATCCTTTGTAGATAAGGAGTTAGCAGAGGCCGATAATCTGGGATCTGCGAACTTTGTGATTCCTTTTCTAATAGGCTGACCTGTTGGTATCGTCTTGTAATTTCTTTTATTGCCGTTGAGTTTAGCCTCAGTCTTGTTCCTCTCTTGTTGACTACTAAATTAGGGTTCATTTTTTCTCTGCTAGGAGAATTTAGAGGCGATTCCAAATTCCATTCTGTTTGCAGGGGATTGTGGTAGCTGTGTACAGTTCTCACCACCTCAAATGCCGTTATCCTTGGCAATAGGTCCCTTGAGACAAATACATGGTCTAAATTTGCTTTGCAGTTTTCATGTTCCCAGGTAGGTAGATTGTTTTGGGATTTAGATATAGCACTGTGTAGATTGTGTAGGTCTCTAGCGTCCATACTTAGAGCCCGCTGTACACCTCTTAGATCTGAATGGGTATGGTGTGCCCCTGTGTTGGTCAGGTTTTTCTTGTTTATTGAGCTTTTGGCGTCCTTTAGATCTTTACAGTTAAAAGTTGCATTCAGGTCGCCACATATGGTTGTGTGGTCGATCTTGAACTCTTGGGAGGCGGCTTCTAGTACTTTTTCGATCTTGGTTATAAAGACACTATCCGCTACTTCTTTTGGGTTCCAGTAGAGATTGAGCAGCCAATATAGTTTGCTTCTCCTTTCTTTTTTTCCGACTAAGTTTCCTCTGTGAAGAATCACAATTGCCAAATAAAAGGATCTTTAACCAAGATTTTTTCAATCTCCAAGTTCCTTCCTGTTCTAACCGCACAGAGCAGAACAGCCCGCGGACGACCCAGCAGCCTTTTGATTGCTGGCAAGAAGGCAATCTCGCAGCCGTCGATTGCAGGTTGTTGCAATGCCCAGGTCTCCTGGAGGCACAGGATGTCGAACTCTCCCAAATTGACGTCCGAAGGCCTCATAAGGTGTGATAAGCCTCGAGTGTTCCATGAACCCATGATTATCTTGTTTGATGCTACATTAGGGTAGATCCTTTTTTTCGTCTCCAGCGTAATTTGTGGACCTTTTTGTGGCTAGGATCTCAGATTGTAGGCCAATGCTTTTAGTAACCACTACCATTGCTTTAGATCCTTATTTATGAGATGTTGTCTTAATTTGGTGTCAAATATTCTGTGTCTGCTTTTGGGTCTGTTTTGATCCATGGTGATCTACCAATTTTTCGGCGGCCCTTGAGGGACCCTCTCCTTTTCCAAAGATAGTTCTCTGTTCCATTTTTTGTCACTTCTGGTCTCTTCTTTGTGCTTAATTTTGGCCTCTTGACGGTCTCGTCCAGCGTTGGATCTGGACTCCTGTTTCTCTTGCTCCTGTTTGGTTTTTCTTATTCTTGTATTTTCTCTTGAGTCAGAGTGATGACCTCTTTGAATTGAATTTGGTTGGTAGTCAGTGCTTCTCTTTGATTCCCATTTCAATGGTTTCCCAAATTTCTCAGAGCCTTGACGCTCGACACTTTTCTCTTTTCCGTTTACGTGCTTTGACTCAGTCCGGGTAGAGGGAGTTGATCTGCTGTTTGTGACCATACTATGCACACCCGATATACAGCCCCATGACTTCCACGGCACCAAATAGAGGCGCATCAGATGGCATTACAGGGCTGGCCCCCGCCGCGGTAGCGACCGTCTATGGCCTCCGAGACTGTAATTAGTGTGCTTGACTGGTCTGGACCCCAAGGAGGCACCCAGCGGAAATTGTTGCAACAAGAAATCCTATGGATTGAACTTTTGGATGCGCTCAGCCCCCGCGGCATGAACACTGAGTTCGATCTTATGTGCTTCGTGTAACTCCAAGAGACTCGAGCCCAGTTGATTCATATATATTTTACTTATGATCCATATATGTTTTACTTATGTTCTTGTTGACATTTCTTTGTCCAATGCATCCACATCTAGTATGTACATTGCGTTGCTAATTTTCATGTTCATTCTACATTAGTGGCACTAATATTTTTATTTATCTTGTGTATGTTCTAATCAATCCATGCGTTAGTTTGCCTGACTCAACACTACAAGTTTCTCTTGTCCAGTGACTGTAGCCCTTCAGATCACACAGAGGGTGAGAGTCTGCTTACTATTCGCCTACCCATATAGTGCCCCTAGAGTCTTTTTGCCATTCCAGTGGCGTTTCTAGCCACATGAATTTTTGCCCCGGGTTGTGTCTCTTTGGCACTGCACCTTTTGTGCCGGCCCCCTTGCCCCGTTGGACTGTGTCCCTGTGTTGGCCTGCAGGATCTTCCTGCTTTTTTCCATTATTTACCTGGCCTGTCATTCCATTACTCTCAAGGTGGCCATTTTGTGGCTGTCCGTATTTACCCTCTAGCGCCATGGGGGCACCCCGCAGTTCCTTTGAGCTGTGGTTGTGCCCCCATGCGCGCTCGCGTACATGCCATACCTTTGATTGCACCTTGTGAGCACTCTGCGGTCCCATGTGGGCTGCGTTTATGCTCCCCTCCCATAGTTCGTCTGACTCGGGAGATTATCTCCTTTGAGTGTTCATCCCTCAGTGTGTGCCGCGTTGCCGTGGCTACTCAGCTCCACCTTTGCCCACTTCAAGATGGACGTCGTCCTGGTGAACCGCGCGCATGCGTGGGGTTGCCAGGACGACTCATAACGCCATACACCAGTCTGGACGCACGTTGCAGCGGCCGGACTCCACAGAGATCCTTGCACACTGAGGTACGTTTTTCACAGCACGCCCGTTTCTTTTTATTCCTGCTAGTATCCCTAGCTGATGCAGCTACTTTTCCACCAGATTACTCCTGGTCCGTCATTCGGCCCATTTTAAAGATGGACGTGCGTTGGTCCGAGAGGTTCTGTCACATCTCCCTGGACACGCTGGATCCTCTTTACTTACATCTCTGTCCATGGCGCGGCTCTGCCGTGCACATGGCTATCTGTCCCTTTACATGCAGTATCTCTTTTTCCACTATTCCGTATTGACCAGTAGCCTGTCCCCGCTGGGCTGGTTTCTGTTTCTGATATATGGGTCCTTTATGATCTTTATTTTAGATACTCTATTGGCCGCGTCCCATCTCGGCTCTGTCCTCTGGCTTTTCCACCAGTTGGCTGGCTTTTGACTGGACGCCTCGCTTCTGTTTCAGCAAGGTTAGTGTTTTCTATCCTCCCAATCACTTTAACAGACTCTATGAAATAAGACATTAGACTGATTAGTGCCTTTTCTCTACTACCCTACAGGGTCCATGTTATGAATATTGATGTGAAATAGGAACAGTGAAAGTTTATACCCTGAAGATGGTTCTTTGAACCGAAACGCGTCGGTCATCTCCCTTTTTCTAACATCCAAAAAAAAGGAGACTTTTCCACTGGAAGTTTATGCCGTTTTAAATTATTGATTCTGAATGTGTGAAGTGACACTTTTCTGTATTAATTCTTGTGACTGATTTACACAATGGCAGTCGTTGTAAGGCATTTCCTATGTTTGATACAAGTTCTGTACATTGTATGCTACATGAACTAATGTGCTCCCTATGGCTTTAATAGAGGACACTGTGTAAATTTGATCCTATCACTTCTAATAACTCGTTGGATTTGACAAATTAAAAATTCAAGAGTTAGCTCTATAATTCAGGCTCTGATTTATATGTACATTTTCTACTGAAGTTTCTAAATGTCATGTCTGTGAACTGATGAGGTATTGCTATTTACCTTTTGATACTAAATGTTTGAATGGAACCAGGTACTCCAGTACCCAGAAATGTGCCTATACGGCGCTAAAACTATTAGAGTTACTTACCTTAATAGAGGGATTTTCTTCCCTGAAGAGTGCATTTGGGCCTGCTCTGTAGCAATACACAGCTCTGGTTCTGCTCGAGGCACCCAGGGGGGGCCATGTGCCATGAACTTTCGGCACATCACTCCAGCATAATCCTTTGAATGTGGTCGGTATATCGCAATATCTAGCACCAGGTATATGGCGCATCTATCGCCTCCTTGGAGACATCATTAGCTGCACACCAACACCCCCACTACACTATGCTGACAGCACGCTATTAACAGGGTGCAGTGATGTCAAGATGACACATATGCTGAGCATGCTGTCTGAGGGTGGATTGGCCCATTGCACCACAGATCCGGAGGGTCACGAACTACAGCTCTCCTACACTACTGTCACTGAACACAGGGGCATCCAACATACACCAGGGGTACCTGATTCTGATAGCAGAGAAGACATCAACCCCATCAACACTCTGCTTCTTAGATCTGCCAGACGCCCCATAAAAATGTACATTCAGATGCAATTGCAAGCAATCCTGGGGGGAACTAAGCTTATTGGCCAGCAGATGCAGGAGGCCAACGCTACAGTCCAGGATATCAAGAGGGAGATTCAGGTCATTAACACACGGATGAAGGCCCAGGACGACAGGATTGCAGACAATGAACAACGATTAGCATGCTCGAAGATAACTATGAAACGGCAAATACAGATCTGGAGGGGCTTATCAGAGAGGTACATTGTCTGGGGGCCAAGATGGAGGATCAGGAGAACAGATCCTTGCGCAACAACCTTCGTCTGGTCGTCCTGCCAGAAATTGCTGCGGGTAGTGACCTGCAGAGCTTTATTTACTGTGTTCTACAGGGAAAATTACATCTGGAGAACCCCCAAACTTACATCATTGAGAGAGTTAACAGGGCCCCCATTCCCAAGCCACCACCAGGCAAGTGCCCAGGTACTATCACGATGCACCTGTTGAACTTCCAGAATAAGCTGGTCATACTCCAGGCCTAACGGGAGGCTGTAACCATTTGAGGGGAGAACACCACAAGATGCATATTCAATGACTATTCCCTTGAAGTGTCCAAACGCAGGAAGGACTTCAACCGGCTATTTGAGGCATTGAAAGGATCCGAACACAAACACCATCTCAAATTCCTGTCAGTATGGTCCATCCAATTGAACCGCCAATGGCACTCATTCGAAGACCCAGAGGAAGCATGATGCTTCTTAAAACGGAGAGATGTGATCACCACAGAATATATCGCTGTGGTTGAGCAGTCACAACTACCCGACGGGGAACAGACATAGCCCCGCGCACAACAGCAAACGTGATCTTGGGAAGGATGGAAGAAGGCGAGCAGGAAACTGAGGATTGGGTCGATGACAAGAGGATCCGGTGCGATAATGCTAGTGGGCTGCTCAATAGCAGTACGTGCTCCTTCACTGGGATGCCAAGTGTCGCATAACCTGAACATGTTGTCCTTCTGGGGCTGCTGAACACTTTGGCCCAGCAAATACAAGAAGTTGCAGCAATACTGCCCCCTGGCTGCTAGTGATGGAAAATGTCACACCGATCTGCAGGCTGAATCACTGAAATTCCTAAAACTGGTCTGCTGGGAAGGGCCCCTATGATGGGGCTCGTCACTCGGGGTAACTCATGATCCCTACTTGTCTGTTGCAGGGCTATGGCACTACTCTGGCACCATGGCTGCCATTCTTGACCTGGGAGTGCAAGCATGCAGGGATACGGGCGGCGGCAATGAGGTCGCCCCTGTCTGCTACCTTGCATTGGCTCTATTTTGCTTTCAGAGTCATGTTCTTAGATTTAAATGTTTAACTGTTTGGTTGGTTTTGGGGGGATGTTTGGGTAATGGGAGGGAAACGCTTGCCAAGATAAGCCTATGCTAAAAGCAGGGAGGCTAAGGCTGTGGTTTTGAGCGACGCAATGCTAAGTCCGCGCTTCTGAGTCCAAGAACCGAGGATCGGATCCTCTGTGGCAAAGCCCTCGCAGGACAAGGCCGTGGTGTTCAGCGACACAGGTGTGCAGAGGGACGCTGCCCAACTATAGGTAGCACCCAATGCTACATCCATGCTTCCGAGCCTTTAAGAATAGAGGATCAGACATTCTGCGGCAAAGCTCTCGCAGGACAAGGCTGCATTGTCGAGCAACACAAGGATTTGGCGGCGATGGGGTAGCGGCACAGATTTTGAGCACAGACGACTTCACCCTCCATTCTGCGGCCGCAAGGTAGGAAGGTGTGGGGAGGGAGAGTAGGATTGCTACACTCCACCAAACCCCTTGACCTTGCGCACCTATCCCATTCTCCCTCATGCACACGCATTGTTCCCCCTACAACTGTTCAACGCTTCCCCCCGCCCGTGCATCCGCCCTTCTCCCCTTCCTATGCTCACTCCCTTCGCAACTTAGGCCCCGCACCCCCTGCCTGCCGTGCATTCCCTCGCAACTTTGGCCCAGTCCCTCCCCGTCTTGGCACCCGCATCCCCTCGTAACCTGTCTCTGCTCCGCTGGCCTAGCGCATCCGTCTCTGCGTTGCTCCCCACGCACCTTCTCCCCATTCCCCCGACCTAGTGCATCCCTCTCATGTGTCACTCCCCACGTAACCTGTCCTTGCTCCCCCTACCTAGCGTATCCTTCCCAGCACTGCTCCCACGCATCTTCCCTGCTCACCTGGCCTACCGCACCTCTCTCTGCGCTGCTCCACACGCAACTTGTCCCTGCTCCCCCGGCCTTGCGCATCGTTCTCTGCGCTGCACCCATGCTACTTCCCGCGCCCATGGCCTAGCGCATCCTTCTCTGCGTTGCTCCACACGCAACTTGTCCCCGCTTCACTGGCCTTGCGCATCCTTCACAGCGTTGCTCCCCACGCAACCCAGACCTGGTTCCTTCCTCTTCAGGCTCCCCTGAGCCGCGTCCAGTGCATTGTTGCCTGGCAGTGTCTCGCATCCTACACCCTTACGTTCTGAGACGATTGTATTGTCATTCCACTGCATTGTATTCACTACTGTATTGTCATTCAACTTCACTGCCTGCATTTCCTCTTACTTCCATGTCTCCGTGGACTACCAGCGTTTGTCTTTTTTGTTTTGTTGGGTTACTATTGTATTTTATATGTGCTGCTTCGCTTGCTTTTCTCTTCTTCCCCTCTAGGGCCCCTTTGAATTCCAGATTTGTATTCTGTACTGTACTTGCATTCTCACGCCTTTGAGTTCCATTTTAGTGTACTTTTGTTGCTTGCACTGTTTTCTCCACTCATGCTAGGACCCAGAAAGGCTCTAGTGTTCTTGATCTAGTGTGGCTCTAGTGTGCTTACCTGCTGCCCCGCTTTGTTGTGTGACCCCCCCGACCCGCTGTGTGCCTCCCTCCTGTTTGCCTCAGTGTGTGACCCCCCCCTTGCTTGGGCTGACCCAGCTTACTCTCTGCACCCTCTATGGTGCTCTCCGTCTCCCCCATCTTCTCTAACTGCTATTCTATCGTCTATCCTATATGTCTCACTAAGTCTGGTAGGAAGAAGCTAAAAAAGGACATCCTGGTCTCCAACCCAGGCCTCCCTATCGTCGATGCCTACACCAGTGCTTCCTCCAGACAGACCCTCAACGACATCCTCTTTGTTGTTCCCTCTCCAGACCTATGGACCCCCCATATGGTCTCTGTTCTCTCTCTCCTTTTTCCTCCTCGCCCATTAATGGTGGCACCCAGTGGGAGGCCCTTCCGGCCCCCTTCAACACCTCCAAGTCCATCATTAATGTTTATCTAGATGGCACCGTCTTGGTCCAGGGCGCTCAGGCCAATCTCCTCCTTTTCGAATGACGCTTCCCGCGTCTTATAAACTTCCTTTCTTCTCTTGCTACTCCCATCTACCCTTCTCTGGCTACTCTGCCGCCTCCTTCTGCCTCCACCTCTAAGGCACCCTTCGCTGCTTCTTTGGCTGCTCACCTCTCTGCCACCCTCCGCTGTTTCTCTGGCCGCTCTGCCTTCTCTCTCCGCCACCTCTCCAGAACGCTCTTCTTCCTCTCCGACTACCCTGCCATCTCCTCTCCCTCCTCTGCCCATTCTCGGGCACCTCTAACACCTCTGCAGGGCATATCTCATGCCTGTACCCCTCCATGGAAGTCATGCAAAGGTGGAAATCTGTTCCACGTCGCTACTCTTCTCTTGCTCTGCAGTCAAACACTCCTTAAACATCTGCCGTCTCCTGTAAGAGCTTGATTTGGATGTACTCGGTCTCACCAAGACTTGGCTCTCGACCAGCTCCGTCACAAGTTTTGACACTCTCCTCCCTGATGGCTACAGGATCCTCTCCGAACCCAGAACCAACCGCCCTGGTGGGGGAGTAGTCCTGATCTTCCCTGAGTGGATCTCTGCTTCCATCATTGTTATGCAGGCCTACTCCTCCTTTGAATGACTAGTCTACAGGCTCTCCAGGCCTCACTCTCACTGTGGCCGCCAACTATAGGTCGCCTGGCCAGGTCGCCCTCTTCCTCTCTGAGTGGGCTGACCTCTCCTCCTCCCTCTTTGCCTCTACCTCTCAACTTCTCCTCAGAGACCTTAACATCCACTTGGATGCTGCTAGTCCCTTCTATGGGCTCTTTTGCAACCTCTGAGCGTCTCTCTCCCTCCTTCTATCCTTCCCTTCCTCTTCTACCCGCTGGCTTGACTCACTCTGCAGGGCACACCCTGCATGGTCTGATTTCGTCAGACCTCCCCCTCACCAACCCTCTCCCCTTGACAGACCATGTTCTTCTTTCATCTCTCACCTGCCGCTCTCTGCCCCTCAAGATAAGCCAACCCCAGCACTGCCAGCCACCTTCTCAGTCATCGGGCCCATGAAGCGTGTGTCAGTGGAGGCTTTCGCTGCTACTTTCCCTCTTCCTCCTACACCTTTCGCTAACTCACACTGACACAGCCCTTTCCAACCTTCATCTCTATCTCTAACACTCTTGATGTCCTTGCCCCTGTCATGAGGATCCGTTTGAAGCCCGCATCCAAGTGTAACTCTTGGTACGATTCTGACTTTGCCACCCTTCAGCACAAGCGTACGGTGGCTGAGAGGAAGTGGAGGGCATCAAGCACATCCTTTGACAAACTGGCCTGGGTCTCAGCAGCCTCTAACAACTCAGCCAAACCTTTCAAAATCTGCAAGGAGCTGGCCAATCCTGCTGCATTCTCTACCTCTCCTGTTCCCTCCAAGGCCCTTTGCACAGCTTTGGCATCTCATTTCACCACTAAAACTCTACCACTCCAGGCCCCCCTCTGGCAGTTTCTCCTCTGCCTTTATCCTGCTTCTCCCTGTTCACTCCCGACAATGTTTCTAGACAAGTCCAATCTATCAAACTCATCAAAGCAGGTGCTCCCCTGCTCCTCCCGAACCATTAAGGACCACATTGACACCCTTGCTTCAGCCTTGGCCGATTTCTGCAATCAGTCTTTTGCCACTGGAACCTTCCCCCTTCAGCACTCCCTTGTGCATCCCCTTCTTAAGAAGCCCTGTGCCAATCCTTCCTCTCCAGCAAACTATCACCCGATCTCCATCACTCCTTTCCTGGGCAAACTCCTGGAAAAGCTGGCCATCTCCCGGCTTAATCTAAATACTGACTCCGTTGGCGGTCTCCATGACCACCAGTATGGATTGAGAGCAGCCAGAAGCACAGAAACTGCTTTCCTGAACACCTGGGAAGATTTGCTCTCCAATTGTGACTCTCACCTTCCTTCTGTCCCGATTCTCCTTGATCTTTCCCCGCCTTTCCTCTTTCACTCAGGCGACCCACCCTGGGCCCTTGTCCTGCTGCCACCTGTGAGGCTAAGAACCTTGGGGTCATCTTCGACTCCACCCTCTCCTTCTCTCCTCACATCTGTGACGTCTCTAAGAAGTCACACTATCAGCTGCACCTACTCAGAGGTATTCTTCCTTTTCTCACTTCCCCCCCAAAAGCTCACTGTCTCCAGAGCCTGGTCCTCTCTAGGCTGGACTACTGCAACAGCCTCTTTCTAATTCTGCCTGCCAATACTTTTCGCCCTTTACAATTTATCCAGAACAGGACTGCGGGACTTGTCCTTGACCTCAAGCCCAGGGATCGTATCTCTCCAGCCCTGAAATCTCTCCACTGGCACCCTGTGGCTGTGAGATCAAGTTCAAGATCCTCTGCATCGTCCACAAGGCTTTAAGGAGGCCTGGGGACCACACTGCCTCCAACTTACTCTTCCTAAACATATTCCTTCTCAAGCCCTCTGCTCATCCACCTCTAGCTCTATGAGGGTCAGACGCTTCTACAGGCAGAAAGTGGGTGGTAGATCTCTGTTCTCCGCTGGGGCCTCCCTCTGGAATAGCCTCCCTGCCTCTCTCAAACTTGAGCAGGACCTAGTAAGGTTCTGGAAGCAACGCAAGACTTTCCTTTTTGCTTCCTCTTTCTCTCTCCCTTGCGGATGTCCCTATCTGCACATGTTGGAATGGCATGTCCCCTACTGGGGCCTGGAATATGGCCAAATATCTAGGGGTTTTGGATGACTACACTCACATGCATTACCCTCAATGGACAGGGTCTAGGATACCCCATAAAGCGGCGACGACTGCTAAATCTGCTGCACGAT
Organism: Ambystoma mexicanum; assembly: GCF_040938575.1. NCBI lineage: Eukaryota > Metazoa > Chordata > Amphibia > Caudata > Ambystomatidae > Ambystoma > Ambystoma mexicanum. The sequence continues at coordinate 493,558,269 of NC_090937.1, forward strand.
CTGCATGGGGACATCATATCCTACAAGAAACCCACTTAGATGCTCATGAATCAGCAAAACTGTGCAGAGGTTGGGTGGGGGCGGCAGTCCATTCTCCCTCGCACAGAAAGAGGGGTGTATCGATCCTGGTGCACCAGAGGGTCCCTATTAAAATACTCACTACAGAAACTGACAAGGAGAGCGATTTGTTCATTTACACAATCTACTCCATGGTCAGCTTATCACCCTCAAACATTTACGGCCCCATAATGGACACACCAGGTTCTTTCATCAATGTGTTGGCTACGTGCGCACGACTAATGGGCCTCCCGATACTGATTGGCGGGGGGGGGGGTGACTTGAACATAGCGATATAGCCAGAGATCGACCGACATAACCCCTTGCACTCAGGTAATGGACTTGCCCTGAAAAAAGAGCGAATGCTCTGGACCATTGTGTCGGACCTACAACTGGTGGCCGTTTTGAGACACCTACATGCACACACTAAGGGCTACACATTCTACTCTAACCACCACCAGAGCTACTCGCCAGCACTATGCTACATATGGTAGAATCTTGCTCAATCCTCCCCATGAGCCTTTATAATCATTCCCCAGCCTCATGCCTTTTACCATCCCAGATGCCCCAGTTAAAGCCCCCACCTGGAGCCTGAACCCAATGGTGCTGCATTACCCTGATCTGGTAGAGTCACTGGCGCAAGACCCGGGCAGGTTTTGGCAGGATAACCTAGTTGGAGGATTCAATAGTTTCATGTGTTGGGACCCTTTTAAAGGCTTTCATTAGAGGGCAATTCATCTTGCGTTGGGCATATAAAAAGAAATCTTGGGCCGCGGGGGAATCTTAACTCATGGCGGATCTCACGTTGGCCGACTGCACACACAAAGGCAATAGGGACAATCAGACATATGGCAAGATAGTAAAACTGCCATCGGAAATCACGCACATCACTGCGGCTAGGGCCCAGAAGGCCTTCGCCAAATGGGCAGTGCATCTGTACGCAGCAGGGTACAGGCCCCTTTGCATGCTCGCTCTAGCCCTTAAGTAGAAAAAGCAGAGTCAGCTCATTACATCCATCAGGGACGCCGACGGCAAGCTGCCCACTGGGGACCGAGCCATTAACAACGATTGGCAGAGTAGTATAGAGATCTTTATGCTGCCCCGCCGCACAGAGACACAGGACGAATCATTGCGTTTCTTAGCGACATTCATCTCCCAACACTCTGCCCTGTTGACCTTGATCTCTTGAATGCTCCGTTGGAGAACGAGACGGTCATAAGGGCCATACAGGGACTGACCTTGGGTAAAGCCGCCAGACCAGACAGCATTTTTGATGGTGTACTACAGGTGGTTCGGGCAGAGGGTTGATGCAGTGCTTGTTGGATTTGAAGGGGGCTCCGCTTTCACTGCTGGCCTTGGCTATGGTGTTTAGGTAGTAGTTGGCCTTGGCAGTGTTGATCATTCGCCTGCGTGTAACACAGAATTGCTTGAGCAGGGCGAGGTCAGATGCGCTGCAGGCTTTTTGCCAATTCCTTTTTTGTTTTCTGATGATTTGTTTGTTGTGGTTGACTTCGAGTGTACCAGGGTGCTGAATGTTCAGGCTTGTGAGTGTGCCATTTTACTCGGGCATGGTGGTTGATATGGTTTATGAGGGTGGTGTTGAGTTCTTGAAGAAAAGCGAGTTGCAGTCCTTGTCCGTCAGAGGTACACCACCCCATGTGAGGTGGAGTTTGGGGAGGTCTTCTGTGGAAGCCTCCAATGGGAAGTTCTTGAAGGATCTGAAGGCTTGATTGCTTGGTTTCCAATGGGTTTGCTTGAGAGGTGTGGTGTGACTAATCTCAAAGGAGATTGCCATGTGGTCCGACCAGTCGAGCGAAATAGGACAGCTGAGATGAAAGGTGGGTTCTGTGGTGATGATGAGGGCGAGGACATTACCTTTCCTGTGATTTGTGAGGTTCAGTGTGTTGAGTAGACAATGGTGATCTTTCTTCATTGATTTGGTTGCTGAGTGGCCAAGGATGTTGAGGTCACTGAGGAAGATGTTGGCATGTGTGAGAGACATGGTGGTGACCAAGTCTATGAAGTCTTCGATGAAGGAGGTGTTGGGTTTGGGGGGTTCTATAGATGAGATGAAAAGTATCTGTGTCCATTGGGATGAGCGGAAAGTGGCAGGATAGGTTTTCAAAAGAGCAAATGGTGGCAACATCCAGTTGGTGCACGGCCATTATGGAGAGGCCTCTGCCGATCATGTTTTGATGGTCTCGTAGAATTCTGTAGCCGCTGGGGGTGAGGACATCTAGGATGTGGGTGGAGGTGGATGCTATCCAGGTGTCAGTAATGAAGACGGCATTCAAGTCATGTGTGGTGATGAGGTTGGCGATGTCAGCCGCATGGTTGATTGCTGAGTGAACATTGGCGAGCATCAATTTTCGTGTAATGGTGGATGGAGTGGTGATGGGGTGTATGGTGGCATGGGTGAGGTTGATGCGATGCAGTGTTCATGATGTTGCTGCTGAAGAGCGTGGTGGCGGTGAGTGGTGATGGTAGGAATGGGCTGTTGTGTGAGAGTAGTGAAAAATATTTGTTTTAAATATAACACCAGCAACTTAATCCAGGAAATTCCAGCAGGAAGGTTAAAGTTCCTTCATGCCAATTACCGGTCAGTGGTAGTGGTGGTAATTGCTGGTCCGGTGGCAACGCCGGTCCTGGTGGAGGATATGTGTCAAGCTGTCCACATGCATAACGCTTTGGATTAAAGCGCTATATAAAAACAAATACAAATAACTCTCCCAGATTTCACATTTCCCACATCTTCCCATGGCAGGCCTTCATAAATGGTTCCAGCAGCATTTCTTACTCTCTTTTATGACATCACTGTTCTAGAAGCATGCCAATATTATTCATCTTGGGGCAACAACAGAAGTAATTCCACTGCTTTCTATACTGGAGGTGTTGGGCACATTGCTCCGGTTGCAAGCACCTACAATTCTATACCATGCTTGTGCAAAGACACATGTATTACATCTTCGTCACTAGAATGATAATGCTAAGGTTACCCAATGTGTAAGGCTTATTTTGTCTTTTTTCTGTAGTGGATCTAAATTGAAAATAGTTGATCATACCTGATCTACCAAGATCTAACAAATGACATATTGTACAATTTTTCATTGGGAGCGGGGGGTGACTAGCTTATTATGGGTTAGCCCCCCTGTTATGAAGTCTCTTTGGTGGTAATAATAAAGCGGAGACTCAAGCACACAGACCTGCTGTGGAGTCATTGGGTTTGTTCCAGGTAGCTTTATTTACATAAGTACAAATGTACATCAATCCAGTTTCTCTTGTAAGTATATACAGTGACACAATAGACAGGACATAGTTACAGAGCAGACCCACTGGCCATCCTTCACACTCCAGCTCATGCCCCCAACTGACACTCTCAGAACATTCACTCACAGATCCACACAACATTCTCCTGAGCTGCATTCATGCATCAACATTCTAACAGCAAGCACTCCAGGGCAGTGACGTAACATGACAAGACTACATTACAACATCCCCCTTTCATACCCTGGGACAACCATCACACCATCTCCCTTTCACACCAGACTCAACCACAACATACCCTTTTTCACAACAGGAACCTTCTAACACAAAAACTCCTTCCGTCCAGACCCGCCACATCCACACACCGAGTCTGCCACACTCCGTCACAAACCAAACCAAAGGAACATCAATCATACACACAGGTGGGGAAAAGGAGGGAGCGGGGGGGAAAACACAGGTTGAAACACAGCGGATCAGGATGCTACGCATACAACGCAGCAGAGCCAACCAGAACCCATCCGTAAGAGTCCAAACAAACTAACATGCAGGGAGAGTGGTGTTGCCCATGCCAGGTACAACGAGTACAGAAGGGGTACGTTATCCACACTTCTTCCCCTCTCACACTCAAATTCAACCAACTCCCACTTGCTGCCCAACACGCATCCCACGGATCACGACCAGAATCAAAAGCAAACCAACTTCCGACCAATCCAGTATCAGACACATGCACACTGCCTCATTCACTCAGTGCAGACATCCGTATACGGGGACGATGGAACGAAGCACACACATACAGGTGCAACCTCTCAACAACAGGCGAGCACATTCATACTCACCCACGCCACGTACATCCTTAAACCAGTATACTCATGATTGCGTCAACCAAACCACAACACTACCAGACTCGCTCACAAAGAAACAACATATAAACATATATTGTGCTCCTGGCAGCACTGCAATTCTAACCTAAGCATCTCTTAACTAAGAAAAATAAAAAAAGTAACCAAAAAGGTACCATAAACATTTCTGTGCTAGGGGTGTCACGGTATTGGTTTTATGGCGGTATGATAACCTTCTTGCCAAATGACGGTATATCATGGTTATCGCGGTATAGCAGGTGGAGTTAACTAATCTTAAATATTTTCTTAAAGGTCATAAATTGTCAGCATTTTGAAGCTTGTTTCTGGACATTTTTAGCTGATCCTCCAGGAAGCTAAGGCGGCTGCAGATTTGGTCTTTCATGCCGCTCACTCGATCGCCTTGAATGAAAGAGCGACTAGTGGAAGTGTTAAAACGCACATTTTGAGCAATGAGCTTGCTGCTCAGTCACAGGTCATCACTCTGAAAATCGGCCTTGACATGCATTATTTTGGAACCACATGGCATGGGCATCATGACCCCTCTCTGCGATCAGTCATAAAAGTTTGTTTTGATAATGCTTTATCCCATTAAAGGGAGAAAACTCACTCATGTGAGGTCTGAAAGCCCATGTCATAGTTTTTCTTTTGTCAAAATGTCATAGTCAACACACACTCCCCGAAAGGTTGCATATTGATCAAATCACTAGAGCTTGTTTACCATGTGCCTGGTGTATTATAAAGCTCTGATGTTGGAGTCACCACTGGCCATGTAATCCTAACAGGACAGCGTTCAGTGGGCGCTGTTGATTTCTTTCTTGATTCTTGCAATACATGTTCATTTACCTTCTTAAAGATTGTGGCACAAAAACTTTTTGAAAATGACAAGTTAAAATACATATCGGCACAAATATGACCTAGGCCACCACATCACCACAGCCCCATCATTACCATTTTCCCCAGGACTGAGCGCATTAGGACCCTTGACATGGGAGTTGAGACGGAGGAATGCTTTCATGGGTGGTGTCACAAATTCAGGATAGACCTGAGAAATCTCTCACCCCCATTGCGCTGGATACTTCAAATAGAATGTAGAATCTGTTCTGCCTACTTGATTCCAGTGCCATATGCAGAAGGCAGGTGAAGGATCAAGAGAAGCAACAACTATAGTGCCAATGTGTAAATCTACATGGAGGACAGTGGGCGGGGGGGAAGTTTATATACTAGCACAAAGCACTGATAGGCCCAGTGTTCATACAGTCTACAGAGCTAATGTTTTTTGTGGACGTGCATCAGAAGGGCATCCAGTTCATTCCCCCCTTTGAATTCTGGGATGTGTAGTTCCCCATCTTTCAAATTGGTGGGAAAACTGCAAATCGGCTGATCTTTAAACCGACTCTACTGATCACAGAAAAAGAGAAGTCACAGCATCAAAGCTGCATTTACTAATGTGGCCTCACTTTCCCTATGCTCTCGTCATCCAGAATGCGCAGCACTTGCTTACTGCAGCCTTTCCAAATCAGATTGAAAAGCTCACTCAATAGCTGCAGGCCCTAAAACGGTATACCGGTATAAACAATATGACAGTTATTATAGTTCAATTAAGCTGCTCACTGTATCTATAACGGTATACCGTTACACCCCTATTCTGTGCACATTCCTAATTTATATTACTCAATACGCTAGCTGTTTTTACATTTCTCTCCTGTATATAACGTCCCTTGTATACACGTGTAAACTTGATACTTTTTTTTTTTCAACATTAACTTTTTTTTTTCTTTTTTTTAGTAGACTCACTTTCCAAAACCCAACCATTCTTGGTTGGTAAATCTCCACCCCGTGTACCTCCTTTATGAGCGTATGTGGTGTGCAACTATCTATCTGTTTGTGCGCACTCTTAAACCGTTTATATTGGTTATAGTGGAATCACTTACCTAAATTCCAATCTATCACCATCGCTCAGCTGATTGCACAACTAACTTTTGGCAATCAGGTGATTGAACTCCTAGGTCCAATCTATATCACAGCAATACACTAGATACCCGGCACTCCAACCAACCTACAACACATGCGGTGTGGTTGAATGATGACAACACATGGGGCCAAAACACTTATAACATTGTCACGCGACAACAGCCCACATTCAATTCCAGGGTATGTATTCCAAGCATCACAAACATTTTAAAAATGTTAAATTCACATACTGAAAACAATTCTTCTCCTTCATCACTGAGAAACTTAGCCTCCATTTATATACACTAAAACATAAGCAGTCACTTTCTGATTCGCAGAAATATTTCACTTGTAATTAAAATACAAGTCTTCATTTACATGTACTCACATTGTAAAAACAGCTCCTTACTATGAGTTCTGGCGTAAAACATGCCCGCACCCTTATTTATTCTATATGATATCACTATGAAAGTCCTATTTTAACCATCAACTGCAAAAAGAAAAACATTATTACTGATATCACATGCATTCTAAAACTAAAATCCATAAAAACTTAAATCCATGTGCTTTCAATATAAATGTATGTGTGTGATGCACTTCAATGACTTCCATGATAAACACATGTCCGCTTCATTCTGTTTATAAAAAAAAATATTTTTCCAGCTTTTCAAAAAAATTACATTATCCTACTTAGCTGATAATTCCACTATTATATCTCCAAACATTGTGGCACCGATATCCGGATCCATTGACAGTCACTTCATAAAACGAAATCATCACAGTTTCATACGCACACTGGTTCTTCCCTATACCAGCATTAGAGAGCCTCTAAGCCTCGCTGGGAAAACGTTTCCAAGCGTTCCCAATAGTGCGCGAAGTCATTAAAACGTATATTCCTTCCTTCTCACGTTGCGTATGTGAAAGTCATTTACAAGAGTGCTTTTTTTCCATAGTGCATTGCAAAACAAACGCAATGACGTTCCTTGGACTTTTCCAACATTCTGCTGCATCGCCATTACCCAGAGGACGTTCAACGTCGTCATCATTCACGCTCTGGCTTAGAAAGAGTAAGACCTCTGTGGGCCTCCTCACAGCAACGTCACTCCACATGCAGCATTTTTTTTAAAGAAGGCAAGTTCTATCCTGTATTGTAATACACATAGCTCTCAACTCACCCACTTTTGGCGGGTGTCACCCGCCTTGAAAGCAGATGAATCACCCGCCAAGTCCCTCATTCGCCCATTCAATTCTATGGGCCTCGCACCCGTTTTCACCCGTCTTGGTGACAAAAAAAGTTGGGAGCTATGAATACATGCGGTCAATGTTTGCCCAACAAAACCCAAATGATCCCGTTTATAAAACCTCCGGGAACTGTACACATTAATTGTCTTCTGCAAACGATAGCCAGAAATCACTGATTAAAGTTGTATTATTTAAACACACTGCACTTTTCCTTCCATAGACGCACTGGCCATTCTTTAGGTTATTGTTACCCATGTTTCTTGAAAAGTACATGGAGCACTGGCGCCATCTGCTAGATTATTGCGGGATCTGCGCCACAAAGTAATTGCAAGTCTATTTGTATTTCCAACTCTCATTCATTTATCCTTCAGCTGGGCTTGCGATAATCACAGCCGCCCTGTTGGGGGTCGCCTGCCAGGTCCATATGGCAGGCGACACAGGGGTGCTGCTTCCTCACAGCACATTGTTGGGGGTCGCCTGCCATGTCCATCCGGCAGGCGCCCCGGGGGTGCTGCTTCCTCACAGCACCCAAACAGGCCCAGCGCCTGTGGGAGTTTGGGGCCTACCGTGTCCATCCGGCAGGCCCCGCGGCGCTATGGGACACCAGCGCCATCGGGGTGGGGGCACAGCCTGCCAGGCTCCTGACCATGCGGACCTTGGCCACCGTCCTGGCAAAGGGGTCCCATGGCAACAGGACCTACAGGCCTGTGCCTCCACAGGTAGGCCTACCGCCTACATCAATAAGTGAGACACGGACTCAGACCAACCTCTCATGGAGTCTGCAGCCGTTCTGTCTCACGTGCCTGCAGGGGCTCCTTTTATTAGCTTGGGCCATGACGCAGTCATGGCCCATCTTAAAGGGGCAATACACGTGAGGACAAACACATCCCCTTAAAGGGGCAACACACCCAGGCGGGTCCCACGTAACACTCCTCCTTTTTCATAATGAACAAACAAACAGTGCTGAAACATCCAGGCATCCCGCCTGTTACAAAACACTAACATGCTTGTTGGTTTAGAACTTGTGGAGTGGGCAAATGATGAGATTTGCCACCGCCACCTACTCAGCTTGCTCACACCACTAAAGACCTAACATATTAGCCCATTTCTAAACACACTCCACAGGTGACATTCGTTGCAGGTAAGCTGCTAGAGGAACATCGGCAGTTCTACCACAGTTTACAAAACCCTTTATTAACCTGGGGCTCGAAACGATAACCTACACAAACAAACACCATGGTTGTCTACCGGTATTGCATGCACACCTCGCAACTGTGGGAGCACAGCCTCACCCGATTATTCTCGCCTGAGACCCCTTAAAGCATGTAGTTACTATGCAGGTTCACAGCATCAAACACAAGATTACTGAGTCCTCTTTAAACAACAGCGGGGCAGCAGGAAACCAGTCCATCTCCCATCAGTGTCCGTTCAGGAGTCACTTCCCAAGTTCAGGTCCATCGATGGTGTAGTTCACAGCCGGCAAAGCCGCACCTAGCGGGTACCAGGAGCCACATCGGCATAGTCACTTGATGTTCAGAGCAGAGTAGCGCGCCGCGGGTCACAGGGCATCCAGGCTGCTCCGTGTGCTGTTGATTTATTACGGAGCGACATGGCATCACTCACCCCTTTTTTGTCGGCGATGCTCCCCCGATCTGGCACACCTCTTTCCTCCAGGGGCACAGAAGGGCGCACAAGCACTCGTCATGAGGTGCAACCCATTTCCCGACTAAGGCCCTGATTCTTAGTTGGCACACCTCTTTCCTCCAGGGGCACAGAAGGGCGCACAAGCACTCGTCATGAGCTGCAACCCATTTCTCGACTAATGCCCTGATTCTTAGTTTTATGGTCCAAGGCTGCCTGGTCACTTGGTCACACCCAGGGTGTCGACTGAACTCAGGGGTCCAGCAGGTATCCTCCCCACAGCCTGTCGAGCTTGTCCCTTCGAGGGCATAGTATGCAGGGTGTCATTAATGACAGGCAGCCAGATTGTCCTCCGTGGCAGTCAGTCAGTGCCACTAAGATGATAGGCAGAGTGGATTATGTTCCGACGGCACTGTTCGGGGATATGATCACCTCCATGTTGTCGGGCATTCCTTCCGACCGATGTAGCAGGGTACCGGGTCTTGTTCTGCTGCCAACGCTGCATCCCCTGCAGCACCTCATGGACGGTGCCGTTAGTGCGGTGTACAGTGCACACAATGTCCAACGTCGTGGCTGGGGCCTTAGTATACGAGGGTGGACGCCCCGCTATGAAGGTGGTGTGGACCCCATGGGGGCTGGTGCTGTCGCTCTGCTTTGTGTCTGGTGCACTCACCGCCTGGGATTTTTTTCCAATGGAGCGCCCTTTCGATGCAAAGAGCTCCAACGGGAAGCATGCATTCTCTTCTCTCATGCTCCTTCCAGAGCACCGTGGCTTCTCGACAGCAGCAGCCCAGAATCTTCATTGAGGCACGTTGGGCAACGTGGCCCTCTCCGGGTATTGCCTCTCGTGTGTGTCTGGCAGTAGACAGAGGCACGGGTACTGCTTTAGCCGATCTTTGTAGGTGTGCTCCGACCATAAGGGAGACACAAACCCCTGCCTGGGCAGCGCAGGAACATTGCTGACGTGGAGAGGAGAACTCTGGGCTAGTAATCTCACAGCATGTCACTGCCTCCTGGCCCGGGATCCCACTGAGGCCTCTGATGGCACAGCTCCAACACAAGATTGCTTGGTTGTTCTCCTCGGCAATCACTGCGGGGGCCATGTTCGCACTTTCGCCTCCCCGACCCTGTAGAGCTGCTGGGATTTACATCTATCTGTGGCCCCGGATCTTGAAGGAAGCGGGTTCTTTCTTGTGCCGCTCGGATCCAGAGCTTTCTCACCTCCAGCCTGACCCGGGCTGACACAGAGTATCAGGCACCTTTCAGTTCTGACATAGAGCGCATCAAACTGTACCTCTGGGCGGCGTGGAATCGCCCTGCCAGCAGCCTGAACGTTTAGTGAACCGCAAGTGTTTGCTTCTTTTTATGTCTCACCGCCTGGAACTGTTGGGGGCGGTTACTCTGCCCAGGGCACCTCGCGGCAGGCTGGCTGAGGTGGGACAGGTGGGCGCTCCACAGCGGCACTCGGTCTCACTGCTTCGGCTGGGGGCAGTCTATATTTCCCACTGGACGTTCTTATTTCTTTCCTTTCTTTTTCTCTTGGCATAGCACCGCGGGACGGGGCGTGGGCTAGATCCCCCCCCCTTTTTGGCCGCACGAGCACCCTCCTTTCAGAGGGCCGCGGCCTTTTGCGGGGCAATGCGTCTCTCCTCACGGGCGGATGTTTGTTCCCTGCCCGCAGCTGCACTATTTCCACAGCAGGGTTTGCGGGCAGGCTGCCCCCTGGCCACACGAGGACCCCCATACAGAGGGCCGCAGCCAGGGAGGACCCACCATCAGGGATCTTCTTCCCCCTTACGGCGGGCCCAGCATCAGCTCGTGCGGCTGATGCCACTTTCCTTTGTTGCCGACTTTTTTTTTTTTCTCTCTGGGCCCGGTTGATATTGGGCCCGCCTCAGCTGTTTTGTACGCGGGAGATGCCGCCGCTTCGTGCGGGGGGGGCAGCGTCTCCCTGCCACGGCCAGGGGGTCCGCCCGGCATCTTAATGTGGCTGACGCCGCTCCCGGTTCGGGGCCGCCTCTTCTCTCTTCGGGACTGTGAGGTGGGGCAGCTCACGCGGCCACCGCCGCACATCCCCCTCCACACGGGGTGGAGGCAGCAGCTCCTCCTCCCAGGGCCACCTCTCATGGTTATGGGACAGCGTCGCGTCTCCCCGTCTCCCTCGGGAGACGGGCCGGCAGCTCGCCGTCCTTTGCCCTTGCGGGCCCCGTTGTTGCTGGGCCCCGCCTCCGCCTCTCTTTTTTTTTTTATTTTTATTTTTCTCTGCAGCGCGTCCCACCACAGCCCCTTAGGTGGGGGTGGGGCAGCGCCTTCACCTCGCAGCGGATACGCCGCCGGCATGGCCGCTCCCGTGGGGGATGGGCCGCTCCCCTTTGTTGCGGCCGGAGGCCGCCAAACATCGTATTACGGCTCCGGCCGCCAGTACTTCTCGGGGCTTCCCCCCTTCCGCGCTCGTTGGTTCTCCACACAGGGGGGGCAGGCAGCAATCACCGCAGCTGGCGCCTCTCCTTTCCGTGGGAGGTGGGGGCAGCTTCCTCCCTTCATGCGGGCCCTGACAGCGTCGGGCCCGCCTCACCTCCACTTCTTCTGGGCTCGCGGGCCCGTTCTCCTCGTCGCCATTGTTGGGGGTCGCCTGCCAGGTCCATATGGCAGGCGACACAGGGGTGCTGCTTCCTCACAGCACATTGTTGGGGGTCGCCTGCCATGTCCATCCGGCAGGCGCCCCGGGGGTGCTGCTTCCTCACAGCACCCAAACAGGCCCAGCGCCTGTGGGAGTTTGGGGCCTACCGTGTCCATCCGGCAGGCCCCGCGGCGCTATGGGACACCAGCGCCATCGGGGTGGGGGCACAGCCTGCCAGGCTCCTGACCATGCGGACCTTGGCCACCGTCCTGGCAAAGGGGTCCCATGGCAACAGGACCTGCAGGCCTGTGCCTCCACAGGTAGGCCTACCGCCTACATCAATAAGTGAGACACGGACTCAGACCAACCTCTCATGGAGTCTGCAGCCGTTCTGTCTCACGTGCCTGCAGGGGCTCCTTTTATTAGCTTGGGCCATGACGCAGTCATGGCCCATCTTAAAGGGGCAATACACGTGAGGACAAACACATCCCCTTAAAGGGGCAACACACCCAGGCGGGTCCCACGTAACACGCCCCAAGTTTCATTTTAATACGGATTCCTGGGCATAGCTACTCCTTGCCCACTAGGTCTCTGGGGAATTTCCTGTTGTTGGGGCCTCCCTCCCAGAGCCTAAATGTCATTTTAATGTTTATAGCTGGGCAGGATGGATTTACATTACATCACAGCGCAGGGGGAACGGTGGGTCACTATAGCTGCTTCCCCCCTCCCACAGCTCTCCTTACTTATTTTCCGATGCTGTAGATTCATTCTTTTTGTAGCATATGGTCTGTCCTGTGGTTTGCTCCTATCATTTGATCATCTCAGGGTTCTTTCTGTTTGAACCTCGTTGCCAATTGTTATGAAGTCTCTTTGGTGGTAATAAAAAAGCTGAGACTCAGGCCAACAGACCTGCTGTGGAGTCATTGGGTTTGTTCCAGGTAGCTTTATTTACATAAGTACAAATGTACATCAATCCAGTTTCTCTTGTAAGTACATGAAAAACGGAAAAATAGTCCAGAGAAAAATATGTATAAAGGGGTATCAAAATTTATTTGAAATTATACAAGAATTTAAAAATAGAAAATTAATCACACATTATTAAACACTATTATAACTTTCAACATAGCAAGACAGCAGCAAAATGTGCCTGGAATAGGCTAACATCTAGACTCACTTTCCATTCATGGTGCAACATTCAAACACGACTCAACACTCAGTGACATACATCCAAAATGCTAAAACACAAAAGGAACAAACTAAAAACATACAAGGAGGGAAAATTCATAGCTACTCCCCACAGAGACATTCATTATTTTTGTATTTATAAAAACACGCAATAGAATTTATTAGAGCACAATCGATTGTAAAGGTGGATCACAATGAGAAGATACGAAGGTCACATCCCTTTAAGGTGTTTTTCTCGAGCGGTTTCGACGTGAGGTGTTGGTTTACAAAACGTCTTGATCAGGAGGAAGATGTAACCATACTGGTAGGCAACCAGCTGCTGTAGAAAACAAGGGAAAGAGATGGGACAACCAACCAACAGGGCTTCAAGCTGTATCCTTGTGGGGGAATCTCTGTTTAGCTCAAAGATGTCCAATGCTTCACATACTGGATGGGGGTGGACAGAGCAGAGTCTGTCAGGGTGACCAAACCAGTGGGCTGCAACGTGTCTGGAAACGTGCGGTCTCAAGGAGAGACGACAATGTTTGGCTCTTCTAGCTGCGACGAAAAGTGCCTAAAACGCCTCTTGTAAGTATATACAGTCACACAGTAGACAGGAGAAAGGACATAGTTACAGAGCCGACCCACCGGCCATCCTTCACACTCCAGCTCAGGCCCCCAACTGACACTCTCAGAACATTCACTCACAGATCCACACAACATTCTCCTGAGCTGCATTCATGCATCAACATTCTAACAGCAAGCACTCCGCCAGTGACATAACATGACAAGACTACATTACAACACCCCCCCTATAAATAATTGCTTAGAACTCCTGTTCTGTAGCTGATCTAACAGTAAAAATGGTTGATCTTACCGGATCTAACGAATATGCATTGAAATTAATAACTTTTGCCACCAGATTTAGTTGAGGAGAGCAGTCCCTCCACCTCCTTTGCAGCCAAATATTTCAGCACCTGTGTGTGATCCAACAAAATAAATGCCTGATCATATCAGATCTAATTTATATCTATCTAACCAATGACATTGATTTTTGTTAATTATTTGGTTGAGGGGGGCTAACTAGCTGACTATGGGTTAGCCCCCCTCCAAATGCTTAGGACTCCTGTTCTGTAGCGGATCCAACGTTGAAAATGGTTATTATACCGGATATAACGAAGATCTAACAAATGACATACATGTTGGTCCATTTTTTGATTGGGGGGTGCCAGCTACGGGATAGCCTCCCCCACTAAAGAATTGCTCATAACTCCTGTTCTGTAGCAGAGCAGACGTCAAAAATGGTTGACCAAACCCCAGATCTAACATAGATCTAACAAAACCGATCATTTTTTGTAAAAGATCATGAAAAGGGGGAGCTAACCCGGGTAAGGTTGATTATGGCAGGGTTCCCACAGTAATAAATATTCCACCACGAACCACAACGGAACTGTCACCCTTTTATTCCAGATTTTCTGCCTAAATGCGCTCACACTTAACTAACGCACATGAATGACCAATCCTACTCAGCCTTGCCCGGTCCACCTTTCCATTATCCCTCTTGCCACCCTAAATGCCCCCTGCCATCTCCTTTTGACCCTGCTGCACAGCTTCTTAACTGCTTCACCTAACCTAGCAGGGATGCACTCTTCTCCCTCGGTCCTTTACCAGTATTGCTGCAGTGTGGACACGCCTTCTCTCGCCATAGGAATGAAAGAGGAGCTCCACGTGGAACCCTGGCTTGTATTTCTAGGTCTGATTTTATTTGTGTAAACACTCTACTAGCAGCTTGGTACCACGATGGGCGCTAATAACTATAATTGCTGCCTTGGCCCATACCTGCAAACATCATCCGTTCCATTTGGGACGCAAAGACACTAGTCCAGTCCTGGATTAAACTTTGCATTCCGGGACTGTACAAGTTCCAGAATGCAAATTTAGACCCTGGACTGGACTCATGTCTTCCAAATGGAATAGATAATGTTGGCATGCAGGGTTGGCCGTTAACTGCCCTTAGCTCTTGCGACGGCCAATCCGACCTGCCAAGGTAGCAATTAAAGCAAAATGGTATCATCATGCAGTAATTTGCAACGCGTGGGAACTTCTTTCTGACTTTAATTTTTTAATTACAGGAGCAAGACATACAAAAAACCAACTTACAGTAAACTCCTGGCACGCCATGCTGTTGTCAAGTTTAACCAGATCATTCTTGGAGGTCTGCACTGCCACGTTTTTTCATTGCCCACTCTTCACATTGCCTGAAAGATAGTTGGGATATATTCATGTTAATTGTATATTGTAGCAACATTAGCACACCTAGTTCTAAATCCCTTTCAAATCACAGTATAGTTGGCGCATTGCCCTTTAAGAATGGGGTCAAAAACAGTGCCAATATGGCCAAAGCTGTCCCTTTGCTTCACTCAGATGACTCGCCCCCTGGTTCCCTATTTACAACAGAGTAATGCAATTAGGCAAGAGCAAGGAAATAGAAAAGAAGAGTGGTTTGAATGGATGAGACGAAGAGTATGTAAATTATCTCAAAGTAGCTAGTAGTAGTACGTGATGGTATTCTTGCACCCACACAGGATCTAGGAGATTTAAAGTAGAAAGGAAATGTGAAGATGACTTCTGCCACAGTCAGTGAGGTTTAGGGAAATATGTTTTTCACTACTGTCTGTCCAAACACAACATCTGCCAATGAACTAGTGACAAGGATGTGTGCATTTCAGTAGCTGTTGTATGGACCTTCGACAGAAGCTCCATAAATAAATGAGGTTGAACGTAAATGGGTAGAGTTTTAGAGGGAGTGCCAAGGTTGGAAATGGCGCGACCGCCTATATGTGACAAGCAGTATTTTGGAATAGACAGAAGACCAACATTAGTACAGCAAATGGATTGAGAGAAGGAGTAGTGCTTATGGTTTGGCGCTGAGTAAGCTAGGACATTGTCTAGTGATGGCACAAAAGTTGATGCAGAGAGTTTTTAAAGGAAATCTCCGTTTTGCAAGAAGAAACAGTGGTGTTTGGCAAAGCACGGGGAAATACGAGTGCAGTGATCGACCCCAAGGATTAGCTCGGCCACAAAGTTCGAGGGCCTAAAGACATTTAACACAATAGACAGATGTCAATCTGGGTGTGATTAAATAAGAGGAGAGGCAACAGTTGTATCTGCGGAAGGTGCGATAAAATGGAAGCTCTGACGAAGGAGACAAACGAAAGGAGGACGTAATCAGATTAAGTTGAGGGGTGGAAGAGAGGATACATCAGATCGGAACGCAACATTTTTTATGTTAAAAACAGAGATGGGACAGGTTGAAAAAGAGGGGAGTCAGAGGTCAGTGTCGCAAGAGGCACCAGACCTACCAAAGTTGTCGACCTCAGTCTTGTCCATATAAAGGCAAAGGTAGTTCAGTTGGCAGGCATCCAATGTACAGTGTCAGAGTGGTAGGACCGAAATCAAATTGGGGCATCAACTAGCTGCATGTCCAGACAGATTGGCATCTGGGTGTTGTCAGCGTAGGTGCAGAATGAATAGTCAAAAGGAGGTAACAAGACAGTCCAGCAGCCGAACATAGATACTGAAAAGACTTTGGGACATACAGCAAGTAGCCTTGTGGAACACCACAGGAGAGAGGCCACAAAGAGGAGAAGGGTTGGAGGGCAACGGAGTGAGATCCATCATAGCCTTTAATATCTCATCTTCTTGTTGGGTTAGGGAATACACTTCACTGCAAGAACAGTGGCACCATGAATCCAATCAATAGGACAGTCAAATGGAATGTGAGGTGGTAACGGCTTCGCTTGTTTCTTACCAAAGACATCTAGGTATTCCCTATACTCCAATGGGACAGAGTCCATGGAATGTAGGGATAAAACTCAACGGTGGGTATCCCAAATACCAAAGCAATACAATGAGTTATCAGGGCATGGATTTTCACCCAAGACACTGTTTATCAATGGTCTTAAGAGAACACCAGCTCAGAGGTTTCCCAACTGATGCGCGGTTAATGAGTGTGTAGCCATGGAATCCAAAGTATAACTCCAAAATAGTGTGGGCAAGATAAGATCTGTGCATATGGTTTTACTGTGCCTTTGTGTTACCATTAGGATATCATATGTCTGGTCCACCATCATTGTGCCAGTGGCTAAAGCAGTCCCATTAACAGCTATTACTGTTTGGGGATGTTCATTATACATTATTTGAAAGCCATACGATTTCGCATACTAAATATCTATATAGTTTCCTGTAGCCCTCGAATCTAATTTCGCATAGTTGATATGGGGCCAGAAGGTCACAGCCCTCTCCCTACTAGTCAATAGGTTACACTTGGCAGATACCTGGAGGGAGTGCCATCCCGACGCTCGGGAGTATTCATATTTCTCCACTCCACATGGCCTCCACACCAGACTGGACTATGTTTTTATAAGCGATGAGCACCTTCCACAGATAGAAGAAGCCCAATATCTGGGCAGAACCATTTCGGACCACTCACCCCTCCTGGTGGGCTGGAATCACACTGGCCCCAGACCTCCTATCCCAATGTGGAGAATGCCGATAGATGCCCTGGGAGACCCGGCATTTAGGGAGGACCTACACGAATTCATAGAAAACTTCATAGAAAGAAACACTGGGAGCGTAGACCGCCTAAGCACAATGTGGGACGCCCTGAAAGTAGTGACGAGAGGAGAAATAATAGCAAAAGCAGGGGGCATCAGGAGACAACTTAGGGGTGAACTGGCCCACTGGGAGCGGGAAATAGAACAACTGGAAGCAGCCCCGGTCGACACGGAACACAGGGAAGACAACCTCAGAGCACTTAGAACTAATTCCACCTCGGCATGGAATAGGCTCGCCAAATTTGATTATGCCACCAAAACCAATCGTATACACACGGAGGCTGACAAACCAGGCAGAATGCTTGCCTGGCTCTGCAAAAAAGAACACCCCAGGCACACTATTACAGGATTACACACCGAAGAGGGGGAGGTGGTACAAACACAACAAGCTATTAACGAAACGTTTAAGGGCTTCTATGAACACCTTTACTCACATGATGACCAGGTCCCCCTAGAAAAAATCACGGACACCCTTGAAGAGATAGGACTCCCCAGGATGCCCCCAGAGCAGTCAGAGGCCCTAGACACAGAAATCACAACTGAGGAAATCACGGACGCTATTAGATCACTAGCCACTTGCAAGACCCCTGGGAGCGATGGCCTACCCACAGAGTTTTACAAGACGTATGAGCCCACACTAACGCCCCTGCTACATGAGGTCTTTCTCGAAGCATATGAGACAGGGATACTACCCGATAGCATGAGAGAGACCCTCCTGATCCCGATTATCAAGCCTAATAAACCCCCCGATAGATGCGACTCTTATCGCCCGATAGCAATGCTTAATTACGACGCGAAAATTCTGACAACAGTATTAGCAAATAGACTGGCCAGAATTATAGGGGAATTAGTACATGAGGACCAATGCGGATTCATACCTGCCCGAAACACAACCATGAATTTGCGCCGAGTGCAACATGTCATCGCCCAAACTGGGGATGGCACAGAAGCGTTCGCATTGTTATCCCTAGACGCCATCAAGGCGTTCGATTCGATCTTTTGGGAATGGCTATTGGCGGTTCTGGAGGGGTTTGGTTTTGGCCCTAGGTTCATAAGGTGGATCAAGATACTCTACACGAAGCCTAGAGCCAGAGTAAAAACTGGGAAGCATGTATCGGAGGTCTGGAACATATGCAGAGGGACCAGACAGGGCTGCCCCCTTTCCCCCATGCTCTACGTACTGGGCCTGGAACCCATTGCAATCTATTTTCGAAAGCAATTTTTTGATGCTGGGATCCGACTGGGAGACACTGACCACATCATTTCTCTCTATGCGGATGATGTCCTATTATTTGTCAAGGACCCATATTATAATGTGCCCACGATGCTGGAGGTCCTAGATAATTTTGCGAAGGTCTCTGGAATAAAATTCAGCAGAGCCAAATCCTGCCTCTTCCCCCTGGCACGTCTTAAGGGAAAAGAACCATCGGAGCTTCCTTTGGTGGGAATAAGGTGGGAACACACCTCGTTCAAATACTTGGGCATACACATAATGCATTCCCCGGAACAAATGCATGAGCGCAACACTAAAGCTGCTCTCCCGGCCCTGAGGAAATCCATGGCCTTCTGGGCGAAACTCCCCCTATCCATGATGGGCAGGGCCTCCATAACTAAAATGATTGTCCTTCCCAGATTCCTGTACGGATTTCAAAACGTACACTTCTACATCAAAGCGCCCTTCTTTCGCCTATTGGAAACTATCCTGAGAGACTTCCTGTGGGGGAAGGGAAGACGAAAGATAGCGCTTGCCACGTTGTCACTACCGTACACTCAAGGGGGAATCCAACTTCCAAACTTCGAAAAGTACTTCCTAGCAGCGCAGCTTGGCTTTGTCACCAAGTGGCTAGCAGACGATGCCACATCGGAGACGCCACTCCTGCAGCCGCTGGTCTCCCCGTTATACTTGAAAGAACTTCCCTGGGCCCCCACCCATTTGATAAGAAATTCCCCCCTATTGGTCTCGCTTGGACGCAAAATCTGGCATAGGGCAGAATCCCTCGCACACGTCAGACACCAGTACTCCCCAAACATACCGCTTATCTCAGACCTATGCAATTCTCCTGCAGATCTGCAACACCTCAGGCACTGGGAACAGAAGGGGATTTACTCATGGGGGGACTTGTACATGGAGGGGGAATTCATGGAATTCGAAACACTTCAAGAACAAAATGATGTCCACACTGGCCAGTTTCTATGGTACCAGAAACTTAGATCCACGGCACGCGCCAGATGGTCGACATGGCCGGAGGAACCGGACACGAACCCCCTGATCACATTGCTATACGAACTAGGAGAGGGAGGGAGACCAGTGTCACAGATCTACAGCCACTTAAACGACACCCCCAATCCACGCAGTGCTGGGCTAAAATCCAAATGGGAAGCAGACATAGGTCGAGAGTTAACAGACTGTGAATGGGAAAGGGCCCTCATATTTCCTAAAACAGTATCCAGAAACCATAGATTTAGGCAAATACAATTGAACCTTCTACATCGTACATACCTAACCCCATTCAGGCTTGCCAAGCTCCATAATACTCAGAGCTCCAGATGCCCCTGGTGCGAAATGGACAATGCGGACCTGTTCCACATGTTCTGGCGGTGTGCCAAGACACACTCACTGTGGTCCTTCATACAGCAGACAAGCGAAACTCTGGGGCTGACCAGATATGAATGGACTCCTAAGGAGTGCCTACTCGGCACATACCCCAGACCAGCAAAACTAAAACACCTCATTAGATTAATGGACATTATGAGCATTCTGGCTAAGAGGACAATTGCAATGTCCTGGAAGAAACCATCGGGACCACAACCAAAAATCTGGCACAGAGAACTGAAACGATGGGTGCGAGCTGAAACGAAAGCTTGGGAAGAAAGTGTAGCCAGATCCACGGATGCATCGAGTATGACCCTAGATGCCTGGAGAGGGCTTACAGACCCCCTGTTTTACCCCTCTGATGATAAGCCCCCATGAATCACCACAAGCATGCAGTAGAAGGCCCCGAGGACAGGAGCAGAGTCCTCGAGAAAGTCCAGCCATACCTTCATGTGAACCCTCCTAAAGGAAGTCCCCTCACCTCCTGTAAATCCTGACCCTCCCTGAGCCCCACTTGGTACCGACCCCTCAAGAAGCAGACACCTGGAGATAGTTAAAGTTTCTATGTTAAGTTGTTAAGTTATAAATGTTAATAACCTGAGCCGCAATCTGATTTACTGCTTGATAACAGATTTGACAATTTTTCTGTGCTTGTAACAAATAA
Source organism: Ambystoma mexicanum (assembly GCF_040938575.1). Classification (NCBI taxonomy): domain Eukaryota; kingdom Metazoa; phylum Chordata; class Amphibia; order Caudata; family Ambystomatidae; genus Ambystoma; species Ambystoma mexicanum. The sequence continues at coordinate 493,578,940 of NC_090937.1, forward strand.
CAAATGCCAATAAACAGATTTAAAAATAATGGGGCCAGAAGGTAACAAACTCATTCAGGCAGCTCCCTCTAAAGACAAGTTTTGGCGTTTCCCCATTTCGTAACGGGCCATGTGAGCACGTGGTCAGAGGCCTCTCAACATAAACACATATTGGCAACTCTTCTAGGTTCAGGCTCTGCTTGCATCAAGGGGCCACTGTTTCCCACCTCCCTGCCCTCCCCCCTGGTTGCTTGTAGATTCTGTGAGAGGTCAGAAATGTGAGGCGGACAACTTTGTAAAGGGTTTTCAGAAAATGTCATTTTATTAACTTAAAAAGGATTTGGTAAATGCCTCACTTTCCCTACCCTAAAGAGATTTTCCCTGCCGCTCTAAATAACTGAAGGAAACACTCTAACCAAAGGAATCTGTCCCTCACACTTACACATACAATAAACACAGGAAGGAAATGTCTGGCAATTCAAAATATAACAAAACCACAGTTATATCAAACAAACTTTGTTTCTCTTTGTAACATGTTAATGTTCCCTTCCCCAGATTCAAAGCAGGAATTTTGTATACAAAGTTCAAATTAGGAAGATTCCGATGTGTAACAGTTCTGGAAAACAATGTCTTCTTGCTTCCACAAGTCTTTCAATGGAACTTCCCAATAGTTTCAACAGAAATAACAAATCTGTGTTTTCCACTGATAATAAAAAGTTGAACACACTCTTCATTGGAACCAAAAAACCTCTACAGTTCCTTAATAGAAACAGAAATCAGGATGGTGCAACAAAGATTTACATTATAAGGTAGTGGCTTTAACACTTCTTCACAGTCTTTAACCACAGCACAGTACTGTTGTATTTTCCACCTGGTCCACTGATCTGTCAGTCTAACTCCACAAGGTCTTTCGGCCTGGTATACTCGCCTGCCAGGACGAGAAACTTCTAACTCTTTGGCAACAACTTAAACTCTTTAGACTTTCAACAACTTCAAAGGAAAACGCGTCTTCTGTAAAGATATGAACCACATTAGTGCGGTTTATGCCACATGAAACGCAGATTATGCGTCTCTCCTTCTGAATGTTGGCTATCAGGATGGCAGCCCTTCTGAAACAATAAGGTCTTGGATTTTCAACTATTTCAATAATAACAATTTCAGTCTGGGCATTTTTTATTGGGTGAAATACACTGAGGTTACTGGTTTCACCCTTGGTGTTTGCCACCTGCGAAGCAGATTCCACTCCTCTCCTCCTGAAAATTGGCTATCTGGAGGGCAGCTCTTCTGCCACACTTGCTTCCGAACTTTTGCCTCAAATTATATTTTGATAATGGCCTTTTATCGCCCTTGCTCTTCTTGGGTCTGGGCAATGCCTGTTTGGATCTTTCTTAATTATTGCCTTTTCCTTTTGCTGACAACAGGATCTACAATTGTTCTTCTTAACCGCCCTATTTGGGTTGGGGCAATATTGGTTGTTGTAAAGGACTCTTCCTATTGCCTTCTTTTGGCTTTCGCAATAGTGTTTATCATCACCGAAATTACAATTGCCCCGATGTTCCTATTCTACCACCTTAGCTGATAAGCCTTATTTTGGTATGCAAGGTTAGGCCCAATTCTCCACTTTTACCTCTTAACATTAGTTTGGTATTCAAGTACAGGTCGTAGGTGATCACTGAGCGTTCCGGGGTCATACTCAACTAGTGAACTTACAGAGTGCTGAATACGTATCCGTTCGCTCTCCTGCTCTCTACAGTTTACAACGGTTCGGGGGAAGAGCGCTCCTCGCTCCCGGAGTGCTCAGGTGCTCACCTGCCACCGGAGCACACTTCACTTCGGGGAAAGCGTTTAAGAATCAGGCGGCCTGCCGCATAGCCTCTGCATAAGAGTTCTTCAGGGGGAAGCTTTCTGTGACAACGCGCCACGAAATCTCTGCAGACAATGCTTGAGGGCAGAGACCCTCATGAAACCAGCATCCGCCCTACAGCACTCAGTGGTTCTTGCATCTCTGCTGCCCCTCAATCTCGGCTGCTGCTGCAACGTGGAGTCATGAACAGTACTCCACCAGCTGCTCCTACTGCTAGTACTACTACTACAACCACTGCTTCTACTGCTCCTTCTGGCCTGCACCTAAGGAGGCTCTTTATACTCCTTAGTCCCTCTGAGGTGTGGGACGCTGAAATCATTAGGCTGCGCCTTGCAGTCCAATGCCTCCAGGTATTTCCTCCTCGTCCCAGTACTTTGGGCATTGTGGGACTTGAAGTTCCCAATGTCACCATTAGTTTATTTTCCTTCCACATAATTTTTAAATGAATTAACTTCACTTCTATGTTCAATCATGGCTTCAGGAGGATCTTTAAATAGAGTCGATGATGGTTTTGAAATCAAAGGAATACTAGTTCCATTAAAATCTGAGTTCGACATGTTTTGGCGTTCACATTTAATTTCTTCTTCCAGACTACAGTAGTTCCTATCATTATGAATATGAACAACTAAATGATGGTGAACTTTGTGTCTAGTAAATGACTCATTAGGACAAGCTTCACCACTCACCTGGTGAATACTTTCAGAACAAGTAATCTTACTTTGACAACAAGCCATTACAGATTCTGGCATCACTGACATCTCTTCCTTCCAGGGATACAAATACTGTGTTTCACCCAATGGAGTTCTCCCACTCCCTTGGGGCCCTTCTCCTCCCAGGTGATACTCCCGGCCAATACCAAGGCTCAGGTAGTGGCTGCCTTCCCCTGGCCACCTGGGAGGAGACTTTAGGTAGGGTCTATGTGAGGACTCTGCAGGATTCATCACAATTCCTTAGTGCCAAATTGCCCCCCCCCTGTTAGCGCCCCACTCCATTGATTCTCCACTTACCTAACCATGTCCTTCTTCCTATGATTGTACAGCGCTCCGTTGCTTGCTGAAGTTAGTTCTGCGTGCAATAAATACCCCCTCTCATAAGAGGCCCCTAACAAACCCAATTTACATAGGCTCAGATTCTGAACCCACAGACGACATACCAGTCTCTAGTTTAAAGGCGTGGAGATGGGGTTGCTTCCATTCTCCACACCTTGCGGAAAGCCGCGCATCCACTTGCAGGACCAGGCTTAAGAGCTCCTGGAACCCTGAACGAAGGACATGGCTCATTGCTAAAGCATCCTTGAGTTTCTCAGAAAGACGCCTATAAACAGCTGCAGCCTTCTAATTTTCTGGCCATGTTGCTTCCGCTGTCAACTAGCTGAAGTGGGCCAAGTAGGGCAATAGATTGGATGTTCCTTGAGTAGTTGCAATAGTTCAAGATCAGTGGCTTGGGCCTCATCAGGTAACAGAAACCTGATTGACGTTAGGAGGGCATTAGAGACATACAGTACTGGGTCATTTGCCTAAGGCAAGGGATCAGCCCAGGTTGCTGCTGTCCCCCACCCCCCTCTGAATGTGATAATGCAAACGCTGCCTTTGTTGTAGCATCAGGAAAGGCAGTAGGGCGGCACAGGACCTATAATTTATTCAACAAATGTTCTGTACCTTTTTGAGTCTTGTGGTGGGCCAGAAATAGGACACAGACAACAATATTGTTTTTTAAAACCCGTAGGGTTAAATAAAGCAAATTAAAAGCCACCACCTAGCCCTCTGGCTACGATTGGGTTCCCCATCTACAAAATAAAACACAAAAAGGTGCTCGTCAGGATGTCTTACATACCACAACGCTGTCCTCAGTCCAAACCTAAGCTACCTAAAGTGGCCCTAGTATTCTAAAAAGGACATTTCTAGAGATGAATCCTCTGGCTTGGTTTGCTGTTGGATGGTGCTTGAACCTCTCCAAACAAATGTCTTTTGATAAAAATGCTTTCCTCAACTTCTAGGTTTCAGCTTCTTGCCAGAGTTTCAACAAAATCATAATGTTCCAATACAAACGGAATTGCAGGCTCCTCTGGACTTTTCATGTATTGCTTTCTTTCCCAGTTTTAGCAGAGCAGTAAGAAGTTCCTGTATGAGCAACGAGAATACCCTTATGGGTTTTCCCAGGCGTGGTTTCCCTCAGTGTATACAAACCACAAAATAAATAAAATGTTCCTCCAAGGCTTTAGCAAATCTCAGTCTCACCAGATCTTAAAGGTTCTTGGTCCTTTAAATTCAAATCCAATGGGTGAATTCCTGGGTCCTTCCGCACACTCTGGACAACCTTTACAAGTGCACTTCGCACTTCTTTTACTAAGCTTTGTAGTGTTGAAGATAGTTCTATTAGCCTCTTTGAGTCTCCCCTTCGGATCACTTTACTTTCTGGTTTGTGGTACTTTCTGGCGGGCTCCTGTGGATTCTGATACACAGCCTTAAAGTTATTTAGCTCATCTAAATAGCTCCGATGATCGGCTCAGACCTCTGGCTTTTGACCATGCATCTCCTTAGGGCGGATCTAGCCCTTTCAGCCAAACCCCTTTCTCAGGCCTTCTCCTGCTCTGCTTGGTTTCCATCCACTTCTTGTGTATAAACTTCTGGCTCTCTGCCCTTGGGATACTTCTTTCAGGCCCATTTTCTAGGGGTTCCTTTAGTCGTGAGGGATATTGGTTCCCTTTCATTAGGTACCAGGCAGGTGTCTTCACTGGGCCCGTCGAGCCTTTGGACTACAGAATTCGGAGCTTCCTGCGGGTCGCAACACAGCTCTACCGCCCTTGTCCCGCTATAGCTCACATACTGCATACCTGTTGTGCCGCGGTCTTCTGCCCTGGTAGGGGCAGTCGATCCATCTGCAGTGGACTCCTTCTCGGGACGCTAGTTCCTTGTTTTCACCGGCAGGTGACTTTTCTCCGTCATGCCGGTCTTTCACCTTGGTGGCGGTGGGGTCGTTCTCTGGTAGAGGGCAGGGAGCTTTGCCACTCCAGCACTCTTAGGCCCGGCAGCATTGCGCAGTCTCTCCACACACCACGTACCAGCTGTGGTCCTGCCTCCAGGCTGTGTTGGTCCAGTGCAGCAGTAATGACCGCTGTGCGGGTCTTTCCTCCTGCTGACTGAGTTAACGGCAGCTCATCTTTTCCTCCAGGCAATGGTATCATCCTTTTTATGTGATTTCCTGAAATGGGAGTCATGGCGCCATGGGCCCTGTGATTTTATCTTCGGAGGGCTCATCATTCACACCAAGCATGAGGAAATGTCCCATTCTATCAACATGATTCTCTAGGGGAGATCTTATCACCTTGAAGAATGGGAGTCCTTGTCCCCCAAGGGCGAGTCCCTCCCAGTGAGATCCCGCTTGCCTAAACCTCTAGGGAAGGTTTTGCGTAGCAACTCATGTCCTTAGTCCCAGAGGAGGCAGCTCCCACTTGAGTGAAGGGACACATTACCTGGATTCGTCACAGTCTCCAAAAAAAGCGTTCTGGTGGAGCCAACGGGACTGGAGTGGACAATATGAGTGGTACAACCGTGGCGGCAGGGGCTGCTTGCTGGGAAATTGCGACAGCTCAAGTGAATTCTTCATCTGGGGAAGGGGAGGGATATTACTTTGAATTAAATCTATTATCTGATGTATGGAGGCATGGGCCACTGCCATCTCAGAACAAAATTTGTTATGGCTTAGATGAGGGCAGCCATGAGATCTGCTCCGTGTCCATATTCTCTCATGGGAATTAAATAGGGCTTCGCAACCGGTCAGGAACAATGAGGGTTTCTCAGGGACTCCTACGAGGAGGGTGACTTTAGCCCCCGTGGGACGCATAGACATGCTGTGCAACAGGCTCTGGAGAAAAGGCGGTAGATTTATCACCTGGCAATTCCTTCCCAGGCTGTAAGGAAAATAGATTAGACAATGTTAATGGATTGGCCCACCCCCAGGCTTTGTCCCATAGATTTGTCCCTACTTGTTCACAGGGTGGTAACACCTATGAAGCAGTGCTCCCACAATGAGTTGAATCAGTGCATAGACCAGAGAACAGCCAATCGTCAAGTTGCCAAAACGGACAGAACAGATGATGTTGGTTAACGTTCACAGGGACCTGCCCCAGGCTGCGCAAGGGTGTAAACTAAGAACAGAGTTCAGGGAGTCACCATAGAATATCCTCTTCTACCGCAGTTTGTCTTTTTGATGGGTGTAGAGCGGGATCAGTGGAATTATACAGTAGTTTCAGATAGTCAGAAAACACCAGTTCTTAATGTTTCAAACGCTATACAAAATCAAAAACCAGTGACAGACAGGGACGCAGCCAAAACAAGAAGTGCCAAATCAGTTGGTAAGTTCCAAAATCCCAAATCCAAAGAGCCAAGTGTGACATGGTCACAGGTACAGACCTGTCAAGAGGAGGAGGGAGCCCGAACCGGAACCACCACCTGGGTGCCCAAGCAAGTGTGGTCAGGCCCGCTCCTACTTAACTAAAAAGGGCACAGTGGGCTTGTCACAGGAACCACAACACCAGAGCATGGTGGTACACCAAGGGCAGGGACCGCGCTGCAGCAGACTGCAGCACCGGGGTGCAATGAGCAGCACAATACCAGCTTCAAGGAGGTGCCAAGCCCCCCTAAGTACCCAGTAGAACCTAAATATCTTTTTTTTTTTAGGAACCTACAGCTATTGCAACGGCTGAATTAAGTTCAATAAACACCTTTGAACTGTCAGACAGCATGACCGTGGTTATTTGTGGCGCATACCCCATCACATAACCCACAGACCCAAAAAACAAATAGCCAGTGGTCAGTTACACAGGATAGCAAGAACGAGTAATGCTACAGACAGGTGTAGAAAATGGGAGGACTGCTTGTTGAGTAGTGCTGGACGGTATTTCTTGCCGATATTCATAGGGAAATGCAGGTGCTTCAGGTAGCAGTATTATGGGGTGTGCAATGTGGAGTCATGACATCACATGCGACGTTGCATTCTTGGGCAATGTACTTTCGGCGGAGGCAGCATTATATGAGTCGCTGACCTGCTTATGCGTGGCTTGCGACACTACATGTCTTTACAACTGCATCTTCTGCTCCGCGTTATACTAGGAAGATTGAACTCCCCAAGGTACTGCTCCTCTTCAGTCTCAAGGCGCCTTATAAAACTTTGACAGATTTTACTCGCCCATTTCCCCGGAATCTTCACCCTAGATGGTTTGGATTATGGCTTGAAATCCTTTATTCCTAACCGCATGCGTCAACAGGCTACATGGCCCATTTCCATGCTCATAAAATGTTATATTCCCAAGGACTGACATTGATGTACTCAAGACCAGGGGAGCGCAGGGGACATGTCGGATGAGAAGTTGTGTATAACTCAATTGATGTCTATTGCAATGAAAAACAAGGAGTTCACTTGGATTGAACCCATGTTGAAAGCAATATTCAACATTAAGAGTGACCCATCTTCTAACTAGCAGCAAATGAGTTATGAGTCATCTATATATTCAGGGAATTCCTGTGGTTTCAACAATATTCCGAAATGGCTTGCACAGTTTACTCCTACACAAAAGCCAAAAATGTTATTACTACAGGAAACCTTGAAGACTGAAGAGCTTCTGATTTATGGTTATCGTACACACTATTCACACGCACTTAAAAGGTAAAGAAGGGAGACCTACTGGAGGAATTGCAATTAATAATAGTATTGAACGTGTATCAAAACTTGTTTACATATCAAACAGTGTAATGGCAGTTGGTATTACTCTCGAAGCGAGCAAACAAACCATTGTTATTGGTTAATCTTTATTGGAATCCTCAAGAAATAGAAATAGGTGAAATGTTCAAAGAAGTCTATCATTGTCTTGAAATTCCACTTGAAAGTGAGTATTATGTTGACATTATTTTAGGTGGGGATTTTAACTCTTATTGTTTCGATTCTACAACAAGACGCAATGAAGATGCAACAAACCTATCAATGGATACAATTTATGGAAGACTGGGGACTGTGTTTTGTTAGATGTGAAGAAAATAATGTGAAATACACTTGGTCTAGAGGCTCATTAACGTCACTGATAGATTATTTGTACGTGCCTTATTCGCTAGCTCAAATAATCAAACCAGTGATAATACACGATATCACTCAGTGACCATGCACTCAGAGAATTGTGTATTGACATTCAGTATTCACTACACAAGGTTGACGAATTGATGCAACTAACTGAAAGCGATCGTCCCAATATATCCCTTAGGTGGAGCAATGCTGTGACCAATAAGTTAGCCAATTTTGTTGAGCGTAAGTCTGCGAAAGTTTATGATCTAATATCTGGTGTAGGTTTAAGTCTTAACAACAAAGAATCTATTATGTCTTCAATTGTAAAGAGCTCACTACAAGAACTCATGGTTAAACAGAATAAATAGCACGTATTGTCGACCAATCAATTTGATTACAAAGTAATGCTTGCAAAGCGAATAAGGAACCGTGCATTGGGACTATTGAAAAATGAGAATTTAACAACCTCTCTATATTTAATTAAAAACGTGCTATTTTAGAATTTAAGAACAAAATGAGAGGTATTAAGATCGCTGCCTATAATCAAGAGAACCATGATCTTGTAAGAGCACTATGTAGACATGATTCGCAAAACACATATGGGCAACCCTTAGATAATCTAAACCCACTCTGAAGAAGGTGACTTCTAAGATAATTCCCGCTGAAGAGTGGGAATTGTACATAACTAAAAAATATGGCATACCATTGCGCTTTGAGAATTGCACCTTTGAAATTAACTTAGGCAGGGATGACAACAGAATTAATTGGTCAGTACAAGATATCGATGGGCAATTGGACGGCTAAATCATTCAAAAGCTGCAGGGCCTGATGGTATCCTCCATGTGCCTATAATAGTATCGATATGACAAATGCATTTGACTCTGTCATTCGTAATATCCTGTGGAGGAAAATGTCTGACCTTGGTATTCCTCAATGGATGATATATTGGGTGATCCAACTGCATATCAAAACCTCATACACAGTCAGACTGACAACTGAAGGTGCTCTAACTAAATCTGTGCCAACATTTTTCGGGGTAAAGCAAGGATGCAATCTAGCCATGTTGCTTTTTAATTTGTACCTAATTGGTATAGATGCACTGTGGCTGGACCCCAGGGTGTTCGCAGCAAGATGTGGTCAGCTAAAGCTACATTGGTTGACCTTCGCTGACGACATCATTTTATTAGATTCGACACCTTCAGGTATCCAAGGTAAACTCGAACTGTTTGAAAAGTTTGCATATGAACATAATTTTTAAGACCCAATCCTATAAAAACTGTTATGATGGCTTTTGGTACCGCGAACAAAATTAAGCGATATAGTTTGAAACTAAATGAAATTTGCATACTTCCTATAGATGAGATGACATATATTGGGTACACTGTTTCAATATTTGCATCAGTAGAGTTATGGCTCAAAAAGGCTAAAGTTAAAAACTAGGCCCCTTTTGAGACATATGAAATTTATTTTTGCTAAGTATTGCAAATTTTCTCTGCAACTGCTGCTTTTGTTCCTAAATCTAAAGGCTGAGCTGGTTATATTGTATGCCCTTGATATTTGCCTGTATGATTTGGATAAAGAGCTTGATGTGATGCAGGGTTGTTTGTTGAAATCTGCATTACGGCTTTCCCTTGCCATTTCTAATTGCATAATAAGACATGAATTTGCTTTGATATCACTTTCATGTAAAAAGAAATGGCGAGATCTAACCAATTATGCAAAGCTGTTAGACTCCATGAAGAACTCCCTATATCAGGATTTCAATGTGATTATAAATGGGTAACCAAAAGGCTCTATGAGGCAGTTTGATAAAAGAATGAACAGGGTCCTCACTGAATTACAGTTAAATCCAGAGGCTCTATGCCAAAGACCAGTTTATGTATAAAAAAAAAAAGAACTATTTGAATTGGATTGGAGACGCACGTTGAATGCTATGAAATGTTATTCCACATACACAGAGTACGCAATGTTCACACAGAAGAGGGTCCTTCGTGGGACCTATGTAGCAATGTTCCCCTGTTACAATGCACATTCATTCTATATGCGTTTTAGATTAAATCAATATCGGACGAGGGAACGTACCAAACATTGGGCTAATCCTTCCTGTGATAGAAATGATTGCTCGTTTCGTTCTCCTGAGTGTGTGGAAATGAAAAAAACTCTTAAAACATCTTGTACTTGAATGTCGACATTTCAGGGAAGCTACAACGACTCACTTGATGAAGTTTGTAAATATTGATTTTGCTGATGCACTCGAATTCTTATGGAACAGGCTCATGGTGGGAACGCATAATCCTCCGTTTTTTGCATTGGTAAGTTTTTTGAAGTTAATTGAAGAGGAATTGGAAATACACAACTTAGGTTAAGAATATACCTTAATAGAACGAAAAGTGCAATTACGCTGATGCTTGTTCATAGTATTTGGATGAAACAACGATTTTTTTGGGGTGCCAATGCTAGTTAATAGTATTTGGAGGAAATAATGATTTTAATGCAAGTTTTTTTTTAACGGTGTTTTAGGACTAAATGTATATTTTAATTGTAAATGATTGATGTGAAATTTTTTTTAAAGGTTTTTTTAAACCAAATACAATAAACAAAAAAAACCACCCACAAAAAATGTTCTATTCATTTGCAAGATCATCTCTGCCACCTGATTGGTCGGTAGTGAAGTAAACTGCCCTAAAACAGCGACAAGTGTTCTTTATTAAGGTCCAAGAGCTCTTCTAAATATTCTGCAACTCAAGACTTCAGAATTCTCTGCTCATCTGGGATTCAGCAAGGCCTCTCCGTTGATTGGACTCGGGTGCAAGCTTAATTAGTTCTCCCAGAGCACTGTCTTCATGGTGTCAGATTTATTCTGTATCATTTGCATGATATGGTTCCCGTTAACCGGATCTCTGCGCATAAACTCCTCCAGCCACCATGTCCCCCTCTCCCTCCGTCCCCAATGCTCTAGAATGACAGGGGCATGGTCTGAACGAAAGGTAATGTGTGTTGCCATAACTTTATTAAGAAAGAAGAGGAAGACCTTGTCAATCCGGGAAAAGGACCTGCGGACATGCAAATAATATTTATACCCACTGCCCGCTTGGGTATGTGGCGAAGTGAAAACATTGATTTCAACACATTAACCTAGGTATGGTATCCCCAGGTCCACAACTGCCGCTAACAGCAGCTGTCAGCAGTAACATATCCCCAGGCATATGCCATTCACTTTGGGATAAACAAGCCAGAAAGAACTACATATTCCATAATTCTCCTCTTTAGCAAAAACTGGACTGGATCCTGGTCAGTTCCAGTCAGATCTCTTAAGTCAGGAAAAATGCTGGAAAATACTTCCCTGGGCCAAACGGCTGAAAGCATGTCAACAAACCAACAAGAAAGCAACAACACCTCCCATAATCCTGCTTTCCCAATGAAGGAAAACACGCATTGGACTTGCAAAACACGCTTACAGATTCAGGATCGGGAAGATAATGGTGAAGCCATGGGTGACACACAGGAGTGTTGTCTACCCACCAAAGGGGGTAGTCTTGGGGAAATACATATTTCTCACCCATTTGATGCCTAAAGTGGCAGCAGTAAGTCCAGTCTTCACCCATACAGTTAACGGACCCACATACAAAGCCCCACTTCCTTACCACACTATCAGGAATACTGGAGAGGAGAGAACTTGTGTCCCTCACAACTGCCAGCACAAGGGAGACGATCACCTGCAGCTGCAGCCTTTATAAAACCAAAGGAAAAGATACCAGCTCTGCACCGAACAAAGGAGAAAAGTTTTTTCCAAACTCCGCCCCCGCCTCCCATTTAGAGTAATGCTTAGAACAATACCCAGAGTTGTTTGACACAGGTCACCAAAACTAAAATTCAGAGAAGAGAAACTCCCCAACCTTAGAGAGAGGAGCAAACCAGCAATAAACAGATGAAGTCAGATCCAGGAAGGCGGTTTTTCCATTTAAAGACTTCCCACATTAATTGAGGACTACAAAGCTCTGGTGCCTGCAAAGAGCGGGCAGTTGACACCTCTAGCCAAATCAGCGGGAAGCTAGTCAGCCCTAGCACTGTAAGGGCTAGCTCCCATGATGCGTAGAAGGGAGTTTTGAAGTACAGAGAAGGTAAGTTGTGGTGTTATGGACGAAGACGACTGCTGGGAGCAAAGAGGAAGGTTGTTGGGCTGGATCTAAGGCCTGGAGTGGAAGAACAGATTACAAGACGCAAAGCGGAGGGGAAGATTTCTGGGCAGATTGTAAGAGCTGGAGTGGAGTAGTACATTTTAACTTGTGAAGAAGAGAGGCTGTTTGCAAGACCTGGTGAAGAGATTGACTATAAAACCTGGAGACTGAAATCTGGAGACCAGAAATACAGAATAGGAAGGAGATTGAAGCAGAGACCAAAAAGACACATGAATAGAGACCTGGCCGCAGCTCAAGGAACGAAATCGGCAGAGGAAGTAAAGTCAGAGTAGGCTGGTGAGGGAAAGACAGGGAAGGTGAAGATATTGACCATGGGGAAGGCAGACCCAGAAAGGCCAGAGTCCCCGACAAGAGAAAGAAAGGGTGGAAGCGGCAAACGGCGAGAAGGAGGCCGTGCACAAAGGCAGCAGAGAATGAAGAAGACAGAAAAGTTGATGAGAAAGAGGAGGCGAAGATGAGGACTAACTCAGGAAGTAAAGTGTTGGATAACACGGTTACAAACTTCATTACACCTTAAATAAAAAGCACACACTAGAACAGAGGTCTGCACTTGTCGCGCTGCAGAGGATTTGGACTGTGAATCCCATGATCCTTCACCATTTACTAAGTGAGTTTTGTCCAAACGATCTTGCGAGACAGCAGGATTGTCAAAGTTCTCATCTTTCAAAATTGCAACCAATCTATTTTAACATTGAAATAACGGACCAACTGCAATTGCTCCTTAAAATGCATTTAACAGAAATCAGATCTTTGACGGCCGCAATATGAAAAGGCCTGTTTGTGGGCTAACAACGAGTACAAAGTTCTCGTCAAAGTAAATTACTTTCAGTGAGGGCATTTGGAGAATTGGCTTCAACTCAGTAAGTGAATGAGGAAGCATTAACATAAATTTTATCCGAAGGGAAAATAACCTTGAAGGGGTCTAGATGTCACAAGTTATTGGCAGTGGTAGATTATTCAGGAGGTGGTGATTATATTTTTGTGAATGCAAATGTGCCATTTGCTTAGAGAATTCATTTTTCACGTCAGTTTTTCAATTAATTGCACAGGATCTGAAGTAATGGTCATGCTAGAATGGTGTAACAGAATAGTGGTCATAATGTAAAGCTTGTGTCACCTTTGTAAAGGCTCCATCCTTCTGTTCTTTTCAGCACCAAGACCAGAGCACCACGTTCTTAGTTTTAGCAGAATGGACAAAACCTACTAACTTGACATTTAAGCGCAATGCGTCTCTTCCTCACTCTTCCCAACGGGAAGCGAGAATTAAACCGCTAATTTTCACCAACTGCAGATGATTCCATAGATGGGCTAGAAAGTGTGGTCTAGAAACTTGATTTTTATTTTGTTTCGATAGTTGTAAAAAAAAAAAGAATGAACTTTTTTCTGTTTTCCTCAGCATGGCACAAGTAGCTAATTGTGTTCTCCGAGTCATATATACATTTATTTTGCCCATGTTGTGCCCTACTTTATTTCTAAGTATAAAGCCACGCCCTTCGATAGACTACGTTTTAGCTACAGCTGAGCATGCTGTATTCTATTAGTTTAATGCATCTTTCTAGTATATTTTGACAGTTATCAAATATAAAACAGCATGCTGTGTCGGCTCCCGCGCAATCTTCGGTTGCTTACGCTGTTTCGCCTCCTAGGTGACGTGCGCCTCCGCACAACCCTAGACCCTGCAACCCTAATCCGGTCTTCCCTTGACCGGCTGCGTGTCCTTGCTTCCCCTGCGGGCCTTTACCCTCCTCCCGGTCCTTTCCCCTTCCCAGCCCCTTCCCTCATCCTTTGTTACTGCTCTGTGCACGGTTGCTTTTCTTCTTCTAGGTCCCTTTTGTTGACTGATCTGTTTTTTTGCATCGGCTATCCTCGACTGCTTTATACTTGTATTCCAGATGTTTTTCAATCTCCTCCTCTAGGTTCCCTCAAACATTTGTTCTGTTACTTAGCCCTCGTTCTGCCCGGTTGTTTCCACACATTGAACTGCCTCCACTCCTGTTGCGTTCCTTCTTTCCTTACAGGTTCCCTTGGTAGTTTTGCTCTGCTACTGGTTTTTGTTAGTCACGGCTGCTTGCTCGTTTGTCTTCTCCTAACGTTGTGCCACATCGTTCCGATTGCCTACTTGTTCACCCTTCCTTCCATCTAAGTCCATCTTAAATTGTATTTTATTAGCCTATTTTTATTCTCTGTCTTGTTTTTCTTGTCCTGTCTGCTTGCGCCCCTCCTCTTGGTGCCCATCCCTAGTGTCTCCTCCACCACCTTTGTTTCCCCTCCTCCATTCCCCCTTTCCGCTGCATCCTCTATGGTGCCCGCTCTCGCTCCTATCTTCTCCAAATGCTTTTCTATTGCCTTTCCTGTCCTTCTTACTAAGTCTGGTAAGAAGATGTTTAAGAGGGATATCCAGGTCTCGTCTACAACCCAGGCCTCCCCTCCATCGCTGATCCCTACACCCGCACTTCCTCCAGACAGACCCTCAAATACATCCTCTTGGTCGTTCCCTCGCCAAGGCCTATGGACTCCACATATGGTCTCTGTGCTCTCTCCTTTTTACTCCTCTCCCATTAATGGTGGCACCCGGTGGGAGGCCCTCCTCGCGCTCTACAACTCATCTAAGACCATCATTAATGTTTATCTAAATGGCAACATCTTGGTGCAAGGCCTTCAGGCCAACCTCCTCCTTTTTCATAGACGCTTTCCGCGCCTTATCAACTTCCTTTCTTCTGCTGCTATCCCTTCTCTGGTTACTCTGCCTCCTCCACCCTCTGCCACCTCTATGGTTTCCTCTATTTTTTTGCCACCCTGTTGCATCCCTCCTCTGCCACCTCTCTGGTGTCTTCATCCTTGGCTACCTTTCCCTCTCCTCCTTCCTCCTCTGCCCACCCTCGGGCTCCTTCTACACTCCTGCAGGACGTACCTCCGATCTGTACCCCTCTGCGGAAGTCTTTCAAAGGTGGCAACCTTCTCCACGTTGCCACACGCAACTCTTGCTCAGCTGTCAAACACTCCTCTGACATCTGCCGTCTCCTGGAAGAACTCGACCTTGATGTTCTCGGTCTGACCGAGACGTGGTTCACAGCCAGATCGGTCACGAGTTTTGACACTCTGGTCCCTGATGGCTACAAGATCATCTTTGCGCCCAGAACCAACCGTTCCAATGGGGGTGTAGCGTTGATCTTCCCAGAGTGGATCCTCTATCATTCCTATGCAGGACTCCTCCTTTGAATGCCTGGTCTGCAGCATCTCTCGCTCTCTCCTGGATGTTCTCCCACTGTGGCTACTATCTACTGGCTAGGTAACTTCCCCCTTTCCGAGTGGGCTGACCTCTCATACTCAACTTCTTCTCCGAGATAGCTTCCTAGCTTCCTTCCTTCCTTCCTGCCTTCCTTCCCTTTCGCCCAGAAGCTCACTGTCTCCAGAGCTCTGGTCCTCTCCAAGCTGGACCTCTGCAACAGCCTCTTTCTAAATCTACCTGCCTCTACTCTCCGTCCTCTACAACTCATACAGAACAAGACTGCAAGCATGGTCCTTGGCCTCAAGCCCAGGGATCGTATCTCTCCAGCACTGAAATCTCTTCATTGACTCCCAATGGCAGCAGGGATCAAGTTCAAGACCCTCTGCATTGTCCACAAGGCCTTCGGGGCCTGGGACCACAATACCTCAAATTCTCTCTACCTAAATATCTTTGAGCCCTCCACTCCTCCACCTCCAACTCTTTGAGGGTCAGTTGCTTCTCCAAGCAAAGGAGTTGGGGGCAGATCTCGTTCTTTCAGCCAGGGCCTCCCTCTGGAACAGCCTCCACGCCTCTCAAACTTGAGCAGAACCATCTCCGGTTTCGGAAGCACCTCAAGACCTTCCTCGGATTCCACCCTCTCTCTTCCTCTCGCTGCTGATCTCCTGTCTGATCCACGCATTGGTCACCCTCTGAATTCGGTTGCAAGTCCCTGCCTGTCCAGTTGCAACCCGCACTGCCTCTTGTTAGCCCCCCCCCCTGCACTTGTGGTCTGTATCCATGACCCTACAGCCCCCTCTCTTGCACTTATTAGCATCCCGTTGGCTGCACTTCCGAGCACCTGCACTTGAAACCTGTTGGCTGCACTCTGTTTCCTTTGTCTCTTGCACTGCTCCGCCCCCCACTCCTTATGCCCTTCTTCCCTCCCCCTTTTTCTGCGCGATCTGAATGTCACAAGGCCTAGTAAGATTTTTAGTTTGCCCCCCTCCTGTCTTGCCGCAATAAATGCCATATCTATATATATATATATATATATATATATATATATATATATATATATATATATATATATATAGAGAGAGAGAGAGAGAGAAAGAGAGAAAGAGAGAAAAAATACATTTAGGCCACAGAATGACGAGAAGATTTTTCTACAGGTCAAGCAGATTTGTCAAACTTCTAGTCCCTCTCGCAAATATATATTTCTTTTTAATTCCACACCCCTGCGTACCGTAAGGAATTGCTCTTGCCCCTGATCTTTTTTCTTCTTTGTATTATTTTTAGTTTATTTCTTTACATGGCATAATATCACATGTAAATACTAGAATGTGTGCTTGCCAATACACTAGGAAGCACAAAAACAAAATGAGCAATACATTGTGAATTTACGGATCCCCACCTTAGACATTAAAATAAAGTGGAATGTTGTCACTGCGTAAATATGACTAGGTGCAGATTGGTTGTTTAAAAACAAAAGAGGGATGATTCCTACGTTTTTTTCAATATGAAAACTTCCCATCATGATGCCTTTGTCACGGCCATATGTTACAGGCCCAACCGTTTTTCTTTGGCTGAAGGTGATGCGCTCAGGGTTGGTGTGCCAAGGCCATCGGCCTAACATTTTGTGAACTATAACAGTTCTAGCCAGATTGAACAAAGACAGGAAATGCCTGGTGGTGGAGTACCTACACCCTCTCGCCTGAGGTTGTGAAAAACGGAAGTTGTCCTATTCGTTGTCATAACCCTGAAGGAGATAACCATGTGTTACCTGGAACCATGGAAATGGAAGACGCATTCTCATGATAATTTAATGAACTCCTTTGTTATAAAGGAGGCAGGAATAGGGTGCCATAAGGCCCAAGTAGTCCTTCTCAAAGATTGGGCGGGAGTGGAGACGGGAGGTGAAATCGAGCTTCTTGAGGGGTATAACAAGAGCAGAACTGGGGAGCGGAGGGGATTGACTGGGTTTGGGTTAGGCTGTCAGTTTGTCTTGCGGGAACAGGCTGCCAATTAGACATTTTTTGCTGTTGATTTACGAACTCAAACTGCTGCTTTCACGTCTACAACAAGTAGAGTATGTGACAAGGCCAATATCTTGCCCTAGGCAAAAAAAGGGGAGAACGCCCAAAGACAGGTCAATCTATGACCCGACTGATAGTCAGAGATAAAACTCCTAGCTCCAGTACTGAATTGCTAGATTTCTTTTGTTTGCAGGCAGCTTTTTATGCATGCCATACCTTGGCAAAATGCTTGTCCATATTTTTTAATTCCTTGTAGAACATCTGCAGTCATGGCCACTTGAGCGACTGCACAGAAACCAGCACGGGAGGAAAGAAGAGATGGGCCACTGAAAGGAAACAATGGGGCTGCGCCGCAAATTAAGAGTGCTGGCAATAAGACTATGGCAGAGAAAAACTGCAGCCCAATCAAGCTGCATGGGGGAAGCAAGCATAGTTGCTGAAGGGAGCCTTCGAGCCCACATCCTAGGATGTATGTCCCCTGGACCACCAGAAAACCAGAAGGGCACAGGAACCACTCTCCCCGAAGACACCCCAAAGACACTTAACTCAAACCAAACTCAAATGAAGAAAGAAAATACAAAAATAAACATTGACCTGTTTTGGAAGCCATATTCACAATGCGGGAGGCGCAAGCATTGCACTCTATACACATACACCACCCAGGGAAAAGAACAGGCCAGATTGCCACAAGAAAACTGTCCAATTGCGGCAGAGGGAGATTTAAGCCGGGACAGGAAACCGGAAGTGAGGGTTATCCTGTTGAGGTCAGTATTGGAGGCGTAGGTGTACCAAGGGACCAACTGGAGGAAGGAGGAAGCAGTGGCTCGTGGGGGATATTTATGCAGCAGGTGAAGTATTGGTTTAGGAGTGAAAGTGGTACTGCGATGTGAGTGTGCATGTTTGTATGGCAATGGAGTAGAGTGAATTAGTTTAAGGAGAGAATGTTAAGTGGTTGGTACAGAGTGTAATGTGAAGGTATCATGATGCAAGATGCAGACAACAGATTCAAAGTTCAAAATAAAAGGGTTTATTAACTCAAATGTCAGGATAAAGGCCTACCTTACCCTATACCAAGGTGGGATTTCCCTACCTGAACAGAACTAAAGAAAGTCTGAGTCAGAAAGTTCAACTTAAAAGTCCGTCTGTGTCCAGAACCTATCCTTGCCCTCACAACTAAAGCTAAACAATGTGTAGGGAGGTCAACAATAAAAGAAATGGTGAACAACAAAATGTTCTGAGCTTCTTCCAGCTCCTAGCTTCCTTTTCAGCTCCCTGTCCCAAAGTTCAAGAAAGTTCCACAAAAGTCTCTGGATTACCTTTCTCAAGTTCAAAACATTTCCACATATCCTGAGGGTACCTTTCCCCAAGTTCAAGGCAACACAGTTCGACAGAAAAGAGTCTTGAGGGTTCTGTCCTCAAGACAACATTAAAGTTCATCCAGCCTCAGGATTCCCTTCCCCAAGTGCTCTTCAAGACTGCTAGCACCCTCTTTTCACAAGTGTTTTGTATTGGCTTCTCAGTGTTCTATGGGTCAAATGCTCTTAAAGATGTTTTCCACCTCTCCTCGTCTCTCGCTGCCTGTAATCTGTTCAACTTGCCAAACTCTGCTTGGCCTCCATCTTTCAATGTTTAAAACAACTCCAAAATCAGCAACTTTCCTTCTGGATAAGCTTAACAATTCAATCGGCTTACTTCCTCTTGGTTTGCTTTTACGAGGTCTTTAGCTTTCACAATTGTGGTTTCCCTGGTCTAGGAGCAGTGATCAGACCACACAGTGCACCCATTACAAAATGCGCAACCAGAAACCCTAGGCTCTTTGACCCACACAGGTTCTTCTATCTTTGCTCCTCTGTGGATGTTCACCCTCACTTGGCTTCTCCTCGTCAGCTTCTTGGCTTTGCCACACCATGTCACACAACCAGGGCCCGTCGTTGGCCATGCCACACTGTATTCAGGCATACAAGTTACCCTCGGTCTTGTCACACTGTATTCAGACACCAAAGTTCACTTTGTGGTTATTTTACTCCTTTACCACCTTGCACCCATGCTCCCTCGCAATCTTCCATTCTTGTTGCTTACTTTGCTTTCAAACAGACAATGTTTGCATTTCATATTCATTTGTCATCTTATCGTAACTTTCCTCAAAGGTTTCTTTCAGTGTGGTATTCAATATTCATTATGATTTGCTTTGCTGCGTAAATTTCACCCAACCCGTGGCCTTGGGTTCATTTAATAAATTCCATGTTTTGTTTGTTCAGCGTTTACTTTGCTTCCCCACAGCCCCCAGGAGTGCCTCGGTTCGAGTGACTTTCTCCCTTCACTCACTGGTCCTTGGCGTTCCATCCGGGCAGGTGTGCTGCTTGTTTTCAGCTCTGCCCGCTGGCTTTCCTTTACTTGCGTGCCCCTCTCGCACTTTGGATGCTCTCGCCAGCACATCCACTTCTCTTTAGTGGACGCTGGCAGCTTCTTGATCTC
This sequence comes from Ambystoma mexicanum, assembly GCF_040938575.1. Lineage (NCBI taxonomy): Eukaryota > Metazoa > Chordata > Amphibia > Caudata > Ambystomatidae > Ambystoma > Ambystoma mexicanum. The sequence continues at coordinate 493,598,755 of NC_090937.1, forward strand.
CTTTTCTTTGCCCACAGAACTGGCTGCATATCTTCGACCACAGAGGTTCCCAAACCTGTGGTTTTCGCATTTGGCCCGCCTGCTCCTGGGCTCCGCAGTTGGTTGGGATCGTCGGTGTCCTGGCTTCCCTGCAGGACCTACCACGGCTGCCTCCTCTCAAGCAGGACTCCCTGCTGGTCTCTCCCACACAGGCCTTGCTGGTTTTCTCCCTTCTTATACACCTGCAACAACTTGACAGGTTGCAGGTGAGAGTTCCCAATTGGACTTGCCCGACTGTAATTAGGAGGGCATGCCTGACCTTCACAATACTCTGCAGGCATCTTCCTCGTCTCAGTACTAGAGTGGTGAAATAGGTTACTAGTGTTCATTACTCATTCTCTTCCTCATCCCAGTACTGTAGTAGGTTGAATAAGGGAAATTGAGGGGAGTTGTTTTACAATAGCCAATCAAGGCCAGTGGAGGTTTAGGTTGGTTCTCATAAGGGAAAGGGTGATACCATGCCTCGCCTGTGGGTACCCTCTTCCCAATCCCCAATGACCCTCCAACCAGATGAACCTCCGTCGCTTCTCCACCCCCAAGGTAAGGATCCAAAAGCGATGGCCTTTCCCTGGTCACCTGAGAAATGGATCCAGGGAGAGTAGGAGTGAAGATACCGTCAGGTTTCTCACAGTAAGGCGGGCGGTTTGAGTAGCCTCCAGTAAGGAGTGTAGCAGTGGGAGGAGGAGTAGAGGGAGAAGGGTAGTAGTGGCAGGGGGAGAGTAGAATCGGTGGGAGGAGAGTGTGCATGGTGGGAGGAGAGTAGTGAGGTGGAGTGGTGAAATCAAAAGACTGGTGGCGAGAACTAGGAGAAATGAAACACCGTTGGATTAAAGTATTGGCGGTTGCAGTAGGTCTGGGGTGAGGTGTAGAGGTAGAAGTGTACATGAGTGTGAGTGAACTTTCTGGAAGTCAAACGAATAAGTGTAAGGCACTTCCCAGCTCCCTTTCAACACTAATAACTGGCTAGACAAGAGACAGGTGGAAGGTTCCTGAGGCAGTTAGATATCCGGCATATAGGAAAAGCATTGCCCCAATAGCACCAATTAGCAACCTGACAGTAGGGGGTTACCAATCAGTAGCATTAACCTGGAATTATGTACGCCTATGTTAGGAAGGAGATACCAACAGAGGCAAGAGGAATGGACATACGGCCCCCAAAATTTCAATAGAGACATTTGAACAGTACTTGTGACTCAGAGTGGTTTGCGCACATATTTCCATATCGAGAGGTTCTATTCCTGGCATCACAGCCATCACTAATTTGTGCAACAAAGGATACATATGTTGGTTACAGAGGATTTTCTTTAATATCTTTGAAGGCACAACCAATGACTGATGGGTATTTGGGGTTCATCCAATTAAGTGCAATACACTAACATGCCAGGTGATGCACTACACTTATCAACCTACTGACACTCTTATGTGCTGGTACAGGAAGACCTATCAAACAATGTAATGGGTTAGACTGTAATGTACTTTGCGTTATTTCATATAAAACATAAATAATCTCAGCCCAGAAAGGAGAGAACTTATTGCATCACCAAGCTAGGTTTATAATCATTGCAGTGTCTGGTTTACGTTTAGGAGAGGCGCTTGATGAGGACGTTTGACTTTCCTGGTTTTTAAAGCGTGTGTAGAGTGCTCGATGCAAACATTTAAAGAGCAGCAGTCTATGTTTGAAGTTACATGATATGTACTCTGATTACATATTTTAGCCCATTGTGCGCCATCAAAATTGATCTGAAGCACACTTTCCAAACGTCTCTTTGCAGCGATACCGAGATACGTAACCAAATTCATAGAGAGTTTATACAAAACAGAGTTAGCTTGGGCATTGTTTGCTCTCGTAATATTTTGCCAGATAGTACCATTTTTCAGTATGACGGGAAAGGTGGAAAATGTAGAGGCCCTATTACCCCAAATGCAGTAATGTAGCAACATTTTTGTAAACGAGGATCCTCCCAATTCGCCAAACCTAGCAGCAGAGATAAAAGTGATGTCAACAAACAGGTCCACAAGCTTAACAATTCCCATTTTTACAAAGTTCTTTAAACACACCGGATTCTGCAGTAAACGGAAGCCCTTTAATGTTGTAAAGAAAGACAGTTGAAACATAGGGTAAGGCTTGTGTGCATTTTTGATGTAATCTGTGACATGCCTTTACAGTGGTTGCCACCGTGTATTTCTCTTTGATGGTGCCTTGGTTTAGATAGCATTACTGACTCAAGCCAGTGGGGTCAGGCAAGCATCTTCTCTAGTAGGACATGCGGCGGCGTGTGTGGCGACACATACCAGTACTGTGGGCCATATGTTGTGCACCAGTTAAGTAGGGTATCAAATATTTCTGGCTAAAAAGCTTAGCCAGAGAACACCCATGTACATTTTCTATGACATCTTTAAAAATATGTATTATTGGCTTCCACTTTCTTGCCATTCAGAAGAATTACTGGAAATAATACATGGTAATGACATTTGTCCCAATTGCAGGTTTTGAAAACAGATATTTCTGCATGATGTGTGCACTGCCACCGACAGGTGGACAGCCATGAACATTACATCAAATGCCCTCAAAGCAAAATATTGATTAAAACCTAACATCCTTGGTATGCTCGCCCTCGCCAGCAAAGTTGAGTACCACAAGAATAGTACCCGACCTACCTTACCCAATACTAGTAGGCGAGTAGATTTTGGGAAGCTGGTTATATTCGGAATTAGTCCAATTGATCGTTAATCCAGAGTATTGACCAAAATATTTAATCTCCTCAACTAATGGCTCTAGATTGGATTTGGGATGTTAACATAAAGGAGGAGATCATCAGCATACAGTGATAGGATGGACTGACCCAAAAAACAACCCCCACCCAATAAAATCAAAGCCTTCGCTCACCATGGTACTGCCACACAATCGACGCCAAGGGTTCAATATTGACAGCGAACAAAACTGGAGAACAGGGGCATCCTTGACCCTTGCCTCTGTGCAGGTCGATTTCTTCAGATGAGACCCCATTAGAGTAGACCCTGGCTCTGGGCCAGGAGTTTAATAGTTTAGCAAGTGAGGGGACTCCCATACGTTGGAAAACTGTGAAACTATAATTCCATTCAAGGGAGCCAAAGACCTTTTCAGCATTAGGAAAGGCAGCCAGGGCTGGTGCGGCTGGGTCAATCCAGGATACAACACTGAACATCTTATGCAAATTATACATGTTGCTTGACATGGGACAAATCCAGCTTGCTCTTTAAGAAGCATGTCAGGTACCAGAGGAAGTAACCGACAATCCAGAATTTGATTGTCAAGGTTCAGCATGGATAATGGCCTATAGGATCTCACATCTCTGGTGTCTTTATTTGCTTTGCAGATAGTACCACAATGCGGGCTTCATTTGTAGACCGTGGTAACATCCCTCTCTCCAAAGTCTCCAGTTATATGTTATGTTAAGTTGACTTATACCGCTTACCATTAGCATGATCTCCAGGCGCTCGGTTAGTGAGGGAAGAGGGATAGGACAGAGATTGTGCTCTTCGGTTGATGCTTGCAGAACCAGAAGAAACTGGCGTCTGTGGGTGTTGGCTTTCTAAGCTTGCTTGATTGTGTGCACTGGCTTGTTGTATCCGGAGGGGTAAGGCCAAGTGTCTGGGATTGTTTGTTATGTTGGATGTGCATTTTGTGTGTTTCATTTGTAGTTTGGCTGACCCTTAGGTTGTGTGTGGTACTTGGAAGGTATGCGGGAGGGGAGCAGGAGCAGGGAAGGTTCAATACATTGGTTACCTTCACAATTTATCTAAGTGCGATATATTGGGTACCTCCAAATCAAGTACCCCATACCTGAAGTATGCGGACTATGTGAGACAGGCATTGTTTCAAGGGATGACTCAGACAAGATTAACAGTTTCTTAAAACCTTTATTAAAGATTTTTTGGGTTGGTTTAACGCCTATTTTACCCTATAACTAAGGTGGGGTTTTCCCTACCTAAATAAACTAAGGATAGTCTGTGTCTGTAAATCCAAGCGAAAAAGCTGTCCATGTCAAAACCTATGCTTGCCCTCACATCGAATACTAAACACAGTCTAGGGATGTTCTTAGTTAACTAAACAGTGTCCAAAACAAATATGGAGCTGCCTCTGGATGCCTTCCCCAATTTCAGGATACAGTTCCATTATATGCTTGTTTCAGCTAATTCGCCTAGCCTTTGGATTTCCTTCACCATGACCAAAACACGCTTGTTCTTGATGTACAATGTTATGTTAATTTCACAAAGTTCCACAAGAACTCAGGGTTCCTTTCTCAAGCTTAATACACTTTCTCACAATAGTCAATTGGTCCACACTACTCAACAGGAGCTAAGGGGTCCCTTCCCCAAGCTCAAAAGCACTTACTTCTTAAAGCACGGCATTCATGACTTCCTTTAACAATTGTGAAAAAGAAAAAAGTTCCCAATATGGGGAACTCCCGCACTCTGCACACTGTTTAGGGCTGAACGCCAAATGCCGTAAATGTATGTGTATCCAAGGTTTTCCTTACATTCAAATGAAGCACTTAGAGAGATTTGAGAACATCTCTAGCTATAAATAACCTTTTTCATACATTCTTAAAAGTTAGTCAAAGCAAATCATTTTCCTGAAATTGTAAAACAACTTAAATCATCAAAACGTAATAATGGATTAGGTCCCAAAGCGTTTCGAGAGGTTCTTTCTTCATCAATGGGGGATTCTTCATAATCAATTTCTATAAACACTTTAGAAAACAATATAACCATTGTGTCCAACTAATCAAACTTCATTACATCCATTAATGGCTATATTTACTGAACTTGTTATTACCTGTGGCTTATAAACAAGTCTTCTGACAGCCTATAGAAGTAATAACGAATTTCCCAGTTTCTGCTCCTAGTCAATAAGAGATTACCTTAATGATAATGGTGTTTTTTCATAAACTAATGATCTGCATTCTAAACACAACTAAAGAGAAATGTGTTGGAATACCAGTCCTACCTGCCTACTTGGTTAATCCGGTGAAGGAAGTACCTATGATATATTAGCCATATCGATCTTGAACATCTGTTAAGAAGACGGTATACTGATTACATACTGCACTGTAGGACATATCTAAATGTAATGAACACAACATATTATATGTTGTTTGGACCCATTTATCCTGCTGTGGGTGTAAATAGAATTTTGAAGGTTTGTCTGGTCAGGACTTCCACCGAGTTCTCCCTCTAAGATTGAGTCCCAGATCTAAAATGTACAATGTGTGCCTGATTAAGTATGATAACCCAACCATCTGATTTGGTTAGTATAAACTGATGGAAGAAAATATGTGGGTATGTTCACTCACCCCCATCTTCTTCATATTCATGTATTCTATCTCTTGCATGTTCAAACTGTGATTCATTAACTCCCATACACAATTTACCGGGAACGTATCTGTGGAAAGTAGGGCATAAAACCCAGTATTTACAGTCGATAATAACATGGAGTGGTCTATTCATAGCATAGGGCCAGTTTGTTTAAATGTCTCCAGTGATGAAAACGACTTACAAAGGACTGGATGTAACACCGCACCGCGTTCCTGGTGAGATCCGCGATCGCGCGTTTCCAAAATGGCTACCATTTGTTCCTTTGAGGGGCTACCCTTACAATTTAAGGTTACTGCAAATTACATGGAGATAAGGTATCACTAGCCTCTCTATAGTAACTTTGCAAAATCCTGATCTGCATCAACATGTACAGTACTTTTGATGGTTCTTAGCAAGATTCCTTACTACGAGCATATAGAAACAAGGACTACCTATTGTAATCCAAATAAGAGATTGTGCATGTGCACCTCACACGGGCAGAGACCATTCCCTTATCACCTACGGGTTTAATGTTCATCTTGCAATGCTTACTGGATGCCCTCTTCTTTCATTATGTCCTAACATGCTTAGACTTTCATAAGCCATGTCTTCGAATTTACACCTGATCAGGGTGAGAGATTAGAGAGAGATCTTGGAAGGATATTACAGTTGTTAAGTAGCCGAACAATACTGGGGTGTGTGAGGGACACAGTGGTATTTTTGGTGTTGATCAAAGACTTTTATTATCAAAAGAAAAAGAGTGGTTGGGGAAATCCTACCTATGCCTGACTCTAAGACGGATTTCCCCTGCCTCACCCAAACTAAGGAATGTCGGTGTCAGGATGTCTAAATAAAAAAGAATTCCCCGTCCTGTGTCCAAATTCCTAAACCGACCCTCACACACTAAACTCAACGTAACATGAAATAGGAATGTATTTTAGCTGAACACCTGCAGCTTCCTTCCAAAGTTCCAAACAAAGTTTCTAAAATGAAGAAAAGAAAACAAAGTTCCACCAGAGAAGGGGCCTTCCACCTTCCCCTAGAGTCCTGTCTGGTTGTTCAAATGTCATTTTAGCATATTCCATAATCCCAAGGGGGATGGCTCTTCCCTTGAGTTTTCTCTGTTTGCACAACACTTTCAAATATACAGTTCTTCCTCTGGACCTCGGATGTTTTTTACAAGAAGGGGTATGGGTCTTCCCTTTCAGTCTGCAATTCTTGGAGGGGTGGGGGGTTCTCTTTCACTGTTTTCCACAATTCACATCTGGGGGTCGCTGCCCCTTTTCTCGAATCCCTAGTTTACTCTGTCAAGGCTTTTGAGTCCACTCAATATTCAAGTGCAAATCCCAGGTTTACACTCTTCATCAGCATTCACTTGCTTCTGTATCCAGGAAATTATATTCTTCATGCATCAGGTCAACAAACCCTATTCAAACCGTGTTAAATGTCCCGGCTCCCTTATTTGGGTTTTGACTCTACTAATGGTATGCAGCATCTGCCATGAAGCGCCCCAGTATCCCAAATTCCTTCTCTGGCAGCTTTGGCGTCCCTCGTGTCTCACCGTTTCCTCTGGTGCTCATTTGCTGTGGGAGTGCGTCTCATCAGCTTCCCGGGTCCCGCCTTGCATTCTGCTTCGCTCTGCAGCTCCTGTTGCTCATGGTGGCAGCGCCACAAACACTCTTCTGCCCGACTTCCCTGGATGTCATTCTTGCCAGTTTCCTTATTCCGGTCAACAGTCTGCTTTCCTCCCATGCTCCAACCAGCGTCTGGAGAATGGAGTTGCTCGTTCTGTTAAGGTGTGCCATATATGAATGTCCCGGCACCCGTTGCTATTCTTCGACTAGAATGCAGTGATGGCTTGCCGCTTCTAGTGATCATCTCTCCACCCAACTTAACTGTTATTAAAGGGGGCAGGATGTATATAAGGTCGGTGGTCAGTAAACAGTGGCGATTCTCTATCCACACTACAATATGCAAGACCGGGGGAAAAGGTAAATGGCTGTTACCAAGGAGTACAGGTAAAGGCCTGTTCAGGCCCAGTGGGTTGTCCTCCCCCATGTGGCCCTCGCACATATAGCCACCCCAGGGTCAGAGTCTGCTGACTTTTGCCTTTCCCTGGCCACATGAGGGAGAATTCCACCAGAGTAGTGGTGTTGTACTTGCTAGATTCATCACAGATGCATTCACGTCTTCCTTAGAATGCGACTTGAACACTGAAGAACAGAATGTGAATTTGCGATCACTGCCTTGTGTTCTTTGCCAAATGTCAAAGGTTTCAACAATATCACTGCACAAAGGATTCGCTTATTCGAATTTGGATGGCCTTGTCTCCCAGGGATAGTTTTGTCCAAGCGCTCATTTTGGGAATTGCCAATTTCCCTGACTATTAAGGGTTCATAACCCACAACATTGGAGCATTTGTAAAAAGATGGTATGGAAGAAAGATGGATTATTGTGATTAGGAGCCTAAACAATTACCATCAGGACTTTCATGCCATATAACATTCCAAAAACCTATCACATATCGTCCCTCTGTGTCTGCCTGTGCGAATCTGAAATCCACAGATGTGTGCATTAGGGGCAACACCCTCTGATTTATGAGGAGTAACAAGAGAACCATTTGTTAGTGCCCCATGATTTGGCAAATCCCTTACATATATGGAGTAGCAGGTGGAGGAGTACAACTTGAACAACATGTTGGCGCAAATTAGGCCGGGGGCCATTACTAGTCGGGTAATGCCCCCGGGGCCATAGTTAGAAGCCTGAGCGAAGCAAAGTCTTTAAAAGAGCACCGGGGACATTACCTGACCGATAATGGCCACCCTCCTCGGGTCATGTTGCCATTAGTACCCCAGCATGTTGTACCAAGGTACTAATGCCAATTTTTTCCGAGTCAAGAAACGGCGCTGCACCCATTTCTCGACTCGAGAAAAAAACAAATTCTCCCAGGGTTCGGGGAGAAGGGACTACAGGTAGTCCCTTCACCCTTTCCATGGGAACAATGGTCGGAACCAGCAAGAAAAGCATGCTGCAAAGGCAGAGGGATTACCTTCTGGTAAAGCTTGGTATCGCACCAATCAGTGCGTAGATGTTTGTCTCATTGGGCGCACCGGGTATTAATTCAATTTAAAAATGGGAGGAGAAAACAGGATTTCCCAGCAGTTCCGGGATAAACATTTCCAGAAACACTTCCATTGGCTGTTGAGTCTAGATCAATTTTCAAGATCATCATTCTTGATTTCAATATTTAGTTTGGTTCTGAGCACGCTCAATAAGGATTACATAGCTTGCATTTTGTCCTCTATACTCAAAATCCTGAGTTCAGCTTCAGAAACCCTAGAGCACAGCTTTTCAAGTTTTAAATTCAAAACCTTCACTTTGGCTTTCAGGGCATTTAGCTTGTTATCTATAGAACCTATACTATCCTGAAGTCGTCGGAGGGTCTCCACTATGGTGTGGAGGGAATTCTGAGTTAATGTATCCGACTTTGAGGGGGGCGTGGCTACGAGAGCCATGTAGGAGTACGCGATCTGGAGGAGCTCCCGAGATCCTGTAATGATCCGGGCGAAAAAGTGCGTAATGATGGGCCGACAACCGCTGAAAATACACATGTCGGTGTGTGAATGATTGGGCCACGCGTGGTGAACTCCTGGATGGTGCAGGAAGAACGACGGCAGAGATCTGTGCGTAAAAGATAAGGGGCGCCGGATACGAAAGACACAAAATGGCCGACCAATGTCCAGAACAAAGGAAGGAGCAGGCTGCACGGTGACCGAGCGAAAGGGGCGTACTGAGTGCACACTTGTCATTTGTGCGAAATACAGGTCCTCTGGGTCATGTCGAATAGAACGGTGAGGCCGAAGGCGAAACAGCCCACCTTAGACGACTTCGCTAAGAAGTCCCCGGGTCAAGACAATACCAAGAGCAGGGACAAGCCGCCTGCAAGCGGCATGATGACTTTGGGCGCTAACCAAGAAGTCCTAGCTGCGATTGCGGACCTAAGGGCGGCCTGGGAATCTAAACTCGAACTAGCCATCACTGAACTGAAAACGGCACTGGACCTAAAGGTCGGAGAGGTGCAGGAGGACGTTAATCTGGGCCTTGGCGGAGCGCACGGAGTCCCTTGAGAAGGAAGTTAGCCCTAATACTGCGGATTGCGCCTCCCATAAGGCCGAATTGCATGCCCTGATACAAAGAGTGGGCAACTTGGAGAGCAGAGCGGAGGAGGCGGAAGGACGAGCCCGACGAAACAACATCCGCATCGTGGGCCTGCCTGAGGGATTGGAGGGCTAAGATCCCACGGAATTCATTGAATCCATGCTACTGCAAGAGATACCTAGAGGAGCCCTATCCCAAGGATTTGCAGTGGAAAGGGCACATAGAGCTCTAACAAGGAGGCCGCCGCCGGGGAACCCGCCTAGGCCGGTGACAGCCAAAATTCTTAATTATCGAGATCGGGAGAGGATATTGGAACACTTTCGTAAGGGAGGAACGATTACACGAGGAGCGGCAAACATCACGGCTTACCCGGACTATACCCTGTCTGTGCAGCGTAGCCGCATGAACTTTGGGACGGTAAAGCGGAGATTGAGAGAGGCGGGCCACAAATATATGTTACTGTATCCGGCAAAATTGAAAGTCATTCATAAACACAAAACTTTGTTTTTTGAGACCCCGGAGGATGCCATGGGTTGGCTCGATGCGCAAGGATGTCCCCAGGAGTCAGAAGTTCGGACGGAGAAAGAGCACGGAAGAGATAAGTAATGCACGAAGAAGGTGCCACAAGATGGCGCGGCACGTGGGACTTGAATATAGTCGTTTGCGCAGCCTTCAGTAGAGAAGGTCAGACTATTGCACTAAATGTTACAAGCACTGTAGTTATTATTGAATTAACGGGAGCCTTACAGAGCGGTTCTCTTTAACCCACAACAACTTTAGTTAAGTGGCCATTAGGGCGACTTCACCCTACTGAGCTCTGTGCATTGTTTGGTGCTTGCAGGGCTAGATGTGGGGGTGCCTGAGTTCCGAGAATGGAGCTGGGCAGCAGTTGGGGTGTGTGATGTTGGGGAAGGGACGGGTGGGGGGAGGGGAGGGGAGGGAAGTTGGGAATTTACCGTGTACATAGTTATGGGGAGTTTGAGCTGGTACGAGAAGCTACAAGCAAAGATGGAGAGCTGTATCTGTATCAAGTGGGCAAAGGGGAGTCGCTACACGGAAGGCAGGAAGACACTCATGAGCCATGGGGGACCTTAAGATCGTAACATGGAATGTCAGGGGACTGAACAGTTACTTAAAGAGAAACAAAGTCATGATGTACTTAAAAAGACAGAAGATTGATATTGCGTTGTTGCAGGAAACACATTTGACCCAGCAAAAATTGGAACTGGTGGGGAAGAAGTGGAGAGGTACTGTAGTAGGCTCTTTGTATTCTGTCTACGCTAGGGGAGTGCTGGTCTGGGTGGCACCGCACGTTCTGCTCCAATTTACACAAGAGGTGGTGGACACGGAGGGGAGATTGGTCATATTAAAGGCTTTGGTAGAGAATAGAGAGGTGTGCATTATTAATACGTATGCCCCCAACCAAAACACTGCGACGTATTTTAGAACCCTGTGTACTCATCTGGGCGCGTGTATGGGAGGAGCGGTTATCTGGGGAGGAGATTTCAACTGCGTGCTCAACCCAAAGGCAGACAGATCTGATGGGAAGATTGATAGGCCCACCCCAGCTGCCAGGGTATTGCAGACATTACTAGATGACTTTGGGCTGGCGGATGTCTGGAGACTGAAACACCCTAATGAAACACAGTACTCGCACTACTCAGCTCCGCAGCACCTACACACGAGGCTGGATTACTTTTTTGCCACGCCAGATGTGGTGATAGAGATCACCCAAATAGACTATAGAGCGAGGGTCCTGTCGGTGCTGAGCTGGCAGTACTGCCGCCCCAGGGCACGGATACCGACATGGCGCCTCCGGGCGGAGGCGCTCCGGGACCCGGTCTTCAGGGAAGATATCAGGGATGTGATCGCACAGTACTTTGAGGTAAACACAGGCAGCGTAGATTCAGCGTGCATGCTCTGGGAAGCCTTTAAGGTGGTATTGCGGGGTGCTGCGATTGCTAAGTCAAAAGGCCTACAGGGTCCTAACGGAACTAGAGGAAGCGGAAGAGAAACTGGAGCTTCGAATGCAACAGGGCGGGAGGGTATGCGGAACTTGTACTCGAGTTGCAGCAGAGGTGCGCAGAGCTTTGGGAAAGGCTCTGCAACCTTAACTACAAGAAGTATGTCGAGAGGCAACATGCAGGTGGGGATAAAACTGGCCGCTTGTTGGCGTGGTTATATAAGAGCGAAACCCCCAGGCCCCCGATTAGGACAATAACTAGAGAAGACGGGGAGGTGGTTGACACCCAGGAGGGAGTTAACGAGGCATTCTTGGACTATTATAGAACATTATATGAGGACAGAGGAGGGGACAATCGGGAGGAGATTAGAGAAACTCTTAAAGACATGGAGTTACCTAAGATTAGTGATGAAGAAAGGGAGGAGCTGGACGCACCGATTACCTTAGAGGAATTAGAGGAGGTGGTGAAGCAGCTGCCCACCTGCAAGACCCCGGGCGCGGACGGATTCCCTGGCGAGTTTTACAAAACATATAAAGTGGAAGTACTCCCCCCTATGCTAGAGATGCTCAATGAGTCTTTTGAGATGGGTCGGCTACCGGAATCGCTCAGAGAAGCATTAATTGTGCCGCTACCTAAGCCCAACAAGCCAGGGCATAGCTGCGGCTCCTATAGGCCGTTGTCAATGTTGAACCAGGATAGCAAGATCTTGACGGCGGTCCTGGCCAATAGGCTGCGAAGGGTTATTAGCAAACTGATACACCCGGACCAGACAAGTTATGTCCCCAACAGAAATATAACCCACAACCACAGGCGACTCCACCGGGTGATTGAAGAGGGAAACAGGAGCGAGGGGGAAATGGCGGTGGTGTCCCTAGATGCAGTCAAAGCTTTTGACTCAGTGAGGTGGCCATGGTTGCTGGCGGCCCTGGAAGAATACGGGATGAGGCCGGGTTATGTTAGGTGGGCAAAATTACTATACAATGAACCACTGGCCAGAGTACGCACAGGATTGGTGATATCTGAGAGGTGGCAACTCAGTAGAGGCACCAGACAAGGGTGCCCCTGGTCCCCGATGTTATACATTCTAGCCCTGGAGCCCCTGGCAGTGTACCTCAGACAACAATATGATGTGGTCGGTATTGAGGTAGGCGGAGAGAAACACCCAATATCCTTGTATGCTGACGATTTACTACTATATTTGAAATATCCGGAAGAAAATCTTCAGTATATTCTAGAGGTTATGGAAAAGTATGCAGAACTGTCTGGCATAGCGGTAAACCCCCCAAAATCGAGCATGTACCCATTGGGGAGCTACATAGGAGCCCCTCAGGAACGGTTGCCAGTGTTGTCCGTACCTTGGGCGGCTGATTCCTTTCGCTACCTCGGAATAGATGTGTATCATACGGTGGAGGGGGAACACTTGCATAACACCGAGGTGGCTGCTGCCGCTGGCGATGATGGGACGGGGGGGCGATGCTCAAAATGGTGGTCCTGCCCAGGCTGTTACATTTCTTTAGTAATATACCATACTTGATACCCAAAAAGTTTTTTGTCAAACTGAACAGCATGTGCAGGGACTTCCTATGGCATGGCACTCGCAATAGAGTGGCGCTATGGAAGCTACAGAACTTCCATGATAGAGGGGGCATTAAGCTGCCGAATTCTGAGGCCTATTATGTAGCTAGTCAGTTGCAATACGTAACCAAATGGCTTTCTGATGAAGTAACTCCTGAATCTAGGCTGTTTGGGCAGGACTGCACCCCGTTTTACCTAAATGAGATTATCTGGGTGCCTAGACTCGAAATGAACGAACGCCCGGGTATGCTGTTGCTTGGGTGGATGATGTGGCACAGAGTATGCCAATTGATGGAGAACCCGTGCCCGTGTTCCCCACAGGTGCCGCTAGTCGCCTTAGCTGGGGGAGACAACCAACTCAGAACGATAATTAGGACCTATTGGGAATCGGTTGGGCTGGTCACATTGGGAGATGTATGGCAAGAAGGGATTATCAAAGATTTCGAAGAACTGGGAGAAGAGACAGGTTTGCATAAAGGCCAATATGTCACGTATTTTAGGCTAGTGCAGACTATTCGTAAAACCTGGCCTGAGACTGTACTGGCAGAGGAGCCAGACGTCCTAATGGGAACAATATATGACATATCAGAAGGAGGGCACGAGATCTCTAGACTGTACGAGATGGTGATGACCCGGGTGGGGAAGGATTTGACTCATTTCAGGCTGGACTGGGAAGCGGAGGTGGGGGCACTAATGACCGATGGAATGTGGGAACGTGCTATAGGATACCACAAAAAGGTGTCCAGAAACGCCAGATTGCAACAGATACAGTTATACATAACGCATAGAGCCTATATGACCCCGAAGAGAATATCGAAGTTTGTAAACGCAGGAAGACAAGCATGCCCAAAATGCGATGAGGAAGATGCTGATGTGACACACATGTTCTGGTCTTGCCCAGTGATTGAAGCCTTTTGGGGGGGGAAGTGGCACGGAAACTAGCGGATAAAGGGATCACGCTAAACATAGATACGGCCTGGGCCTGCCTGTTGGGAGGGTTTCCCAGACCACGGAATACTAAACATCTTGGGAAAATGAGTGACCTGGCATATGTGCTTGCTAAAAGAAGGATTGCCATGGGCTGGAAGCAGAGCCACAAGCCACGAGTTGAGGTATGGTGGCGGGACTTGCAAAAATGGGCAGAGGCTGAAACGGTGGTGTGGCAGGAGGCATGTAGCAAGTGCGGGGAAGAAGAAGTGGGTAACCTGATGGCTTGGAGAATGTTAATAACACGACTGTTTGGCACAGTAGTGGATTCTGCAGCTTCGGAAGGAAGTGATACCCAGCCACACGCAGCGGATACAGAACGAGAAATGCAAACAAGCTCTTGAGGGAGGGGGGATCTGGGGAGAAGTAACGTGCGTTAATTGATGTTCACGAGTCTGTTGTAAATAATGCTGCAAGTTTGGTTTGTATTGTTTATTTGTTTTCAAAATAAAATAAAAAAAAAATAAAAAATGTATCCGACTTTGAGGGTGCATCACAAATACTTTGCTGGACTGGGCTGGTGAAGTTATTTTGGCCTTTTGTTTGCGTTTTGGAAGTACTGGATTAACCGGCCATGTTGCAAGCATTATCCCTTCTTCAATAGGTGATGGTGTATGGAGCCAAGTAGCACCTGTGCTGGGTTTCCTCAGGTTACCAGAATAGGAATTAAAGCAGCTCCAAATGGTTTTATCAGTCGGCACCACTAGATGGACCCATGCAGTGCATCCGGGATAAGACTAGAGCGTGGCGAGTCATCAGGCCAACAAGATGTGGCACCCAGACTGCGCTTCTGGGCTCGGTCAAAGGCGCGAGGCCAGAGCCCCGATCACAGGTGCTTCCTGTTGCAAGTGGTCTCTTCACTGAAACCGTTCCACAAACCTGAGTCTCCACACGCTCTACTCCTTCGAGCTACCAGTGCACAGCTGGCCACAAAGGGCAAGCACTCCGGTCGAGGACGGTGCCAACTTCCCACTGTCAGAAGTGTGGGCCGTCGGCTCCGGGCCTAAGATGAATGGTAAGGTCCCATATTCAATGGACATCCTAGGGCTTGGAAATCAAGGTGTTTTAATCTGGTGCTGGATGGGGCTGAAAGATAGTAGCAGCGGTGTTGTGCCCTTTAAGGACAACGAGCCCCTGTGAAGGGCTTGTGCTCATGTCACAAGGTAATTACCATGTGAACACATCAATAAAAGGGATGAGCAGTTTCCCCGCTCATCAGTCCAGACCCACTGACTCCTGCCTGCTATGTCGTTCTGTGCAGAGCAATGCCGGCGCTGCTTAGAAGGCAAATGGGCCTTGCCCGCATGGCCCTCCAACAGGACAGTGCAAATGCCGGGCAACGCTGTGCATGATGTCCCATATGTGCAGCAGAGTCCCTGCCATGCAATCCTGCTGCTGTGTACCAGTGCCCCTGCAGGGCAACTCCGGTTTGCATGGCGTGATGGCCTGGGTGCCCCCAGGCCATGGTGAGCATGTGTGATCACAGGTCAACAGGGTGATACTTGTGTTTTCGGCTGGGTACACCCAGCAACCAAGTGCCTGGACCCTGTGCCCTGGGTCCTGGACATAAAAAGCGGGAGGCAGAGATTAATTAGAACGCAGCCACATCCTGGTCGGCTGCCTATCAGCGCCCCCTTTTGTCCCTGATTCGGTTTATATACGTTTGCTAAAGTAATGGTATCAGAACCTTTGCTATTATCACTATACAATATCTGCCTTCCTGATCTCTGATCACCGCCTTAGTAGGAATGATTGCAAATGGTTAAGCATTATAGTGACCCCCCACCTTCTTGGTTTTCACACATGCATGGAATTGTGAGGGATATGGATGTCCAAACCTGTGCTGATATATGGTAGTCTAGTGAGTTTCTTGCAGGCATATCACATTAGGTGTTTCGGACAGCAGTTCTGCAACAAACAAAAAGAACACCTCTTACAGGGGAGTTTCCTTTCAAGTGGAACATACCCCTGGATGGTGGAACAATCAAGCAGACTGCATGTCATGGCTATCGACAAAGACAATTTACTCAACTATGAATGCATCGTGGCTACCATCCAGGATCTCAGAGAAGAATGGGAAATGAGCATCAGTGAGAGCGTAGGGGTGCATCATGACAAAGCTCCTGACTTGGAACTAATTCGATCTTTCTCAACCACCCATTGACCTGATGAGAGGAAATTACATGATTTGCTTCAGCCTTACTATACAAGTGGCAGATCAGATCATGATACAAGCCAAGTTCATCATGCGAGAAGACAAATTAATTCCACCAAGAGGCAGTCTATTAAAGACAAAGCAAACAAGGCCATTTGGAAGGACCATTGACAAAGAAAACGACAATAGAAACATATGGGTGGTCAAGCAATGCATGCATATCAATCTGGCGATCAGCAACTGCCATCAGATACTGCCATGTCAGTGCTAACAGTGACAAGTGATTGCACAGAAGGCAAGCACCACTACAAGGCATTGAGATTCCAGAGCAAGCTCTGAAGAAAATAGGCTTGGATTTCATCAGCCATCTGGACCACATGGAAGAGGGATGCAGGAATGGCATAGTGACTGTTGATTATATGTACACATGGATTGAGCTCATTTTCCTGGGAGACATCAGGACTAGGTTCACAAGTCTTCCAGAAAGAAGGTTACCCCTGTAAACTAGTTACGGACAATTGGGTTCAACTTGCAGCTCATGAAATGCAGAAGTTTAACAATTTTATTGTTACGGAAAGGGCGAACAGAGTTATCAAGGAAAGCTTGCAATTCGGTGTTGCTTCTGGAATCAATGGCAAAAGCACTGTACTTTAAGTTACAGCGACAAATAGAGGCACTCCTAACTCCATCACAGGAGTCTCTCCTTTCAAGCTAATTAGGGGCATGTGATGAATCCTATGGAGTCATCACTGATTCCCAACCTAAAGTCTTCTCCCATGTGGCCAGGGAAAGGCAGCCGCTACCTGGTCCTGACCCTTGGGGTGGTATCCTGTGGGTGGATCACTTGGGAGGAGATGGCTGTCAGGGAGAAGTGGTGATTCCAACAGGCGAGACCCAGTATTCTTCCTTCTCCTGTGAATAGGAGAACCTAATTCCAGAGTCCCTGATGGCATTTTGTCATATTCAGAACCCTTCATTGGTAAATTCCTGAAAACACCTCTTGTTAAACTTTCCAAACGGAACTCCATTTACTCTTCATATGTACATAACACCTCTAAAATACATTTAACATCTCATGTTTATGATGATTGTTATTTAAACAAAAGTGGCAACAATATAACTTAAAACTAAAATTCCTTCGGGTCCCAAGTATTGAGACGAAGAAGAGGTGCAAGGAGCAAATACCGAATGAAAGGAATACCAAGTACAACATGCAGTCTAGTAGTCAATTTCACAATCAGCTGCACTGGACATTTAAACTTGAAAATCACCTGCAAGCAGGAAGGAGAGGAGAGCTGCAGAGAGTGCAGAGCGGGAAGCGATCCCAGGGGCAGAGGCATATTCATGGAGACGAGCCATGCAGGAAGAAGAAAACACTTACAGGCAACCTCCTGGATGCTTATCAGACCGGAGCAGTGGAATAAAGTCATAGCAGGTGCCCTGGAGGGACCGCTAGACTTGCTACGGAACCGGAGGAGACGCGGTCTTGTGGAGTGGCAACGGTTCCATCGGAGAAAGGGTGAAAAGCCAACGCAGGAACTGGAAAAGACTCTGCCTGACCGGGTAAGCCCGTCCAACGACAACCCTTTGCCGCAGTTGCATGTTACATTGGTGAGTCAACCCAGAAGAGTTGGGGGCCCCGGAACATGCCAACAAGTTAATGAACACGTGGGGAATTATTTTGAATACTGCAAGACAAATATGGTATCAACAGCTAGACACAAACGCAAGAGATCCAGTTGGAAAACCTTTATTTAAAACTTCAGGATGGGAGTAACGCCTAACTTTCCCCAACTCTAAGAGGGGACTTCCCTCAGGTGATGTATCTAAGGCCAGTCTCTGTCTAAAAGTGCAAAGTAAAATGCTGTCTGTGTCACAACCTATACTTGCCCTTACTTCCAATACTAACAATGTGCTGGAATGTTCAAACTAAATGAGTGTTCCAAATTCACATGGCAAGGTCTTTCAGGAGCTTCTCCTACAACTCCCTTCCCCAAGTTCCAGACACTAAGGGAGTAAAGTTTCACAAGGTTTCAGGATTAAATGTCACAGTACCTCAACAGCTCACCGTTCTTAATATGCTCCGCGTCACAATCTTCCCGTTTGGTTTTCTCAGCTGCACAAACAACCAACTCCAGCTAGTTTCTTAGGCTTCTTTTGCCTGGACTCAGAATGCAGCATTCGTCTTTTCCTTTAGTGTCTATAGTACCTTTCATACTCCGGGTTCCCTTCCCCAAGTCTCAGCTCTTAGGTGCAGCTGTTGCAGCTATTCACAAGCTCTTCTGGGGTTCCCTTCCCCACCATTGCGTTCCACTTTCAGGCTCCCTCTGGTCTAGCCACAGTTGTCGGGCCGCACAGTCCGGTCCACCCACTACAGGTTGCGCAACTTGGGGCTTCTAGCTCTGCCCCTTTCTTGTCAGTTCATTTAGTGCAGACGTTTACCGAACTAGGGCGGTGATACTCTACGATCCTAACTCCTACCACTGTATTGAATTGTTGATTTACAAGGAAGAAGGGGATCGCAACAGTAGCATACATCGGTCACACAGTTGATTTTGGCACACACTTTAATTAGGCTATTTCGCCTTTCACAGAGTGCTACCCGATCGCAATCCATTAGTGCCCAGTCTCTTAGGTATTGGCCCTGAAGACTGGGCGAGTCATTTTTTACCTCACTATTCCTTAACGGCATCTCTGCACGCCTGCTTCGCCCCTAGCATGGTGCACGATGGTACTCATTCTTTATTATTCTTAATAGGTCTACCCTGGGTCCACATTACAGCATCAGAGAGGTCAGTACCTTGGATGACTAGCTGAACACTTATATGCATTAAACCCGTCTCTGTTCCTCATTAAAAATGTTCATTCTGATTAACCTGTAGGGCTCTCTCAAAGGAATCGCTTTGATTTGAAACATTGAAGCTCTAACCCTGAAGATGGATCATAGATCCGAAACGCGTTGGTTGTAGCAATATCTAGAAGGAGCTATTTGGATATATGAATTACCACTACAGACTGACTGTGAATGTTTCTAAATACTTAAGTCTGTATGTACATTTTCTGTTACTCATTTTTTGTATGCATTATATCCAACCAGGTTGGTTGGTGAGCTACTTTGTATATATGAAATCTGAATAGGCTGATGAGACATATGTCTAGGAATGACATTGGGAATTATGTTTGATTAGCAATAAACACCAGTGTGTGTACATTTTACATGGTACTTGAATTTTTCAAATGTATATGTTCTTGTGAATAACCTCCACATAGGAAAATTGGTGAAATTGGTGCATTAAGCCTGTGTTCCTCACTTCAGTGCTGTAACAAACTATAATTACAATTGGGACCCCTGTCCCCTAAAGAGTGCATTTGGGCCTACTGTGTAGCGATATATGGTTCTGGTGCTATGTGGTTTTCTTGTCCCAAGTGGCCTTGTGACTATAGCCCACTTGCACCTGAAATAGTTACCTTACAAACATGAGCATGCTTTATATGAATGTTTATATAATTAAAAGCTCTTTAGAAGATACAAAGTAGATCTGTGCACCCCTATTCCCTACTTCCAGTTAATTTAGTTTACCAGGCTTGGCTGAGTTTTACTTGCTCTGGCCCTTTAACAGTGTTCCTTTCTCATATACAGCCTTCTGCCGGCTCTCACTGCGTTTCTCGATTGCCAGTGCCACTTTACTTGCACTTTGTACTTCGCACAGCTCCCCTTGGGATGTCAATTTCCTTCTTTCAGTCTACCGAGACTTTCGACAGCGTAACCTTCCATATGCAACCCAGTAACTTTCTATCACACAGGGTTCTATTTGTAAGTTTGCCGCATACAGTAGTTTCACTCTGAAGGTGTTGACAATGGGTTTTCCCTTCCCGCGCCTTAATTGAGATACTCCGTCACTTCTTTTCCCAGTCCGCATTATCCGATTGTCTCACAATCGTGGAGGACTGCATTAATGAATTCCACTTGCACATGCAACACAGTATTTAGCTGCACACATCACATTTTGAGTCTTCCTGTACTGCAGACTCACCGGTATGATTTTTCTTGTGCTTTTAGGTTATCTGCTTTTCCGAACACTGTAGCTGAGGTCAGGGTCCGACCACCTGCCATTCAGACGCTCCGGGCCACAGGAGAACTACGAGCATGCCCAGCTTAAATACGGGAAGGTCGGCCCCGTCCACGGCCTTCCCCTTTTGACCACACTGGCTCCCTGGTAGCACGTCTCCCTCGTCTCTTCACACCAGAGCCTCTGCTCTGCCACAGGGTAGCGTGCCAGCTCGTTAGTCTCCTCCAGCTGGTTTTCTCTCCACTTCCTTGCTGCTTGCCTCCATAACGCCAGTTTCTTGTAAATCAGGGATCCCCTGCCTCCCTGTTGCTGTGTCTCCAACGACTGCTCCCTGTACTGCTGAATGCCCCACCTTTTATACACCTGCAGCAGATTAATAGGCTGCAGGTGTATGGTCAGCATAGAGCCTGCCTGACCTTCCATTACCCAATTAGCTGGACATGCCTGTCATTTAGCTCTGAGTGAGTTGGATCTTAAAGGAGCAGTGTGCCTTTTCTTATTCCTTTCTCTGGTCTGTAAGGGAAGGGTAGGTCTTCGCATGGGTCTAAAGGGGGTGTAGGGAGGTCAGCTTCAGGAAAAGGGGGATACCATGATGTGCTTTTAAATCTTTGGCTCTCGGATTTTAGAAAAAAAGGAACATGTTGTGGTTTAGGAAAGACAATAGGCGTTTTCCCCAGTTATTCCTTTTCATTTCCCTTATTCCTAGATTGGTGATTATAATGGGAAAGGCGCTTTATCTTATCTCTAATGTCTCGGATGCCCATGCCTGGTTTGACTAAGGAGGGGCTGTTGGTACAGGGTTGGCAGTATCCCATAAAGTAAGAAGAACGAGGAGAAATATGGTTTTCCCAATAGGGAAAATACTGCTTCTCGCCTGAATGCATCCTCTTCCCACTCCCCAAGGATCCCATACCCAGGCGATCCTCCCTCGCTTGTCCTCCCCCAGGGACAGGATCCAAGCATGCCCTTCCCTGCCCACCTGAGCAAAGGATCCGGGGGAGTAAACGTGTGGACACCTTCAGGTTTCTCACAATACTGACCAAGTAAAACTGAAGGACAAGGGCAAAAGTGGCACAAATCTCCTCATATGAGATGTCAATTTGGGGAAACTTAGTGTCTTTTGGCTTATGGAAATGTGAGCTCTAAGAAAGAAGTTGACAGACAGAACTTGAGCAGATCCTCATATGTGGAATATCAATAAGGGGGAAGTTGGAACAGGTGATTTCTGGAGACAACAGGGTATAAATAGTGAAGAAGTGCAACTGTATTATACTTTAAGGGAAAGGAAGCATTGTAGACAAGACCTGGTAAAAGATACGCATCAGGCAGTGAACCGCTTTTTGGGGGAAAGGGATACTTGGCAGGACAGTACACTAAGGGCTCTGCGGGAACCAGAAGGGGGCCATTCCTGGCAGGTGAGTTGTGATGAATCCTACGGATTCCACACTAAAACCATGCCTAAAGTCTCCTCCCAGGTGGCCAGGGAAAGGCAGACGGCTCCTGATTCTGACCTGCGGGAGAATCACTTTGGAGGAGAAAGGGCCCAGGGGAATGAGAGGAATCAGTGTGGTGAGACAGTATTTGTCTTCCTCTAGGGAGGACATCTCACAAATGCCAAAGTATATAATGGCTTGTTGTCATAATAATCTGTCCATTCCACAAGTTGAACAACTTAATGTTGGCAAAACTAATCTGAAACCCTTTGGCATAGGGAGAAATAAAAACCCTTCTCAAACCTGGGAAATTCATACAGCTAAAAGGTCCCCTAACCCCCAAAAGTGTAGTGCAAGGAAGTTTATGAATAATAACAGTCTAAAGAACTTTTTTCCTCTTTTCAATCAAATCTGATGACTGACCCTTATGACATTTCTTTAGAAAATGTTATGGGGAACAGAAATAAAGTTAAGAGTGAAGAATAAGTCAGAAAAACTAACTTTGTCATTAGGGACTTAAAGTCCAATAATTCCCCAAGTACTGTGACAGGAAGAGGGCTAAAGAGTAACAATGCTGTAGGAGTGGGCAACTAATTAATGTGAATGAACCACACCTGGGGGAGACGGGGAGGCTTAAAAGGCCCACTCAGGTACAGGTATGAGGAGAAGGAAGACGCTGTTGTCAGAGCGAACAGGAAGAGCAGTGCAGACTGTGTATACAACCAAGGTCGGAACTAAAGGAGAGAAAAGACACCGGGACCACTGTGAAGCTAGAGGCAGTAGCCAGTCTGGAGAGAGTCTATGCCTCCAGTTGTCCCAATTGCAAAGGTAATGCAGCAGGAAACGTGCGAGAGGGACGCTTGCCCATTGAAGACCTGTTGTGCAGAAGCTGCGCAGTGGGAAGCAAAAACAAGGGGCACTCTCCCTCTTGAGGGAGGCTGCTTTTCTGGAAAAGGTTATTCAGAAGGAGAGGAGCATAATTTGCAGAGGAGTATTAAAGAGCACCAATGTGAATCTTGTTTCCCGGAAAAGTTGCTAAAAGTTTAAAGTTGAAGGTTACGACTGAAGAACGTACTGTTTTGTGAAACGCTGTTCGGGCAGGGGTGTACACCCAGAGGGCAAACCTTTGAAGTAATAGGCCTAGCATGGGAGTAAACCAGGTGTGATGGAGGTAGTAGGCCTGACATCGAAGTAAACCAGGTAACATTTGATAAAGTACTGAACTGGGGTCCTAACAAAGACAATTGATGATGTGTGTGGTGCTGAAGGAGGAACTATATAAACCTGATGTAGAGGAGTTACATTTCTTCAGAAATATTCAGCTGTGGTAAATCATCCTGACATCCTGACATCCTGACGAAGACAATCATTGTTGCTTATGAGAAGATAATTCTGAGGCTCATCCTCATTCAAAGAAGAGAAAGACATTCTATTTTCTTTGGTATATCATTGAAGTGACAGAACTTTCTGTTGTCAAGTGGAAGTTTTTTTTTTTTAGACCTTTATTTTAATTCTGACAGGCACTTCACAGAAATACAGTATTACACCACCATAGTGGACATCAGGGTATAGCAATAAAGCCACATTTACACGTTTATATTTAGTACAGCTTGTACATCCTTATATTAGAGTTTTCATTCTATGGTCTCGTCGTCACTGTCTTGAGTACGGTTAAGGTATGACTGCAACAGAGCCCATTTGTTCAGTGTTCGAACCGGGTTGGGGGTTCTTATCCTTCTGTGGTTGCGGGATATTGTGTTCAATATACCCCATGGCTTCTTCTGGGGATTCGAAGAACTGTGTCTTCCCGCCGTGCTGAAGGCAGAGTTTGGCAGGGAACAGCATCGCATATGGGATGGAGCGTGAGTGCTTTCTTGACCTGGTCGAAAGTGCGGCACGCGGCTTGCACTCCGTTGGAAAAGTCAGGGTATATGTGCATCCTGTTAGAGTCATAGAGTAGAGTCCCATCTCCCTGGAGAGGCGCAGGATCATGTCCCCGTCGTGATAATTAAGGAGGCGGGCAATGACTGTGCGCAGGGGTGCCCCGGTATAGGAGGGGCAATCAGGGCTCTGTGGGCTCTTTCGATTAGAAATTGCTGCGAAAACTGGGCCTCCGGGAAGACAGTGTGGATCACGCCTTCAAGGTATACCTCCATTGTGACATTTATCTGCTTTTCCGCCAGCCCAACTACTCTTATATTATTGCGGCATGATCTCGATCACACTTCATTTGTACCAGAGTTAGGTTTTTTTATGATGGTTTCTATGTCCTTGCCATGGTTTGTTATGACGGCCTCTACCATGCTAATGCAGCTCTCCACCACCCCTGCATTCACCTGGTGTAGTTCCGCTTTTATGGACGACATTGTGGTCCCCATATCGTCCTGTTTCGAATTTACTGTCGCAAAGCCAGCTTGGAGGGCTGCCATATATGGGTCTGTTGGGTCATCTGTCGGCGCTGAGGCATTGATTGGCTGGATTGTGGTGTTTCCTCGCGCCTGCCCTCCAGACCAGCGTTCGTGAATGCATCCATGGGGCCTTTTTTGTTTGCCTTGTTGCCTCTGGGCATAACTTACGCAGTCATTATGCGTCGGCTAGGCTGCAGGAATCAGAGTGGATAGTGGTGTAAAGTCACGGGAGCTAGTTGTTCAGTTTGTGGGGCTATGATGGCAAAGGTCGAATTCTGTTGCTCCAGTCCTGACTGGTAATAGTTTTTAGGATGCGATATACTGGTTGTTCACTTGGCCCCTGGGTAGTTTTCCGTTCAGTGCACGCCCCTCCTAGGGCACCAGCTAGTGGGTCTGCAACCAGACTGTCCCTTTATATTGGTTACACTTGGTTCCACGTGGGTGATCTAATGGACTCTGCCCCACTCTCAACCCTCTGTCCCGATCCGGCACGAGTGACAGTGGAGTCCGTGTTGTGGCCCCGGTTCGGAGTATATGGTGTAAAGGGCTGTGCTTCTGCCCTCTAATTATTCCACCTACCTGGTGGTTTCAAGTGTGGAGAGTGGCTGGGGGGCTCTCCCTCAACCCAGCAGGCCGGGCTGCTCGCTCGCAGCGCACACGGCGGCCGCCAGGGAGGGGAAACCCGCTCCGCCCGCTGTCTGCTGCAGGGCAACGGTCTCCTTGCTGGCGGTGGGCTCCAACCGTTACAGCATGGTCTCTTCTCCCCTTACCCTCAAGCAGCTGCAGTCGGTCTTCGCAGCTGCGGTCTTTGCAGCTGTGGCCCTGTGCGACACCCCCGGCGTCACCGCAACCACCCTACAGGGCTCACACAGCCTCACCGCTCCGGTGCGAAGGCAGATGTCTCGTCGCGGTGGGGAAGGGGAGCGCGCCAAGACCGCGTACTTCTCTCGGTGGACCCGCGGGTGCCACAGCACGATATTTCTATGCGGGCACACGGAGTTGGGTCGCCCTCCGTATGTCGGCAAACGCTCTGTGTTTTTGCTGTCCAATCCGCCGCTTTATATGTGCTCTGTCTTTCTGGATTCGCAGGATTTCAGTGCAGACATTTCTAACGGCGTAGCTACTCAATCAGGCAGCCATTGCCGTCGGTGTCCAACAGCGCCCCTCCTGTTTTCAAGTTGAAGTTACCAAGAACTGTGTTGGCACTTTGTTACAAATCAGGATTTCCTTATTTCGTTTTGAACATAATCTTGCTTACATTTGGGGAAAGGGAATTCACCAAGATCATAAGAAGGGACTGATGTCATATTACGACTTAGATTGTTATATAATATTTTTTTAATTGAACTGGCTTGCATTTCCGATTTGCTTTATTGAATGTATAAGAAAAAGATATCCTTTGTTAGAGTGATTCCTTTAGTTTATTCTAGGCACAGAAATCCTCGTCAGGGTAGGGATAGTAGGCGTTTATCCAACCTTTTTATTTAATACAATGGCAAAAGTTGAAAAACGTTTACAAAGTAGTCCGCCTCACATTTCTGACCCCTCACATAGTACACCAGGAATCCATAAGGTAGAGGAAAGGAAAAGATATATTGAAAGATGTGTGGCAGGAAAGTACAGCAGGATATTTAGAGATTTAGTTGAGAAGTTCCTGGCAGTAGAATATGCTAGGAAATCATAATTTTGAATAGTTGTGTCTAAGAGATACTTTATCATTTTACCACGCCTGACTGTGGTCATGTCGTCTGCAAATGAGGCTATCTTATGGGGTTCCCGGGCAAAAGGAATACCTACTATATTTTTGTTGGCCCTAACAGATTCCAGGAAGGGTTCCAAGTGTATTGTGTATAAAATGGAGGACAGCGGGCACCCCGCTTGGTACCCCTCCCCACTGCTATTGGTTTAGTAAGTTGGCCGTTAATGGCTAAGGCTGTCGGTAGTTTGCCCTTACCCGGGCCAGGAAGGCAGGGCCGAATCACATTCTTTGCATCGTCTCAAAGAGGAAGGCCCACTCCACACGGTCAAACGTATTTTCGGCATCAACCGCCATAAGGATAGCTGGAACCTCCTTGTGGGACTTTTCTATTAGGTGGACTAGCCTCCGGACATTATCACCCGTCTGTCTGCCCCTCACAAAGCCGGACTGTTCCGGCTGTATTAGTCTGGGAATTATATGGTCTAGTCTAGCCGATAGTATCTTCGCGTGGATTTTCGAGTCCATGTTGATCAGCGCTATGGGGCGATAAGATCCACATTCCGTAGGGCCCTTATTCTTTGTGTACGAGGATGACTTTCGCTTCCTCCATTGATTTGTTGATGGCCTCATCCTTACCTATTTAATTATACATTGAGGTGAGATGGGGAATGAGCATTTCTCTGTGCCTCTAATAAAACTCGGCTACAAAGCGGGCTGGGCCCGGAGACTTATTGCTGGGTAGGGACTGAATGGCTGCCCTTATTTCATCTGTTATGTCCCACTCTAAAGCTTCCTATTCCTCCATAGTTAGCCTGGGAAGGTCTATTTTCCCTAGATACACCTGCGGGGACTTTTCCAAGCTGTACAGGGTGTTATAAAATTGGGTGAACTCATTTTGTATGTCCTTATTGTTGGCAGTAAGTCTATTCCCTCGCACATAGTATTTTTGCCTGAGGCTGAGTAGGTTCCGCTCCACCGCCCTCGTCTGTATTAGATCAAGTTGTCCTCTGATAGCTCAGTATTCCTTTCTAGTAGCTAAAGACTGCCCTGGGCCGAATTTCACCATTATCGCCTTCAGCTGCTCTTCCAGTTTAGCCTCTTCTAGCCTCATTTCCCTGTCCCTTCTTGCCTTCATAGCTATTATCTTCCCTCTCAAGGTGGCTTTAAAGGCATCCCACTGGGTTTGTTGGGTTGCGTCTCCTATCATATTGGTTTCAAAGTAGGCTTCCATTTCCCCTTACAACTCCCTCGCCAGCACCTCATCCTTAAACAGAGGGGACGGATAATTCCATTTCCACAGGCCCGACAGGGCTCTTTATCTAGATAAAGCGAGAATCAATGGGGCGTGATCGGAAAGCGTCATCGGACCCAGGCTTATACTCTCAGCTGTCCTCAGTAGTCTACTTGACAGCCACATTAGGTCTATTCTCGAATGTTTGCGGTGGGCATGTGAGTAGAAGGTGAATCCCTCTTTGTCCCCTTCAAGCGCCCTCCATGTGTCCACCAGGGAGAGATCAGCCATTCTACCCTTTAGGTGCTCCGAAGGACTTCCCTGCTGCGCTGTGTACCCTCTGCTCCTATCTTTGATTGGGTCACAGGCCAGACTAAAGTCCCCTGTTAGTACTATTGAGGCTTTTGCGAAACGTTCTAGGCGAGTAACCGCCGATCCCATGAATTCCTCTTGCCCCGCATTTGGGGCATATAGTGTGGCTACCGTTAGGGTCTCCCCCTTCCCTTCCAGCGTGACTGCCAAGAATCTGCCCTGATCATCCAAAACCTTCCCTGTTATCTGTAAGTCTAGGCCATCTTTCAGTGCCAGCAGGACTCCCGCTTTTTAAACTGGTTGCGTGGCCTGTAGCATTCTCATATAGCCCCATAGCTTCATTCTGTTTCCGTCCCTTGTCTGAATGTGGGTTTCTTGCAGGGTAACTATATCCGGCCTCTCCCACCTGATGTATCTCGCAAGCTTTTTCCTTTTAACTATAGAGTTCAGGCCATTAACATTCAAGGAGACCATCTTCAGTGAGCCTGTCTCAACCATGATGGTTCCGGCTGCCCCCCTTGGCTCTTATTTCACAAATGTGAGCTCCTCGTGTACCCCCTTTGTTCTGACCCTTCACACTCTGCTTCTCCTTGCTAGGTAATCCAGACCCTCGAACTCTTACCCCTCCCCCCTCTCCATCTCGCCCTTCCCCAGGCCCCTGGTGGGCCAAATCAACTGGCCTCTAGCCCCCCCTCGAATCGCTGTCTCGAGAGTTGATCCTGCAGTTGCCCACCAGATTTCCCCACGCGGGATCACTCAATCCCATTCCAAGCATTGCCCCCCCACGCCCACATCAGACCTCTGCTTGAGCATTATGTGCCTCTGGCGCTCTCATTCCGCTTCCGTGTCGCCCTCCCCAGGCTTGCCCCTCTGCCACACCAGTGTAGCAGATCATAACGTCGGGTCATTCTTGCTCCGAGGCCTGGCTCATCTGTGGGTCGCGGTCACTCGCTAGTGGGTTTCAACTCCGTTTTGATTGGGGGTTCCCCCTTCTAGCTTTCTTGGGATGCACGGTGGACCACTCCCATGGTTTTCTAGCTGCTCTTTGAGACATAGACTGTGCGGCCGGGGCCAGCGCATCCCTGTCCAGGCTCTAGAGGGTTGCCCCCTGTTCGCAGGATATGATCCTCTGATGTTTCCCCTGCCACTCGAATGTTTGGGCAAATGGGTGCGCCCATCTGTAGCGTATGCCCCGATCTCTTAGGTGGGTCAGAACGGGCCCCATTCTCCACCTCTTTATGAGGGTTGCTTGCGCCAAGTCCTGGTACAGGGCTATCTCCGCCCCATTGTAGGTGATCTGCTTGGGCTTTCTGTAGTATCAGTTCCTTGACGAGTAGGAGTGCAATGCCACCAGCACATCTCTTGGTCTCACACCTGGGTCTTGTTGTCACGCTCACCTGGCGTCCACAGGGGCGCCGAACGAAGCTGGACTGCAACGGTCTCCACCAATGTGACTCGTAATGTAGTGATGAGCGACTGCACTTGCCCTCTTAGTTTCGTGTGTCTGGCACGTAGGAGAATTTTCCTAGAGTGGTAAAAATGGTAAGTTAGCCGACCGCTCTAAGGAGGTTTAACTCCTGCTTCCGTAGCCACCTTGTGTTCCCCTAATTATGTCTCACCTTATTGTTAATAAGGATGGGCTCTCCATCCTGCGTCAGAATGCAGGGGTGCGCTGAACTTGGAATCCAGTTAACTTTACTGATCCCTTAATCTTATGGCAGAGTTCCAGACAACACTCCCTCAGAGGTAATTCTTGACAATCCAAAGTTCAGGTTGTCTTATAGTTCCCTCTTGAACCTTTTCTTTATGTTTCTTCCTCTTGCAGAATTGTCTAAGACCGGTGTCTCTTCTCCGAAAGAAATAAGGTAGTGCCAAGGTAAGATTCAGTATTTGCACCAAGCGAAAGTCTTAGCAAGCGATATTGTTCATTCGTGTGATTAATCAATTGTCCTCTCTTTATTCTGTAGGTGCGGCGCTACCCTGGAGCGAGGGACGTATGATGGTGACACGTGAGACCTCGAGCGAATATTGCCTCAGGTAAGTATCTTGCGGTGCGAGGTTGAATGTCTTTAGCGAGGCGCAGCTCACCTGTAAACTTTATCTTTTGCAGGTGCGGATGCTCCGAGCGGCAATCTCGTCAGCGTGCCTCGCTGGATCGCATGGACGAATGGAGCATCGGTGAGTACTTCGCGGCGCTGATGCTGACTGTATAGCGCGGTAATTGGAGTTCCTTTTCTTGCAGGTGCGACGACTCCCGGATGATTACGATGGCAAATGGTAAGGCTCTTTCTAATCTGCTTTCCTTTTCTCCTATGCAGGTTCGGATCATGAAGAACAAGACGGGCGGGCGTGGCAGAGGACTG
This sequence comes from Ambystoma mexicanum, assembly GCF_040938575.1. Classification (NCBI taxonomy): domain Eukaryota; kingdom Metazoa; phylum Chordata; class Amphibia; order Caudata; family Ambystomatidae; genus Ambystoma; species Ambystoma mexicanum. Next base: position 493,628,486 of record NC_090937.1, read on the forward strand.
GATACTGGAGCTGCAGGCACGGTGAGCGTTACGCTGCAGGAGTGCAGAATAACGCGAAGCGTGTTCTGTTCTCCGGGCGTGGTTTAAATAGCCATCCAGAAGTAGTTCCCAGGTAAAGTAGTCCCAGGACCACACCCAAGGAAATAGTCCCTTGAATAAAGTAATCCCTTCAAGGGGCCCAAGGTGGCCTGTACATGGTTTTTCCACTTGATGACCTGACTTGCCTGAAAAAGGCAATATGAGCGCGGCGCCAACGGCGCCAGGACTGAGTCCAAGAATCCCTTAGGCAATCCTTTGGGGCCTTATAGGTCCCAATGGATGCCAGTGCTCTGGGCAGACAGGTCTGCTCCTGATGTCTGAGGGGCAGGCATCGGGACACTTGTCTCCCGGGGCCCACTCTGTGGATTCTGTCAAATAGTATCTCATTAGGTTCTTCGGTATCTAGGAGATCCGCGAAGATGCCCTTAACTACCTGTCTCAGATCTTGGTCCTGGGTGTCTTCTGTAGGCCTTAATGCGGATGTTCGAGCACCTTGACCTGTTCTCCAGGTCCTCTGCTTGGAGCTCCAGGTTATAAGTGGCCACCACCAGAGTTTCTAGTAGAGCATCTGCCTTCCTGGCATCCTTCACAAGGTCCTGGATCGCTTTCTCATTGGTGTCGACCATCTGTTCCACTTTGTGAATGTCCCTTTTGGTTTCCTGCAACCCTTCCGCTAGGTCTTCCCTTAACGCATCCATTTGTTTCTTACCAGCCGTGGTGATTTTGTCAACTATTTCTGCAAGAAGGTGCTTCAGCGAGGAGTGTGTGACCGGCGAGCCCTGCTCTTCTCGGGTCCTTGATGGCTGTTCTGTGTTGTTGTCCTCACTTTGCTGCCTTCCGGGGGTGCTTGCCATGTTCATGGCCCAGATTTTGGCTGCGTCTCCCTCCTAGGTCTTCTTTGAGCTTCTGGGTGGTGGGCCCGGGTCCTCCCCCCCCTATTCTTAGACATTGTGGCCCAAAAGTTCCAAACCGTGCCGGCTGCGCTTCACCTGTACAATGATAGAAAGGCTAGGAGTCGACTCCCCTCTTTTTGTGGAGGCTTGCCTCCCACTCTCTCCGACCAAGTGGGCGATGGGTGGTCGATATGTCGCTCAAACAGCAGCACGGGGGCCCTTTAGGGCTGGGGGTCCGCTCAGCTCCTCTTCAGGTTGAGTCCCACTCCACTAGCTGTCGCCTCCACTGAGGCACTCCTTCTCCAGCTCCCCGGGCCCATGGGACTGACAATGGCGGGCCGGGAATATACTTTAGTCAGCCCGTCCCTTGCCTCGTGAGCATTCTGGACTCGTTATCCCTCTCTGCGAGGGACGCCGGAGGTTCCCGGTCCCCCGGCACCGAGAGGTCTGCTGGCAGGTCAGGGGAAGTGGGGTACCCCTTCTCATCTTATATATTAGCTCACTGAGCCCCTCGTAGGGGCGGGGGTTGCCAGAGCACACAGGGAGCTGCGGCACATACCTTCTTTCACTCTCCCTGGGCTAAGCGACCTCTCCCCGGCTCGGTTCCCCTGCGCCACACCATGCTCCGCCGAGGCTACCGCCTCGCCGACTACTGTCCCAGAGAGGGTTGCCCAGGGGTTCGGGAAGGTGCCGGCTTGGATCCTCGGGCCTCTGCACGTCGGGCCCCGGCACACCCATGGCCGGGGCTCCCCAATTGTAGTGCTGCTCGTGGTCCAGGGTTGCTGGGCTCAAGCCGGCCCCTCACCAACTGCGCGACTCCCCCGCACCATTCCAGACAGAGCTTCAGGAGGCCGATGGAGGACTCGGGGCCCCCGTTTTCACGTTGCCTTCCACGGGCAGCGAGGTCCTCTCCCCCACGCCCGACACCGCTGGTCCTCCGGGTGAAGGTCTGCCGATCCCAGCTCCCCACAGAAGGGCTGTGTCCTTGACTACTGGTCTGACCTCCACCCGCAGGTCGTCCTCTCTGTTACTGGGGTCCGACCGGGTCCCGCGGTGCTTGGGTGGTCGGCCTTATTTCGGCGGGCACCGTCCCCGGAGGTGTAGCACTTCAGGAGGAGGGGAGGGGGGAAGGGCGGGGGAGTGTTAGGGGGGCCGGTCGCCTTCACTCCGGTAATTCCGTCACTGAGAGCCCACACTCTGGGAGTTGCATTCATGAGCTTCTGGTGCCTGGGGAGGGCAGACTGCCCGTTCTCATCTCATCAAGGCCTCATGGAGTGGGAGCGCGGTGGACGAGGTGTTCACCCACGCACGGTCATCTTGGAATCCACCCAAATCCCTTTTTCTTTTAATAAAGAAATTTGAGATGTTGAGAATATTAAAACGTTGTGCCCGCCTCTCCTTTATTTATTTATTTTTTAAACAATTTATATTTTCAGTTTAGGCAATTATATATAGTCAACACATCACACTGTTTGTATTAACATTTTATCAACATTCTCCGTTTATTCCCCCAAATGCCCCCCAAAACCTTCCTCCCCTCCCTACTTCACCATTTACAACACCACAACTTCAGATTACATATCCAATGACTCACGTAATTGTCAAACTCTTATTCGGGTTGTGTTCCGGCTCACTGTCACCCACCACAGAGGTGAGTAATTCTGTAATTAACTGCCTCCAGCGTACTACCCCTTGCTCACCTTGATCACTTGTCCTACTCACTGCTTCCTGCCATACCACCATTTCTGCATTAGCCCATTTTACCAGGTCCTTCCACCATACCTGCACGAGAGGTCTCGCTTGTGCTTTACACCCCATCGAAATCCAGCGCTTTGCCAATATAAATGCTAGATCTTTAAGCTTGCTAATATGTTTAGTTCTCTTTGGTCTCGTAAAGCCCCCTAGTAAACACGCCAGGGGGATCCAATATCCAAAAAGATATCTGCTTTCACAGTGTTTGAGCCACCTCCCCCTAAAACCTGCCCACTTCTATGCAAGCCCAAAACATATGTACCATGTCTGTATTCACCTCTCCACATTTTGGGCAAGTTTGTACTGCCATCTGACCGAACTTTGCTATTCTATTTGGGGTTAAATACGCTCTGTGGGTTATGTTCAATTGTATCTGCTGTAGCCTAGCATTCCTATATACTTTCTTGTGGTACACCATGGCTCTATTCCACATTGAATCAGACATTGCTTCTCCCAGCTCCATTTCCCACAGTTGCCTCGTCTGTCCTAGCGTTTTTCCGACCTTGGATATCAACAACTCGTAAATCCTTGAAACTTCATGTCCACCCTCTGACACATCATAAAGTGCACTCCATATTCTTCTGTCAACTCTACAAACTCTTTAGGAACCCCCTACCTGATCAAGTCTCCAACTGTCACTACTCCATTATGTTCCCAGTATTTCTGTAAATTCAACCTCAATTGGTCATTCACTCCCTCCAATGCCACCAGCAGGACCTGTGGGGAATATGGTGAAGCATCCCCTATTCATTTACAAGCTCTGTGCCACATTTCCCACCCCAATCTCTTCAGTCTGGGTAAGCGGTCTATGCAGGGTTTCGGCATCCAAACCATTTCTTTCAAATACAACCTCACCCCTGTTTCTTGCAATAACTTTGTCTTCTCTGTAAGCTCATCCGACAGCCACTTGGCAACAAGTTGAAGTTGGGTAGCAACAAAGTACACCTCAAAGTTGGGCAATTTTATCCCTCCTAGTTAATGCGCGTTTTGAAGTTCCCAAAGCGCTAGCCTGCACCTAGAGTTACTCCACAGAAAATCTCTACATATGCTGTTAAGTTTATTGAAGAAAGTTCTTAGTATCGCAACCGGAATATTCGTGAAGAAGTGAAGCAACCATGGCAGCACCACCATTTTGACAAGTGCAGCTCTCCCCATCATAGACAATGGCAGCCTTGTCCAAAAAGTTAGTCTTTTCGATCCCATGCAGCGCTTTCACTGTGTTATGTGTATGTTCCATCTGAGTGTCATGATAAATATGTACTCCAAGATAACAGAACGTGTCTAGTTCCCACTTAAGTGGCTGCACTGGTAGTCTGTGCAACAGGCTCCCAACGTACCCTCCCAACGGGAACAGGATCGACTTCTGTGGGTTAATCGTTATGCCTGACAGAGCTGCGTAACGTTCCATTACATCTAATATAAACTGTAAATTTGTCTCTGGGTGTTGTAGGTGAATGTCATGATGCCTACTCCCGGGAAGCCAGTTCAGGGCCAGCGTCCCCTAAAGCAGACATGTTCCCAGGGAGGGACCCAGCAACCCCTTATAGGGGCTCTTTGGACATTGTCCTGGCGCCTTTGGCGCCAGGCTCATAGAAGGCATCAGTCCTGGCACCATAGGCGCCAGCCTCATTATGGGAGTGCTTGGATGGACTTACCTGATGCAGACCATGCTGCCGGATCCAGACCTCCTTGAGGTCTGAAAGGGACTATTTTACCTATGGGACTATTTTACCACTCGGGCGTGGCTGAGGAAGAATACTTACCTGGAACTACTTTGGGGGCTATTTAAACCACGCCCAGACAGCAGCTCACGCTTCGCGTTGTTGTGCATCTAGCAGCTGGACGCTAACCGTGTCTGCTCCTGCATCCTGGCTCCAGCCACGCCCACCTGCAACCTGGAACACGTGAAAAGGAAGGAAAGGAGAGAAAGGTGAATAATTGAACTTTACCTACCTCCATCCGGAGTCCGGAACCATCACTCCGACGATCCTGAGAAAAGACATTATTTATTAGAAGCGCATCGCATCGCTCGCTGCAGCGCCGCGTTCCACTCACCTTCACGAGGCGCCCTCGGGCTCTTCAGCCACCATTGGCACCATCCGTCACCTTTCAGCGCCTAAGGAGAAAAAGAGACAAAACAAAGGTGAGCGAAGGAACAGATTGAGGAAGGCCTGATTCTTCCACCTTAAGACTTACCTGATTTTTGTTGGGACAATCTTTCCACACCTCGGGTCGGCGCCGCTTCTTTGGCACTGCCGTACCCCGGCCCCTAAGGGGAAAAAGAGACAAAACAAAGGTGAGCGAAGGAACAGATTGAGGAAGGCCTGATTCTTCCACCTTAAGACTTACCTGATTTTTGTTGGGACAATCTTTCCACACCTCGGGTCGGCGCCGCTTCTTTGGCACTGCCGTACCCCGGCCACTAAGGGGAAAAAGACACACGCATTAGTGGGTGAAAGCAAGATCACTAAGGGAACCATCCATCAAAAAGATTCACCAGAGTTACCTTCAGCGAATCCATTCCTCTACGCGGATTCTTCATCCTACATCTGAAATAGAGAAAAGGACAACGGACAATTAAGGCTTGAACTTTTGCAACTGAATACTTACGGCCTCATATCGGAAAAGTCAAGCGGAGTTGAATACTCACCAAACCCGAGATCCAGTGAAGTAACTGGAAATCAACGCGCCCCTGCATCGGAAGCAGGATGGAGAGCTCGTCCTTTCAGACTCTAAGGTGAGACTCTACGGGGAATCGCGGAGGGGGTCCGAGGAGTGTGAGAGGGGGAATGGGGGGAATCCGACACATTATCCAGCAGACAGTTAATCCCCTTTTCCATCTACAGAAGGATTCTTCTACGGGCCAGACAGTCGAGGTTTGGGGGTCCGGTCCAGTCCGTCTTCCGAGTCCTGCGCATCACCTTAGAAGAGGTCATAGCAGTCCAGAACAGATCGGCGCCTCCGTGGGAATCAGGTGAGCGTTACAGTGAAGCAACAGATCATCTGCATGCAGTGATATTAAATGCTTCCCCTCAGGTGTGGTTATCCCTTCTTCGCTGTATTCCTCTCGCAAATAAATTGCAAGCGGTTCCAGCGCCAATATGAATAGCATCGTCGACCACGGGCACCCCTGTCTTGTACCTTTACTTAATTACCACTGTTCTGCGATAAACATACCCGTCTTCAACCTGGCCACCGGTTCGCTATACAGTAGTTTCACCCATCTAATATATGTGGGTCCCCGTCATGATGCCTACCCCAGGGGACCCAGACCAGGTCCAGCAACCCCGGAAGCAGGCATCAAGTTATTTTGAGCAAGCCCAAAAACCCCTGCTAGGGGCTGTTTGGGTGCGGTCCTGGCTCCTATGGCACCAGGCTCATATGTAGAGTCAGTCCTGGCGCCATAGGCGCCAGGCTCATAGAGTAGAACTTGCCTGATGCAGACCATGCTGCAAGCTTACCTGATGCAGACCATGCTGCAAGAGCTCCAAGCCAAATGAGGATTGGAAGGGACTATTATACCTAGGGACTATTTTTTACTCGGGCGGGGCTGGGGAGGAATACTTACCTGGGACTACTTTGGAGGCTATTTAAACCATGCCCAAAGAGCAGCACACCTTCGCGTTATTCTGCATCCAGCAGTGTAACGCTCACCGTGCCTGCATGTCTGCATCCAGTCTTCTGCCACGCCCGCCTCGAGTTTGGAGCTCCTTGAAAAAGGGAGAAAGAAGGAGAAAAGGTTAGAACAAGAGCAATACCTTTGATCCTTACCTGAATTCCCGATCCATCGCGCCTTCGAGCTGGAAGAAAGAAGTTATTTTATGCGCGTCGCCTCGCCTGCTGCAGCGCCGCGATGAACTGACCGGCCTTCGCAGCATCTTCACATTCCACCGCATCCTCCTGCATGTTCCCGCCACATTCCGGCACCTAAGGAGTAGACAAGAACAGCAAGGTGAGCCAAGGGAATACACAGAGTAATATTAGTTACCCCCCATAGATTTAACTGATTTTACCACCGCGGGTACTATTCCTCTTCACGGGTCGGCGCAGCTTCCACTGCATCTTCGCCGAACCCCGGCCCCTAAGAGGAAACAAAAGGACAGCAAGGTGAAACAAAGGACTATCAAGGGGAACCCTCCTCACCACAATAGACTTACCTGATTTTACCGCCGGAGGTATCATTCCCCGAGACTTCATACTTTCTCTCAGCGCCTGAATAAGGGAGAAAGCAACAGGTTACATATTGACATTATTTATCGAACTGTGTTGGAAATACAAATCCTTACCAGAATATTACCGGTTGCCACGAGGAACTCTTCACTAGGGTCAAGCTGCAATCTGCAAGGAATCGAACAAGAGTGAAAGTCAGGCATTTGAACTCTTACGAACTACATACTTTTCGGAGTCAATATTGTTCTGGAACTCACCAATTCCTTCGAGCCAGTGAAGCAACTGGTTATCAACGCGCCCCTGCGCTCAATGCAGGATGGAGAGCTCATCTTTTCAAACCATCAGGTGAGACTATAAGAGGGGACATCAAAGGTGATCTGTGGGGAGAACAGCGGGGGTGGGGAGATTTACGCTCAACTCCACGGGTGGTTAATTCCCTTTCTCCATTTGCAGAAGAATATTCCTACGGGCCAAGCAAACTAAGCTAGGTGGGCCAGTCCAGTCCGTCATCTCGGCCCTACACGTCACATTGGTGGAGACCGCAGCTGTCCAGTTCAGATTGACGCCTCTGTGGGAGCCAGGTGAGCATAACAGTCCCATACCAAACTCCTCCAACACCGTTAGCAGCCATGACCATCTGACCGAGTCAAACGCCTTGACTGCGTCTAGTGATGCCACCACCAACTGTCGCATATCATCTCGGGTGCAATCCATCACATGATGTAATCTGCGCAGGTTGCTAGTTATGTTCCTGTGCGGGACATATCCTGTTTGGTCTGAATGTATGAGCTTGGCTATAAGCGGCCATCACCGCCTTAAGAATCTTCCCATCTTGATTTAGTAACGAGAGGGGTCTATACAAGCCACAGTCATCGTCTGGTTTATTCGGTTTCAGGAGGGGGAAAAGAACAAGTTACTTTCTTACCTGGTAACGTTCTTTCGATGGGATGGTCCGACGACGTATTCCATATCTATGACATGTAATCACCACAGCTGTGCTGCTTCGGAAACTTTTTTCGGCGTCTGCGTCCTGCGTCGATGACGTTGATGCGCCGTCGACGAGGACCTCCTACGACGTCATCCGATGTGATAAGTAGGACGCACGACGCCCGTAGCCTCAGTTGTAGTTTTTTCCCCCAGAACGTGTGACATTAGTCAACTGCCAGTCAGACACAAAGCCTTGCGGAACGTAAGCTGCAATCGCAAAAGAAATTCTGCAGCGGGGAAGGCAGGGAGGGAGCGATATGGAATACGTCGTCGGACCATCCCATCGAAAGAACGCTACCAGGTAAGAAAGTAACTTGTTCTTCGAGGGGATTTGGTCCTCCGACGTATTCCATATCTATGACAGACTCCCAAAGCAGTACCAGAGCAAGGAGGAGGGAAAGAATTTAGAATCAAAATTTAGAATTACCAATCAAATAGCAGAGCAAAGGACCGCCTTGCCAAAGGCCAGATCCTGTCCTCGGATGGAATCGAGGGAATAGTGACGTACAAATGTATGTACTGAAGCCCAGGTGGCTGCATCACAGATGTTGCGAATAGGAACACCCCTCTGCAGGGCAGTAGATGCAGCCATACCCCTGGTAGAATGGGCCCGCAAGCCAGCCGGTGGGTCCTTACCCGCCAAGCGGTAACACTCCGAGATGGCATAAATAATCCAGCGAGACAAAGTCTGTTTCGTCACAGCTTGCCCCAAACGCTTTCCAGCGTAACCAATAAAGAGTTGATCGTCCACTCTGACCCGGGACATGCGTGAAACATAAAAGCTTAAAGCTCTCCTAGGATCAAGCCTATGGAGCCTCTCCTCTTCCTTACCAGGATGCAGAGGAGGATAGAATGCCGGAAGAGCAACCTTCTGGCCAAATGAAATTCTGTCACTACCTTCGGGAGAAAAGAAGGACAAACTCTAAGGACAACCCTGTCCTTGTGAAATACAGTGAAGGGTGGCTTAACTGAAAGTGCCTGTAACTCACTCACTCTGCGAGCGGAAGTAACCGCAACTAAAAACACAGTTTTCAGAGTTAACAGACTCCAAGGGCAAGAATGTAAAGGCTCAAACGGAGCACCCATAAGAAACTTAAGAACAAGGTTTAAATCCCAACCGGGCACCAGGAAAGGTGACAGAGGGAACACATTAGTGAGCCCTTTCAGAAACTGTGAAATTAAAGGGATTTTAAAGTAAGAACACTCTTCAGGCGAGCGCTTAAAGATGGACAGCGCCGCCAGGTAACCTTTAATGGTACCCACTTGCAAGCCCCTGTGGGCCAAAGAAAGCAAAAAGGACAGAACCATGGGGATGTCACATGCAAAAGGATCCACATTCTGAACTCTGCACCAGTCGCAGAACTTACGCCAATGGCAACGGTACAGAGACTTTGTTGCTGGCCTTCGGGCCGAAAGCAACACCTCCATCACGTCTTCAGGGAGGTCCCAATCCTTATACCTCAACCTTTCAGAAGCCAAGCGTGAAGGTTGAGGGATCTGACCTCTGGATGGAGAACCTGACCCCCCTCCCGTGAGAGCAGATCGTCTCGGTAGGGAAGACGACGTGGAGGGCAGATGGACAAGTCGAGAAGGTCCGGGTACCACGTCCTCCGAGCCCACGCCGGAGCAATGAGGATCATCCGGGAACCGAACTTCCGTAACCTCCGCAGCACTTGCGGGATGACGGGGACTGGAGGAAACGTGTACAGCAGCGGGAATGACCACTCCACCATGAACGCGTCTCCCAAGGCTCCTTTTGGAGGAAATTCCCGCGAGCAAAACCTTTCGCACTTCCGGTTGACACTGGAGGCAAAGAGATCCACTTGTGGGGTCCCCCAAAGGGCGAAGATCTCCAGGAGAATCTCCTGAGCCAACTCCCACTCGTGAGAGATCGTGCTCTGCCTGCTCAGAGCATCCACCATCACGTTTTCGTCTCCGGCCAGATGAACTGCCGAGATCGAAACTTCCTGCTGGATGGCCCAGAACTCGAGCTGCATCGCCTCCCTGCACAGAGGAAGTGACCCTGCCCCCCCCCCTTTTTGTTGAGGTAGTGCATGGCCACTGTGTTGTCCGTCAGGATCAGGACACTCTTTCCTCGCACAGTCGGCAGAAAAGCCTTCAGGGCTAGCCTGACGGCCCTCAGCTCCAACAGATTGATATGGAGTCTGGACTCCGACGGAGACCAACGACCGCGGACTGTCAGCCCGTTGGCATGAGCTCCCCATCCCGTGAGGGATGCATCCGTCACAATCGTCACCTCTAGCCAGGGAAGCCAAAATGGAGCCCCCTTCAACAAGTTGCCTTCGACGGCCCACCACAGAAGGTCCCGGGCGACCGAGGGCGGCACCTGAACCGGGTCCGACATCCTGCTGGAGGACTGCGACCATTGCATCTTGAGTGCCCACTGCAAAGATCTCATCCGCAGGCGAGCCTCTGGCACCAGAAGAATGCAGGATGCCATGAGGCCGAGCAACCTCAAGAACTCGAACGCTGGGAGCGTCTGGGCATGCTGAAACTTGTGCACCATCTGCTGAATGTGAAGAGCCCTCACCTGGGGAGGAAAACACTGCCCCAGGGAAGTGTCTAGCACTGCTCCGATGTACTGGAGCCGCTGTGTTGGCGTCAAATGGGACTTCTTTAAATTGAGGGAGAAGCCCAGCCTGTGAAGGGAGTGGCAAGTGACGGACAGATGATCCAGGACCTGCTCGGGAGAGCTCCCCCTGATCAACCAATCGTCCAGGTAGGGGTAGACGTGAATCCCCCCTTGCCTGAGATGCGCTGCCACCACCACCATGAGCTTGGTGAAAACCCTCGGGGCGGAGGTCAATCCGAACGGCAGGACCCAAAACTGAAAGTACGAGTCGCCAACCGCGAACCTCAGGTACTTCTTGTGCTTGGGATGGATAGGCACATGGAAGTAAGCATCCTTGAGGTCGAGAGACACCAACCAGTCCTGAAGCTGAAGGGCCTGGAGGCCTTGAGAGTAACCATCTTGAACTTGTCGTTCCTTAGGAGTTTGTTCAAATCGCGCAAGTCCATGATGGGTCTCAATCCCCCGTCTTTCTTCGAAATCAAAAAATAAGGGGAATACCATCCCTTGTTCCTCTCCGCTACAGGCACCAGTTCTATGGCGCCTTTCTCCAGCAGGGCTTGAATTTCCTGCGCAAGGAGCGGATCCGGACTCTGCAAAGAGAGGTTCCCTGGTGGATTGTCGCGAGGCCTGTGCCGAAAGGGAAGACAGTAGCCGTGGGTTATGATCTCCAGAACCCACACATCTGAAGTAATGGCACGCCACTCTACAAGATGCTGCGCCAGCCTTCCCCCAACCGGCGAACCATGGGGCATGGCCTCATGACTGAGTAGTAGCGGCTGCGGCGTTACCTGAGGGCAAAGAGGCAACTGCCCGAGCGGCCTTGGCACCACGGGTACCCTGCCGTCCACCTCTGGTACCCCTGCGTTGGCCTCTTTGACTGCCAGCTCCTCTCGCTTTACTGAAGGACGAGTAATAGCGAAAGGAACCACCCCTCCATTGCTGTCCCCTAGGACGAAAAGGCGGAGGTTGGCAAACTGCAGCGCCCAACGACTTTGCTGCAGCTTTTGAGGTCTGCAACCTCTCGAGGCTCTCGTCAGCCTTGCTGCCAAAAAGGTGTTCACCGTCAAAGGGCATGTGGAGGAGCCGGGACTGCACATCAGGAGCAAACCCCGACTTCCGCAACCACGCAAACCTGCGTATCACGGTGCTCGCCGCCATGGACCTGCTGACGCATTCAGCCAAGTCCAAACCCGACTGAACGGACTCACACATGGCATCCTTACCATAGGACCATAGCAAGGAAACCATCCCGTTTGTCCCCTTCGGGAATATGTTCAGCCGCTAACGCAACACAGTTCCACAGAGTGTGTGTGAAACGAGACAAGGCACAAATGGAGTTGGTCGCCTGAAGCGCCATACCACCAGAAGAAAACACTTTCTTCGCCCAGCCATCAAAACGTTTGTCGTCCCTATCAGGAGGGATGATAGGGTACGACACCTGCTTTGCCGGGGGCGTGGCCGCCTGCACCACCAAACTCTCCGGAGTGGGGTGCCTGGTCAAGTAGCAGGGGTCGCTACTGGCTGGACGGTATTTTCGCGACAAGGACCTGCCCACCGCCGGGAGACTCTCCGGAGCAGTCTAAGCCGCCGCCACCCTTCTCTGTAAAGCCATATGGAACGGCAGTACCGGGTCAGTTGGGGGACCAACATCAAGGATGTCCGTGAGATCATCCTGCACAAACTCCCCTGGGGGAGCAGACCATCCCAAGTTCTCAGAAACCCTAGCCATAAGGCGTCGGTACGAGGAATCGGCATGAGAGCCAGGCTCAGGCCTACAAAACTCCACCTCGTGACTGCCTCAAATCGTCAAACTGACTATGGCCCGAGACAATTTCATCTGGAACCTGACTAGGAACCAGGCCATCAGAATCCTTATCCGCCTCTGAAATATATTCCAGGTGGCGAAAAGAAGGCATCCAAGAGTGCTTGCTCTTAACCAGAGCCTTCCTAGGGGGTTCCCCCGTGCCACGGGGTACCTCCGACACGAAAGGCGTCGAGTGAATCGGCGCCGGCGTCGAGAGAACAGGCATCGGCGCCGAGAGGATGGGCGTCGAGGAAATCGGCGTCGACGTCAGATGCAGCGCCGCCAGCATCGGCAGCGTCGACACAGTCCTCGAAGCCGGAGCTCCGAGCGTGTCCTTCGACGACCTGAGCGTCGATGACTTCCTCGGAGCCGGAGCCTCGAGAAAGCCTGTCGACGCCCTCGACGACTCAGACGTCGATGTCTTCCTCGAAGACATCACAGGTGCACACGGTCTCGAACGCGTCGAGGACCGGGACCTGGAACGGGTACGTCGAGAACGAGACCCCTTGTCCGAACGGGACCTCTCCCGTGACTCGTGCCGACCACTCTTGCGAGCGGTGTCTCTCGACCTCTCACGACCGACCCCACTCGGGGGCGCGGACGGCTTAGTACCCTGCGACTCGAGAATCATCAGCATTTTCTTCCCGAAGGAAGCCCATTCCTTCGGTGTCGCACGGCTGGTGGGGTAAGCGACGTGCCGGGAAGAGTCCTCCGAAGAGGACCTGGAAGACGACCGTTGTCGGCGCTTCCAAGAATGCCTCTAAGAGGCTGAGGAGTGGCGAGACCGACTCCTAGAAGGAGACCCACGAGACTTCCGACGATGACGCAGAGAGTCTCCTCTCGAATCATCCGTCGAAAGCCCCGCAGACTTCGACTTCCGGGGCTTGGACACCCGACCTACCGACAACTTCTTCTTACGTTCACGTAAGGCTTTGGACGTGAGCGACTGGCAGTCGATAGTCATCCGTGTCGTGGGCCTCCCCGAGGCACCAGAGGCAGGCATTGTGCGAGTCCGTCACCGACATCTTGGACCCACACTCCCCGCACTTCTTGAGGCCCAGACGCGGGGTCGAAGACGAAGTAGAAGACATCTTCACACGAAGGATTTTCACAAAAACGAACAGGTTCAAAGAACCGAGAAGAACAGAACTCCAAAGAGTCGAGGCGTTAACCGAGATTCATGAAGCAACACGTTCGCGGAAAAAATGGAACTGAGGCTACGGGCGTCGTGCGTCCTACTTATCACATCGGATGACGTCGGAGGAGGTCGGAGGAGGTCCGACGACGGCGCATCGACGTAATCGACGCAGGAAAAAGTTTCCGAAGCAGCACAGCTGTGGTGATTACATGTCATAGATATGGAATACGTCGGAGGACCCAATCCCCTCGAAATAATGATTCTCTCAGAAATTCTGGCAATCTGCCTGTTTCTAATGCTTCGTTAAGCATGTCCAGCAGTGGTGGCAGTATCTCAGCCTTATATTCTTTATAGAATTCGCTAGGGAGCCCATCGGCCCCTGGAACTTTACCTGTCGGCAATTCTCTAATCACACCCTCCAGCTCCTCTACTGTTATGGGAATCTCCAATCCCTTCCGTTCCTCTGCACTTAAATTGGGTAGACTTACCTCCGAAAGTGCATCCCGTATCTCTTCCACCCCAAACCCGGATGACTCCTCATATAGTAGTTTATAATACTCATAAAAGCATCTATTCACTCCTTTCTGTGTCTCTTGCAATAACCCATTCTCCCCACCAACGCTGCCATCAGTTCCCGTCTACCCCCACTTTTATACAGCTGTCATGATGCCTACCTCCAAGGAGCCAGGTCCGACCCAGCAACCCCAGAGGCAGGCATCATCATCATCATCATCATCATCATCATCATCATTCCCCCCCTTCCAAAGCTATTTAAACCACGCCCGATCAGCAACTCACGCTTCGCGTTGTTCTGCTCCTCGCAGCTGGACGCTCACCGTGTCAGCTCCTGCATCTGGACTTCAGCCACGCCTGTCAGCATCCTGGGTCACCTGCAAAGGGAGATAAGAGAGAATTGGTGAGAAAGAAGACCTTACCTGCTAAAGCTGTATCACGGAGACATCACACCGACGATCCTCAAAGGGAAGACATCTTTTTTAAAAGCATTTCGCTTTGATCGCTGCAGCGCTGCATTTTACTCACCTTTCCTGGGCACCTCCATCTTCAGCAGCGATCATCCGGATCCGCAGCCACTTCCCAGAGCCTAGAGAGAAAAAGACAAGAACACAAGGTGAGAGAAGGAAGGGAATAGGAAAAGCTCAGTTTCCTTCTAAGACTTACCTGTTGGGTCATTCCCATTTCATTTCGGGTCCTGCCGCTTCCTGGCATTCCGGACCCCGACCCCTATGGGGAAAAAAGACAAAGACATTGAATGAGCGAATGCAAAGACATTACCCGAACGCTCATCCAGAACTTACCTGTCATTTATTGGAACTGCACGATTCACTTCGGGTCGGCGCCATATCTCCGGCATTCCGAACCCCGGCCCCTAAGGGGAAAAAGACATAAGCGTTAGCGCTTTCTGCAATAAGACAATGAACATTATTATTAAGCTTGAACTTTTGAACTTGCAACAGAACTCTTACAGCTCCTTACCTGAATAGTCAAGCTTATTTGAACTTCCATCAAACCTCAATCCAGTGAAGTAACTGGGTTTCAACGCGCCCCTGCATCAGAAGCAGGATGGAGAACTCATCCTTCCAGACCCTAAGGTGAGACTTCACGGGGAATCGTGGAAGGGTATCGTGGAGGGTTGGAAGGGAGTGGCAGGCTTGAGCATTATTCAGTCAGTAGGTAATACTCCCTTTTCATGCACAGGGGAATATTCCTACGAGCCAGAGAAGCCAGAGTAGAGGGGCCCTACCTGTCCATCTTCAGAGTCCTGCGCTTCACCATTGAAGAAGCATCAGCACTCGAAGCCAGACCTGCGCCTCCGTGGGAATCAGGTGAGTGTGACAACAGCCAGGCCAATAATTGTCTTGTTTTGTCTCCATCTGCATGCTGCCTCTCAATATATCGTTTATAACCAAGATTGCTCAGACTGTCCCAATGTTTTCGACATGCCTGATGTGCTCGTAGCCCTTCTTGTGCTTCTTCCAGTGATCCATCCCCAGTCCTTGCTATATTCTCCAGCTTATCTTCCGCTCCCCGTAGTTCCCTTAGGATCACATCCTGCATCCCCTTAGACTGCGACATTGCTGCACCTCTCATTACTACCTTAAAAGCCTCCCACAGTGTGCCCGCTGACCCGACACTACCTGTGTTATGAAGGAAATATTCTTTGTCTTTGTCCCTCAGGCTTTCGCGAAACCCAGTGTCTCCAAGTGCTTCGACTGAGCCTCCATGTTGGAATCCTAGCCCTTTGGGGGAGAACTTGCAATGTGATCACTAGTGGTGCATGGTTCGACAGGACCCGCGCTTTATATTCTGCTGTAACAAAGTCCCCCCGTAATTCCCCACCATAACCTAATCTAGCCTCATGTACAGATTTACAGGGGCATTATAATGAGAATTCTCACGGTCTTGTCCATGCATCGTTCACCACTCCAATTTGAAGGTGTGCAGTAGTGCATTCAGGGCTTTTGACGCAGGGCTTGGGTGCATACATTTCCGGTTTAATCTATCTAGCAGAGGGTTCAAAGTGCAGTTAAAATCGCCACCCCAGAGTAGCGCTCCATCTCTGTATGGACTCATCTTGGCATACAATGATCGAAAATATGCTGCTGTGTATGGTTTAATAATGCATATTTATTTTCCACCCTCCACCGCAATACAACCATCCAGCCTTCCGCATCCAGATAAGTTTGCAACACTTTAAGCAGAATTTTTCGGTGCCACCCAAATTAGAGTAAGATGAACCCAAGGTCACCCTTGCCCATTTCCGTGCCAAGGTCTCCTGTCCATCTTTAGTTAAGTGTGTCTCTTGTAGCAGGGCTATATCCATCTTTTGCCCTTTCAAATATGCCATTACTCTGTTCCATTTTATATAGCTATTCAGCCCTCTAACATTCCAGGTCATTAATTTGAGATCACCCATTCGCTGTAGTTGTGTTCATTGCCCTCCCCCCGGTCCACCCCCCCGCCCCATTTCTTCTCATAGTGTGCGTTCGTAGGCCAACTTCCCAACAACCGTCCCAACTCCCCTTCCCTCCCGCTCCCAAACTACCCCAAACATTTGCCCAGCCTCTAATACAGAGCTCAGGCATCCCCACATCACGCTCCGGCATCGGCTATTGCCTTCCCTCGGTGCGCAGCAGGTGGACACTATACTACTAGGACCCAAACAAAAAAACCTATTCTACTGGGGTTGATAGCGTGCTCCTGGTTAGTCTATATCTAGATGGTTCAGGCATCCCTGCATTTTGCTAATCATTTATCTCTGTGCTCAATTGAACTGCGAGTTTACCAATACACACGTTACTCAAAGGTCTGTAGGCATTACAATGTACATCATACAGCCCTCGTAGATTCACTTATCACTTCCACTCTTGGTAGGGTCGTCTGTTGCTGATGGGCAGTTCTGTGCGTCCATCCATTTGGTAACATCTTCTGGGGTCTCGAAGAAGACAGCCCAGTCCCTGTATAAGTCTTCAGCTTTGCTGGGTAAAGCAACATGTACTTTAGGCTGAGTGAGCGTAACCTTCGCTTGATTGCCACGTAGTCAGTCTCTGTCTCTGTACCTGAATCGTATAGCCCGGGTACGCCGTAATAGTCGCTGCTGCTCCGCTGATCGTTCCCCCTTTCCAAAAGTTATCCAGGATTTTCTCTGTCTTTATAATTTACTATTTACTATTAGCCGGTCAAGTGGCACAGCGAGTAGAGCGCTCGCTTTGACACCCGTGCAGAGCCTGCTAACGCAGGTTCGAATCCCGGCAGGGCCAAACTCAGCCTTTCATCCTTCCGAGGTCGATAAATGAGCACCACACAGCGTGGGTAATAATAAGCAGCGCTCAGATACCTGAGGGTTCGTAGCGCTATATAAATGCCAAATTATTATTATTATTATTATTATTTTGGTGATAAACGGTTTGGGTGGACCACCTGTTGGTGGTCTTCTCATCAGTGCCCTGTGCGCTCTTTCTACCGTAAATCCCTGGGTGAGAGTTTCTGCTCCGAGCTCATGCAGCAACATGTTTTTGATGAAATTGGTCAGGTCCGAGCCTTATTCCCCCTCTGGGAGCCCGACAATTCATATGTTGTCTGAGTGCTCTCCCTTCCGCTTCTTCAGCTCGGTTTTAAAAGTTTTGCACTTGCTGTCACAACTTAGAGATTTCCTGCGAGTTGGCGGCGCCCATATGGGTGTTAGCTTTCACCTCTATTTCGAGCACCCCTGTGCGCTCAGCCAGCACCCTTGCATCCTGTCTCATGAGGTTCACATCAACATGGACAGCGTCAATTTGGAATTCTAGGGAAGTTTTGAACTCTGCTATGGCATCCAGTATGTGCTGATCCTTCCATCTAGATTGATCTGTGTTCTGTTCGTCCTGTCCCGCCATCTTTGCACCATCCTTGGTTTGTGCTGGTTTTGCGTAATTGTCCATGGAGGATTGCATCCTGTTGGACTGGTTAGACTTGGTTGCCATCTTTGGTCCAGTACGATGTCCCCCCCGTCTGCTATGAGCAGTGTGACACGCCTCCACTGTGCTGTGGCCTTTCCTCCACCAACGCCTATTTGCTTTAGGGGAGAACGTGCCTTATATATTGTGCCCACACATCTATTTGAGCAGTATTTATGTATAATGTCAGTACTTGGCAGGGACTACTCTGCTCTGCCAGGCCAGTGCCCGCTGGAAGTTATGAGTCCAGCAGCATTTATGCCTGCACCATGATTCTCCACTGACTTGTCTCCTGTGACGTCTACAATCCATCAAGCCCAGGTGGGGCCTTTATTCCTGCAATTATGCGCTGAAGATCACGTGTTGCCAGCCCCCTTCGCGGTTCTGGTGATCAGTGCCAATCCTCTCCTCCCCCTTAATGTGCCTTTCTCAATTCTCTCCTCCAGTATGTCGCCATCCGCTTATTTGGCAGGACTTGTTCTTCCCTCTACCTACTCAGTGGGCATACCTGTGTGAGGCATGCCACTTCACTGCTGTGTTGGTGGCTGATCGCACCTGAGTGTTTCGTTAGGAGGCCAGTCCCAACAGGAATCCAGGATTCAACTGTTCCCTTACTGCTCCTGGGCACTCCACTTTGGCGTTGAACCTCCTCCTGTCCTGGGTAGATGGCTGTACAAGTCCGGCTCTCTTACTGTTGCTGCCGTATATAGGTTTCCCCAGGCAGTTATTCCGACATTCCTCTGCTTTGCTTGCAGTCCTTGAAACCTCTCTCCCACACTCTCACTTCAAGGCTACTCAAACAAAATGCAGTTGGCCCCCACCATTGCCGTTTTGTGTACAATTCTCAGGACTTCAACAGCGCACTTCGTAATGAGCGTTTATGTGCGCGCGTGCGTGCGTGCGTGTGTGTGTGTGTTTTCTGTCTCTGAGCCACTGCAACGTTCCAACCTCGCTACAGTAGCGGCACTTCTCAGCAAGCCCCTCCATCTGTGTGGGGCACATGCATCCTTGTCCTCATAGCGTCTTTGTTCCTTCAATGGGTGTCTGCATGCGCCGACAGCAACCTTCTTCACTCAGCCCTCACAGTGCATCCCTCCTCTACTTCCCGGTAGTGGTCGCATCAGCTGTTGGAGCGGTCTCAGCATGACCTCAAACAGGATGACAATTCCGGTCTTATTCATAGTCTCTGCTACCCATTCCTTTGTTCCGAGCGGGCCACCATTTTGTTTTCTCTCCAGCAAATCTCAGCAGTTTCCATCCTCATAATTTGTGCATGCAAGCACCGATCATCACTATTCCACGCCGTTTCCATGCCTTGGATATTCATACTGTGGCATCTTAATTTTCTCCATTCCTGGAGTAATTTTCTGCACAGTTCTTATCTGTAGTACACAGGATCAACAGGAGTTCCTCCAAGAGCACATCTTATCGCATGGCTCGTTAGCCACACTGCATGCCCGCCTCTCATTTCTGACCCCTCACAGGCAGGAGGATGAATAACAGGATACTTCCAAGATGGTTGTTCCACATGAAAGACAGACCCCATGGACTGAACTACGAGATTCCCTATTAAGCAAACAAACATGCCAAGAGAAAAAAGCCAGAGATCTGACTCTCGAAATATAACATCAGCTCCCATCATTCAATCTGCCGACACTATAAAAATCAAGCTGAACAAAGACACTGAGATATTGCAAACCCGTAGAAGTAGGGAAGACTTCCATCAATTATGTGGTTACGGAGGATGGCACACGGTGGAATGTAGAAAGGGCAGCAGTGTTCATGAGAGGAGGAAATGCTTGAGCTTGTAAGATGGTCTATGATCAGCAAGGCGCAGAACGTGCCCTAGAAGTGCAAGAGTCAACACAACAATTCACATGATGACAACCACTTCCACAAGAACAAGAGACACTTGATGAAGGGGACAGTTGCGCTCCCGCAAAGGGAAGCAGGGAATCCCTCTTTCTTTTCTTTGAGGAACAAAGCAGGCTGCAAAGAAATAGGAACACACCTGCAAAGTTAAATAACTATTGTGACAGAGTCAGGGAGCTAACCATGTCAAGGAGAGATGTGCACCCCCTCTTAACATGAGGCTGAAGGCCCACCAGAGTGTTTGCCAGAACCACTCCTGCGCAGAAGCAGGGTGAGGGAGCTCGGAAGGCTTCAGTCTCTGGGCCTCATCACAAATTGGGCATAGCAGTAAAATGCGGCTGTAACGCATTTACCGCCACATTTACTGCTCCGCCCAATCTCGAGTTGTGCAGAAAGTTGGAGTTTTACATCCAGCTTTGTGCTGGATGTAAAAATCCCCACTTTGCACCAGTTTTCAGCATTAAAAACCTTATGCCAAATAGTTGAGCTAGAACACTCCTTACCTAGTTGAAGTGATCCAGCTTAAATATTTGTTTTTTTGCTACTGTGAATGAGAATGGTCATGTGAATTGTGACAGTCATGCATGTTTTTGATTAGGTTTCAAGAATTGGGACCCAAAGTGAAAGGCAATTGGAATGTTCTCAACTATGATTAATAATGGAAATATGTAGGTTACAATTATAGAGTTTAACATATCCATTCAGGATAGTGATGACAACAGTGTAAGAAATGTTCGTATTTATGACAGAAGTAGAAGCTGTAACTACGAGTTGATTTGAAACTCAAGAACCATTGGGAATCTTTATAGTGAAGACGCTCTAACAATAATTATTGTTCAATATTAAGTTCCATTAATAACAATTGTGGATTCATGGGGCGTGGCTACGAGGGCCATGTAGGAGTACGTGATCTGGAGGAGCTCCCGAGATCCTGAAATGATCCGGGCGTAAAAGTGCGCAACGATGGGCCGATGACTGCTGAAAATATACATGTCGGTGTGTGAATGAGTGGACCACGCTTGGTGAACTTTTGGAAGGTGTAGGAAGAAAGGCGGCAGAGTTCTGTACGGAAAAGACAAGGAGCGCCGGAGACAAAAGATGACAAAATGGCTGACCAATGTCCGCAACAAAGGAAGGAGCAGGCCGCACAGTGATCGAGCGAAATAGGCGTACTGGGTGCGCATTTGTCATTTGTGCAGAATACGGGTCCTCTGGGTCATGTCCAATAGAACGGTGAGGCCGAAAGGCGAAGCAGCCCACCCTGGACGACTTCGCTAAGTCGTCCCCTGGTCAAGAAAATACCAAGAGCAAGGATAAGTCGCCTGCAGGCAGCATGACGGCAACGGGCACCAACCAAGAAGTCCTAGCTGCGATTGCAGACTTAAAGTCGGCCTGGGAAGCCAAACTCGAACTAGCCGTCACTGAGCTGAAAACGGTACTGGCCTTAAGGTCGGAGAGGCGCAGGAGGAAGTTAATCTACTCCGACAGGACGTCAGGGCCTTGGCGGAGCGCACAGAGACCCTTGAGAAGGAAGTGAGCCCGAATACCGCGGATTGTGCCTCCCATAAGGCCCAATTGCATGCCCTGATACAGAGAGTGGGCAACTTGGAGAGCAGAGCGGAGGAGGCGGAAGGACGCGCCCGACGAAACAACATCCGCATCATGGGCCTGCCGGAGGGATTGGAGGGCCACGATCCCACGGAGTTCATTGAGTCCATGCTACTGCAAGAGATACCCGGAGGAGCCCTATCTCAAGGATTTGCGGTGGAACGGGCACATAGAGCTCTAACAAGGAGGCCGCCGCCAGGAAACCCGCCTAGGCCGGTGATAGCCAAAATTCTTAATTACCGGGACCGAGAGAGGATATTGGAACACTTCCACAAGGGAGGAACGATTATACGAGGAGCGGCAAACATCACGGCCTACCCGGACTATACCCTGTCTGTGCAGCGTAGCCGCATGAACTTTGGGACGGTAAAGCGGAGACTGAGAGAGGCGGGCCACAAATACATGTTGCTATATCCAGCAAAATTGAAAGTTATACATAAACACAAAACTGTTTTTTGATACCCCGGAGGATGCCATGGGATGGCTCGATGCGCAGGGATGTCCCCAGGAGTCTGAAGTTCGGACGGAGAAAGAGCATGAAAGAGATAAGTAATGCACGAGGAGGATGCCACAAGATGGCGCGGCACGGACCCATGGGACTTGAATATAGTCATTTGCGCAACTTTCAGTAGAGAAGGTCAGACTGGTACACTAGATGTTATGAGCACTGTAATTATTACTGAATTAATGGGAGCCTTGCAGAGCGGATCTCTTTACCCCACAGTATTCTTAGTTAAGTGGCCATTAGGGCGACTTCACCCTACTGGGCTCTGGGCATTGTTTGGTGCTTGCAGGGCTAGATGTGGGAGTGCCTGAGTTCCGAGAACGGAGCTGGGCAGCAGTTTGGGGTGTGTGGAATGGGGGAAGGGATGGGTGGAGAGGAAAGTTGGGAATTTGTTGTGTACATAGTTATGGCTAGTTTGAGCTTGTACAAGAAGCTACAAGTAAAGGTGGAGAGCTATATCTGTATCACGTGGGCAAAGGGGATTCGCTACACGGAAGGGAAGAGGACACTCATGAGCTATGGGGGACCTTAAGATCGTAACATGGAATGCCAGGGGACTCAACAGTTACTTAAAGAGAAACAAAGTCTCACGATGTACTTGAAAAGACAGAAGATTGATATTGCGTTGATGCAAGAAACACATCTGACCCGGCAAAAACTGGAACTAGTGGGGAAGAAGTGGAGAGGTACTGTAGTAGGCTCTCCGTATTCTGCCTACGCTAGGGGAGTGCTGGTCTGGGTGGCACCGCAATTTCCACTCCAACTTACACAAGAGGTGGTGGACACGGAAGGGAGGTTGGTCATATTAAAGGCTTTGGTGGAGAATAGAGAGGTGTGCATTATAAATACGTATGCCACCAACCAAAATACTGCAGCATATTTTAGAACCCTGTGTACTCATCTGGGCACGTGTATGGGAGGAGCGGTTATTTGGGGAGGGGATTTCAACTGCGTGCTCAACCCCAAGGCAGATAGATCCGATGATAAGATTGATAGGCCCACCCCAGCAGCCAGGGTATTGCAGACATTCCTCGACGACTTCGGGCTGGCAGATGTTTGGAGGCTGAAACACCCTAATGAAACACAGTACTCGCATTACTCAGCCCCGCAACAACTGCATACGAGACTTGATTATTTTTTTGCAATGCCAGATGTAGTGATAGAAACCACCCAAATAGACTACAGAGCGAGGGTCCTGTCGGACCACTCGCCTCTGGTTCTGAGCTGGCAATGCTGCCGCCCCAGGGCGCGGATACCGACGTGGCGCCTCTGGGCGGCGGCGCTCCGGGACTCGGCCTTCAGGGAAGATATCAAGGATTCGATCACACAGTACTTTGAGGAAAACACAGGAAGTGTGGACTCAGCATGCACGCTCTGGGAAGCCTTTAATGTGGTATTGCGGGGTGCTGCTATTGCTAAATCAAAAGGCCTACAGGGTGGGGTCCTAACAGAGTTAGAGAAAGCGGAAGCGAAATTGGAACAGGAAAGCAACAGGGCAGGAGGGGATGCAGAACTTGTACTCGAACTACAGCAGCGGTGTGCAGAGCTTTGGGAAAGGCTCTGCAACCTTAATTATAAGAAGTATGTTGAGAGGCAACATGCAGGTGGGGATAAAACTGGCCGCTTGCTGGCGTGGTTATATAAGAGCGAAACCCCCAGGCCCCCGATTAGGACGATAACTAGAGAAGACGGGGAGGTAGTTGACACCCAAGAGGGAGTCAACGAGGCATTCTTAGAATATTATAGGACATTATATGTGGACAGAAGAAGAGACAATCGGGAGGAGATTAGAGAAACTCTTAAAGACATGGAATTACCTAAGATTAATGCTGAAGAAAGGGAGGAGCTGGACGCACCGATTACACTAGAGGAATTGGAGGAGGTGGTGAAGCAGCTGCCCACCTGTAAGACCCCGGGCGCGGACGGATTCCCTAGCGAGTTTTATAAAACATATAGAGAGGAAGTACTCCCCCCCCCCCCATGCTAGAGATGCTCAATGAGTCTTTTGAGATGGGCCGGCTGCCGGAATCGCGTAGAGAAGCGTTAATTATGCCGCTTCCTAAGCCCAACAAGCCAGGGCATAGCTGCGGCTCCTATAGGCCTTCGTCAATGTTGAACCAGGATAGCAAGATATTGACGGCGGTCCTGGCCAATAGGCTGCGTACAGTTATTAGTAAACTGATACACCCGGACCAGACAGGTTATGTCCCCAGCAGAAATATACCCCACAACCATAGGCGACTCCACCGGGTGATTGAAGAGGGGAACAGGAACGAGGGGGAAATGGCGGTTGTGTCCCTAGATGTAGTCAAAGCTTTTGACTCAGTGAGGTGGCCATGGTTGCTGGAGGCCCTGAGGGAATACGGGATGGGGCCGGGTTATGTTAGGTGGGCAAAATTACTATACAATGAACCACTGGCCAGAGTACGCACAGGATTGGTGATATCTGAGAGGTGGCAACTTTGTAGGGGCACCAGACAAGGGTGCCCCTGGTCCCCGATGTTATACATTCTAGCCCTGGAGCCCCTGGCAGTGTACCTCAGACAACAATATGATGTGGTCGGTATTGAGGTAGGGGGAGAGAAACATCTAATATCCTTGTATGCTGACGATTTGCTACTATATCTGAAATATCCGGAGGAAAATCTTCAATATATTCTAGAGGTTATGGAAAGGTATGCAGAACTGTCCGGCATAGCGGTGAACCCCCAAAAATCGAGCATGTTCCCATTGGGTAGCTACAGAGGAGCCCCTCTGGAGCGGTTGCCGGTGTTGTCGGTACCATGGGCGGTTGATTCCTTCCGCTACCTCGGAATAGATGTGTATCACACGGTAGAGGAGGAACATTTGCATAATACCGGGGTGGCTGTGGGAAAAATCCATACAAGTATGAAGTTTTGGGAGAAGTTTCCGCTGGCGATGATGGGACCGGGGCGATGCTCAAAATGGTGGTCCTGCCCAGGCGGTTACATTTTTTCAGTAATATACCGTACATGATACCTAAAAAGTTTTTTGTCAAGCTGAATAGCATGTTCAGAGACTTCCTATGGCATGGCACTCGGAATAGAGTGACGCTATGGAAGCTGCAGAACTTCTATGATAGAGGGGGTATTGAGCTGCCAAATTTTGAGGCCTATTATGTAGCTGGTCAGTTGCAATATGTAACCAAATGGCTTTCTGATGAGGTAACCCCTGAATTTAGGCTGTTTGGACAGGACTGCACTCCGTTTTACCTAAAGGAAATTATCTGGTTGCCTAGACTTGAAATGAAGGAGCGCCCTGGTATGATGTTGCTTGGGTGGAAGATGTGGCGTAGAGTATGCCGACTGATGGAGAACCCGTACCCGTGTTCCCCACAAGTGCCGCTAGTGGCCTTAGCAGGGGAAGACAACCAACTAAGAATGATAATCAGGACCTATTGGGAATCGGTCGGGCTGGTCACATTGGGAGATGTATGGCAAGAGGGGACCATTAAGGATTTCGAAGAACTGGGGGAAGAGGCAGGCTTGCACAGAGGCCAATATGTCACTTATCTTAGGCTAGTCCAGATTATTCGTAAAACCTGGCCAGAGACTGTACTGGCGGAGGAGCCAGACGCCATTATGGCGACAATATATGACACATCAGAAGGAGGTCACGAGATCTCTAGATTGTATGAGATGGTGATGACCCGGGTGGGGAAGGATTTGATGCATTTGAGGCTGGACTGGGAAGCGGAGGTGGGGGCACAGATGACCGATGGGATGTGGGAGCGTGCTATGGGATACCACAAGAAGGTGTCCAGAAACGCCAGATTGCAACAAATACAGTTATACATAACGCATAGAGCGTATATGACCCCGAAGAGAATATCTAAGTTTGTAAATGCAGGAAGACAAGCATGCCCAAAATGCGATAAAGAAGACGCTGATATGACACACATGTTCTGGTCTTGCCCAGTGATTGAAGATTTTTGGGGGGGAAGTGGCACAAAAACTAGCAGATAAAGGGGTCACGCTCAACATAGATACGGCCTGGGCCTGCCTGTTGGGAGGGTTTCCCAGACCACGAATACTAAACATGTTGGGAAACTGAGGAACCTGGCATATGTGCTTGCAAAAAGAAGGATTGCCATGGGCTGAGGTATGGTGGCGGGATTTGCAAAAATGGGCAGAGGTTGAAACAGTAGTATGGCAGGAGGCATGTAGCAAGTGCGGGGAAGAAGAAGTGGGTAACCTGATGGCATGGAGAGTGTTAATAACAGGACTGTTGGCACAGTATTGGATTCCGCAGCTGCGGAAAGAAAGCGATACCCGGCCACGTGCAGCAGATACAGAATGAGAAACGCAAACAAGCTATTGAGGGGGGAGGGGTTGGGGGAGCAGTAGTGCGCATTAATTGATGTTCATGTGTCTGTCGCAAATAATGCTGCTAGTTTGGTTTGTATTGTTTGTTTTTAAAATAATAAAAACTTTATTTAAAAAAAAAAAAACACAATTGTGCATTCATTTAGGTCACGTTAGGAGGATGGAATGGATCAGGTTAGACCATTAAAGGTTCCATAAATGACACAATGAGTGTTGGTGGTGGACACTGGAGTCGTTAGATAACAATGTAAAAAGAGTCAATGGCAGAGAATGTACATAAGCACTGGCATGCCCAAATGATTATGATTTGCATTTTCAATACAATTGGCTGACTAACTGGATATTAATAGTGGGAATGTCTCTTATTTTTTCATGTACTATTCTTCGCTTCCCTACGTTGCGATACATCGCTGGCGTGTTAACTGGTCTCTATATGAATATTTTGATTTTTCTCTTCATTGAATATCTGTAATTACATTGTAATGTTTAAAGCCCCAATGAGACCATTAAGAGGTCGAAACACGTGTTGGATATATTTTCATGATGTAGGGATATTAAAGAATATCTATACATACAACATAGAACTATTGTTTTTCAATTTCAACTCTTATCAGTGTAATAATTGTTAATTTAAAGCAGAATTATAGGTACATGGCACATAGGACCGATACTGTCCATTATAGTATTGTTTTGAGGCTTCTTTGGGCTTGAAGCCAATTTCTTGATCCTATGCAGCCTAAACGTGCCGCTAAATAAATGTAATAATTTGAAAATTTTGAATAATTGCTTGTGAAAGTGGTCAGCGCAGTGGAGTCTAAGCCCATATTAGAGTCAACACATACATACTTTTTTCTGATATGCCCTTATGTGAAATACCGATGAGTGAGAAGAATCCAATATCGTTTATGGACTCCAACCATAGTCACTCAGGTACTGGGATGAGGAGTACGTGCAGGAACTAGAAGAGAGTGAGTCTGTCTGTCTGTCTGTCTGTCTGTCTGTGTGTGTGTGTGTGTGTCTCTCTCTCTCTCCCCCCCCTCCCCGAATTGGTATCATGAACACAGGAGTATGCTGGACCGGTGGAAGAGAAGGCACGTGTGAGCCAAGAGGAGCTGCGTCTGAGCTCCTGGAGGTCAGACCGCTTGCTGAAGGAGCACTCTTCATTCACAGCGGAGCCACGTAATCAGCTGACAGAACATCCACACACCTAGCAATGGAAAGTGGATGAAGGAGTCATCATGCAAAGGCACAAAGAGGATCAGAAACGCAAGGAAAGGCAAGTGAGTCTGCCCGAAGCAGCAGGTCACAACAGGGCGTTCCGACAAGAACACAGATTGTTGAAATGGTACGAAATTGCTAATGTGGGCAAATCCCAAAGATTACAGAATCAATACCCCATATGAAGACTGTTCGAATGCAGTCAAGACAAAAGTTCAAAGGCAAACCCCAGACCAATACAAATGTGTGAGATGCCAATGTGGGGGAGACGTTATAGCTAAATATAGATTATACCACACACCTCACGGTATATGCTATTTTGATGAAACTAAAGAGCTGAGAGACATACAAAAGGAAGCCCTGGCAAGCGAGTATACCAGGCAATTGAGATAGAATCAAGATTTCTGCCAGGGGAGTATACCAGGCAATTTACAAAACGTTTCACAGAAAGACTTAGATAGAACTTTACTGCTCAAACAAGAACTTTGTGAGCCTAAAGCAGGCCTAAAGGAACTGCTACATAAAGGAGCACCTTGGCAATCATATTTGAAGAATCCAGTGGAAGGGAAACATCCTCTGGGTCCAATGACCTTTTACCTTGGAAAACATTTTCATTTGGAGTTATTACTTTCAAATTTTTGAACACTTTTGCCATCATCGAGACAAAAACATGTCCTTGCAACCTTTGTTATTTTGTTTGCGAAGTGAGCCCCAGGATATGACGTTTTGGACCCTCAGACAGATAATTAGTTACAGACTTCCTGACACAGACAGATCCTTAGTTTTACTTTCTAGGTAGGGAAACTCTTCTATAGAATAGGGCTAAAAAGGTATTTCCCCAACCTCTTTTTCATTTAATAAATGATAGAAAACATGAATACCTTTTGTCCGCCTCTCATTGCTGACTCTGCAGACCAGCAGTGCAGATGCCCATGCTACACGGAGCCCAATCTTGGAAACAGACTGATTGCACCTGGCTGGCATTTAAAAAAGGAAGCGGGGCTTGAAGATCGTTTTAGGTGTTGCTAAGTCTGTAACATGGCCCCTGGTGACCATCAAGGTTCTGATGGTCTGGAAACAAGGTGGGTGCCAGAACCAATCGGAGGGGGTGAACAAAAGGGTGAAGTAGGGAACAGGTCAGTGTGGGCTAGACGACAGAATAGTGTGGTATAGGAGTAAGAAAGTATGAAATATACAGAATGCATTAGAAGCAACCATTCATAAAATAGAAGGCTAGTCTAAACAAATGGAGATTCAAAATATCCGTCAATAAAAGGGAAGCAGGTCTGTTCACAAAAAATAAAAAAAAATAAGGTTAAGGATGGAGGGGCAGCCAATCAATGAAGTGCAACCATTTAAATACCTTGGAATAATAATTAACAAAAAACCCAACTGGAAAAAACAAGCAGGGGCGATTGATCATAAATGTAATACCAGACTAAAACGGATGAAAGCAGTGGCTGGCAACATGTGGAGCATATAGTCACAGCATGTACATTTTATGCAAAGGACTTATAAAAAAAAGTGTAATAGACTACATCAGTCAGGTGGCAGTGGGATTTACAAAAGCCCAAATGGAGCAATTGCAAACAATACAGAACAATGCCCTAATGTGCTCAGGAGCAGGAAATACACCAGTCATGGCTTTACAAGTGTTGATGGTGTGGAGGAAAAATAAGTAACAAGGCATACTCGGGCATGGTATCAACAGTAAGACAGATACAAGTGACCACAGTTCAAGGGTGTTTATTGAACTTCAATGATGGTATGATAAACGCTTATATAATCCTAAATCTACAGATGGGAGCAAGCTACGACCATCAAATAAGAATAACGCAGTCCTAGTAGTGTCTTACATTCAAGTTGGCGAATGTATTCGCGCCACAAGAAATTGTCAAGAAGATTCTGAGTATTTGGCAGAATGTCATTTGCTTACTTCAAGATTCAAGAAAAGAGGTTATAGTTACAAACATATTATGAAAGCATATGACAAAGCGTCGAAGATGACCCAAGCAGAGACACTCGTACAAAAGCAAACAAACAAGGTGCATCAATCAGAAGATGCCAGATTCATTACAACCTTTTCCGTAGATCACTATGAAATCAAAAAAAATTGAGACAAAATTGACATTTGTTACAACTTGATCCGCACATAGCTAAGTTTATCCAGCATGGACCTCAAATCATTTTCAAAAGAGCACAAACCTTGAGGAATCAACTGAGTCTGTCGCTCCTCCTACAGGTAAAAGAGGAACAACCTCGAAATTGGCTCAATCATGAGATTTTCGGGTTTAGAAAATGTGGCACCTGCTCCATGTGTCAGCATGCACACGACAAAACATCAATTTTTCAGGACAATTTTGGCAACCAATTCAAGATCAAACAAAAAATCAATTGCAGAACCAAGTGGTTTATGCCATGATTTGTGCATGTAAGGCCATTTATATAGGAAGCACAATTTGTCAACTTCGCTTCCGAATTCGTGAACATTTGTCTGGGATTGGCAGTCAAAATGCAATGCTGCCATTAGCAGTCCACTGGCAGTAAGAGCACCAACTAGAGCAGAAAAAAGACATTTGATTCATTGGATTACAGAACGTTACCCCAGGAAGAAAGGGGGTTAATGTGGAATTGAAGTTACGCCAGACGGAAGCACGTTTAATTTGTCATTTCCGTTGACTAAAAATTGGTTTGAACACTGATAGTGAAATGTATTGTTTCCTGTAAACTATTTATGCAGGAGCTTGACACACAAAATTATCATTTCACAACATTTTTAGCTTCATTACCTTTTGCTCAATTTTGCTCGATACATGTTGCAAGGTGTTTCAGACCCCATTTTTCAATAAGTTACATAATTTGTGTGTTCTGCAGCACATGAACTAATTTACAACTGTTAGCTTAAATGCCGATGACAAGTCATTCTAACGTAATAATTGCAATGCCACTGCCAATAGGGTTTTCAAGTTAATTGAACTCTTCATCATTATTAAACGCAGGTATCCAATGCACCATAGTACGCACATGCAGTCCTCTGATTGCGGAGGGGCCGCTCAGTACACTATAAAGAGTCTCAGGACGTCAATTGTACTGTCTAGAGATTTGTTCATTTAATTTTAACATCTTTGGGCTTTATAATTTTAAGAATGTGTTTTTATTGCAAGCACAAACATCATTAACAGAAATTCCAATCGTTGTTGGGACACTATCGTATCTTCACAATGTAGACGGGATTTGTTCCCAAAATATGGCGGCTATGGTAATTGAAAGTAAATTAGGACCAACTGGGCGTCCTGGCAACCCTTCACAACGGAAGAGCAGATTCCATTTAACAATTAGAATTTGCTTGGGTTGCACCATAGCAGACCGAAGCGACGAACTGCAGACTTGCAGGTATGTCATTCAAACAGCGGATGTCCTTACAGGAGTCTGTCTTTAAAATATGCGGACGCAAGTGAATTCAGCTGTTTTATGCATAACCCGAATCGAGTCTGTCTTAACAGTGTTGCTGGCCGAAGTATGCAGTCACGAGCAAGAATTTGCAATCATTTTTGAAATGTACAGTGAGCAGTGTTACGTCCTATAGGCATTTATTGCAATATTCGGACATCTATTAACATTAAAAAGTATTTGGAATCAAGTGTCCAAATGGCACGAAAGTACATTTTCGTTTGCCCTGAAACACGCACAGTAATGCACCGTGGAGTTAGTGATTACGCACTTTTAATAATAGCTCACGTTTTCATCCAGGGGATTTAACCCAGTTATTACGTGTACCAACAGACCTCAGAAACAAAAAGTGTGCACCGAGGTAAAGTGATTTATTTCAGCATTATTGGTGTAAAATTGGTACGTTTAGATGGGTGTTTACCCCAACATCAGATTTGATAACTTTTTCAATCACCTAAATTATAAGCCTGCAGCTTGGCATCTTCAATTTCGTTTTTTACTCCAACGGTGCGCATACTTGATGTAGCACTAAAATACATCGATATGCAATGAATTACAGATGATATGCCACATGTTTAGCAATTGAATAATGCATGTTTCCATGTGTTTTCTCCCCTTTTTTAAATTTTTGTTTGATGTAAATTCCCTTGACATCCTTCCCCTTTCCCCATTCTTGTCTCTCTGTCTCTCATGTACCAATTACAATTCAATTTACAAATTACATGTGTGATTGGGTTACATATTTCCTTGTGGACTGTATATTGTTTTACTTTTTTTGATCTTGTTCTTGTAGCCCTGGTTTGATAAAGGCAATGTCATTTTGCCAAAACACTTGTCACCAGTTTAGGGCTATCAATGTGATGTTCATCTTGAACTGTGTGTGACAATAAACACTGGTTCAAGAATCATTTAATTATTTTGTGTGGCGCATTTATATACAGGAGGGTCTGTTTCTTCATGATTGTTCAAAATAAAACGGATTATACTAAAAAAAATAACTATTGCCAATCCTTACCTTTAATACAAACAGTGCGGAGAATAATGTTACAAAAAGAAAGAAGTGTTCAAAATGTTATGTCAGGATGTGCAGGCCGTTGGCCTACCTTCCCCACGTTTTTAGCACTGGACACAGTGGTTCAATCAAGCGTAGCACAGTCTCTGGCTTCTTTAGCACAAGGATACAGTTCAATCATAACATCGGGACCTTCATTCAGGGGGCCTGATGTAACGAGACCAAAACCAGAAGTTCTTTTCCTCTTTGGATTTCTGCAAGTATTCACTTTAGGATATTCTTTCGGGTGACTCATTGTTCACTGCGGATACCCCTCAGCTGAGCTCAGATCCCCTTTTAAAACACAATTAGTCTCCCTCACCCGGCTGGGACCAATTTCAATCAAGTATTGAAGACTTTCAAATGTGCACAGGGTTTTGCTTGACTCATGCAGGACAATTCAATTTTACAATTCCTTCTCTTTTCATTTGTCCCCTTTGGGTGTGGAAACCTAAAAGAGACTTTCGAATAAGCACTCACGTGGTGCAGTACCACTCTGTTTACAGTATATATCGTCGCTTCAAAGTCCAATCACTCATTTGATGCATTATGTTCGCATCACTTGCCACATACACTTCATGCACTGTCCTCTTCAAATTCCTTTATACAATGTTGCCGCTTGCAATCTTGGTCCCAGACAACCCGGATTGGTATCAGTCTCCCCAACTCATTAGCAGTGCTGCCTTCACTGGCTTTTCTTCCTGGTAGGAACCAAGGACGATACCACGGTGGCAACCGCTTCGCCCCGCCTTGACTAGCGACACAGGAGAGCCCCAGGTACCTTCGACACACAATGCAGGAGTCTTCAGCTTCGATTCCAGGTGTCTATTCTCGAAGGCTCATAAAAGTTACAGTCTTTCAGTGAAAAGGTCAAATGCTCTTTTGCCTTGTATTAAACTGCCATCTTGGAACTGCGGCTTCCTCGTGTGCTTTGCCTCGCTCAGAGTGTGCTCATATGCTCCGCCTTTTATCCGTGTGGGGAAGTGTGATGGAAGTCAGGTGTGTGTAATGATCAGTAATTGCCTGACCATCGTGTTGAGACACGTCGGGTATACGGCTCGGGTGTTAGTCTCTGAGAAAGTGTTTGTGTTGGAAAAAAAGGGGGGGTGGAGGGGTTGAATCTCCAAGTACCCTACCTGGTAGAATGGGGAAAAGGTGTTATAGGGAAGGGGATACTGTGTCTCGCTGTCCGGTGTCCCAGTTCCACTCCACGAAGACACCCCATCCAGGTGGTCCTCCCGCATTGGTCCACCCCCAGGAACTGGATCCAAAAGCGATGGCTATGTCCTGGCCACCTGGATGACAGATCCCCCGGGGACTAGCGTGTGAGAAACAGGTTTCTCACAGTATCCCCCTGACATAATGTCACTGTGCACCATTATATTCTGTTTACTGCTCGCCATGTTTAAACCACTGTCTCTAGCTTGCATTAGGTGAGATGGGAGGCTATAGGGCACATGTCACAGTAGAGAAGCCCTTTACCCATCACAAAAAAATATGTTCGCCTTCACTGTTCACCCTTCTGACGTATATACCTTTTGGCATAGCTAAGCGTATTGTCGTCTCTCGCTGTCCTGCTAAAAGGCGGCTTTAGCTGGCAAATGTCATCATATTAGAAGTACTCTTGTCTGCCCGAAAGCGGGTGCGAAGTGTTAGGGAGTATATTCACCTTGGTGCTGTCCTAAATGACAACACGTACGAGCACGGCAGAGAGCAGCTAGCATCAAAAGGTAACATAATGAGAGTTTGTTCTCCGTCAGCAATAATGTTGCAAGGTCTGATCTTGCCAGGTTGAGACCATCCCCTGCCGTTGAGACTCATGCATCAATGTGTATTCGAGACTGGAGGCACAGTGGTTCATTTGCGCCAAAGGCTTGTTTTGCTGTTGGTTGTTTGTCTGCCATTTGCTTTAAAGTGTTCATCAATCCACCGGAATCTTTAGTGGTAATTCTTCCACTGCAATCTGCTGCCTTAGTTGTCAGATTCCCGCTGCTCTGTGGCCGGACCTGGGGCTGCCGGGCGTACTTCCTGGTGATCCCCTTTGGCCCAGAAAAGACAATTTCATCGGAGGGGGAGCTTGCCGGAACACCCGTAGAGGGCCGACAGAGCAAACGCAGAAGCAAGAGCTGATCGGAAAATCATGGGTTGGCGAACACAGGTAACTACATCAATGTATTGTGATGCCATGTATTGTCTTGTCTGAAACTGGTCAAAATGTCTGTATCCGCATCTTAAGTAGGTAACCTGTCTGGCATAATAGGAGGGAACATACCCTGCCTAACAAAAGTGGTTATCTGAAGTAAGAAAAGTGTAGCGGTTGGCCACCGCAGTTTAAAAGCAGCTCATCCATGCCGGTCAGAGTTGTGTAGAACCAAGTAGGGACAAAGATGAATGTGTTCTGTGTGAGTGCAAAGACATTTTTTTGGATGAGAACCCTGGGATTGTCTTGTCTTGACCCATACTTCGTTACTTAAAACCCTTAATGTGCAACGCAAGTTGTGACCCTGCTTTATATTTCACACTCTCCTTTATCCTAGTACGGGAGCTGTAACAGGCTGTATTTTCCACCGATTATATGTCTCGTTTTTTGACCCTTACCTACCCATGACTCAGGATAACTAAATACTGCTCTGCATTGTGGGTAAAATAATGGGGCTACAGGCTGCAAACCAGCAGTCATCTGAATTTGACCAACACTTGCAAGTGTCTCAAATTTCGGAACAGGGGAAGGAACGGGGCTCAAGCGAAATGCCCAAATCACTGAATGACATAGCAGAGTAGTTAAGTTAATGAGACATACTGTGAAGGCATCATGAAATAAGACAGACAACAGACTTAAAATGTAAATAAAAGATATTTATTAACTTAAATTTAAATGTCAGGATGGTTGAAGGCCTAACTTTACCTAGGCTAAGGTGGGATATCCCTACCTGAACAAAACGAAGGACAGTCTGAGTCAACAAGTTGAACTTAAAAGTCTGTCTGTGTGTGTCCAAAACCTATGCTTGCCCTCACAACTACAGATAAACAGTGTATAGAGATGTCAAAGTCAAAAGGAAGTGTTCAGCACA
Source organism: Ambystoma mexicanum (assembly GCF_040938575.1). Taxonomy (NCBI): domain Eukaryota; kingdom Metazoa; phylum Chordata; class Amphibia; order Caudata; family Ambystomatidae; genus Ambystoma; species Ambystoma mexicanum. Next base: position 493,663,437 of record NC_090937.1, read on the forward strand.
AAGTTCTGAGCTGCTTTCGGCTCTCAGTTTCTTCTTCAGCTCTCTTCCCCAAGTTCCAGAAGGTTTACAAAAGGTATTAGAATCACCTTTCCTCCACTCAAGGCAATACAGTTCTGCACAATCCTCAGGGTTCCCTTCCAAACAATATAGTTCAAAGGAAAATGGTCTTGAAGCTTTGCCCCAAGACAGCAGGCACAATGTCTCACTTCTCAGGCTTCCCTTTCCTAAGACTTTAACTCTGCCAGTTAGAGTTCTTTCAATCTTTCAAACAAAAAGGTTAACACAGCTTGACCAGCTTCTTGGATTGCTTCATCCATTCACTGGCAGTGCCCCTTCTTAGTATTATTCCGCAATGATTTTTGGTTCTTGCAGTTTCAGGGCTCACAGGCCAAGGTGCAGTTGTTGGACCACAGTTCACCCATCACAGGTAGCACAACCTGGATCCCTCTCGGCTTTATGTATAATATTTACACTTCTTTGGCTTCTCCTTGGTATTCCCCTGGCTCTGCCAGAGTATGTCACACACCTCTTTCCAGTCTTTCGCCAATCTCTGGCCTTGCTACACTGCAATTGTTCAAAACATTTACTATGTGGTGGTCTTACTTCTATGCCACCTTTTAGAACACTCTTTCATACTGATGTGGCTTCTTAAATGTTGTCACTTGGGCACTTTCCCTTTGGCAGTCTTTTTTCACTAGCTTTGCCCATAATGTTTTCTTAGTTTTATATTCCACAAGCTGAATTGAGTGATCTCCCTGTGTTCGGTATTTAGCAGGCATGCAATATGCTCAATGGTTCCGTTTCACTCCGTTCATTAACAAATGTGCAATAGGCTTAATTTCAAATTCCCATTTGGTTCGGTATTCAATATGCATCTAGTGGCTTAAATGTACGTTTTCCTTTCATTCGGCAATGTTTTGCTGTTTTGCCACCCGCTAGGAACGCCCCCAGCTGCAGAGTGCCTCTCCTGACACTCACCAGTCTGTGGCGATGTTCCCCAGCGGCTCCCGCACTCACCTCCAGCCTCGCAGGTCGGCAGGTATGGGCCCCGCTCCCATTCAGGGGTTTGTCTATGCCCCACTGAGTGCTCCACTGCCTCCGACTGGATGCGGACAGCGTCCTACTCTCTCTGCTGCTTCTGCAGCTCCTGCTGCACTTCTCGTCGCAGGGGCTCCTGTACACTGGGCCGGTCTTCTGGCTCTCCCACAAGTCCCACCACGGCTGCCCCTGCCACACACAGGTCTCCTGTTGGTTTCCCACACACAGGTCTCCCTGACTCTCCCTTGGCTTCACAGTGTCTGCTTTTATACACCTGTAACCTTGTAACAGGCTGCAGGTGTATACATAAATTGGATTTGCCTGACCATGATTAAGAAGACATGCCTAACCTTCACTATACTTTACAAGCATCTTCCTCGTTCCAGTAATAAAGTGGTGACATGGTCTAGTGTGCATTACTCTTAGTCTCCTCTTCCAAGTCTCAGTTCTGTCAAGTGTCCCATGAAGGGAAATGATGGGAGTTGATGGTGGAGAGAGGGTTAGGTTGGCCGAATGGGAAAAGGGGGGATACCATTCTCGTCCCTCTAACCGGTTTGGTCCTTTTTCTGGTACGTCTGGATTGATGGTATCTCATCCTTTTCTTGGTCAATGGGACATGAATAACAATATCCAATATCTGCTTCTGGAATAGAGGGTTCCTCCTGGAAGGGAAATGCGGAATACTGCGTCTCGCCTGACAACATCTCATCCCCAATCCCCAGCGACCCTCCACCCAGGTGATCCTCCCTCGCTTCTCCACCACCAGGGTCAGGATCCAAACCATGGCCTTTCTCTGGCCACCTGCGCAAAGGATCCAAGGGGAGTAGATGCAAGGACGCCCTCAGGTTTCTCACAGTACCCACACCGCCAGCCACGGGACTCTATAGTGTCCTGATGCGGATGGGATTAGGAAGACACCTGGATCCGAAATAAACCATACCCTGTCCTACCCCTCCTACCCCGAGAGATTGGATTCAGGGCAATCCAGTGGCTGAAACCTGAGGGTACTCTCACTCCTATTCCCCCTGGATCCTCTACTCAGGAGGCCAGGGTACAGTCACCACTGTTGGATCCAGAACCTGGGGGCGGACAAGTGGGGGAGGATCACCTGGGTGGAGGGTCCTTGAGGATTGGGAGTGAGGTATCCATGGGCGAGTCGCGGTATCCCCTTTTCCTACTGATGGTCAACCTAACCTTACCCCTCCCACGACCTCTTTAGATTGCGGTGAAACATCTTTCCTCATTTTCCCCAAGGTAACATCTGCTGGTACAGAGACACAATATTCCCCCCCTTCAAAGTTATACATCTTCACACTCTCCTGCCAGTCTTGAAGGGGGTATTTTCAATCTCTCCCCCTCCCCCATTTCCAACATGTACAGGGACGAGGAAGAGGCGATCGAAAGCAGTACAGATTTCCCCTAAGGTTAACACAAGAAGGCAGGGAAAGGCCTACTACTATAGTCCACCAGTAGGCTGTTCCACTGATAGAGTCATGCATGGTCAGGCAATCAACCCAAAGCATTCACACCTATACTCCATTAGGATTGACCAGGAGAAAAGGGGTGCTAAGGGTCAGATATGTCCTATTAATTGCCCCGTTAAAGGTCAGGCAAGAGAGACCAAGGACTCACACCTGAAGCCCCTTAACAGGTCCCAGGTGTATAAAAGGTGGGGCATTGAGCAGTGCAGAGAGAGAAGCAGAAGAGAGACTGCAAGGGATCCCTTCTCAGTCCCAAGCCAGATTCTGAAAGGAAAGCAGAGCGAGCTGGAGATGCGGTGTGGAGCACGGGAGCCAAGCAGCAGAAGGAAGCAGTAGGGACCGGGAGAACCTGGAGAAGAACGGAGTGCCGAGACGCTGACCCAGTATGCCAGAGGGCGTGCAGCGTGGCTAGGGAGCAGTGTCACCAAGGAGCCGGAGTGAGGTACTCGACTGCAAGCAGCTGGCTGTGTTTAAGCAACTGCTCTTTCCCTTGGGATGTGTGCCGGTTCCAAGGGTTTCAAGCGGGGCATGTGGTGACACCCTGACCTCGACCCAAGCAACCGGAAGACCGCGTGCCAGCGCCGCGCACTGGCGAGTTTCATGAGAAAAGTAAGAGAGAAACTCAGTAGCGTGCAGGTGGATGGAGCAGAATTGAAACGTTGTTGCAAGCAGCATGAAAGTAAAGAAAGTTTAAAGGAAAGCTTATTGCAAGTGTTGCGAAAGGAAATAAGACAGAAAGGAAGCAAGTTAAAAGGAGAATTTAACTTTAAAAGTGAAAGACGCTAGAGGCACGGAGACCAGAAAAGAAGGGAATTGTAAAACAATATAAAACACAAAGGGTCTGAGCGACCCGAGCTGCGGAAAAGGGTACGAGTGAGCACGATAAAAAAGGAAAGAGTGCGCAAGAGGCACATTGAAGCGAACAGGAGCAAGAAACAGGTGCAAGTGTACACAGTAAAGCGGGCAGAAAGTATGAAAGGCATGGAAAGTGGGAAAAGGGGTGCAGAAAACCCCAACACAGGAAAGTTAAGAGACTTGTGAAAGTAGAAGAAAAGCAGATGGGTTATTCATCAGAGTGGTCACGCTAAGGAGAAGCAAAGAACCTGGAGTTCAAGAAAGTCTCCGATACTGGCACTGAAACAACTGTGATTAAAGAAGGGCACATCCTGACAAGTGGAACTTTTTTGTGTTACATCAAAGGGGCCTAAGCTAGGGGGAAGGGAAACCTGAGAGGCCTACAGTGTCATTGGAAGCTGAGCATTTCTGTGAAACTAGAGGGGCCCAAGCTTGGTGAAAGGAACCTTTAGAGGCCCACAAGAAACATGTTGAACCTTGTGAGGAGCGACCTTATCTTGGGGAAGGAAACCCTGAGAGGCCTACCAAGAATTGTGGCTTTGTGTTTAAAACGGAAAGGATTGAAGCTTGGGAAAGGGACCCCCTTCTCCCCAAAAGACCTAAAGACATTTTGAAGAGCCCTACGTGGAAGGTTCCAAGGGCAACCCTTTTTCAGTTGAACTATTTTGAACTGGCAGAACTTCACCTGTTGGCAAGACTACCTGAACCCAGCTGTGGTTTACATTTATTTTTATTTGAACCACCATTTTTCTTTTAAGAAGACTTCCTATCACATTTCGTCAAGGAGTGAGGGCACGCATAGGTTTAGACACAGACAGATTTTGGTTTTGGACTTTCAGAAATTGACAGCCCTTAGAAACATCAGTTGAGGGAACAATCCCTTTAGAGTTAGGGCCTGTTTGGTATACACCAACCCCAGAACTTTATTAAAATAAAGGCTTTATTGAAACTGCTACCTTTGAGTCTGTGTCTCACTTGATACCATGCCTGTCTCACACAAGACAAGTGCCACTTCCTCCTAAAGGCAGTCCCGCATACTTCATGTTTACTCCCTACTCGCCAAAAGCATGCAAGTACCTGCAACAATGGGCCAAATATACACAGAGTGAATCACCTAAACATTTTCCCCTAATTGAGGCGGGCAGTAAGGAGTTCCAGCTATATAGCTGGCGAAGGCCGGCATGGTCCTGGTGCTAGATGTCTTGAGCCTCAAGACCCTTGTATGTTTGAAGTGTTGCTTGGAGAGCTTCAAGACCCTTTTTGTGTTGGAACTGTGTTGCTTGGAAAATGCAGAATGGAACCCTGAGGAATGTTTAAAACTATCACCTTGAACTGAAGAAAGGTAGCTTTGAGACTTTTTGTGGAACTGTTTTACACTTGGGGAAGGGAGCTGAAAGACAGCTGTGAGCAGGATGAAGCTCAGAATTTTATTTTGAACACTGTTGCTTTGGTTATTGGCATCCCTACATACTGTATAGATCTAGTTGTGAGGGCAAGCATAGGTTTTGGACACAGATAGACTTTTAAGTTGAACTCTTTGACTCAAACTTTCCTTAGTTTCATTTAGGTAGAGAAATCCTTTAGCATAGAGCAAGTTATGCCTTGCATCCTGAAGTTAATAAAGTGTTATATTTTGAACTTTGAATCTGTTATGAGTCTTGCTTCATGATGCCTTCACATGGTACAAACGATTCTCAAAATGTTCCCCGAAAGACTGATTGGGCTAAGAAAAATTTGTGCAAGCAGGCCAAGGGAAAAACACCCTGCAGAACACCTCGAATGTCTAAAACAATGTTTTGAACAACATTCTGGGATTGTGGATGCCGCATTTACAGCAATGAAAGCTGTAGCGGTAGTTTGTTATGGAGTTGTAACCCAAGGTGGCAGAAAAGATTAAAGCCGTAATGATAGGATGGGAAAGAGAAAGGTTGGTCAAGGTTTTGCTGGCAGCACAAGATTTCCTTGAAAAAGATAAAAAAAGAAACAATGTAAGCCAAGCTTATGGCCTTACAAAAATACAGAGCTTGTAACCCTCTCAGGGAAGGGGTTTTGCCCTCCTGCAGGGGGTCGGTGAAGGGGAAGAGGAGCAACTCTACCGTTACAGACATGGTAACCGCTGAAAGTTATTATCCAAACACGAACAGTGACCAATGCAACTATTGCAAGGAGTTTGGGCACTGGAAAGCCGAGTGTCCTCAATTACCTCAGTAGAACGGTCAAGGCGGACAGCCTACCGTTTCCGGTGCAACGGCACAGGGTCCGCCTCCACAGTCATTACATATGACCAATGGAACAAGTTACTTACCTGTAACTGTTCTCCAGCATGGGTCTGGCATGGATTCACATGCTCATGAATATTCCCGGTTGTCAGGCTGGGAATCCTCGGTAAAGAAAAATCAGTTTCAGTTTCGTTTCTGAACTGTCTTTCTACTAATAACCAATCACTGGTCTCTGGGTCATACTGCCCCCAGCCAATGACTGCCCTCTACCCAAGCCCCTCCTCTGGCAGCCATTTTCAGATTTGGTAGCACGTAAAGTGGCAGTAGGACCAAGAGAAGAGCCGCAGAGGGGTTGGAGGGAGGGTTCGCATGTGAATCCATGCCAGACCCATGCTGGAGAACAACAGTTATAGGTAAGTAACTTGTTCCTTCTCCAGCATGGGGTCTGTAATGGATTCACATGCTCATGAATACAAGAATACATTTCAGTACACACATGCACAACCACGGGAGGTAGCAAGGCTCAACATCAAGCATTTCAACAACTCAACATTAAGCAGCTCTTACCTCCTCACCAAGCTCACCTTCAAGCGAACAGGTGGCGCAGCACTGCCTGGCCAACTCTGGACTCCTCCCTGGAATCCCAGTCGACGCAGTAGAATTTCGTGAAGGTGTGTGTCGACCTCCACGTAGCTGCCCTGCAGATGTCCAGCAGGGGCACACCAGACAAGGAATGCTGTAGTAGCAGCAATCGCTCTGGTCGAATTGGCTATCAGACAGCCGTGCAACGGTCGGTTTGCCAACCGGTGACAGTGCATGATGCAGCCGGAGAGCCATCTGGAAATGGAAGCCTTGGAGAGGGCATTCCCCAGGTTCACAGGGCCAAAGTTCACAAACAGCTGTGATGTCTTCTGTAAACTCTTAGTACGGTCCGCGTAGAACTTCAGCGCTCTAGCCACATCCAGCGAGTGCAAAGTCCTCTCAGCCGGCGACGAAGGCAGCAGGAAGAAAACAGGTAACACCAAGGGCTCGTTGAGGTGGAAGTCCGACGGCACCTTGGGCATGAAGGAGGGGTGTGTCCTCAGCACTACCCTCGTCTGATGGAATGTCAGGTACAGTGGTTTACACTAGAGGGCCCTGGATCTCTCCCACTCGTCGTGAGGAGGCGATGGCCACAAGAAACGCAGTCTTCCACGACAGGAATTTCAGCAGTGTCGAATGCAACGGCTCGAATGGCAGATCCATGAGCCTGGTCAGCACCACGTTGAGCTCTCGCGCCGGGGCCAGCGCCTTCACCGGCGGGAACAATCAGAAATGTCTTTTAATGAACTCCTTCACCAGGCGGTGGGACCACAGCAATGATTGCCCCAGAGTTCTGGTGTAGCAGGAGATAGCCGCCACAGGAATCTGAAGGCATGGGCCTGCCTCGCCTTGGCCAGTGACAAAAAGTACGGCAGCACTTGATGGGCCGTAATCCGTAGAGGGTTAATCTTCTGTGCACAGCACCAGACAGAAAACCTCTTCCACTTATGTCCATAGCACTTAAGAGTCGATGACGCCCTGGCCTTGGCAAGTACCTCCTTGCAGTCCGCCGGGATATCGTAGCCTCCAAACTCTAGTGCTGCAGGAGCCAGGCCTGCAGGTTCAGCGATCCTGGGTCGTGATGCAGGATCGCGCCTCCTTCCTTGGCGAGGAGATCCGCGTCTGTCGGAAGCTTGACTGGAGGGGACGCTGACATGTCCAGAAGATCCGGGAACCATATCTGCTTCGGCCACGCCTGTGCAACGAGGATCATCCTGCACCGGGACTGTCTGAGTTGACTGATTAGTCGCAGTAGCAGCGGCAACGGAAGGAACGCATAGAGGAACAGGCCATCCCAGGGGAAGGAGAATGCATACCCCATGCTCCCCGGCTGGGGAAACCTGCTGGTGAACCTCTGGCACTTCGTGTTCGTCGCGAACAGATCTATCTGGGGACTGCCCCACCGTCTGAATAGAAGATCTACTTGATCCTGCCTAAGCTCCCACTCATGGCAAGAGCGCAGCTCCCTGCTGGGCGACGGTGTTCTTCACTCCTGCCAGGTGAAATGGTACCAGGAACATCCCCTGGGCTACGGCCCAGTGCCACAGATCCTGCGCTTCCTTGGACAGAGCTGGAGATTTGGTGCCACCCTGCTTCCGGATATACAACATTGTGGTGGTGGTGTCGGGGAAGACCTGTACCACCTTGCCCTTGAGGGACGGGAGGAAGGACTTTAGGGCCCAGAACACGGCCCGTAGCCCCAGGATTTTGATGTGCAGGGATCCCTCCTCCAGGAGCCAAAGGCCTCTTGCGTGGAGATCTCCGATGTGCGCGCCCCATCCCTCCAGGGAGGCGTCCGTCCTCACCGTCTCCTGATGCGCTGGGGTCTGGAAGTCCATGCCCGCCGCGAGATGCCCCACCACCAGATCGCTTGACGGAAAGTCTCATTGAGGGAGATCTGGTCTTCGAAGCTTCCAGCCACCTGTATCCAATGGGCGTCGAGGAATTCCTGTAGTGGCCGCATCCGCAACCCGCACAGATGCACGAGGTAGATGCAGGACGACATCATGTCAAGCAGGGACTTGATGGACCTCACCCTGGCTACTTCCATGGTCAACAGCCGTTGTACCATGGCCTTTATCCTCTCCTCCGACGGTGAAGCTAGCGGCACCACCGTGTTGAGCCTGGCCCCTAGGAATAGGGCGTCTTGCGACAGCACCGAGCAGGACTTCGCAAAGTTGATTGAGAACCCAAGTTCCGTGAGCAGGCGGACGATCCTCGCTCTGTGGTTGACGGCAAGCTTCCTTGACTTTGCTCGGATGAGTCAATCGTCCAGATAGGGGTAGACGTGGATCGCTTGCAGCCGCGCCGCCACCGGTGCCAGGCACTTGGTGAAGACCCTTGGCTCCGACTTCAAACCGAAGTGCAGTGCCTTGAACTGATAGTGCCTCCCCTGGACTACAAAACGTAGAAACTTTCGATGTCCTTTGTATATGGGGATGTGGAAGTATGCATCCTCCAGGTACAGCGACGACAGCAAGTCTCCTTCTTTTAGCTGTCCCAGCACGTGTTGAAGGGTGACCGTCCGGTAATTTTTGGGATTTTATGTATCTGTTGAGGCGGCGGAGGTCCAGTATAGGCCGCCAGCCACCGGTCTTCTTTCGGACGAGGAAGTACCGATAGTATACACTGGAGCCCTGGAGCCTCTTCAGGAAGAGTTCTATCGCGCACTTTGCCAGCATCGCTCGTACCTCCAGAAGTAGCTGTGGGATGTGATCTTTCCTGGGCACCGGTGGAAAGTTTGGGCACTTCCTTTGGAACTCCAGAGTGTGCCCGTGGGCCAGGGCATCCAGCACCCAACGGTCGGTGGAGATGGATTCCCACGCGCTGACGAATTTCGCCAGCTGGCCTCCCACCGGGGCGCTCTGGTGGAGGTCCGATTCCATGGCCGGTTCAGTCCTGCTTTGCCGAGGCCTTGCCCCCCCTGGGCCCCTTGGCGATGGCGGCAATGTCCACCGGCCTTGATGCGGCCTCTGTAGGCTTCTTCCGCCGAATCCTTTGGAGGCACCTTGGGACTTGCCTCCGGAGGTCCGAAAGGACGGCCTTCGTTGATGAAGCGTGCCCAAGGTACGGGCCGTCTCGGTGTCCGCCTTGATGGCCTGTAGGGACTGGTCCACTGCCTTGCCGAACAGATTGTTGGTGTTGAAGGGCATGTCCAGTACCCTGGTCTGTACGTCCTGATGGAAATCGGTGGCCCTGAGCCACCCGTGCCGGCAAACGCTGTTGCCCATCTGGCGAAAGCCAGTGTTGGCGATGTCCATGGCTACCGTGATGGCGTGAATAGAAGCCACCTCGCCCTCCTGCAGGATTTTGAGGGCCTTCGCTCTCCTGTCATCCGGGAAGAAGTCCAGAAGGGGAGCGATTTTAAACCACAGCTCCCTATCGTAGTGGGCCACGATAGAGAGCGTTGCCCGCCTTAATGACCAGTCGTCCCACGGCGTCCAGCTTCTTTCGCCTCGCCGTCCGGTGGGGAAGTGGAAGTAGATGCCGTCGCCCCTGCCGATTTCTTCTTGGCTGCCGCAGAGACCACTGAGTCCGGGGACGGCTGAGCCCTGAGGCACATAGGAGCGGAATCTGGGACACAGTACTCCTCATACCGGTCCCTCTTCGCAGGGGCCGTGGACGGGTTCTTCAGAAGGGCCAGTCCTTCATCCCAGATGTCGTCTAACAGTGGGACTGAGAGTACGGTCTTCCTCTTGGCCTCCCGTCGCCGATAAAGGAATCCTTTCTTCTTCTGCTCTTCGGGGCATAGCTGGAAAAGCACCGAGGCCCTGGCGATCATGGCATGGAACGAGCCAATTTCGTCGCGAGGGGAAGACCGGGGAGGGGGCGCTGGGAGATCTGTTCCGTCGTCCGTCATAGCTATCTCAGTCTCCGTCTCGTCCCTCGGTATAGGGGATGGAGGTGAAGGATGGAATGGTGGGGGGTGGACTCACCACCGCTTGGCCGGAGCGCTCCCTGAAGGTCCAGGCGCTGCTGGATCGTCTGCTGGCGGTAAGGGCATTGTCCTTATCTCTGTGCACAAGGTCTTCAGTGCCACGAAGATGTCTTCCGACCTGTGCGGCGGTGTTGGGATCGGTAGAGACGGGGGGGGGTGTTGGCAGAGGCTCCTCCGGTTCCTCGTCAACCTGCCGTCCGTCGGCTTCACCCTAGCTCTCCACGTCCGCCTCGTCGGGATCCTTCCCGCAGGCCCTGACCTCGACAAACCTCTTGTCCATGACCGCCTTGACGACAGTTAGTCCTCGGAGGAGGTATCTAAGTCTGTTAGGTCTACCGCCCCCCCCCCCCCTCTTTCTCAGCCCGGGGCTTCACGGGGGTCTTTTCGATTGGCTGCAAAGACAGTTACCTTCGTGATGGCAGGGAAACTCTAGGCCTGGAGGCCGTCTCCACTGGAGGGGAGTGAAAGGGGGGGGGCGGGGGGTTCGCCTCCACGGGCTTTGACAGCGACGCCACAACGCCTTCAATCGAGGCCTTAGCCGGGTGAATCTGGGCCTTCACGACCTTAGACACGTCCGAGTCCTTCACTGTGGGGGGAGGGTCACCACCACGCTCCCCCTTGGCTTTCTCCATCAGGATCAGCCGGGGCTTCTCCTGAAGCTTACCCGGGTTCGCCAACTTCCTTTTCACCGAGCCAGAGCGTTGGCTCGTGCTTGACGGCGTCAGTGGCATTGCGCCCGGCCTGGCAGCCGAGGATCTGAACCAACGGCGCTCCCGGTGCCCGCGGACTCGCGGTGCTTTGCCTTCTGTTGGACCCCCATCGCCGGAGCACCCTCAAAGGGCTTAGAAGGCATCTCAGACTTCTTCTCACATGCTGCTGGGCTCTTCGTCTCCAGCCAGTTTGCGAGTCGTGTTCGACGGTCCTTCATGGTGCCGGCGGACATGTTCTTGGAGAATGCACAGTCGTCTTCCACGTGTGACTTGTCGGAGTGCAGGCAGTAGTGGCACCGGGAGTGTTCATCTTCCTTGAAGACATTCTGCAGTCCACATCCTGGGCAGATCCTAAACAGCTTGGATCCAACAGGCATCAAGTTTTCTTTGTCCTGGGCCATGTCCACGTGGGGTAGGCCTCGAAGATCTTGTGGAATCCTCAGAGAAGTGAAAAGCGATGGAAAAAAAAAATATTAATAAATAAAAATCGCCCTTGAGGGGCATAGAAATTTCCGAAACGGGAACCCAGCTAATCAGTGTTAGGGAGAATTCTCTGTTTAGGCTGAATTTCCTAACCTAGTGAGTCCCCCAGCAGCTTTGCTGGATTTTTGGGGTTTATTATTTTCTCTTGCCAAGAGTGAGACTCTTTTACCCTCACTCTTGGACATGATTTGAGTGTGTTTCTTTGATTCTAGATGTGTTTAATGGGCTATGGGGTCTTTTACTCCATAGGGCTTCATGTGTTTTTGTGATGTGTGTTACACAGCACCCTCAGTGCAGTAACACAGGGGTGTCATAGTGACTCCCCAGTATAGACTCCATACCCTGGGACTTACTACTGTCTCCCAGGGTCTGTAAAGTCACCATTGTCTTTACTAGTCTTAAATTCTGAACAGAACCAGTACAAACCATCATATTGTAGACGTACTGGCTGGGGCAATTCGATTGCCCCGGGGTCTGTTAGTCGAGGGGGCACGTCTCCGTCCCCCCTGATCGAGTTTTGGCTGGTGGCAGTGGATACTACTTTTTATATTCAACCGCAAATGTTTCTCTATGGGATTTTCCCATTGTTCGAGGCTACTATCATTATTTATTTAATTACGATAGCCTCGAACATACCGCCGGTTTATTTAATTAATATTAATTCCCCGGTTGGTGTTTTTTGCCAAAACTCGGTTCTAAAATGGCGTTTGTGTTCTCTTCTGTGACTCCAACCCAGGTCGAGCCCTTTGTTCCACTTTTTGGCGGGCTTCTCCACAGAAGCCCTCCAAGGTGGTGCCACTCTGTCTGGGGTACTTAGGAGGGGTGGAGGGGGATTTAGGCACCCTGGACTGAGTTGCCTAGGCAACTCAAGTCACACTCCGTCCCGATTGGCCCAAGTGGTGAGCCGGCTAGCATGTTTGAGTGACAGCTAGGCTGAGTGAATGGGGGGTTTTCTGCATAAAAGCAGGGCTTTGGGGACTGGAACTTCAGAAGTCGCCACAGGACCTAAGACTCCGACGAGGGAGAAGCTGAGCCCACTTGCCACGACGACACCACCGGTGGAGCCCTGCTGGACCGTCTCACCACTTTTCCCAACGACAGAGGAGATCTCCCGCCGGAGAGTCTTCTTCCTTTGACTGGTGGGGATAACCAGTTTCACCGTCTTTTCGCCTTCCCGACGTATCTTGTGGCCGCCTTGCCTGTGCCAAGCACCCCGGCAACCGGGATACCACGTTTTACCACGGCCGCGAATTAAAGGGGAATACCTTTAACCGGAAAACTCCGCGGCTGGTTTCTTCCCTGGCAGTGCAATGACCTTCATCTTTACTCCAAGTCGAGATCTTCTCTTCCCCTGGACGACGAGACTTGCACCCGCTGCCAGGAACAACTGCCAACGCTGGAGGATCCTTCCCACTTAAGGTACCGTGTCCCGCCCGGCTTCCCTTGCCATCGACTGTACGGGGTAGATTTAGCTCCCAGCTTTCGAACCTGGGTTAGCCTGGGACACCCTGGCTAAACTTTTCTGAGCCTCTCTAAACTCTTTTCGAACTCTCTGCAAGACTTTCTAAGCCTAGGGTAACTTTGTGATCTTGGGCGCATTTGTGCTCTGCTCTCTTTAAGAGTGGGCCCAGCCTATGGACTTTGGCTCACAAGTGACTTTTGCTCTTCTGCCTTGCTAATAGTGTTCCTAAAGCTTAGAGTGGTGTACCTTCCCATATTCTGTCTTTTCCCCTCCCTTCTTCATGAACTTGTTGGAGTGCCATCTATAGTTAAGCACTCACCTCTGTATGAAAATAAGTGGTGTTAACTAAGACTTATCCGATAAGGAACAAGGGTTGTATATATTATAATAGTAACTGTGTTTAGAGTTTTACGATAAGAGTGCTGGAGTGTTTCAAACAGTGTGTTTTTAAATAAATAATTATATACTTTGATACCAAAGCTCTGGTCAGTGTTTGCTTGTATTGTTGTATCCGAGTGCCTATTGTGTATACTTTGCATACTGCCCAACACTTCTTGAGGGAACTCTGACTGCTCAGCCACAGCTACCAGGTAAATCTCGGTGGTACAGACTGCTACCAAGTGGGTTTACTGCTAACACCTGTAGTCCTAAATCTTTTGCAGTGTTCCCAAAGGGAACTGCACAGGTTTCTGCCTAACAATCGGAAGAAGAATCGGTGGAGCTTGAGGCTCGAATTGACAGAAAAATTTGAGTTAAACTCTTTGAAAAAACGCAACACGCAGTAAAAGTTCGAGAGCTATAGCACGAGGACTCCCAACACTTGAACGTGCAGTAAAAATCTGAAGATGGCTGCCAGAGGAGGGGCTTAGGTAGAGGGCAGTCATTGGCTGGGGGCAGTATGATCCAGATACCAGTGATTGGTTATTAGTAGAAAGACAGTTTAGAAACGAAACTGAAACTGATTTTTTCTTTACCGAGGATTCCCAGTCGGACGACGGGGAATATTCATGAGCATGTGAATCCATGCCAGACCTATGCTGGAGAACAACAGTTACAGGTAAGTAACTTATTCCATTGGTCATATGTAATGACTGGAGGCGGACCCCGTGCCGTTGCACCGGAAACGGTAGGCTGTCCGCCTTTACCGTTCTACTGAGGTCATTGAGGACACTCGGCTTTCTAGTGCCCAAACTCCTTGCAATAGTTGCATTGGTCACTGTTCGTGTTTGGATAATAACTTTCAGCGGGTTACCATGTCTGTGAATCCATGCCAGACCCCATGCTGGAGAAGTATAGAATTGCCAAGGGGATTACGAGCTTGCTGAACCACTTCAATTGATCCTGCTGTCCCTTACGTTGAATGCAATGTTGCCGGTCAAAAGGTTTCATGTTTAGGATACTGAAGCATCATGTTCCACCCTCAGAGCATCCAAGTTTCCTCTAACACTGCACTCACACAATGTAGTAGATGCATAGGAGGTACGCCAATACCACATCAAGCGTCCAGCCCTCTGAAGGTTACGATAGGCCTCATTTCCTAACAGTATACATTTTTTGCTAAGCCTCTGTTCCCCTGTGAATTTCTTTGGATTAGACTTGTAGTGTAAACTGAGTTGCACCATTAATTGTTCTCCTGATGGTGTGTATTTGGATGTCCTCGCTCAAAGATCATGAGGGGCTGTCAGTTTTGCAAGAAGTCACCCACTCTAGCCCCGAAGACAAGGCCAACACCCACTATGGGAGGGGCTGTTGGACCAGGTCCCGGTCAGTTTATGGTCAATCCATGCAAATGATACTGGGTATATGGTGAATGCTGTACCAGTTAAAAAAAAAATTCACACCGAATCCTGCCAAACCCTTGCCATGTGTACCTCACTATCCTATTTCTCAACAAGCCGAAGAAGGCATCCATCCAGTGATAGAGTTCCTCCTCCATCAGGGCATAATTGTGCTGACATACAGCCCCTCCAATACTCTGATACTGCCTACAAAGAAGTCAGGTACAGATGTTTATCGTTTTAGTCAGGAACTGCAAATGCAGTGAATGCTGCTGTGTTACCTTCCTTCCCGGTGGTACCCAATCCAGTTACTATTTTGTCATGTATTCCCTTATGTGATAAATCCTGTAGAGTCCTCACAGAATCCCTGCCTAAAGTCTCCTCCGAGGTGGCCAGGGGAAGGCAGCCGTTACCTGATCCTAATACTGGGAGTGGTATTAGCCTGGTAGATCACCTGGCAGGAAAAGGCCACCAAGGGAATAGGGTGGCTCCATTAGGAGAGACACAGTACTCATTTTCTTTGGAGGGTGAGATTTCCAGAATGCTGGAATACCTAATGGTGTGTTGTTAATTAGAGTAAGCCCCCCCCCCATTTCCAAAAGCACCCAAAGTGTTAGAAGTTACAACCCTTATGGTCAACATGGGAATGGAACATGTAAGGATCAGAACATTAATACCATTGCTTCTGCCAACTGTGATTCCCCTTGGGTTTGAGCTATGAAATCAAGAACCAACCATTAATTCCTCTAAGACCATTTTCTAGAGGTATATTCTAGTTGGATGAGGTTAAAATCAAACCTTGTGATAAAAGGAGAATAAGAACGTTAAGTACTTCAAATTCCACAATGCCATAGGTACTGGGACGCAGAAGAGGGGCTCAGAGGCACAGAACTGCAGTATGCAGTCTAGTGTTTCTGGCAACCCACAACTGAGTGGGAATTTTGATTTAAATCCTTAAAGGTGCAGATCAGAAGATGCAGTAGTAGTTGTCAGCGGCCATGTATGCAGCAGAGGCACAGAAAGGAAGACACCGGGACCAACACTGTGTGTGTGGCCTATTATGGTGCAGAGGTAGTTTTAGGGGTGAAAAGCCTGAACTGCAAGGTTGCACAGCAAAGAAGCAGTGCTGTGACAGGCTGTCCCGTGGGAGAGAGAGAGGCTCTCTGCAGCCTGCGGCCTACCCTGGTGGCTGGTGCTCACCGGGGGAACACAGAAGCAACGCAGGCTCCTGTTTTGAAAGGCATGTGTCACTGGAATGCCACCGGAGGCGACAGAAGCACTGAACCAGACAACCAAAGAAGAGGTTGCAGCAGCAGAGGGTTAAGGAGGTACACAAGGAGCGACTGATGAATTGGCCGTTGATAGGTGTCATGCCTGCCCCCGGAAGACCAGACCAGGCCCAGCAGCCCCGGAAGCAGGCATCATGCCGCTTGGAGCATGCCCAAAAGCCCCAGTTAGGGGCTGTTTGGGTACAGTCCTGGCGCCTATGGCGCCAGGCTCATAAAGATAAAGTCAGTCCTGGCGCCATGGGCGCCAGGCTCATTATTGATAACTTACCTGAAGCAGACCATGCTGCATACTCACCAGAGGCAGACCATGCTGCATGAAGACTCAAGCCAAATGAGGTTTAGGAGGGACTATTTTACTGAAGGGACTATTTTGTTACTTGGGTGGGGCTGTGGAAGAATACTTACCTGGATCTTCTTCCAAGGCTATTTAAACCACGCCCGGACAGCCACACGTGCTTCGCGTTATTCTGCTTGCTGCAGCGTAACGCTCACCCTGTTTTCAGCAGCTCCAGTCTTCAGCCACGCCCGCTTCAGTCCTGGGACTCCTGAAACAAGAAGAAAAGAAGGATAAAGGTTAGAACAGGAGTTTTAACTTGAATCCTTACCTGAATCCTGATCCATTTCGCCACGGAACTGAAAGACAGAAGTCTTTGAAGCATCGCTTCGCATTCCTACGGCGCCGCGCTGAACTCACCTGCTTGGCGGTACTTCAGCATTCCATCACGCTCTCTCCATCTCACGGCCGCCCTCCGACACCTAAGGGGAGAAAGCAAAGACAATACCAGTTACCCCCCACAAAACTTACCTGATTTACCACGGGGGTCTCACCTCATCTCGGGTCGCCACAGTCAACTGTGCTTTATCGCCGTACTGCGGCCCCTAAGGGGAAAAACCACAATAGACTTACCTGAATCTTACCGAGTACCATTTGGAAATCTTCGAGTGGATTAATCGGCAACCTGCAAGGAATCGGACAGAGTGAAGATCAGACATTTGAACTCTTATGAACAATTGGACTTTAAAGTCAATACTGGAACTCACCAATTCCTCTACGCCAGTGAAGTAACTGGTCATCAAAGCGCCCCTGCGGTCGTCGCAGGATGGAGAGCTCATCCTTCCAAACCATCAGGTGAGACTAAGGAGGGGACATCAAGAGTGATCTGTGGGAAGACAACGGGAGTGGGGAAGGTGGGTTGACACTCAATTCCACGGGTGGTTAATTCCTCTTCTCCTTTGCAGAAGAATATTCTTGCGAGCCAGACAAACTAGGCTGAGTGGGCCAGTCCAGTCAGTCATCTCGGCGCTACACGTCACGCTGGTGGAAATAACAGCGGCCCAGTTCCGGTCGACGCCCCCGTGGGAACCAGGTGAGCGTAACAATAGGTGACCCCGGGTGCTCCGTAATAAATTGCTTGCGGCTTATAAACATTTTAAATACCGAACTATTGAAAGAAAGTATTTTTGGCACAATACTCCTAATGAGAGGAAACGAGAGGAGAACATTTCTAACTATCACTACCCAAGTAAAGAGGGGCAATATTTAAGAAAGACTAACCATCATTACCCAAGTAAAAAAGAGGGGATATTGCATCAAAACTGTAACCATCATGGCCAAAGTGAAGAGGGATCAATCTTGAATCCAGATTAGAACCACAATTGCCAAAGTAAAGAGAAGGCAATATTTAAACCCGATAACCAGCATTAACTAAGCCTGAGAAAGGCCATTGCAAATAAAAGAGGAAACCGCTTTCTTGAAGAACGAAACTTGAATAAGAGACATTACCAGCTACCTGGTGAGATAGTAGAAACTCAAAGGTGGCAGGAGAGAACATGTCATGGGGGGAAAGTGTCATGGGGAGATGAACATAACCTGCATTGCAGGTGCCAAACAGTCAGTGAAACAAATAGCATCAATGGGTGTTGTATCCTAATGGAAGTAGTTGTGAATCTCAATGCTGTTGAAAGTCAAAGACTTTGCTGATGTTTGAAGTAAGCCGCACCACAGAGTACTTATAGTAGTGTTACGAGTTTTATCCTGGCAGGCGAGTACACTGGGAAAGGGATTGTTAGTGGTAGCCCTGGCATCTTAATGGTCCAGGAAGAAGATATTAAAGTACTGCTTTGTGGGGAAAGGTTGTGGTGGAAAGAAAGTGGCAAGGCCACTAATATGTTTAATAAACTGTGGTAAAACCACCCTGACAAAAACATTGTTTATCAAGAAGAAATGTGAAGTAGTTGTTTTTTTTCAATGAGGAGACATTACATTGAAACATTTACTGGAAGAGTGTAGACAGTTTGAAAATAAGAGCTGTGGAAAAAACTTTATTGTGTAGAGTTATGAACTTTGTTTAAATAGTAAGTGCCAACTGAAACCATCAAGGAGGAAAGGAATTTAGCGTTTTAAGCAAAACATGGCTATTGAAAGGAACTTTGCGTTGCCCTTGAAGCAGAACTGGACTTTTGAAAAGAACTTTACTAAATGGAACTTTCATTTGGAACATCCTGCATTAATCTGGGGGAAGGCGATTCGACCCTGGTTACAAAGATACTTGGTTATAAAAGTTATGTGCGAGTAGAACTTATTTTGTTGAATTTGAATAGCCATCTAAATACCTAGGATTGTGTTGTATGTAGAACTGTGAGGGACATATACCATTTATTTGAGCGTTTTCCTTTATTTTTATAGGCAGGGAAATCCTTGTTTGTTTGTGAAAGTGAGGAGTTTTTCACACACTTATACTTTGCACTTAAGAAACTATTGATTGGGTTCTAGAACTCTCTGTGTCACCAGTTGCATACAGAAACACATTACTGACCAAATTACCTACACAGAGGCACACTCCCCTTGTGCTATACTCCAAACCCATCTCCAACATCCGACCACACACTCCTAAAGTCACGCCTATCAAAGGAGCGTGAATCAATGCGAGGCCCCTCCCTGCTCACTCACTGGATATTGCAGATCTCATAAAGACCCAAGATCTTGATTTTATCACCATAAAAGAGACCTGGCTCCACGAAGCCTCTGGACCTCTTCTCTCGCTCGCCATACCATCAGACTGCTCTATCACTAGATGTGACCGCAACACCTCACAATCCAAAGGGGGCGGTGTGGCCTTCATACATAAAAATTCACTTGGGGTTGGAGCGATTCCTAGCCAAAAGTTTCCCTCTTCTGAGATACTTTCAGTCAAGCTCCCTAGCTCTTCTAACCAAACTGCCACTCTACATCTTATTTACAGAACAACTGGTGCGGCTACATCCTTTGGGGAAGACATCACATCCCTATTACTTAAGAACTCAAACTAAATCTTAAATCATCCTACTGGGCGACTTCAATTTAGGTTTCCAAGATCCGAACAACTCCACTGTAGCTGATCTTGAGAATACCTTAACTGACTTGGGGTTCATTCACCACATTTTTTAACCTACTCATACTAAAGGGTGGACAATCGACTGGTTAGCAGACTGCAACATCAGCCTCCAGACCAATGCACCTTGCGCTTGGTCAGACCACCACATTGTCACCTTCAATATTGAAGCTATGCAATGCCCCAAACAATCCATAGCTCCGGCTATGCCTACCAGAAATAAAAGGGACATAACAAGTGACAAACTTCTCCCACTCATTCTTCCCTCCCTCAGCAAAGCGGCTGCTACTTGCTCTGATCCCTCAATGCTAGCAGAAACATATAATCATTTCATGCTCACAGCACTGAACTCAATCGCCCCAATCAAACTTAGGAAATCTAAACCACGCGCACACCTCAACACTTGTTCACACCACTTCTGCGAGTGTTTCGAAAAGAAAAACGTATTGCTGAAACCCACTTGAAAAGTCATCCTTCAGATGCCCATAAGGACAAACTCATTATAGCCTCCATTAATTACAAAGAGGCTATCCTCCAGGCCAAAAATGACATCTTTAACAAACGTATAACGCAAGCAGAATCTAACACTAAAGAATTATTTAAGATCCTGAAGAAACTTGAATCACCTGCTACGCCCCCTGATTCTTGCATCAAAGACAGCAAATGGTGCTCGAACATCCAGAAAGCACTTTGACAAAATTAATACACTCCAAACTACAATAAAAGTTAAGCAAAATTGCCTACAAACAGACAAACAACTGAATACTCCTACGTCTGTAATCCCACCGGCCACGCCCAACATCAAACCTTTCAGCTTCTCCCCACTCACTATTGATGAAGTTTAATGTATCATTAATAAAATTAAACCATCCAATTGCCAAGGTGACTCGTGCCCAACCCCGATTATCAAGGAGACTTCCCATGAGCTAGCCCCTTTCATTACTGCCTTTATAAACTCTTCCTTCAAAACAGGTATTGTACCAGACGACCTTAAGGATGCCTGGGTCATCCCTGTACTCAAAAAACCATTCCTGGATCCTAGCTTACCTACCAATTATAGGCCTATTACCATTGTCCCATTTATGCTCAAAATACTGAACCGTGCAGCCTACCTCCAGATACAGTACTACCTGGCAGCTAACAATCTTCTTGGCCTAATGCAATCTGGCTTCCGGCCTAGGCATGGAACGGAAACTGCCCTGATCGATCTAAAAACACAGATTGAGGTCTTGAAAGACAACAGGAAAATAGCCTCGTTACTATTACTTGATCTTTCAGCGGCATTTGATCTGGTTAATCACCACATCCTTTGCATCTGCCGCTCAGTTTTCAGACACTGCTACCTCATGGATCAGACCCTTTCTAAGCAACAGATCTATGCAGGTCTTCTCTCCGTCAGCATCTGGTGAGCCTGCTCCTATTAACTGCGGTGTACCTCAAAGGTCCCGTGTGTCACCAACCCTCTATAATGTGTTTACCAAATCTTTGGTTGATGCTCTTGACTATCTCGGTGTCTCGTACACCAATTATGCCGACGACACCCAGATACTCATACCCATCACAGCTGATCATACAGTGGACACTAAAGCCCTGAATGACGTCTACCAGGTGATTCAAGCATGGATGGCGCAACATGAGCTTTGCCTCAATGATGCCTCAATGATGACAAGACAGAATGACTTATTCTGGGTTCACACCAACGTCTCAAACTTGACCCGTCATTCAAGTCTTTCATCTTTGATGGCAACCTCATCAAGGTCTCGAAGGACACCTAAACCTTAGGAATCTACCTACATTCTACACCATCACTATGCAGACAAACTAATGCTGTCAGTTCAGCATATACATGCAAACTTATCGCTGCCTGTAGACCTTTCTCGAGTACTCCAAATTGCATTGCCTTGGCGAGAACACTCGTTATGTCCAAGATCGACTATTGCAGTGCCCTTTACTTAGGGACTAGTCAATCTAACCTCAACAAACTACAAGTTATCCAGAATAATGCCATTAGAGCAGCATTAAACATACTGAGAAACCACCATATCTCGTACCACAGGCGTGACCTACATTGGCTCCCCATCAAGCATAGAATCTCCCTGAAATCACTTGCCTCGACTTACAAGTGCCTCTCCCACCAGGCACCGACCTACCAAGCCATCCAATTTACACCCCACACGTCTATCCGGCCCATGAGAGTAACCCAAGTGCACAGTCTACACATCCCCAGGTTTAAACTTCAAAAAGCGGGTGGCGCCAGCTTCCCGGTCCTTGCTGCTAACCTTTGGAATACCCTTCTTAATGCTATTAGAGCAGAGCCTTCTTGCCAAGTCTTCAAGAACAAAACTAAAGGATGGCTTTCTGCACAAAACATATGAGACTTCGCTGTTACTCTCTGGCTCTCACCAATCTGCTCATACACCCCAAAACATTGAATATATATATATATATATATATATATATATATATATATATATATATATATATATATATATACACATACACACACACACATACATACATACATACACAAAAAAAAAAAAATTGTTGAGGGGACGTGGTATGGTTAAGTTGCCCTAACAAAACCTGTACACTTGAAATTCGACAGTTATGGTAAAGGCCATCAAAGATGACATCACAAATATCATTGATGACATCACATGTGTGCCTCACTTATTTTGGTGCATTGAAAAATGTAGGCTAGGTGGTTTTATTCACTGACCAGCACAATATGAAAATTGAAAAGGTGCTGTATATCAAAACGTTACCCTTGTCGTGTATTCTTAAAGTACTTTCCTTAGGGTCTGGAGTCAACTCATGATACACATGCATGGGGCAATGGCAGGCCTCAAACACACAATTAATTTGTATACATGAAGATAAACTGTGGGAGGCTGCTAGTTCTTTCTACCCTAGTTTCCCTGTATGTGCCGCTCAGTTATATGCATTGGGTTGGCATATGTATGGTTTGTTTTAGCACAAGTGTGTATTAAGTCTAGATTTGTGAGCTAGTTATTACATGTGTAACATTACACAATCACCCCTGACATCTTGCTACCAACATAATAGAAAGAACCCCTTGTAGGCAGAGACTTTTTAGGAATATTATTTTCACATGTGATGTCATCTGTCATCTTTGATGTCCTGGGTGTTAGTCTTAGCAATGCACGTAGATGGTTCAAGTTATGGTTGCTTAGCTTACTATAATGGGGGAATGTGCAGTGGTGTTTGGTTGCACTGTGAAGTATAACATTCCTTTAGTGAACTTTTTTTACTGAACGCACATATATATGTATGGCAGGGAAGGAAAAGAAAGGGGCTAAACAAGTGATGTCGTCATTGATGTCAGCATTGACATTTGAGATGACATCTTTCATGGTCTCGGTGTTAGTGTTAGCAGTGCACAGGGGTGGTGACAGGGTTGGGGCTTACTTTACCATAACTGTCGAATTTCAGGGGTTTTTCGGTTTTAATTTTAAGCAAAAAGGGGAGAAGGAACGTTTTTTTTGTGAAGTGTACAAGTTTTTGTTAGGGCAACTTAACCATAAGGTCCCCTCAACAGTTTTTTTTGTAGTGAATTTCACTGGTTTTTGGGAGGGCAACTTAACCATAACGTCCCCTTAACAACATTTTTTTGTAGGGAATTGTACAGGTTTTTGGAAGGTGGAACTTAAGCATGAAATTGTGGCAATGAAGTCGTTGAGCAGAATATACACTGTAATCATGTGATTTTGAGAGATATGTAGTATAATCTACGTACTTGACATACATTTAACATAGAACATACAGAACCCCCTCCCTATTGATATTGGAAAGGGACGGACTGAGCGCCTGTTTGCGGACGGGGTTGGACAGGATCAACATTACCCAAAGAGGCAGGGGATAGCTGAAAATGTACTATTGTCTTACACAAAAAGTGTGCAACGTAGAAGGACAAAGATATTTTAAGTAGTAATAAGTAAATATGGAAACCTGAAGCTGGGAAAAGAAAACGACACATTTAATAACCATGTAGAATGAAGTGGATGGTACCATAAAAAAGAAAGGATGCCTCCAGCGTAATCACTTCACAGAAACTCGGCAGCCTGGAACGTCAGTGGACGGACGCAGTAGGACGAAGGGAGATTACAGCAAAAGAGTGAGTGCAGGTCATTTTTTTTATATGGGTGAGGTTTTTTTGTGGTATATGGTTCAGAAATAATAATTTCTTTCTGTTTTGACTCAGAAATGGCTAGTACTTTCGAGTGGCTGGGGGAGTATTTCCCACATGAGGAAATGTCTGAAGACAGCGACAAAAATGGTACACAGTGCTCTGAATATGCAAAATAGTGACCAGTATTTTATAGGCATTCAACTTATGGAATTCTTTTTAACAGACCAGGAAAGAAAAGAAAAGAAGAAAGGGCAACAAACGAGACAGAAGACAGGATAAAAAGGATAGAGCAGAAAATGGACATATTGAACGACAATTATCAAAGTTTACGGGAGTTTGTGGAGGACTGTGTGAGAGGAAAAGTTTGTCATCATTGCCCCACCTGCACCTGCCCTGCGTCTCCATTCCCTGCTGAACCATCCCCAAACCTTGAACAGGAAAATAGACGTTTTGACGAAATATCCATCCCTTCTTCTCCTCACAAATCTTCTCCTCATAACTAGCCTGTGTTGAATCCTAATTCCCCCATATTTGTTTCAGTGTCCGCTTACCCCGCTATTTCTTTAGATTGATGTGTGTTTGAAATGTTTTTGTACAGTAGTTGTAGAGAAAGTTTGTGTAGATTTTTTTTTTAAAAAAAGATGTAAAAGGTTCGTGAACAGCGCGCCTGTTCGACCTATCCGCAAGGAATGGAATGTGGGTGCTGTCTAATGTCAAGTAAGACGGATGTGATGTGTGACTGCACCATCTGTTGAAAATGTGCGTACATAAACAGAAAGGGGTGTTCAAAGGATATACTACCTCACCGTGCCGCTTGGAAACGAGATAATACATGTTCGTAGAACACACCAGATGTCCGGAATGGGCGTAAATGAGGAAAATGGGAGTGTGCGAAGGACAGTATAGCGGTCTGTATCGGGTGCAGCCAAAATGGTGCCGTCCGTAGAACAGGCGCGGTGGGCGGCAAGTTCGTAAGCTAACAAAATGGAGTTGTCATAAGGACACTGGAACTGTCCGTACAGTGAACATAGCATGCGTACACATGCGCAGTAGAAATGTAAGTATTGCAAACATCGCGCCTGTTCCTAACTGTCCGTCTCACTTGTGTCGCACTTTTGAAGTAGTTTGAGAACCCAAACACTGGCCGTAGGACACTTGTGCGCATGCGCACGTTTGATTCTTTGCATTTGCTGTCCAGGGGACTTTCATTACAGGGGCGGATGTGTTGAGGACGTCATCATGTGACCGCACCTACGCAGAGCGTGGGGACCAATTTGCGCGGTTGGTGTGCTTCCGCAACAATACAAATGAACTTGTAGACACAGGGCAAAGTATTGTAGAGTGTAAAAATGTAATTTAACACATCCCAGACAATAGGGCACCTCAGGACTTGCTGTGTAAAATTTGTGTACCGCTTTGTAGGGATGAAGACGGTCACGAAGCACACCTCTGCACCCCTACAAAAGGCCACACCCCGAGCGCATCTTCATTGTCCTTCTAGCTATAGCAGATTGAGGAGTGCTGCCTTTACTACTGTAGTGACCAAAAGTAAACTAATCGGTATGGCTTAAATGGCTGCTGTTGGCTCATTAGCCTCTGCACCACCCCCAAACCCGCCACCACCACCACCTCACCAAGGGCCTGCAGAGAGATATATGGGTGAGGATGTAGAGATCGTGGAGGAAGAGAATGAAGTGGAGGAACTCCGCACTAGGAGCTCTCGGCGGGAGTCTTGGGTGTGGCGGTTGTTTTCCGTTTATGAGAAAGTACCAAAAGCATGTGCGAACCTGGTGAAGTGTAACCAGTGCAAAGTGGTGTTGAGTCGCGGGAGATTTGGAGCGTACAGTTTTGGTACGACAACCATGAAACGACACCTCACTTCATTCCACACTGCAGACATTCGCAAGGTGGTGCCATGTGAAGAGCGTAGTCGTTTGAGTTCCTCCACAGCATCCTTGGTATCCAATCCTCCCATCACAAGAGGCACTCCTGTGGGGGAGCGCCTCCCTCCAGCTGCCTCACAAGCCATTCGCAATGCTGTTGACCCTTACCTTTCTAAGGTGACAGTGTGCACGTATTGCGACGCAGTACTCTGCAGGGGGGAGAGTTTTCGAAGTGCTTCTGAGGCTGCAGTCACCGAGCACCAGAAGATCTGCTCCTTACCTAAATAAAGCTCGCCCTACATCTTTCTCTTTTCAGTTGCCCTTTGTTATCCCCGTGGCTGGTGTCCCTTCCTTACCCTCCTTTGGCCTCTTCTCCTAGTGTGCCGTGTGCTGTTAAGCAATTAACGTAAAAACAACAAAAACTAAAGAAAAGGCTTTTTTCAGAGCCGCCTTTCTCAGTATAACAATAGAACTATGAAGTGACGGTCGTAGACCCCTGCGGAGTTCTGAAAAAGTTTGGGGACAGTCAGAGGAAAAAAGGGAGGGTGCAAGCGGAGCAAACGCAATAAAGTGTACGTTGGGAGTAAGTGTCGGCTCTGAAAAGAGCCTTTCGGTGGTGTGTTGTGTGGGTCAAAAACTGTCACGGCTTGCTACCTTTGCTCCCGTTCCCGTCACTTGGGGGCATGTTTTGAGGTGTTTTCCCTACTGGACATTTCCTCCGAATCTTATGCTACAGTGCTGTGATGAATTGGGAGCACTAAAACCTTATTTTCCAAGTTACTTCCCTTCCGGATCCATTCCAGGTTTTTGGCAGCCAGCATGCTACGTTAATCTAATGACTATGCTTCCCAGAATGCCTGGCTCACTGCCTCACCTCCTCCCTTGCAGGACAAGGTTGGGTGGAGGATAGGCAACACCTGTGGCTGCAGGTGCAGCAGGCGGCACACCTGAGGGGTGTGCTCGTTAAGGAGCTTTAAAAGCCTCAGTTTACTTCAGTCCAGCGCTGGTCATTGTTGCAGTGTTCCTGTTGTGACTGGTCCCTTGTTCTTGGTTCCTAGTTTTTGTGCCTGGTTCCTAGTTCCTGTTTCTTGTTCCTCTGCCCTGGATTTCGAATTTATGTGCTTAATTGATTTCTGCTTTCTGGATTTCCCTTTCTGTCTTCCTCTGTCTGCAGGCAGCCTTTCTCTGTGCTTTACCCTTTGATGCTGCCCAATTTGCCTGTGTTCTCTGTTTCTTTGAAGCTGTCCTTTGCTACTGAAAAACTTGATGCATTAGTCTTTCCCTTTATAGATTTAGCTTCCTGCCTTTTCTCCTTGGATGGGTGGGAAAGGTTTCCTTTTGTGATATCATTTTCCCTGCTCCTGATCCCTACTTTCTATTGGGATCCATTCCATGTTTTCCATTGCACTTCTGCATTTATTCCCCATTGATTATTAGGTGTGGGGTGCTGTTGTAACTAGTCCCACTGTGAATGCCCTTTGTTTTCCTCACTATTCTATTATCACTATTCCTACTTGCCCCTTGACTAGGGTTTTATGTATTTAGTTTCCTCCACCCATTGCTGTTATAGCCTTCAGGGTCCCTGTTTGATCAACTGGGTTCGTGGGTTTACTGACATTCAAGTGGTCTTTCCGGTCCTCGCGAGTACTGTTTCTAAGTTCCTTATTCAGTATCATCCAGAGTGTCAGCTCACAGATCCTGTCCTTGCTTGCCCTCTACGTGGGCTTAGCGCTGTCAGTATCTGTAATAGCATAGTGGGTAAGGAGTTGGCCGACTTTCCTTTCAGTCATAAGGAGGTACTAAGTGCTTACCCCACATCCCTTTTCATATATTGGTATTATTGTTTCACTCTATTTGCACTCCTGGGTTTTAGTATACACGAGTCTTGGGTATTGTATGCACGTTGTTAGATTCAAAGTTGTTCACTGTGCGATTCCGTGCACATTTCCCTTGCCATATTCATTGCCTTCTTCCTTTCTTAACAAAAAAAGTGGATTGGGGAAAACGGATTGTCAGATAGGTTAGTGTGATTGCAAAATAGGTTGCAATGCATTTTGTACATTGCAAAGAAAAATCTGATTGCCAGCATATGTGAGGTGGACTCCATCACTGCGGAAAATGAAAGTGCTGCGAAACAAAATGTTATTCATTGTGGAAAGAGGACATGCCAACATCTCTTAAAAATGCACACACAGCCTTATTCACATTGCGTCTCGCTTTCTCCATTTGTGGACCAAATGCAGAAGAACGCAGCCATATTTGTCTTTGGGCAATACAGGAAAAAAGTATTTGACAATTTGGAAACATGTCCATGAGCTTCGCGAGTCCTTCCTTCATTGCAAATTGCAAAGAAATTCCAGATACATGGCCTAAACTGTTTCCTCCACAATGAATGATCAGTATATCTGGAGGATGCTCTGTCATTAAAGTAACACAAAGAGGTACCAAGTCCAGCCATCTCATGCCACGCACGCCATGCCAGAGCACTTCCGCATGAGGAAATCCAAGATTTGTAGATAAACTGCAGCTTTCGGCATGCACCTTCAACCAATGTATCCACGAGTCACCCAAAATCCAGATAATCTATTTCGAGCATGGAAAGCCATGGCTGTGTGGTCTCCTGTGAGGGAGAAGACGGTTTTATTAAAGTACGTCGGTCAGAACACACCTACTGAACTTTATGGACCAATCCGTAGCTCAGCTCATTCTCATTTACATGCGGCTCCACCCTTGAATCCCCTTTAGTGATATGTGCTGGCTGCTAACTACCGCCATGTTCGCGGACATGTACAAGATCAGAGCGTGACAACGGTACATTAAAGTACTTTTCCCCTTTAAGGTAGGCTCTGAAAAGAGCCGTTTTTTTTATTTTTGGCCAGATACAGTACAGACATCTGGTATTTTATGTATTTTTTTGTATTTTTTGTCCTTGTTTTACTCTTGCAAACATTACATAACCTTCTCTAAAGCAAGCCTTACGTTCCAAAAGAACATCGCATTTCCCAAAGAAGATAGCGCAACACCATCCCCTTCAAAGTAATGTGCATTGCTTGGAGCAATGTTATCGTGGCTACAAAAAAAAGATACCAACTCGTCGCATGAATGCACACATGCCGCGATTGATGCTACACCTCCCGGTGCTTTGATCTGGACAGAAAACAGAAGTGTTGTTCCATTGTACTCTCGGGAGCGAAGCAGAAAAAAATACTTTTGTTGTTGGGAAGATGGTCATGAGTGCTTGAACCAACTGTGCCAAATCTGCCAACAAAGTACGTGAAGTCACGTATCCCAAATGGCAAGCACCGTAGTGCAAATTGACCACATGAGGAGTGGTCATTCTACGCATGTCTCTACAAACTTGCAGAATTGCCGCAGCATTGGCATCAGTGTCCGCGCTCCACACCACCTCCACTCCTCGCACATCGAAATGGTGTGCCACATGCCTACTATCGGCATAGTGTTGCAAGCCTTGCACAAAAATGTCTCCAAGCATCACAACCCTGACCCTCTCCACCTCTGCCATCTTCAGTGTGCGCACCGTCTTTCGACACAAAAGAGTAATGTGAACATCCGATTGGCTGATGCCTACAGTCGCCTTTCCATGCAGGATTTGCTGCAGAAACCTTTATGTGACACGCCCTAGCAGCGGACAAGCGTTGCCTACGTGCGGCACGTAACTCTTACCCAGTCCTTCCACCCTTTCTATCTTTCTCATTGGACACAACTAAGCGGTCGCACAATCATCCACCAATCACATAGAACATCGCTAATTTTAACTCTGTCATCAACATTGCGCACTTCAAAATTACTGTCGATTCTGAATGGAAGTCGCATACCATTGCAAAGCACCTACTCCACAAGCTACTGTGCAAGGATTGCAAATTTCTACGTACAGCTCCATGCATGTCCACATGCATCAGTATAGAGTACAGGTATGTATATTTTAATCAGAGAACATGTGGAAGCCTTATGATTTAATTTAGACAAAATAATGCAGCTAAATGTCCATTGGGAATACATAACAACGCTCTCCCTTTAAAGTGCAAGATTGCCGATTTGTCATTCACAAATCGCACGACTGCTTACTCTCTTCCACATAACCTGTACATACGTTGCAAGCATGCCTATTTAGGGCAGACCTCAATTTTGTATGTGAAAATGTCGGAGTTGTGTACTCTGTACGGTCCTACAGTAATGCTACTTCCAATGTGATCGTATGAGGAATAGGAAGCGCTCCCGATTGTAGTGGTGACATTTCCTTCTGAGGGTCTCCCAATTTTTCGACATCGTGCTTTTCATTAACAAGTAGAAAATGTTTCCCCATCTAGTACTGTGCCCTATCGCTTACAAACCTCTCTCCTATGCATAATACACATTGTAAACAACAAGGCATTTCCATACCCTTAAATGTTTTAGTTATTTTGAAGGACTTTCAAGTACCATATTGCAAGTACTGTGCAAAGACTGCACAGAGTGAAGTGAAATGTGCATGTGTCATGATTCCTGCCCCTCATGTATCCAGCCCCCCCAAGAGGTCAGGCTGGAACCAGGCCACGATCACCTACATGGTCCTCAAGGGCCTCTCCATCCCTCCAAAGACCCACTTGGAGTCAGACTTGGCGCTTGTGGCACCAGACTCACTCACTCCCATAGGATAACATTGGGGATTGGACTTGTAATGCATTGATGGAGACGAGATGGATGCCCCCACATATTTCGGTTCCCTGAACTGCATGTGCAGTCTAGTCTTTTGGGTGTGGTTCAGCCCAGACACCTGGGATACCCAGAGACTATTTAAGCCAGGCCCAGGCTGAGAAGCATGCTTTGCGTTTTCTGCACCTGCAGCGTGACACTCACCGTGTTCGGATCAGTCTCCAGTAGGCCTGCATCTTTCTTCTGCGCTCAGCTCCTGCAAGAACAAGAACACCGTTAGGAACAGCCTTACCTTGCGGCGCTTCTGCCCATCATTCATCGCTCCTTCTGTTCTGCGGGCATCTTCGGCGGTGTCATTCCCATCCCGGCACGCCGCTTCCAAAGGAAAAGGGGAAAAGAACAGAAAAAAGGCATTAATAAGCATTCAGCAAATCTTCGCTTATTTTTAAAGACTGTACGAGCTTCAAACGCTTACCTGAATCCCAGCTGCTCTGGGGGAACTATGTCTCCGGAACTTCTCATCCATCTGCAAGAGGGAAAAGACACTGCATGTTAGCGTGGAAACATCTAGAGGCGCCGCATACCGCGCTTACTCACCGCATTTCTTCTTCATAACCGGCATCCATGCTGAAAAAGTCAGGGCCACAGAAAAAGAACTCGATTCAATACTAATACGAAAGGGTGGCATTGCGCTCTCACTCACCTTCAGCGCTACTCATCTCAGCAGCATGTCGCCATCCCCGAAGGAAGGAAAGGAACGAAGTTAGAGAACTATTCAAAAGACTCATTATACCTACCTGTCGGACTCTTGCCAGTGAAGTAACTAGGCAGCAACGAGCCCGCATCAATTAACGCGCCCCTGCACTGAAAGCAGGATGGAGAGCACACTTTCCAAGAAAACAAGGTGAGCAGTGGATCAAAGGGAAGGGTTGGACCCCGGGGAAGAAGGGGTTCAAGCACACAGAGACAACAGGGAGTTAAACTCTACCAATCCTGTGTTTCAGGCCCAGTTTCCAGTCGAGTAGACTCCAGGGAAGGGTTTGAGGTCGTAAGAGGTCAGAACAGGCTGAGTGACGTCCCCGTGGATACCAGGTGAGCGTCACAGCATGTGCACTGGGTTGAAATATGAAAGTTCAATGCTCTGACGAAAGAAGCACAAATAATGTCTGCAGTATCATCACTGCTGCAAAACACACAAAGTAATTGATTTTGTTTTTTTAATTCGCAGTGAAGACTACTCTCCTGAGAATCAACAGCATCTACACTGCAGACGACATATCCGAAGAAACCTGGTCATCTTGCACAAAAGAGTAAGTACAGTACAACCTTTATATTGCAACTACTCCTTAAAGAGGC
Source organism: Ambystoma mexicanum (assembly GCF_040938575.1). Lineage (NCBI taxonomy): Eukaryota > Metazoa > Chordata > Amphibia > Caudata > Ambystomatidae > Ambystoma > Ambystoma mexicanum. The sequence continues at coordinate 493,694,684 of NC_090937.1, forward strand.
TGCATGGGTTATTTGTTTATTTTGGGCACCAAAGCAAGCATTGATTTGTAAACCATTCTACCTACAAATATCCATTTATTGAACAAAGAATAACAGGCAGAATGGCAGACAAATCCCTGTGTGTTTGGTACTCAAATAACATAGGTAATCCTTAGAAGGTTAGATTGTGAAAAGAAGTTGCTGTAGCAAGTTTTTGGCATTTCGGTTGTTAATAATGGTTCTCTTCACAAGTAGGCCACTTTGTACTCTCATCTGAAGCACATTGTAGTAGTATACAAACAGTAAAGTAGTCTTACCAAATCATTGTTAGAGTTCACTGTACGTTGACACACCATGACAAAGAGCTTCCCCATCAGACTTATGCACACATGCACATATACATTGGACAACAGACCAAAGTATATTTTTTTCTCAACAGACACCAAAGAATGCCTACCAAAAAGCAACTCCGCAGAAAGGCATGCAGAATTAGAGCAAATAAAAATGGTACCCAATGTAAGCATCCACCTGTTGTAGAGTTTGTAGAGAATCTTGGTACAAACCGGCTAATGCAGTTGGGTAACAAAATAAAGGAAGTCTCAACTACCGAAACTGTACCCATCAAAAAGTGTCACAAAATACAGAAATGTTGTAAAAAAAAAAAAAAAAATAGCTGCCAGTACAGCTAACAATGTTCCTAATAATCCTGATAGTGTAAGAACCCATAGTAAAAAGAAGTATTTTAGCAAGAATGTTTCGTCAGAGTCCTTGAGTATCTACTAAGAAGAGGACCAAAATCATCCTCACCCCTTAAAGTGTACCGTAGAAAGTTAATTCTACAAGCACTTGTGTACAGTGCAATCCTTCTCAAAAAGAAGGTGTTCATATTAGTGTTAAATAGGATGAAAGCACTAACAAAACTAAGTACCAAACTACAAAAGAAACTCAGCAATAAACGGAATGTGAACAAAAATAATTTCTTGCATGTTTGTGGTGGTGAATTGAGTCGCACAACAACCACAGAGCCATTTTTTAATGAAGAAGCATACAAACAAAATCAAACAAACACAATTGCCATCCATAGCAGTGGACGAGGGTATGAGAAAATCAATACTACCATCATGGAACAAGAAACACTGCTTACAAAACTATCTCCTGAAAACTCAATTACCTCTCCATTCAGCAGAACCACACCGTCCAGTATACAAATGACCGTGCACATCAATGTGTGCCATTCCAAACAAAGCTTTCCAAATCTTTACGTCAGTTCCTCAATCAATATGTAAAAGGTAAAGACAAAAGTAAAATGAAAGTGCTGCAAAATATGGATATTTGTGCAGTGCGGAAAGACACAGGACTAAAAGGACATTCATTAGCCTGCATTTCTGGGCCTATTTGCAAAAGTACCTTCCATGATATCAAAAGAATATCAGTACATCATTCCAATGTAAGAAATTTAGTGTATAAAATATACTATGTAAAAAGTCCAGCTTCAGAATTAGGCAATTTAAATACCACTCTTCTGCATGGTACACCCAAATACTTACAAGAAGAAATGGACAGTATTCAGAAAAAGTATTTTGGAAGTGAGAGCCACGTACAAAATGCAATAGTTTTAGAACATAGTAGCGACAATTCTGCACATAGCAACCTTCTATTACACACATACAGAAAAGAAATAGTAAAATTTAAAAGGTCATCGGCTGAAGTACCAAACAATGTGTGTGTGTGTGTGTTGCCGCAGAACGTTTTACAAAAGGAACACAAAAAATGTGGACATAGCATACAAAATAGAAAACAATGAAGACTCTAAATGGTTTGAATTAGCTTTGTACCTTTTAGCTGAAAACAAATATGAAATAACTGAACGCCTAATATGTTGCAGTTACTGTACTGCAAAATTAGACAACAACCACACTCCTTCACGTGCTATTACAAATAATTTGGAATTGTTTCCATTACCAAACATCCTGCAACAGCTCAATTTGTATGAGAGCATAATAATTCAAACAGTTCACCCATTTCAAGCAATTATACGGCTTCATCCAAAAACAGCAAAATTACCTTCCTCTGAAAGGCATTTGTGGCAAAGTAGTTTACTTGCCATTAGATCTAACGGGAAATGTACACACTCTAGGAGTGGAACGTTCAATAGAGCATTCTTTAATAGTCTTGGTAAATGGAGTACCAACAAAGGACAAAAAAAATTTGCCAACAATTAGTGGACTTACACAAAGTTAGACAAGCTTTGCAATATCTAAAAGACAATAAGGAGTACTACAAGGAAATAAATATTGATGACAGCTTAGGAGAAACAACTGAACTAATTCAAGAGCCATCAGAAACTGGACAATTCTTAACTTCTGGATCCAGCTACAGTATCCACTCTTTTGGAAAATTACACAATTCATCCATTGCATTCCAATGAAAGCATAGATGATGCACTAGAAACGACAAACCAAAGGGTCACCAATGAGTATTTAGGGAAAAAAGTATAGAAGCACATGCTTTTCCACTGTTATTTCCTACTGGCAAAGGTGGAAGATACGATGATAGACCCCCTCAGATTGGGGCATCAGAATGCCGCTCATTAAGAATGTATTCACAAGATCCCAGATTTAGACAAAATGTGGAAAACATATTCCACCTACTCTATGAAAGTGAATTAACAACACTATGTTATGGAGTTGCACACATTCTTAAATCTGGAACGCACTTTCAAAATATGTCAGCTACGCAGTTAATACAAAAAAGTACAAGAAAAAGATGAGGTTTTACAATCAAGTATAACAAATTTGTTTGCAAAAATGTGTGGTACAAAGGAATACTGGTTCAGACGGCACAGAGACGTGCGTTGCATGATCAGAAACTTTGGACCACCAACTTGGTTTGTTACGCTAAGTTGTGCAGAATATGCATGGGAAGATTTACATGAGTTCCTACGCATAGCAAACAGCAACAAAAACAACATAGATATATTAACACCTGGAGAACTTTTCTCTCTAGATCCAGTTAATGTCTCAAGATATTTCCATCATCGTTTCATTGCAATGCTACACTTTATTTGCAATAAAACTGTTCTCCCCTTGGAGAAGTGCAACACTTCTTTTGGAGAAAAGAATATCAAGTGAGAGGAGCACCACATATTCACATGCTGTTATGGATCAAAGGTGCACCGAAATTCGGGCACGACAGTGATAGCAGTTTATCCAAAAATATGTCAAATGTGAAATCCCTTCACAACAGACACATAGTGAGCTGCATGAGCAGATTTTACAATTTCAAAGACACAAATGTGGCAAATATCGTCACCGCAAATATAAAAACAAAGATAAATACTACACCAAATGCCGCTTTGGTTTCCCTAAACCAGTTAAAGAAACAGGTGAAGTAAACAACTTCATGTCTTCAGTTCGACATAGTGTTAAAAGATAAATCACCTAAAAACACGTATTAAATAAAAGGAACAGAAGAATCAAAATATATCAATGATTACAATGCAATCATTGCCCTATTATGGAATGCAAACATAGATGTGCAGTACATTGCAGACAATTCAACTGCTGTTGCACGATATGTTACAGCCTACTTAACAAAAGCAGAAAAAACAGAGCTTCAAGACCTCTGGAATGACCTAGCATCAGACAAAACATTATCACAGAAATTGTACAGCCTAGGCATAAAAATGCTCTCTCATGGAGAATGTGGGGCCTATGAAGCAGCAGATCGTTTAACCGGCACTGCTTTGTTTGGAAAATCAGACAATATAGTATGGCTCAGTCTTGGTCCTGCAAAATCTAGAAAAAGAGTGCTAAAATCATATGAGGACATAGAAACAATTGCCAGAAATGATCCCAACAGCCAAGACATTCTAAAAAACAATTTACTGGACACATACTATCCAAACAGGAGTACCACTCTGGAAAGCATGTGTCTATACCACATAGCTCAAACCTTTGCATACAAAAATAATGTAAAACCGGATGGAAGCAAACGTAGATATAGAGTGACCGATTGTGAAGGGAGGTTAGTGAAACTTAACAAACAAAGCTTAATTAATCATGTAAAATTGTCATTAAAAACTCCTCAACAGAAAGAACTAGATTACATGTCTCCGTTACAACTTTTCAAACCATGGAGAATATGAGGAAGACATACTAGATAATGAGTGCTATGAAGACGCTTTCAAAGCAAATGAAAGTACCATCACCGATGTGAACTTTACGCAGTACAAAACAATGTTACACAATGAGCAGCAACAGGAAGAAGAACTTCAGGCCCAACTAGATAAAGACTCTTCCGACAGTAGTCAACCTTCTGTAACAGGAAGTCAAGAACCATTACGACAACCACTAATAGCAAATGAGGCTGAAGTAGCTATGGCAGAAGTAGAAAACACCATGTATCAGTATCAAGAAGATACAGAAGACTTAACTGTACAACAAGCAAAACTGTACAACGATCAGCGCACCATTTCTGAAGACGTAACAAAACAAATTGTACATGGTGTACAACACGAAAATAAAGAATGTACCTGCCAAAATTACAAACCTATATTTCTGTATGTCAGTGGTGAAGCTGGATCAGGGAAAACATTCTTAATCAAAATCATCAGCAGGTTCCTTCAACAATTGACAAACAACAAACTGTCAGCTGTTGTAACAGCCCCCACAGGTTTAGCTGCCTACAACATAAGCGGTGTGACTTTACACCGATTACTACTGCTTCCAGTAGAGCATCAAAATAAATTAGGCTACTACAAACTTTCTGCAGAAGCTGCAATGGAATTACGTAGAGTATTGAAACAAATTAAAATGCTACTAATAGATGAAGTGAGCATGGTCTCCAACCTAATGTTGGCTCAGATTGCAAGAAGTACTTAAAAATAATAACGAAGAACATTTTGCAGGGAAACACATTATCGTTTTCGGAGATCTTCTACAATTGACACCAGTGAAAGGTGAACCGATTTTTATAACCTTAGGCCACGACCTCTGCCGGAAAACTGTTGGTAGCAAAGGTAATGTTAACCTTTGGCAACATTTCCAATACAGAGAATTAACTGAACATGCAGCAATCTGTAGATCTCACTTACGCCAACATCTTAAAAAGTATTAGAGTTGGTGTATTATCACAAGAAGCACAAGCTGTATTGAAAAACCGGCATTTACATGCACTTTATGGGGATAATGCATGTGCAACTGATGTTATGGAACAAATAGCGCACAAGAATGTCAATTGTATGGCCTTAATGCCAACTCTTGCAAGCTGTTTCAAATTCAATGAAACAATGTTAAAGAAAGAAATGCAAGCAATAATAGAAATTAGCGCCACAGACAAACTAGACGTACATGGTATGACAGTACCCATGTGTGAGCAAGCCACAACAGGGCTAAATAGTTTAGAAAATTCCATCTCCAACTCAGCTGGGTTGGAAAAAATATTGAAATTATCCTTAAATTGTAGAGTAATGCTTAAACGTAACCTTGACGTAAAGCAAGGGCTAGTTAATGGAGCACTGGGCACAGTTGTTGGCTTTCAATCATACCCACGTGATATCAACATTCAGTTTGTCAATATTCGCTTTGATAAAGTTTCAGAAGTGAAAAGGATAGGGTGCTCAATTGCTCGATTCCTTCTCTTCAAAGACATGTATGTACGTAGAGAGCAATTTTCTCTAACTCTTGCATATGCAGTTACCATTCATAAATCCCAAGGTCTTACCATAGACAAAGCATTGATAGATATAGGAAACAGTGTTTAAGGAAGGCATGAGCTACGTAGCATTATCACGCTTATGTACACTTGACGGTCTATTGCTAATAAACTTTGATTCAAGTAAAGTCAAAGCTGATATTCCTTGCATTCTAGAATACAATAGACTGCGTTCACTGCACACCCCTCATCTGAAACAATACCCTGTTCCAGATAAAGTGAAACGTGGTAAAAGAAAAGTAAATGAAACAGAAATACAACAGAATGCAACAGCAAATTCCGCAAAGAAAAGAAAAGAAGCTAAAGTTTCAACAATTGCCGCAAACATAGAAGAACCTATTAGGGAATGTAAACCAGGGACGTCGGCAAAGAAGCAACAGAAAAAACGAAAAATGCACTCAGATACAGAACTTGCTGGCCCATTCAAATTTGCAAATGAAAGTGGGGTAAGTTGCTATGCAAATGTAGCAATGAATATTCTATTTCAATTGCCACTAATTGTTAACAATATTTACCTGCACAATACAGACCAATTGTGTTTGCAAAAGTTAGTGCTGCATAGAAATGCATCAAGCAATCCTGACAACACATACAGTGTTCATGGAGTAAGGCAACAATTGGACGACTGTGCTGGAATGGTTAGATTCACTATGAACTCACAAGAAGATCCACAAGAATGTCTAATGTACATACTATTAGTATTGGAAAACAAAAGCATACCTGTAAATGAAATCTTCCAAATTTCGTACATGTGGAAACATACATGCACTCTCTGTAGCAAAGTGATACAGGAAGAAATCCCAAATGAGCGATTTGTGTATGTTTCCATACCAAATAGTGAGAGCATTCCATTTCAGCAACTTGTACAAAATGCAAACCATGGCAGATTATGTAGTATTTGCAATTCAGACAATCGCTCCACCTTACTGATATAATCACATGGTGCCTACATGATACTTATGCTTCTACCTTATAATGCAGATGGCACCAAAAACAACTGCAAACTGACTGGATTCACACACGGTCAAGCGTCACTTGGAAAGAAAACCTTTACAACAGTAGGAATAATCTACCATGCAGGAGCTACAACCAATGCAGGTCACTACAATGCATACATTAAAAAGAATTCTGGATGGTTTGAATGTAATGACAGCACCATTACTCTAAAGCAGAGGTTGCCAGCTAACCTAACAAATGCGTATTTAATGTTCTTGAAGCCAAAATTTACGAAATAATGTGTACTTCAAGATTGTCAACAAATTATGTGAAAGACTACATACAGAATACCCCCACAGGTATCTAAATACCCAACAGGATGAAAGAATGACACAAATAAATGATTATCACAGATCGTTGGTATATAACTATTGTTAAAAATTGGCAGGAAGGCAACAAAACATTAACGGGAAAGATAAAGGAAACAGGATATAACAACGACACAAATGAATGAGTATCACAAATCTGTAGGACCAAATGCAGTTAGAATACGCCTATAGGTATCTAACTGTTGTTAAAAATGGGCAGGAAGGCAACAAACTTAACATTGATCACAAAGATGAAGAAAACACTAGGAAGTAGTTAGTACCATAGGAAATGAAGGATTTTTTTCCCCAGACCCAAGGATTAGAAAAGCAAACACAGAAACTGAGCGCAATGCACAGTACACTGGTTTGTAAACTAAATATGAGGGTAAAAAAATAAATTTAAAAAAAAAGGTTAACTGTCTATTATGCAATGTAGTAAATTTAAAAAAAATGCAGACACTAACACACCTTTTTCTTTCATCACAGAAATGGAAAAAAGTGATACTTCCACCAAGTACGATAGCCAATTAAAAAAATGTATGTGGATTCTGAACAAAGTAAGGAGTAAGTATATTGGCAGGCATTTTCTACACATGGGAAACTACACGTCTAATCTATGGTACTAATATTCTGCAGTCCCTGTAGGCTGCCCTTCCATCTTCGGCGAGTAACCTACCACCTACTCCTTACAACCAAAGTACAAGGAGTATAGTTCCTATCCACAACCATCGCTGCATATGAAAACCATGGTCCTTGTAAATTAGCTGCTTATAAATTTACTTTTCGGACTATCGTCTGCAGCCAGGAAGTTAAGACACTAGGGCATCAACACAACCAGCGCATTCCATCACACCCATAATGACTTGTAACTCCACTGCTTATGACTTCAGTCTTGCGTGCATGGGCTTTAGCCATGCACCCAAAAGTGCAGGGTCTCCCCACAACCACCTCGGTGATGTGTGGTAGTGGGGGTTATTCTATAGGTATGTTACCCTTTAGTACCTCTCCCCAGAGGTTTCCCTCCTAGCTGTATGTCTGTAGATCTTACATGGGATGGGTGTGCAGTGTCTTCCAAGTCTAGTACTTACCACTTTGTTCTTGGTTGCATGGCCTTTGGCCATGCACCCAAGACTGCATGCACTCCCCACAACTTGCCAATCAAAACGCAACACTACGGATGCATGCATGGTTGGCACATGCTGCGGTGGTTGTGGCCAGGGCCTACAGTCTTGGAAGTAAGGCCTTCGGCCGACGGCCCTGCATTCAAGACTCTAGGCTCTGGCCACAACCACCGTAGCATGGGCCATCCATGGCGGCGTACTAATGAATATAATAATAGCCATTGGAAAAAATAATGCATGTTGTCAATTTCAATGTTGCCTACCAATACGCATGTGCTTTCAACAGTTACAAATGTCCTGTCCACTGCATCGACTGAAGTGCTATCATTATTACACCCCACATTTACTGTGCGTACAAGATGTCCATAGAAACTACATCATGACGACAGACGCCCACAACAAATGCATTGATCAGCCATGTCTTACTGTCTGAATCTTTCCCAATGCTCTGACACAGCAAAATAGAAAAAAGCATGTGTACGCTAGTTGTTGCTACGCTTTCCGCAGATCCAAGATATCGGGCGCATCCAAACCATCTGACGCAGACACGTCTCGCACCAGCCAATGGGCAGAGACGTCGCGTGTCCGCGGTCATTACGCTAGCCCCCTAGCCAATCGGTATCTTGTTTGTCGACTGAACAGGGAAGTGTGACTGCGGAGCGAACATAGATATCACTAATTTTTTCAGACCTACTTTTTGATAATTATAAAGAAAAATACTGCACGGATGGTGACCAAATTCACAAAAGCACGCTTTCTGGACCAAGCCCCTGTACCTGCTGCCGATTTCGATAAATCCGTCCAGCGGTTTCACCTGTAGCCGTGCGCAAAGTTTTCCCCCATTCAGTCTATGGGAAAAAAGGACGTTTTGGGACCCCACCCCCCTTATAACTTTCCCCCCCTGGCCCAATCATCTCCAACCTTTGCATAAGAATTCAGAGTGACCCATATACCTTTTTTTATAAAGTTTGGCGAGGATTCGTCCAGGGGGAGCGGAGTTATAAGCCGCCCAAAAAGTGCTCTTCCTATGGAAACAGCAACTTAACCATAACTACACAGCCCTCCCTTTGCTACCACTTCTTGTATGCTGTTTAACGGGTTTATTTACTCCCTGTTGGAACTTCCTGTACTCCTATGCTTCATTGGTTAGAGGAATGGTCTGCATATCCATCTTGTCTGTACTTGTCATATTACATATATTGATGTCTTACCCGAGTCCCACCTGCAAGTCTATTGTAAGTGGGTACAGTCTGCTATTTCTATGTATGTAATCGTAACTTTGCTTCCTATGTTATGCGCCCAGATGCTGAGGGCCCGGTGCGCTTTATAAATAAACAAAATACAAAATAAAAATAAAATGGTTACTTGTGAAAATACCTTTATCAAGTTGTCCGCCTCAGATTTCTGACTCACATAATACTTCCAAATATTTCACTGTTGTAGATTTATGTTCAGCATTCTTCTCTATACCCATTGTGATGAATCGTGGGATGCAGTTGCCCGTCTGAGGTTAGGGAGGTAAGCCCGCTAGGCGATATTCTCTGTAGGGGGAGGAGGCACAGGGAGAAACCCCCTTGGGGACAAGGACTCTGTTTCGAAGAGCAACTCCCTAAGCCACTAACCCACAATCCACCTCTGACAGTTGCAATACACAGACTTGGTTACCTCCCAACACTTCGTATACCTTGGAAATAACAAATAGGTTATACTAGTGTAGACCAGCTTTAGCTAATTGTTTTCAATCCACTTATTAGGGTCATGTGATCATACGGTGGTCGGTCTACGGAAATATTTAAAGTATTTGAATGTGATGTATATAGAGCTGGACCCCGGAAACACTTACTGCTTAACTACTGTCTTGTATTCATGTATGTGTATTAACATACACATGTTTATTTATGAAAAATTCAAACCTTTATCTCTGTTTGGATTTTCTGTGTTCTCTTGTTTTTCCAATATGTCTGCCAAATAACAGGCAATTGTTGTTCCAAAAACTTAAAAAAAAATACTATGGGGCATTAAACCCAGGTTCACTCAGTTTTAGCTAAATAAATAAGCTAATAATCATGGTATATGTGCTCCATTGCTCGTATTATTATGGAGTAAAAAATACAGCTCTATTGCTACTTGGCATGTTAAATGGCATGATCTTTGCAATAAATGTGTATGCAGATTAATATAAACTTTTGTGGTAGGACGCCACTTTTATGTTCCAATGCAATACACAGAAGAGCAAGCTACTGTTTGTAGTTGTGATATAAAACCATTGTTTCAGTGTGAAGAAAGATGTGATGGTAGTACCGAGAAGGAGATTCCACAAGTGATACAGAACACTCAAATAACAAAGACAAAGGACTATGAGGCTCTGCTGGGGAAGGCCCAGCAATACGTCATAGAGAAGTAGCTGTCCTATTGAAGCCCGCGAGTTTCGAATCACCTGTGCCAGAGGAGCTGAGAGAAAACGAGAGGTGCAGCAGGCAGACTTGGAAGAAAGCTGGCGTGTGAAGGTGACAAAAGCAAATCTCTAAGCAGGTGAAGCTGGGGAAAGGAAGTCCCTGCAAAGTTGCCATGGATCTGGTGGTGGCGTGACCGAAGAGGAAGTGGAATGTTCAGTCAAGTAACAACTTCGAGACCACCAATCCGCTCACATCATGGAGCGCACGCAGAGCGAGATGTGGACACCAACCTGATGACGCAAGAAGAATTTCCCGTCCTGAAAATAGGCCTGGTGACTCTGACCCCAAGGAACAGAGCTAACGGGGAAAGCGGAAGACCTGGGTGGGATAACATATAAATCATACTCGTTCCAGTTATAGTGAAGAGTGGAAACTAAATGAGAAACAGGATACTCATCCCATAAGAGTGAAAAACTGAAATTAATTGAGAATCATTATTGGACATTACTTCTCATCCCAGTGAGGGTGAAGAATTGAAAATAAATGAGAAGTGTTGTTGGAATTTGCATACTTGTCCCAGTGAGGGTGAAGAGTGGAAAACAAGCAAGAATCATTACTGGAACCTGCATACTGTCCCAGTAAGACTAAAGAGTGAAACATAAGCCAGACTCATTATTGCAACACTCGTACGTGTCGCAACAAGAATAAAGAAACAGGCTAAAAGTGAGAATCATTGTTAAAGTATTTCTACCTGGCTCAGCCATACGAAAAAGTGGACTTTGTTTCAAGAGAAAGCGAAATGGCTAATAAATCAAGAGAGGAAGTTTCCCTGAAGGGGAAAACAAGGTGTCAAGGACAGGGTAGAGACGCTGAAGTTCTGAAATGTGCGAACTGGTGAAGCTAGTTGCAAAGAACCATCTACGAAAAAGCTATTAAAGTGATTTTGCTGAGAAGCAGACCATAGGAGAAGGGAGGCATTCTCCTGCGGCCTAGTTCTTTTTGTTAGCGAGAGGGACAGAATAGATTAGTTTTGGACAGAGTACAGATCTTCCTTTTGGACTCTCAGATGACTGACAAGCACCCTAGTTCATTTTGTGTTTGGCATTCTAAAGGTGCAGAAATAAGGCCTGGAAACAAAGGTGGCATGATTTTGGTTATAAACCTTTATTAACCAAGAAAAGGGTTGGGAAAAGGCCTCTCTGTCCCTAAAGCTAAGAGGGGTTTCCTTGCCTCAAAGAAAACTAGTGTAAATGTCAGGATGTCAAATAGTCATTCACTGTCAACACATCAGACTAAACAGCTCGATTCAGGGGGGTGGGGGTGGAGACCACGTCTTTTGTTTTGCTATTGTCACCCCGAGTGGGTCAGGTATGCCCAGACGTGGGTCCCGTACCTGCTGGGCCTAGAGACCCAAGCTACTCTTCACTGATGACGCCCAACAAGGTTGAAACAAGTCTGGGGATGTGTGTGGTCTCGTGCAGAAGGGATGTGACCTAGCAGTTTGGGCTGGAAGACCCCTTTGGGGGTGGGACCAAGCCTGATTTGCATATGGTCTTTCCCCTTTATAATGGCTTGGCAGGCGAAGAACGATGGTCTGGAGGGTTTCCCAGAGCAATTCCAGAGGTTAAGATTTATTCTAAACCTTCCAGCCATCACCTCTTTTGTTTTGCTGTGGGCTTGATTGAAGACATCGCAGGGAGCAAACTCCCGATCTGCCCAAAAACTATATTATTGGGATCCCCAGTAGAGGGTGCCTATCCCAAGACTGGGGCGCACGCCAAACTATTGACTCAGCTGCTTCTGGCGGCACGCACCACTTTGCCCGACGCTGGAAAGCCCCAGAAGGGCCGGACATTAGCCCATGGTGGGTAAAGGTTTGGGACATCTTAGTATCGGAGAGAGTAACCGCAGCGAGGGAGTGAGAGAAAGCTTCATAAATTCCACGCGATTTGATCACCTCTTCTGCAGTACGACTGCAAATATCCGGCTCCAACTTTTAAACCCTGCCTGGCACGGCTATATTTGGGTCCCGAAGGAGAGGGGGTTGGAAGACAATTGGAGAGAACTGCATCAGCGGGAGGGAAGAGGGTGGAAGGGAAAGAGGGACAGGGATCTCAATGATTGTTTACCTGTGTTGTTGCCCTTAATGATATAATTCTGCTGTATTATGCTCCAACCGTTTAAGAATAAAAACATGTTTAAAAAACAAAAAGAGTCATTCACTGCCGTGTTCCAAAAACCCTACCTCTAACCCTAACACTAATAACCTAAATCTAATGCGTAAGAGTTTTCTCTTCCGAAATAAAGTGGTAATGACAGTTCTTGCCAACAGAAAAGTTGCCACCATCTTGGGTGGATAAAACGACAAAAGAAATGTTCCACAATGTATTACTCCAAGGATTAGGGGTTACCTCCTTTCCCCTGGATTCCTTCTGGTTCTACTTTAGGAGTTGGTCTCCCCTTTCTGTAGTTTCCTTTCTTCTCTTAACTCCTTGGGTCCCAGCCACTATCTTCTTGAGTAAACTTTACTGGATTCTTAGATTTGCATGCGTGCCCCAGACTTGCAATGCTTTATTATACCAGCTTGGTGTACTCCCCTGCCAAATACAGGTTTTCTGCCGAACTGTTTTGCTTTCAGGGTCCCAGACCCTCTTATTCTCAAATTCTCATGTAGGTGCGGGTCTCGGACTCACAATGCGTATTCTCAATAGCTTGGTTTATTTTCCTACAAAGCATTTGCTTCCGCCTGTATGGTCTCTGTTTCTCTCAGGATCACAGACCCTCTTATTCTTTGGCTCTCATATGGATGCAGGTCCCAGACTCGCAATGCACTATTGCAGTAGCTTGGTTTACTCTCCTGGCAAGCGTATGCTTCCCTCTGTACTGTTTCTCGCAGGGTCCCAGCTGCTCTTATTGTCTTGCTTTCACATGGGTGTAGGTCCCAGACCCTTCTCTCGTATTCTGCATTTGTCCCCGATTCTGCCAGGACCTCCAGCACCTTTGTATGCCTACCTGTTTCAGTGGTTCGCGTCTTCCGAGCACCGGTGCTTCCCTCTGAGGGTCTGGCAATGTTCGGGTGTTCTCTGCGGTCGACGGCGTGCCGCCGGTCAATTTGCGTTCGGGTTCCTCTTCTCCTTGGTGGTCGCTCCGCCGGTCTCTACTCCCTTCTTGAGACGCGGTTTTCCTTTCCAGCTGTTTGCTGGACTTTGGGTCGCCCGGAGGTTTGTTCGAGCAGCATGGAAAGTAGCCCCTTCTGCCTGGACTACCTTTTGCTCCCATTCAGCTCACTGAAGGGTGTCTCATGCTGCGGTCCACCGTTCGAGGTCTCCCAGGCTTCCTCGTCAGAGGATGGCTCTCTCCATGTTGGTTTCCCTCTTCTGTTTTGAATTTCCTTTGACCAATGAAATGCTGTGAGAGACTAGGCTGTTGAATTTGGTTCCCCAGAGTGATATTCGTACTCCTGGTCATCTTCTTCACAGTATGTGTATTTGAGCTATATGAAAAACAATTGGGAATTTCAGGGCCACTAGTCTGGTATAACATATTGAGTTGGTTAATGTTAGAATAGCAGACATTGGGACTGGTGGGAAAGAGGGAATGAGAGTTTGGCTTGAGGAACGAGGGAGGGTCTCACACAGCAGTGGTATACTGCATTCTCATGGAAGGTACGTCCCTAATCCTCTCCCATGCGATCCTCCCTCAGTGCACCACTGCCAGGGGGACTACTGCACTGTGGATGCACCGACCTAGCCCCATGGGAGAAGTCTAGCCCCAGTGTAGATAGGACGACATCTACAGATTTGTCACAGCAGGGAAAACCTATAGCTTTAGGAAGAGTCAGCAGTTTACATCTTCATTTTTGTTTAATAAAGTACACTAAAATGGAAGACATCCGTCTCTGTCCTTCTGCCCATTCACACCATACACCAGGAGAGTCAGTACCTCTTCAAGTTCACTCATAAAATCATGCAGTACACGTTCACTCACCTAACAGTGGAGCACAGAGAGAGCCCCACACTGTTTACCAAATTTTGAAAAGAGATCTGCATTCAGTAGAGTTTCCAGGAGGGTCGATGCTGGTGCAGTACGTAGACGATCTACTCATAGCCTCCTGCTCCTTCGAGGCATGTGAGGAAGATGCACTTGTACTGTTATAAGCTCTTGCTGAAAAAGGTCACTAGACGTCTAAAGACAAGGTACAGTTATGTCGGCCTTGGTGCAGTACCTGGACCATTAGATTTATGCTGGGGAAAGACCTGTACCAGGATCAAATCTCAACGATCCAGAAAGTCCCTAAACCCCGGACCAAGAAGCAGGTAAGAGTGTTCATTGGCATGGTTAGTTACTGTAGGCAATGGGTCCCTGGGTTTGTAGCCATCAATAAGCCCCTTCAGAACCTCATACAGGATTCGACCCCCCGACCGCCCACGACATGATGGCAGAAAGGAGGAGAAGATGCCTTTGTCGTCATTAAGCAAGCACTCGCAACTGCCCCGGGTTTAGGTTTGCTAGATTAGAGCAAACCCGTTGTCTTATTTTGCGATGGGCACAATGGGTTTGCTCAAGGCATGTTGACCCAGTTAAACGGTGATTAGCACCAGCATGTATCCTACCACAGTGTAGCTCTGGACCGGTTTATAGGGATTACCTCGATAATAAAGGGTCGACTTGCAAAAGCATCAACTACAAACAGTCGAATGCCAAAGCATCGAAAACTTATATTTTACATGTAAAAGTGCAATTCCATCTAAACAAGTCCATCGACAATATTCATGGACTGGTTTTAATGGAAATGAACGTTCACATGTAAAAAGTAGCATTTCCATGCTTTTTTCCTAACTTTAAAACGTTACATGGCGCTGTCCAGTGCTGAAATTTCAGCACTGGCCTGCCCCTTGTAACTTATTTTTTTTAATATTGGGGTGGGGTTATGACCCTAGCCCCAACCCTAGCCCTGGCCCCAACCCTAGCCCTGGCCCCAACCCTAGCGTAACCATTAAACTAACCCTAGGCCCAACCCCAGCCCTAGCCCCAATTTAACCCTTAAACTATCCCAAACCACAACCCTAACACTAGCCCCAACCCTAAGCCCAACTTAACCCTTAAACTACCCCTAGCCCCTGCTAGGCCATAAAGCATGCATATGGAAACTAAGGCGTAATAACCATATACTAAAGCGACACGTCAGATGCGAGGTTCCTTTTCCAAACAAGTCTGGTTTATTTCAAAGTATTCTCAGTCGGCCGAGTGGGTATCATTGACTCACGACATGTGTTCCCAAACACCGTGAGATGCGAGATAACCCGTTTCAATCCTAGATCCGGTTGAGTGAAGGCTCCACACGGAGGTACGAGACCGGCAGGAGGTTACCGGCAGTGTGAAAGGTCCGAATTGGATGCCACAGCCCGAGAAACTGGTGGCACGCAGGAAGAGGCGGGCGCCATCTTGGGCGGGATGAAGTATGCTGGGACGACGATGAAACTGTCCGGAACTCTGGGACATGTGGGTAGCTATGTCCGCGGTGTGAACGATCCGTGGACGCAATGCGAGACCGCCTCGCTTGGGGGTTTGTTCTCCTCTGGTGTGCAGGTGGGCCCTTGTGGTGCAAGTGGAGGCGGTGCTGATGGCTGCATTGAAAAGGGAGAGGAGAGAACAACCGCTCTCCCCAACGGCTGGTGCTGGATGCGGAAGCCACGCCGAGTGCCGGGGCTCAGATAATCATTGTTTCACCAGGAGCGGAGACTGGGAGGCTGATACATGGGCTGTGCTGGATGCTATATCGTATTGTGTTGTATGAATCAAGAAAGATCTCTCATGGACTGAGAGGGGCCATAATGCGGATGAGCACTTGCAGCGTTTGCTGGTAGATGTAAATACCCTCATAATACGTTAGTCATAGCTAAAAGGATTCCTCACCCTGCCAGGCTATTCTACTGTAAAGTAGAGACCTCCTCTCCTGGTGAAGATATCTGGTGGCCCATTGCTAAGCATGGGAACTCCTGGAAGACGTTCTGTGACAGGATAACAAAGGGTGGTAATGTAAGTGTGCAGGACAAAAGCTGGAACAATGCTTTCAGCCGAAAGGAGAGCAGCCAAAATCAATACCAAATTCTGCAGGAAATACCATGATGGAAACAGGGGCAAGTACTGAAATATGAATGGAAAATGTGTTAGTGGCAATACAAGATTTCAGGTCCTCTGGGGAGGGTATGATTCAGTTAGTCAAAGTGTCCCTGATTAGAGCAGACATTGTTCAGGTGGCTATTAGGATTACTGCTAAACAAGGTGTTCAATTGCGAGGCCCATGCATCCTTCAGAGCGATTATCCCATACATGTCAATGGCTGAGTTGGAGGATCAACAGCAGTCTGTCTTGTAGTGGAACGTCAATGGCCTGTGAGACAGGAAAAAGAGGGGAATGATATTGCAGATGTTGAACCGATACAAACCCAACCTCGTATTCCTTCAGGAGATGCACCTATTGGGGACGGATTGCAAGTTCTTTAAAAGATCGAACTATGCTTTAAATGCACATGCAGTGTTCACAAGGGGATCGCAGGGAGTGATGATACTGGCACAATAGCATGTCCCTTTCATGGTCTCGACAATTGTTAAGATGTTAGAGGGCGCAATATATTACAAATATGTTTTTTTAGGGGGGGGGCAACCATGGGGCTGCTCAACGTATATGCCCTGCTGCCTCTGTCCATGAATCTCCTCTGTTAATTACAAGAGTTGTTTGTCGGTGTTAGGCAGAATTATATGCAGTACCCCTTGGGAACACCACACACAATTAAGACAATTGACAGTACAAATTCACCTTTGGTACAATCCTGTACTACATAGTTAAAGTGGTAGCGATGGCTGATCAGCCAGACTTATCTCAAGAGTAAGTGAGCAGTATCAAATAGTTACACAAAGTATAGCAATTACTATGATTCAGGCAAACACTGACTCAAGGTTTTCAAGTAAAAGAATATACATTTATTTCACTCTTCAGTTGTATAACATTACACTATTATAAGCAGTTTAGAAATCACACTCTTAATACACCACACCACTCCCAATAAGTTCTAGACAAGTTAAGCTCACAAAATGAAGTGGGAGCAAAATGACACTCTAGCAATTTAAAAGGAAGGGAAAAAACAAAGTTAATAGAAATTGAACCACACCAACAGGTAAGTACTCAGGGCAATTGAGCAATAGGAACTACAGTGATAGAATCAGGTAGAAAAGGCTTAGGGCCAAAGTCAATGTGTCAAAAGTCTTTTGCTCAAGATCACACAGTTCAGGGTAGTTCGCAGTAAAGTTTGTGCCATCGGTTCCGGACAACATTGGTTGGCAGAAAGGTTAGTTCAAAGAGAAGAGAAGGACAAGCCCTCGGTTTGGAGAAAGATTTCAAACACTTTCACTGCGGCTGAACGAAACGAATGACCGGATTTGCACAGTACCTTAAAACAGAGAGGAAGCTGTAGCTGAGGCAGACGTTCCTGGTAGTTCCTGCAGGCTCACGGTTCCTGAAGCGACTGTCGGACTGACAAGAAGTAGGAAGACTGGAGGCTCCTGCACTACCCAGGGAAGAAACCAGCAGCAGAGCAAAGCAACAAACAAAAGGTGCGCTCCTTAGAATTCAAGCAGGGTCTGACCTTCTTGGCTATCCAGCCCACTGTAGCTCTGTACAGCGAATTCGAGGAAGAGGGGTCCTGGCTTGCAGTTTGGGCAAACTGGTTGGTCCCACCAGCTCAAGGGAAGAAGTGTCCTGGAGGATCTTCTCTGTCGCTGGATTCTGAAGATTCGGACCTGCAGCAGGGCTTCACTGGGTGGGTCAGTCGTTGTAGGGATCCTCTTCCATCAGCTCCTCGTTGGTTCTTTCATTCCAGTGGCGACTCTGCCTTTCCAGTCCCAGACACCTGCTTTTTATGCAGTTTTCCCCCATTCATACAGCATGGCTGTCAATCACACAACAGGGTGGCTGTCCTGGCAAGGACAGTCACCCAGTCAATCAAACAGGAGTGCGACTTGGGTTACCAAGGGAACCCATGGCAGGGGTCCTAAGGCCCCTCCCTCACATCCTGCCTACCCAGACTTTCAGGCGTCTTAAGGAGGGCTTCTGTGCAGAAGCCCGCGAAAAGACGGAGAACAAAGGGACCAAACCTGGTTTGGCGCGCAGAGTAAAACACGAGAAAGACATTTACAAAAAGAAATGGCGAATAAACCCAGCCAGAACCGTAATAAAATATATATGGTCAAGCGGGTTTAGGTTTGAGGCTAATATAATAGCCTAAAACAATACCATGGTTATTTAAGATAACCGCCGTATTAAAAATAGGGTAGTTACCACTGCCACCAGCCAGGTCTTAGTGTAAAAGGAGCGAAATAATGCTCCAAGAGAGACAGACAGAAAGGGATAAGAATTAACCCTTTCCAATACTCAATGTAAAATGGGGTGTATAGGGTCCAAAATAAAGTTAATGGCAACTTTAACTTTTCTGGGGACAGTAGTCAGCCCCAGAAAATTGAGTCAGGGTTAAGTCTCAAAGACAACCCTGTGTCACTGCACTGAAGGTGCTGTGTAACGCATGGAAAACATGAGGCGATGGAGTAGGTGAGGCTCCAGTGCCCAAGATCACACAAAAAGTCAAAACACACACAGAAAAAACACATTTAAGAGTGGGAAAAAGGCTCACATTCTTACCAGGTGAAAATAAATAAACCCTAGTAAACCCTAGAAATCCAGTAAAGCTGCTGAGGGACTCATTAGTTAAGGGAAATCAGCCATTTATGAGAATTCTCCCTAACAGTCTGGCATCAGGCAGATAGTTGGCTGGAGTAAGGAACTCACGGTGGCAAAAGTAAAGACCGACACAAGTGATCACAGTTTAAGGGTGTTTATTGAACAATGAATGCAGGGTGGAAAAACGCCCAACCTAAATCTAAGATGGGAGCAAGCATCGACCATCAAATGAAAAATAAGGCAGTCCCAGTGGCGTTGTGTCAAAATAAAAGGGCCTATACTAAGAAAAACCGATTGCCAATTCCTTACAACTAATTACAGAAAGAATGTGGGATAGGGTTTCAATACAGAAAATAAGTGTTCCAAACAATAAGTCAGGATGTGATTGCCAGGGGTGCCTTCCCCACGTTTTCAGCATGGGACAAGGTGAGACCTTGGAGCACAGCACACATTCGGGCTTTCTCAGCACGAGCCGGCAGTTCCGTTCCAGCTATCAGGTTCTTCGATGGTAAAGTCTCTTTACATTAAAAAGTCTCTTGCCTTCGAGGCTTGATGTATCCAACAAACAAAGTTATTTTCCACAGTTCAAATTGGGTGATGGCTTCACCTGTGGGTCCCCCTCTTCCGGGCGCTGACCCCTTACATATCGTATTGAACCAATTAATTCAACAGTTTTTATCTCAATGAACTTTGTTTGATGACTTATCACCCATGGATCTCCCTCGACCGGGCTCGGACCCACTTCACAAGGGGGACAATTTGGTTCCCCCGGTCTTCCAATACCTCTTACTTTCACGAGTCTTAATGTCTTTTTATACAGTACTTCAGGCTTTGTCTCCAATTGTTGTCAGCTTCCCTCTTCTGGGCTCACTTTCGCCAACTTCTACAAACACACTGTTCATGTGCTAATTTCACCAAGCGGGATTCATTTCCCTTAGCTTCACAATCATCTTTCGGTCAAAGACTTGCGTCGGTACAGAGGATTTTACAAGACCCCTGTATGACCATTTTTACCTCTTTTCGCCTCTTCCCAAGCGCTTCTGGTTACGGTAGTTTCTACCATCGGGTAATCGCCCAGGGTTTCCTGCCTGTGCACCCATGTGGTGCCGGCCTCCTCAGTTTCTGGCTTTCCCCCTCTTTCCTCAATCATAGGTTTAATTCTTTCAAATTTCAAATTAGCCGTTAGCTACTTTTCATTCAACACAGTTCAGTTTTTTATCGATTCTCTCCTCGACTCACCAACTGTGATGAACCGCTTGACTTTCTTTATCCTTGGAGTCAAGGTCGGTACCACGAGACCAGCGTCCTTCCCTGGCTTGGTTATCAGCAGAGGAGGGTCTTGCGTACTGTAGACATCTGCTGCAACACACGCTGGCTCTCGTTTGCGGTCTTAAGATTCCTTCTGTGCAGGATTCACGGGCCTTGGTCATAAAGGGCAAGGTCGCATCTCTCCTTATCACCCTCTCGGTCTGCGCCATCTTTCTCCTCTTGTTGAACTGCTGTGCTGAGTTAGCTCTCACGTCGTGCGGTCTGCCTTGCTTGTCCTGAGCTTTCGTGCTCCACCTTTTATCCCTTTGAGGAAGGGAAAGGGCCATCAGGTGTGTGCGATTCTGGTCAATTGTCTAAATTTGCCAGACTCTTGTATTGCAACATGTCAGTTAAACAGTGTCTTTCTTGTTGTGCAAAAGCGTTCGTGTGGGAAGTGGGGGGGGGGGCAGTGTTTTGGAATAGCCTACGTGGTAGGATGGGGAAAAGCTGTTGAAAGCAGGGGGATACCGCGTCTCACCCCTCGGTGTCCCACTCCCCAAGGACCGCCCCCCCATCCAGGTGATCCAACCCAAGGAACTGGATCCCATAGCGATGGTCGTGTCCTGGCCAACTAGATGACAGATACCCGGAGACTAGCTAGGGAGACACTGTCCGGTTTCTCACAGTGGAGAATTAGTGAGGTGATGGATAGTGTCATGATGCCTACCCCCGGAGTACCAGGCCAGGCCCAGCACTCCCGGGAGCCGGCATCACGCCCCCGGGTAAAAGCCCAGCGGCCCTTTATAGGGGCTCTTTGGACTCTGTCCTGGCGCCGTTGGCGCCAGGCTCATGTTGGACATCAGTCCTGGCGCCATAGGCGCCAGGCTCATAAGGGGAAGTGTTTGGTGCACTTACCTGAAGCAGACCATGCTGCATGAAGAACCAAGCCAAATGAGGCTTAGGAGGGACTATTTTTCTGAGGGAACTATTTTGTTACTTGGGTGGGGCTGTGGAAGAATACTCACTTGGAACTTCTTCCAAGGCTATTTAAGCCACGTCGGACAGCCACACGTGCTTCGCATTGTTCTGCATCCCAGCAGCTGAACGCTCACGGTGTCAGCTCCTGCACCTGGACTCCAGCCACGCCCCGCCTGGAACACCTGTAAGGAAAGAAGAAAAGAGAAAGGTGAAAACTAAGAACTTATTCAACCTTCTTACCTGCATCCGGAATCTTCACGCCAGCATTCCTGAAGGAGGACTTCCATTTAAAAGCACCGCGTTGCTCGCTGCAGCGCTGCGCTTCACTCACCTGTTCCCGAGACGCCGCCCGGCTCCATCGCGGCTCTCAGCACCAGTCACCACATTTCTGCACCTAGGGGAGAGAAGAAGAGACAAAAGGTGAGCAAGGGAACACAAGAGGAAGGCCGAATTTTCAGCCATATTACTTACCGGCTTTTCTTGGTGAACCATTCCACATCTCGGGTCGGCGCCACATCTTTGGCAGGTACCGCACCCCGGGCCCCTATGGGGAAAGGACAAAAGACATTACTGGGGAATTATAAAGACATTTAGAGGGGTCGCCCTCATCACTAACTCACCTGATTTTACCACCGGCAATTTAACCCCTCAACGCATCGCCTTGGTTCTGCACCTGAAATAAAGGACAGATCACAGGTTAGGAGAAACAACATAAAAGGAGGCTCACACTTGAACTTTAGCATCTTCATACTTACGGTGTATCACTCAGAAAAGTCAAGTGGATTTGCCAGCGCCATTCTGAAAACCAGTGAAGTAACTGGACGAACGCGCGCCCCTGCACCAGAAGCAGGATGGAGAGTTCATCCTTCCAAACCATAAGGTGAGCTTAAACCGGGGGGTTTTGGAGGAAGTCAGAGGAGAACGAAGGGGGAAAGGGGGAGCAAGCACACTATTCAGCAGACAGTTAATCCCCTTTCTCATCTGCAGAAGGATATTCCTACGGGCCAGACAAGCAAGATTTGGGGGTCCTGTTCAATCGGTGGTCCGAATTCTGCGCATCACGCTTGAAGAGGCCACAGCAACCCAGACCGGACCAGCGCCTCCGTGGGAGCCAGGTGAGCGTTACAGATAGGGACCAAGACAGATGGGAGAGCAGGGATAAACCAGACACAAACGATACTTAGCGAATTTGCAGCGACCACAGGTATGGTGGATATTTTGTGTACTGTATACCCGCTGGCATTGGGCTACTCGTTCCATTCTGGGATGCATCCCTCCATGTCTAGGATGAACTAGCTCTGTGTGCCTCACTCGGAAGCGGTCAAGATTACAGATGCATACCACCTGCTGCTAAGGGGCATCTCTGACCACTCCATGCTGCTGATAACATTGGGGGTTAGAGCCAAGGGGGGATCATTCCTTCTGGCGTTTGAATGCTGTGAAGGCATCATGAAGCAAGAGACAGACAACAGATTCAAAGTTCAAACAAAAGATCTTTATCAACTCAAATGTCAGGATGGTGGCAGGCCTAACTTGCCCTATACTAGGGTGGGACTTCCCCACCTAAATAAACTAAGGATAGGTTGAGTCAGTAAGTGCAACTTAAAAGTTTGTCTGTGTCCAAAACCTACACTTGCCCTTACAGCTAAAGCTAAACCATGTGTAGGGATGTCAGTAACCAATGAAACAGTGTTCAAACTAAAGTTCTGAGCTTCTTCCAGCTCCTAGTTTGCTCTTGGCTCCCTTCCCCAATTTCAAGACAGTTCCACACCAAAGGTCTTGGGGTTCCTTTCCACAAATAGGCTTATTCTGGTTTCATATTCACAGTCAAATCAACATGCTTAGTTTGACTTTTCTTTCCGTCACTTGAACAATCTTAGGCCCTCCGTCCAGCCTCAGCCTCTGGACTTCCCTTGGTTTACTCCAAGTAAGGGTTCCTTAGTCTAGGCGCAGCTGTCGAACCACACGGTCCACCCATCACAGGCCACGAAACCGATAACCCTTGGCACTTTACAACAGTTCATTCTTTCTTATAGGACTTCAGTGACAACACAGGTTTCCTTTGTGCATCAGTGTCACGTATGCTTCTGGTTCACTGTAGAGGATTTTTGCCTTTCCTAACATGCGATTCTCACACACTTTCCTTTGTGGTATTCTCCTGGCTGCGCCTTGCTTTCACACTATCCAATAGTATTTTGGGTTTTCACTCATTTCACTTGGTTCACAAATGCTGTCTCTTTAAATTCATCTTGTTCGCAAATGCACATCACTTTGTTTCATTCGTTTGATATTCTCACATCTTTTCCATATCTTTTCCTTAGTTCAGCATTCAAACTTCATTACGTGCTTGACAACTTAGTTCAAATTTGGTCTACAGACCCCTTTTTCACATACTCTTGCTTGATCGGCATCTGCCGTTACAAATACCATGCCCGTGGAAAGCCCCGGCCTGAGTGGTCTTTCCCCGTCACTCACCAGTGTACGGCCACTCCTCCAGGTGCACTGGTTTCGCTCTTGAATTCTCACTGGCTCCTCCCCCACTCCCATGGAGCTCCAGAGAGCAGCGCTCGATTCCTCAAGAACTTCCTGTAGCAGTCGGCGACAGCAAAGTCTGTGTTCCCCACTCCCAATGGGGCATACACAGCAATGGGCTCTGCACAGCTCCAAACCCTCTTGCGACATGCTCTGGCCTCAGCATCTTCCTGGCTTCTCTGTAGTAGTCAACATCTTTTTCACCGGCCCATATTCTGCCTGCTCCACGTCAGATTGCCGCTCTCTTCTGCCTGGCTGGATCTCTCCTCAGCTGCTCCTTTCTCTTTTTGTACACCTGTAATCATTTAACATGTTGCAGGTGAGTGTTCTTAGTTCCAATTGCATAACCATAGTTATTTGGACATGCCTGACCCTCACAATGGTCCTCAGGCCCCTTCCTCGTCTCAGTACCAGAGTGGTGAAATGACAAGTTAGTGTGTACTACTCCTAGTCGCCTCTTCCTCTCCCTCTTCCCAGTACTATAGTGATATGAATGAGGGGAAGTGATTGGCAAGAGCCTATAAAAGGAAGGGGGGGGTAAGATTGGTTCTCACCAGAAAAGGGGGGATACCGTGTCTCGCCTGCAGATATCCTCTCCCCAATCCCCAAGAACCCTCCACCCAGGTGATCCTTCCTCACATCCCCACCCTGAGGGTCAGGATCCAAACGCTATGGCCTTTCCCTGGCCACCTGAGAAGAGGATTCAAGGGGACTAGATGTGAGCATACCCTCAGGTTTCTCAGAATGCATACTATCTAGGGTTCCCAGAGAGAATGGACAAGATACGGTCCAAAACAGTGGAATATTTTGAGCTAAACACTGCATCAGTAGAGTCCAGGGATGCTCTGGGAGGGATACAAGGCCGTGGTACAGGGAGAGGCGATCTCAAAACTTGCAGT
This sequence comes from Ambystoma mexicanum, assembly GCF_040938575.1. Lineage (NCBI taxonomy): Eukaryota > Metazoa > Chordata > Amphibia > Caudata > Ambystomatidae > Ambystoma > Ambystoma mexicanum. Next base: position 493,719,589 of record NC_090937.1, read on the forward strand.
AAGGGAACGAGATCAGACTGCGAAATTGGCTGATGCTGAGCTGGAGCAGTTACGACTGGAACGGCTGTTCCTAACAAATAGCTCTCAAGATACGTAGCCCCAACTTACCAACAGGTAAGAGATTCCTGCCGCACAATAGCATCAGACATTATGAGGAAGGCCCATCTGGCATTTCGGGCTTGGATGTAGGAAGTGGGAGATAAAGCAACAAAGAAGAAGAAATGGGGTCACGGGAACCGTCCCACTAGAAGGATCAAGCAGGGTAGATTGCTCTCAATCTAGGAGCTCAATGAAGGGATAGGCCAGGTCAAGGATAGTATAAAATCAATCTTAATTATTCACATATCAAATTACATACACATAGTGCTGAATCCATGGTAAAACAGCATAAAAACTACCAAACAATGTTAGATGTCTACAATTAAAGTGCATAGTTATCTACTGATCATCCTGCAATGCGGGATAAACAAAGTGCATAGTGCAATTGCAATTTCGAAACATAATGCACAAAGAAGAAATCCAATTTTCAAAAAATAATATCACACAATTCCAACCAAAAATATGGGGAAAAGGGGAAAGGCAAAATACACTGGGTGTGAAAACAGGAAGTAATACCCCCTGTGATCTTCTAATATTGTCCCCAATTCCAAATTGTATTTAAAATGATCTGACAAGTTGAAAATGCAATGATTGTAAACAGATTTGCACTACTTGTCATCATTCCGACCTAAACAAGTGGGAGATAAGGCAGGCAAACTATTGCTGTGGCTAGTGAAAAGAGAAACTCGCAAGATGTGTGCAAAAGATCTCCAATGGAGTTGGTGGGATGGTTACGGATGACAAGGAGGTATGACACATTTGCAGATTATAACAAACAGCTATACACAGTGCCAAATGGCCAGAATAGCACAGGATTTGGGGACCTCCTGGAGGAGATCCCGCTTCCACGCATAACCAAGGCGCAAATGGCAATGCTAGAATCGGAGATAACACAAGAGGAGGCAGCAATCACGTCGCTACAATCTGGGAAGATACTGGGTCCGAATGGATTCCTGTCAAAGCTATGGAAGAAGCTTGCTGAGGAGGGAACAGGTCCTATGTCGACAATGTTCTGAGAGAGCCTGAAGATCGGGATAGTGCCCGGGGATTTAGGACAAGTAACCATCATAATCCTCCCTAAAAAGTAAAGGCTGCCAGAAGTGTGCACCTCATATAGACCCACTAGCCATACCCCCCGGCATTGCCCAGGCGTGTAGCTGGCATGCACGTGGGGGACATGGTGGGGTCGGCTATAGTCTGGTGTATGTTATATTGTGTCCTAACTTCCTATTTTTGAATAAAAAAATAAAATAAAAAATATCGCGCAAAAATCGTCAATCTCCTGGAATCGCCTATACTGATAACACAGGGCTGGACCCCGCTCTACTCCTGTACAGGGAGAATGGGTGGGGTTCGTCAAATTTCACTAATGCCAGTACACCCCAGACCGGATGCCAACCGAGGGCCAAAATTTCAGCCCACCAACTGTCATGGGGATGGAGCCAACCACGAACATACAAACACACTTTCACAAATCTATATATGGATTTCATTACTGAACCTGGAATCCAAAAACCTTGCTACGGTCCTGGTCATGCGGCTATACAGGGTACTTTGGCTCCGATTCATCCGGACCAAAATTGTTTCCTACCTAATAGGGCGACCCACATGAATATCCATTGACTTTACACGGCCTTGAAGTTTGGTGACCGCATCTCGGGACCACTGGTGGTAGGGGCCATTGATTTTGAAAACATTTTTGACTCAGTTTATTGGGGGTTTGTATGGGCGGTAAGAGGGCAAGGGCTTTTGGGTTGATATCTTTAAAGTGGACCAAGCTACTATATGAGCAACCGCAAGCGACGGTCCATGTCAATGGCAAAACGTCTACAAACGTCCCACTCGAGAGAGGCCCGCAACAACGCTGTCCTCTATCCCCAGCATTATTCATCCTGGCCATTGGATGCCTGGCAATTTTGCACAGGTGTTTCCCTCTTATAACAGGCTTTGTATGGCCGTCAGGGAGGGAGGAGCGCATCTCTCTATATGCCGATCTGTTGTTATAAATGGGGGACCCACAGCGATCCGCTCCCAGGATCGGAGAACTCCTGCAAACCTATGGGAGATGCAGCCGCCTAGGAGTTAATTGGGATAAATTGGTCTCATTGCCGGTGAAAGGGGGCTCAGAAGCAATCCCAAACAATAATGCCTTTAGAGTGGCAGTTGGTTTGTTTAAGTAGTTGGGTGTTCGGATCTGTCAGGACCCTTCAGTCTTCCTGGATAACAACCTGAAACACATCACTGCGAGATTCATGGCAGATACTAAACTCTGGTCTAGAACACTGCCCCCCTCTATGTTGGGGCGGGCGCCAATGTTCAAGACGATGAGGTTGCCAAGGTTCACGTACATCACTGCTGTCAGAATTCCGGATAATGAATTTCAGATTATTGAAGATGAGCTGAGGAGGCTGTTGTGGTAGGATTTTCAACCAAGGCTAGCACTGCAAACATTATACAGATCAACTTGGGATGGAGGGGCAGGTCTTCCAGACCTTCAAAAGTATTATTGGGGTGCTCAACTGGCTGTGGCGAATGGATGGTTGTGGCGGAACCATCTCCGACGACATAATGAACTGGAATGTGCCGGCATGGGAGGCAAGGATGCGCTAGAGACACTATATGGAGGGGGGAAAAGGGACTGGACTACCATCAATATCCAAACAAATGATTAGAGTATGGGAGAAATCTCAGAAAGTGTTAGGCTGGGGAGGGGTGGTAACAATACTCCATTGTGAAACAACCTGGATATGCCAGAATCACATAAGTTGCCTTTTATGTCCCTGTGGCATGCTTGGAATGTTCACATACTGGACGATGTGCTCCTGGAGGGCAGTGTGAATTGGTATCTAAACTTGTGCCTGGACCCATGGGGGTTGGGATTACACTACTAACAGTATGTCCGTTTCCAACATGCGATGTGGTTGCAGTTTCAAGGCAGCCATGGGTGCCCAGATGTATCCACTCTGTAGGCTAACGTAAATGCAGAACTCTTGAATAAAAAGGTATAAGAGTGCAGAAATAAGGCTCGGACACAATGGTGGCATGTTTTGGGGTATAGACTTTTATTCATTAAGAAAGTGTTGGAAAACGGCGTCTCTGTCCCTAAAGCTAAGAGGGGTTTCCATGCCTCAAAGAAAAGTAGTGACGTTGTCTGAATGTCCAAAAATAAAAAGTCTGTCTCCATTGTCACAAAAGTCTACTTCTGTCCCTAACACGAATAACCTAAACCAACTGTACTAGGATGATTCCTTCCCAAAGTAGAGTGCTCATGGTGCTTCAAGCAAACAAAGGCTCACAGTCTCTCTGGCAAAAGGTGAATAAATAAACAATGTTCATGAATCTAAGACTTCTAAGCTAGGGCCAGGTTCCTTTCCCCTAGATTTCTCCTGGTCTTACTTTCCTGGGCTTGTGAATCCTTTGATCCTCTTATGTAAACGTCACAGAGCAATTCACAGGGATGTCTCAGATTCTCAGTTCTTTATCCTACCAACTTAATACAGTCGATAATGAATTGTAGGATTACTTTTATTAGTTCCAGGGTTTATTCTTCCTTACTTTAGCCACACTTGCCTTTCACATGGATGTGGGTCTCAGACTCCCAATATAATTCGGTTTACTCTCCTGCCAAATGAATATCCTCTTGTGGCTCGTGTGTCTTGCTTGTGTAGTATCAGATGTGTTTCGCTCAATCTCCTGCCAAACACATTCTTCTCACATGGGTGTGGGTCCCAGACTCGCAAAATAGCTTGGTTCACTCTCCTGCCAAGCAGATATCCCCTTATAATTCATGTGTCCTTCTGGGTCCCAGACCATACTTTTCCACTCTACGTGTTTACGTTGCTTCCCAGGACCTCCAATGCCTCCTGGGTAACCCACGTACCTGCTTCCTTCTTCTCGGTAGGTACCAGCGTTTCCCCAGCAGCTGTGTTTTTCCTCGAAGCTCCAGTCACGGTTGGGTGAATGGTGGGGTGCGGTTCTTTGTGCCAGCCCAGTGAACAGGTCCTACAGTTCCTCTATGGAATATCGATCACCCTCTGTCTCCCAGCTGAGTTCCATTTGAACTCCCGCGTTGGTCTGATCTATTAGCTCGGGCAAATGAGATCTCGTGAGAAGCTAGACCGCTCAGTCTGCTTCTCCCGAGTGATCCTTGGACTCTCCATCATCATCTTCTTCACAGTTCTCCCTTTAACTTCAGATACAATATACTTAGGGCCTCATTATAACGTAGGCGCTCCCTTAATGAAGGGTGCCGGTACGGGATCGGCACCCTTCATTACGGGACACCCTATTACGTGGTTCCCTTTTCGGGACCCGGTAAGGACGCCTGGTAAAACCGGGCGTCCTTAGCGGGTCCCGCGAGGGGAACAGGGAGCTAATAACGGTCCCGTTATTAATGGGCCCGTTATTAGCTCCCTCCCCATTCCCATTGAGCCCTATTGGGGCTCAAATAGGAATGGGGATGTGTTCTTTCAAGGAGGAATTACCGGGTCCTCCAAAGTCGGAATGACCCGGTTATTCCTCATTGAAGGAACCCAGTACTGGGACCCGGTATGGAGGCAGCCATGCCCTTATAATGAGGCCCTTAGTATTCTCTTGTATGTGAGGTTTTTCAAGTTTAGTAACGTGACTAATCTGGCAACTGTAATGAATCCGATGTTTCTGGCAATGACCTCCTCTCACGTGGCCAGGGAACAGCAGCTGCTTCTTGAGCCTGACCCTGGCTGCGGCTTTATGAGGGAGGATCACATGGGAGGAGACAGCCTCTGGGGAAGATGTCATGGCTTCATTGGATGAGACATGGTATACCCCCCCCCCCCCATTTGCCTGTGAAGATGACCCCTTTATACCCAAAACCCACAAGGCCTATTGCCAGACATTGACACCCCCCATTAGGGACACCCTTTCCTAAAACTCTGTAGATCAAATTTTCATCCCTGGTCTAAAATATGGAAGAGCCAAGATCACCTTTTCCAGTTCTAATTATTTACCATATAGAAAAGATGTATCATTTATAACTTTTGAAAGTGATTTTCCAAGTAATCTACATCAACCAACAACAATGGACTCCTTTTCCCACAATCACCCAAATACTGGGACAAGGAAGAGGGAAAGAGCAATACAGAACGAAAGGAGCCACAACTCAATGTGAGTTCAAGTTGTTTTTCAAAGTGCACCTGTAAATGGGAGATTTAAAGACCGGAGGCTAAGTCATAGAGGCGGCTGGTTTTTGAAAGAAGGCGTGCCATCCATCCCCAAGGCTTGTAAAGCCTGTATGCACGAACAGGTGTGGCGGAGGCCAGCAGTTCCCCAGCAAGGGAGAAGAGAAACAATGTGAGGTCAGGTCGCACCGCAGACACAGCAGGATCCAATAGAAAACTACTGGGCATGCGGCAACAACAGAAAGCAGCATTTTACCTATCAGGACCTAGATCGAGACAGGCATCCGGAGGCGAGGCTGCAGGAGACACCGAAGAGAAGCAAGAGCAGCCCAGAGTGGAAAGCAGGCGGTAAACGTTTGCTGCTTGAGAGCGAATGGGGCCGAGAACGCCAACAAGGTAGGAGAGTTGTGCCCAGCTTGCTTTAATTTAAAGGTTCAGTATTCAAAAGGTGCATTCTTACACAGTGGTCTACTTCGGAGCACCCTTAGGTCACATATATCAGGCCAACTCACTGGTATGTCCAGGCGTCTCCTTCAGACTGGCTGCATCTTCGCTCGTCAGGACTTCCCTGGCAGTGACAGCTCCAGTCAGCCTTCCGCTTCTCACACGGTCTGTCAAGGGAGATTACACCGCTCCACACATGCTCCAGTGAAAACCTCACACCGGGGCAAGATGCAGGACACAGAGCTTTTCTCTCCCTTGAGACAGCTGGCCTCAGCCTCAATACCGCTTCCCGCTGTGAATCCTCTGCATCTTCCAGGAACCCAAACATCCTCCAAGTTCTCTGCACAGCGTCCCGCTGTCAGCAGAGGGGCGGCTCCAACCTCTGCTTCCTCCTGCTGCTTCTGTTTGGCCCGCACCTGAAAGGCCTCAAAATATTTAAAAGGTCCCGCTCAGGTGTGGTTCATTACAACCACTAGACCGCTCATAGTTTGATAACTCTGAAAGCCTCTTCCTCATTTTAATACTAAGAGCATTGTGGGACTTTAAGTCCATAATGTTCTTACTTCATTTAATCAACTTTGAGTGATTTATAGGATGTACTTTTAAGAGAAGGTTTCTCTTGGGTTTATAATCCAAACAAAATGTAGAATCGTAACTATTGAAGTAGTTGTATTAACTCCCTGCCCCTTATAAACATTGTTTTCACGTTTACAAAAAGGGATCTCATACTTGGCACCTTGGATAAGTCTGGGATCGGAGGCCCTACTGTGACAAAATGCCGTTAAATATTCAGGCATTAGGAAAACCTCATCCTCAGTGACCTCAGTGAACTCCCAAGTGCAGCTTACAGATTGTCGGATCGCCCCAGGGAACCTCTGGCAGATATGGCGGCATATATAGGGTTAATGCTTATGCATCAGGACGTACACTGAACACCTACCCTTTTGACAGCGACTTTGCAACCGATTCAAAACCTGGAAGACACTCCCACTTTGTATGGTTTTTGTTCCTCCTTTCAGCATGCTCGACTCTGCGGGAGGTTGCCGTTGTGATGTGGGGAGTGAATTGAGAACGCGGCTGCTCACGAGTGCTGGCAAGGACTTGTGTAACATCCAACACATGCCGTTTCCATGCAGCTCCCAGCTCTCGAGTAGACAAGCTTACGTTAAAGCTGCCTTTGTACTTTCCAGCAGAAGATATTGCACCCATTACAACGGAGACATGCTAAAGAGCCACGTTTCCCCACAGAACGGACTTTGTACTTCAGCTTTGTTTGAGGCCGTTTGGGAAAGCGAGACATTTTCCTTCATTCCAGCATTTTAGTTTTGTATCACAACAATAGATCCAATCTTTGTTTCTACCAAAAGCAACCGCAGGAAAGCAGTCATTTCTTTTCTTTGTGCTCAGAATAAAAAATAATGTGTTAAATCAGAACTTGTGGCGAGTACGTGAGTTGGGACAGATTGCAAAGTCCATTAACAGCTGCTTATCGAGAAACATGGAGGGAACGCTGTAATGTACTTGCCAAAATGTGTCCGCCCTCATGCCTGCGGGCTATGGCGCGTTAGAAATAAATAAATGAATAACAATTGGAGGGACGGGTTCAAGGCTTAATACAAGCCCATTTGACTTTACAGGATTTAAGGATTACAGTCACAAGTGGACATAGAGCAGTTCAAGCTCCGGGTATTGACGTTCCAGTCTGGCTGCCTTTGCCGGACAGGTTTGATGGAAACCCTAAAGGTTATCAAATATTTGTCAATTAATGCCAAATACATGTTTTGTATAGAGCTCAAGCTTTTTTGACTGATCAAGTCAAAGTGGCATTTATTTAGCATTTTAACAGGAGATGCAACTGTGTGGTCCACTCCTTTATTGATTAACCAGAATATGCTGCAGCAAAGTTTCATCGCCTTTCAAAGAGAGTTCAAGTTGATCTTTGCCCCTCGTCAAGTCCAACGATCATGTATAGCTGGACTTATGGACCTAACCCAAGGGCCCCTAGAGCTAAGGGCTCATAGAGCCAAATACAAGTATTTATCTGCAGAAGCGGATTGGAATGAACCAGCTTTGCAAGCCCTTCTCATAAAGGGGCGCAGGGAAGAAATCAAGAATGAATTGGTTCATGTAGAACCCCCTTATAATATTGAATGGTTATTAGATGTAACATTGCGAATCGAGCAGCGTTTGGCTGAACGAAGGCCTGAACGTAGGAAGCATACCCAGAGTAGTCATGGTCTTCCTCAACCTGTGCAAATAGGAGGATTCGAGGACCCCCCTTTCTGTTGAAGAGAGAAATCGAAGGAAAGAACAACTGTTAGTATTGTGGTGAGAAAGGACACGGTTTGCGGTCGTGTCCTACCAAACCAGCTTTGGGAAATGCTTATGCTCGTCGTTAACCCATGAGAAGGCGATGAGCGTGATCAATCCTCCCGTTATACAACTTATTCGGAGTTTGTTGGTCAGCGCCGCTCATGTGCATTTCACCATCACACTGCAACAGTACAGCAGAACTATTGGACAGCGAAGAATTGGGGAATTACATTAAATAGGCTAAGGGAATGTTTTTACAATTCATATCCAAGGCAGTACCTCAGCCTGTGAGTGCTGTAGATGGATCTCTGCTATCATCAGGAGAACGTGTTCACCAAACTCAAGATCTGGTAATACGATGTCAGGGGCATCAAAAACATCTGGTCTTCGATATCATTAATGCACCTCAATGTAATTTGATACCGGGCTTACCCTGGTTGGAAAAACACAACCCAGTGATAAATTGGGGTACCAAAACTATTACCTTTGGATCTCAGATGTATGACATCTTGTAATATACCAGAAGACAATATCTCCGAATATCGTACAGTAGAGTGTATACCTCAACAGACTACAGTGGCCACTATATACATTCCTCCAGAGTACTTTTTTTATATTTATTGTTGTTTTTCGATACAAATTGATCTTTACAACAATTAAGATATTTTTACATTATCACATTCCTGTCTTATTAAAACCTCATTATACCATAAAAAACAATTTCACAATACCAGATGAGCTCACATAACGGTTCTTTACACAAAACCTTATTCACATTTAAATACCATGTATGATAAATGTAACTTATATATACCCACACATTATCACCATCTCCATTTGAATATACCATATACAAAAATTAAAATCAACGATTTCTCATCAGTATATAAATACTTGTAACACTTTCAAGCATATAATGAGTGCACTGCCACCTCATCAGCTGATGTATTTAAAAGCCCATTAGCAGATCTAAGCAAGATTCCCTACTCTTTAGGTTCTTTTCGATGACATATAACATTTGCACTAAATCTATGATCAGAGGCATTCTATAGCCCCACATACATTGTATCCAAAGCATTTCACATTGATAAGATGATATTTCGTGGTAATATTTCGACAGGTTAGTTTGCCGTGCTTTTGTAAAATAAACACAATGTATAACAAGATGTTTCAGGGTTTCTTTTTGACGTTTTTTGCAAAATCTGCAGCCTTCATCTTCCAAAGATACACAGTTAGACCATTTCTCAGTACGCTCTGAAGTTGGAAAGAGGTTAAATTTAAACCTCATATAAAGAGAGCGAAGCTTATGACCAGGGCACAGACTCAAATATGGCAATATGGGTGACTGTTTGTGTCAAAATTTTGCAAACTCTTTAAATAAGGCATAAGACCCAATTTTGTCTGAGTTTACTGCCCAATCATATTGTAATAGTTTGACCTTAACAACTTGTGGACGTTTTGTTAGATCTTCCCTTTCCATAGCTAATAATGCCAGCTTTTCATCACACTTTTTTCCTGCTTCAGCTACAGATGTTGGAACACCCTTTTTTAACATGTTTCCAAGATCTTCATAGAGGGAGTTCAACAATGGGTCTAATATTTTTGCATGGGAGGCAAGCTTACGCCACAGATATTTAGTAGCCAAGGATGTCAGTCCTAATTCATGTATAATAAGCGAGTTTGGGAGTGACATAGGCAAATGTAAGACTTTCTTCCAAATTTTTCCTTGGATTCTATTTAGCATGGGACCAATTTCCAAGTAGCACAAGTCTAACCCATATATAATAATTGCCTCTACTTTGAGCTTGTAAAATTCAATCAGGGGAATCATAGAAAAAGTGCAAATTCTTGAGTAAATCAGTTTCATTTGTGCAATTAATGGCATAACTTTAATTGAAATTTCTACTTGCCATTTATTGATCGAATCCGAGTTGTTCAGATTATACCCCAAATAGATCATACCCAATGACCGACGGATCGGCAGTCCCTTTATTTTCCATTCATATCTTACGATCTTTCGCTTGTTTGTAAACACCAAAATATGGGATTTTTTTGGGTTCAATTGGAGATTACGATTTTCACAGAATTTTACAAGACATTCTAATTTGTTTTGTAGCCCGAAGGGCGTTAAGTCAAACATAATCAAGTCATCCGCAAATGCCAACCAATCCAAATTAAGGTCCCCTAATTTGATCGAAAATGCGTTACACGCAGACCAAATTGTGGCTATCTCAGATAAATACAAATTAAACAGTGTTGCTGCGAGATTACAGCCTTGCTTTACACCTACATAAGTTGGAATAGGAGGTGTTAAAGATCCTTCCTTGTCGATCTTAATCCTGTAATTTGTATCAGAATGTAACATTATAATCATTGCTATCAGATGAGCTGGAATTAGAAGATCTTTCATCCTTTGCCATAATAATTGTCTGATTACAGAATCAAATGCCCCCGATATATCGACTAGGGCCATATATATCGGACCATGGCCTTTCTTCCTAGTCAATTTCAGTAGGTGGGCCAACAAAGTTGCATTCAACTGTGTGCCCATACCTTTCCGAAACCCAGTTTGAAATCGTGAAATAATTGTATGTTTTACAATGAAGGCGTTTAGATCTTTTAATATTAATGCAGCAAAGATCTTTGCAGAAATATCAATTAACGCTATAGGTCTAAAATTGTTGGGATCATTTAATGGACCCTTTTTATGTAATGGGATTATAATCGCCGTTAGCCACGACTCGGGCACCTTCTTTGATTTAAATACGCATTCTAGCCTCCTTAATATAATTTTTGCCCATAAGATCGGGTCATCCTTTATGACACACGGTGGGATGTCATCCGATCCAGCGGCTTTAGACGGCTTTAGCTTCGCTATTGTTAAAATAAGATCATTCAATTCCCAAGGACATTTAGAGGGAAAGAACGTAGCCAAGTCTAGAGTCCGTATCTCCTTAAATTTCGATGGTAAGGCATACTTGGTCTTATAGATTGTGCTCCAGACTTCCCCACTTACTGCCGAACATAAATCCGGTTTACCCTTTAAAAGAGGATCTTTCAATGTTGCCCAAATTTCCCTGGAATTTTTTCCGATTAAGTCCTAATAATTTTTTGATTGGTTTCGATGAATATACCAATTTTCAGCTGTTTTACATCATTTCTATAACTTGTGATGATTTTTTTTTTCTGATTTACATAGCCCACTATGTCATTAGATACCTTTGTCAATTTACGAATTTCATTATTTTTTTGTTTCTTCCTCGATGCAATTCCTGCATTATAACTGCTCTTACAAGCAGGCTGTTTGGTTATTGAGCGTTCCTTTCCCAAAGTTTCAAGATGACCACGTATCATGGCCTCGTTCTTTCTTTCCCATACAGTGACCTCGCAACTGTTAGTCGTTTCAATATTGATTTTTACAGTGTCTCTGTTAACCAGATAATTTAATTGCCTGTATAGGCGAGCATCCCACCTGATGGAGATAGCTTTCCGATCTGTCTCTAACAAGGACAGTGCAGGCCTAGTTTCATACAGCGGCAAGTTGCAGTCTAAAAGACATTCCAGTATGCAATGATCACCTAGATGTGGCTGTATGATGTTGCAATTTGTTGTAACTCCTATTAGCGCATCCGAAATTGCCAAATAATCTATGGTTGATCTTTTCGTACCACGAGACCACGTATATACATGCTCACATTGTACAAAGGGTACAACATACAGTTCCCATTCATTCAGGAAGTTCCTCCATATTTGCCCTCTTTCAAATGCCAATATTTCATAGATATTTGTCGCTATATCAGTTTTTGCCGTTTTGGAATTCAGATTTGAATTAAAATCGCCACCTATGATGATTTGTGCATTTGGAACGTCGATTGCAACTTGTAGAAATACCGAGTTCACTTTTTCAATAAACACATCTATTGATGTGGTCGCTGGATTCCAATACAGCGCAATAATGATCAACTTAAAGAACACTTGAGTATTCGATGACACTTCCACAACCAATATGTCTGAAGAAGAGTAGAATTGCAACAACTTAGTATAATATAAATGTCTCACAAGGATAGCAAGACCACCAAATGGACGGCCCTGTATACCTTTTACCGCTCTTGAACAAAAAGCTACATATCCTTCCAAATAAATATCTTGGGTTGCCATAGTTTCCTGCAATATAATTATAGCTGGTAGCTGTGCGTGTGAAATGTTCTGAAACCATTGCTCCAGATTGTTGAAACCACAGCAATTCCAAGAATTTATAACCACTCTATTGTGTTATTGCTTTTCTTTGGCTGGCATGTCACCTATTAGAGTTTTCATAAGTGGTTCAAGCCATGCCAGACTTGTAGCAATTTGAGCGACAGATTCAGATTGAATTCTGATTTTCTCATGTAGGGTTGCAAACTGATTATCCTGATCTTCACTGAGCTTATTATATGATGCTGAGGGCTGATACTCTACAAAGAGTGTAGCATTTTCCAATGAGTTGTACATAGATAACTCATACCCAAGCAATTGAAGATCTTTTGAATGTTTCCATATTAGGGCAGCAATGATAGTGTTTTGATATTTACATAGCATTCGACCATTCGATACATACGGTAAGCGAATCCAATCAATGTCGTTAGATACTAAGTTGCGTAAAGCCTGTATTTGATGGAATACTTTCATCAAAGATGCTCGATTTAGGTTGGGTTTGTCTACTTTCGTTGGATCCAACGTCCAACCCATTACAAGTTTCATTTCGGGCCCCAGTGTATTATAGTAAGACCATTTATCCGCACACTCTCCATCAATGAATACAACGGGAGGTGTAGACTGCGATTTCTGAAGTGCATCAGGACCTCCCTGCATAACTTGTGAGTGGATAGAATTTTGTTCCTGAGAACTTACAACATCATTCGCATCCTGGCTTATTTGGTTCTGCATAGCGCTAATTACTAAGGTGTTCACAGCAGAGCGGCTAGCACTGATGTCTTCTACATTCTGAGGTTTTTGGACTAAGGAAGTAATTTTTTTATCGATTTTTTCAAAGAAACGCTGTAACTGCGTTTGTATAAGTATAGGTGACGAAATCGCATTGTCATCAACTATATTTACATTATGGTTATTTGATGGATCATCTGAGCCCTTTTCATTTGTGTTCACGCCTGAGCTTGAGGGAACAATGATTGTAGGCACAGTATCATTTATACCCAATACAGCTTGGCTTTCGATATTAAGTTGCATTATATCCATATTAATGTCATCTTTTGAAACGCACTTATTATTATTTTTTGTTTGTTGTTGCTTTTTTACTTGCTGTTTTTCTATTAACATAGACTTTTTATTTTTCACTTTATTATTGCCAGCACTATCAGACCCTGCTAACATCAAGGGATTTTGCAGGAAGGCATTTTTTTGTCTTTTCAATGCTTTCGCATGCATTTTTTTAGCTTTGCGAGACATAAAGAATGTACTCTGATTTCCACTTCTTACCTCAGCCAAGTCGTCAGTACATTCCTGTTCCCTCTCGCTAGGATCCGAGTTTAAATCAATCAGATCTATGAGCACAGAGGGACTATCAGGAGCGTACCTTGAAGGAGATAACTTTTGGGCTTCATTTGAATTGAGTACTTCAGCCATCCTTTCTTCTGAAATTAGATTTGCGGCTAGCACTATTTTTTCTAGAATCAATATTCTTTCATGTTGTAATTTAGCCATCTCCTCATTCGGTGGAGTCTGATTCAATATAACGGTGTTAGCCCCACTAGTTAAATTTGTTTCAATAGGGCATTTTTTTTCTACATTCTCAGTTTGAGAAGCTACAGATTTTACATTGTGCAGCTTTTCCTCTTTTCTTTCAGTTACTATTACTTCTAACTTTTCAGTGTGATGACATTTCTCACACAAATGTTTCTCAGCCCAAAACGTGTGACATCTATCTTGAGCCATCAAAAATCCTTCAATCTTGCATATTCTTGAATTAATTTCTGACGTTGATAGACTCAGAGCACCGATCGCCCCATGAGTAAATTCGTGCCCCTTATCCAGCAAGTTCAGGATTCTGGTCAAAACTGGAAGATTCTGTAATTCCTGGGGATTTAGATCTACCAGAGTGTCTTCTAATGGATATAACGGAAATGATGAGGTAGGATGATGCAGTTTTTCAGAACTTTGCTTCGATGGTATAGGGTCAATGCCAAAGACCGGTGAATGAGGATCTACTGTGTCTGATGGATTAAATTGGATTTCATGTGTAGGTGAGATAGTGGAATGTTTTAAATCCCTAACCCCCCACCCCTTTGCATTTTTCCTCGTTTCTTTTAGTTGGCTCAGATTCTCAGCTATCGCTGCATGAAAATGAACTTGCTCCCTGATGCCCCTTGACTCTGCAGCAGGTGTTGAGGGGCCATTAGATAATCGTGTTCTGCTGTGGAGTTCTGCTAGGACTACTGGGGCAACTAGTGAGATATCTATAGTTGGGATATTACAGTCTTCGCCTACCGCTCCTAGTATTGAGCTATCAGTAATGGGTACATTGTGTATCGGGTTTGATGGATAGATTATGCCATCTTTCCCTTCCCTGTGAATTTGGGCCACAATGTCAACCTCATTTACAGTTTCTAACATTTTGACTTTTTTTTAACCCAGGTGGTATAGGATCAATCACATTTGTATCCGCTAAAGATTTCGATTGCGAACTAACACTCAAATTCTCGGTTATACCTTTTCCTTTTTTCCTAATTTGGTTAACCGTTTCATGCGTGGATTCTTCATCTGACATATTCCCCTCAGACAACATTGAGGGTGATCCATTTAGGCATCTCTTCCCATTTCGCAATTTTTTTACCATGATGCACGTACGGGTACAACCAAGCCCACGCAATCAACACAATACTTAAGGAACTCACAACCCAAAATAGTTCGCAGTGTATACTGCGAGACCCCCTAAGCACACTCCAGGGCACCCCGCGCCACGCACAGCGAACAGCAAACAGTACTTGTCCGGTACTTGGTGCGCGGCACGGGTGCGCCAGACTGCTACAATTTGAATACCAAACAACGTGACTCGTCACAGAGGGCGTGGCCACCACAGTAGAAAGTGCCTTCAAAAAAAGAAAGGCGGAGTTAAATGCCTGTGATTGACAATGTTATGTGCACAACTATGACGCATTGATTTACAAACACGCTGTTTGAAAGGCACACAAGCTCTATTAAGGCAACACAATGCTGACACAAAGCGGCACTAGATAGAAACAGTCACCTTTCAGGTCAGGCACGCTGGTGTAACCAGCCAAGACTTCCTCCTTGCGAAGCCTGCTCACCACAGCAAAGTCCGCTGCCGCACGGCAGTAAAGAGGCAAGACGGCAATAATCCACAAGGTATAAAATGAAGGGCGCAGCGGCAGCAAACAGTACTTGTCCGGTACTTGGTGCGCGGCGCGGGTGCGCCAGACTGCTACAATTTGAATACCAAACAACGTGACTCGTCACAGAGGGCGTGGCCACCACAGTAGGAAGTGCCTTTCAGGTCAGGCACGCTGGTGTAATCAGCCAAGACTTCCTCCTTGCGAAGCCTGCTCACCACAGCAAATTCCGCTGCCGCACGGCAGTAAAGAGGCAAGACGGCAATAATCCACAAGGTGTAAAATGAAGGGCGCAGCGGCAGCAAACAGTACTTGTCCGGTACTTGGTGCGCCAGAGTACTTTGAGTACCAATATGTGTTTAGTGAAATTAAATCTCAGGATCTACCACCACACTGACCTTTTGATTGTCCGATTGATCTGGAACCAGGTGCAGTTCCATCTTTTGGAAAAGCACTTACAGGAAAAGAAAGGGACACATTAGAGGAGTACATTACTGAAAGCCTTCATAAAGGATATATACAAACTCGTAAATCACCAGCTGGGGTCCCGTTATTCTTTATAAAGGAACATGATGAAGGAGTCGGACCTTGTGTGGATTATCGAGATCTGAATTCAAAGACCATCAAGAATCAAAATCCTTTGCCCCAGATTGCAGCATTGTTGGAACAAATACAAGGATCAAAGATGTTCTCCAAGTTAGATTTACAAGGCGCATATAATTTGGTGAGGATGAGAAGTGAGGAGGAGTGGAATACAGCTTTTTAGACACAGATGGTACATTTTGAATATATGGTAATGCCCTTTAGCCTTTTCCAACGCCCCTGTGACCTTTCAGCACTTATTTTTCAAGATTACCGAACCAAATTTATGATGATCTATCTGGATGATACCCTGCTCTATACTAAAACCATGTCAGACCATATCCTTCATGTCCAAAAGGTTTTGCAACGACTAAGAGAGAATCAATTGTTTGTGAAACTATCTAAATGTGAATTCCATGGAACTCGGATTGCCTTTCTTGGATAAGTCTTATCCTCTCAGGGGATTGGGATGGACCTGTGTAAGGTGGAAGCAGTTCTTAATTCGCCCTTGCCGCGGAATTTAAAATCTGTACAATGTTTTGGGGGATTTGCCTCATTCTAAGTTTCTGAGGGGATTTTCAGAGATGTCTACCCCTATTACCCAATGGTTGAGAGGCAAGACCGGGTTTGTCTAGATACTTGAAGCAGAAAGGGCATTTCAGAAACTAAAGGATGCATTTACTCAAGCTCCCATACTCCGGTCTCCAGCTCCTGAACGCCTGTATATATTTGAAGCTGATGGATCAGATTTGGTAATAGGAGCGGTTCTATCACAAGAAGAGAGGAGAACAGGAGACAAGCTCCCTGTAGCTTATTATTCTAGGCAATTAACACATTCAGAAGGGAATTACACTATTTTGGAGAAAGAACTGTTAGCCAATAGAAACATTTCGAGAATGGTGACATCTACTAGAAGGAACCAAGGATTCCATATTGGTTCTAACTGACCATTAAAATATACACCGCTTGAAAACCCTGTGTAAACCAAAGACTGGCAAGGTGGTTATTTTTTTCACGTTTTCATTTCGTAATCCGGTACATCTCAGTATAGCCAATAATTGAGCGGATGCTTTATCTCGCCGACATGAAACAGAAAAACCATCCAGATCACCACCTTTTCTGTTTACGAATCAACATTTTCTGGTCGCGATAAGTGTTTAATCCCTTCTAGAACAGATAAAACAAGCTTATTCTGACCCAAATACCGATCCAGTGAAACGGGGGATAACCAGACTTCAAACGATGGCTGGTTTGTGGTTCAAAGAAAATAGAATCGTGACACTATTGCCCAAATGCACAAGAACAGCCGCTATACTGATGTCATACCAATAAGACAGCTGGGCATGGGGGACAACGGATGACCCTCATCTGCTACAGAAATCTTTTTAGTGTCCTAAAATGAAGAACGCAATTTAGAATTTCATCAAGAAATTTACCATTTGTCAACAAATGAAGGACGAACGAGGAAAAAAGGACAGAAAACTAGTCCATTACCAACACCTGAGATTCCTTGGCAATCCGTTTCTATGGATTTTGTTACAGAATTACCCAAATCTGAAGGAAATACTTGCATCATGGTGGCGATTGATTATCTAAGATGGCTCATTTCATACCCAGTGGTAGGATTTTCACAGCAGCTGAAGTAGCTACATTATTCTTAAAGGAGGTTTGCAGACTGCACTGACTGCCGAGGAACACTGTTACTGATCGAGGTACTCAATTTACCTCTAAATTCTGGAGAGCTATTTGCTTAAAGCTAGGTATACAAATGAAGTATTCTACAAGTTACCATACACAAACAGATGGGACAGTAGAGAGAATGAATGCTACACTAGAGTACTTGAAATGCTTTATTAATCACTGACAAAATGATTGGATGACTTGGCTTTCATTTGCAGAATACGCTATTTTATTTGTTTTTTGGTACAAGAAATAAAACATTTCACAACACTGCTACAAGCAGCGTCCACAATTGTCTCCACATGTCAGATCAAACTACCCATGCACCCAACCCTCCCCGCCACAACCCCACCACTTTTGCCTGTGATACCATTGTCCTTACACCACCATATACCTTTCATGTCTGTGAACCCACATTCCCTCTGCATGGGTCCCTTCCCAAGTCCTCTGTCCCAGCTCCCCGTTCAAACATGATTTGTAATGAGGCCTCCCATTCCGTGGCCCCCATTGTAAATTCCTCCCGGCTACCCCCCCCACCCGCACCCTTCGATACCGCTGGTTCAGCCAATGCCATTTCCTCAAGTCCTGCCACCACCCTTCCACCATTGGGCCCTTAGGGGACTTCCACGCCCTGGTAATCCTACGTTTGGCCAGGATACACGACAAATACTTCAATTTACAAATAGGTTCGGCTCTCTTGGGTCACAGGAAACGACCCAACAGGCATGCCCCTGGGGAACGAACGTCCAACCACACCCCTCCTCTCTCCAATCTGCCTGCCACCCCTTGCCAATATTGCTACGCTACTGGCCATGAACAAAACATGGGCAGTATCCTCGCATCTACCACCCTGCATCTAGGGCACTCTTTCTCCCCTGTACCATGAAACCTAGAGATCCTCAGAGGGGGTCATGTATGCTCTGTGCATAATCAACAGTTGCATAAGCTGCAGCCTCGAATTCCAGGACACTCTTGTGGTATCTCATTACTACCCCCCATTGTGCATCAGTGAAAGGTGTTCCTAAGTCTTCCTCCCATTTACTCCTTATCACCAGGAGGGTTAGAAAGTTGTATAATCGTGATATCGTGTGCCCCCCCCCCCCATGACATATGTTTCTCCTGTAGTTCACTATGCGCCACCGAATAACAAAATAAAGACTCTGGGGAAAATGTAAATGGCCCCAAGATTCATCCCCACAATTAGGCTTGCGACAGCTTCTAAACTAGAGAATCTCGTTGCCTCTATGTTGTTACCCCTTTTGGAATGAAACACACCACTCTTTGGACAATTAGAACACTTAGAACAAATGTACCAGAGAATATAACAATCAATTTTAATACTTTATTATATCAAAATTCATACACATAATTCATACAATTTAAAACTAAGTGCAAAGCACTTATCTGCTATAAAACAAGATTTGTTTCTTCTTTTTCTTTTTTAATGTGCAATTGAGTCTATAAACCAAGACTCTTCCTTACAAAATGCAGTTCAAAGAACTATTCAAAGAACCAATACGCTGACTTACTATCTAAAAACTACAAACGACCCCGTATTGTGATTGACACTTCTATTTAGTACAAAAGACAGTCCCTATCCTGTAGGATACTATCTTACGACATCCAATACCCTTGATAGGTGAATCCTCATGTGTACAGACATGTGGTTCAATTCAACTCAATAATTCATTGACATATGTTGGCAACTGTACAACACCCTAAAACACCCGACATGTTTCGTTCTTTGTCAACAATTGTAGATATATAAAGAACTTATTCAGGGGACCAAAAAGCAATTTATCAGAAAACAGTTCTCCACACTCTTAAAACAATATATGTATACTCTTCTCTGTGGTGTTCTTCATAAACCTTGGAGGGGTCAGGGGGTGGGGGGGGACAGAGAATAACAGCAGTTAGTAAAGATGTTCACTATTAAATAAAGCCTAAAACAAGCTGGAGCAAAAAGTCTCCTACTAATGGCTCACCGTATTGGCATTTATAATTAGCGCCTTTGACGGATGAGTAGATTCGTCTTTACTGTAGACTTGTGATCTGTAGATATAAATACAACGATCGATGACAACCGTGCCATTCTACTTCCAATCCAAAAACACAGGAATCAACCTTATTAACTCAAT
Organism: Ambystoma mexicanum; assembly: GCF_040938575.1. Lineage (NCBI taxonomy): Eukaryota > Metazoa > Chordata > Amphibia > Caudata > Ambystomatidae > Ambystoma > Ambystoma mexicanum. Next base: position 493,739,350 of record NC_090937.1, read on the forward strand.
AATCTCACTAACATGGTAAATTATTGCATGCTAAATTATTGCCAGTTGTAACACATGAAAATAGCACTGGAAGCAGTAAACACCCAATATGGGTGTAACATCTGCAACCCGTGCTAACTGCAATATATGTAAACGGAAAAAAGTCCTTTAATCTGCCTCGTTGACAACGGCAGAAAAAACTGGTGCTTATGAGCTGGAGACTTGCTAGTATCCGTGCATAATGTTACTAGAGCCTTTTTTGCTCAATACTAACATTCTTTCTACATTCATAGTACCTCTTTTGAGATAATATATTATTGTGGAAAAAAAACATTCGTTTTAATCTACACAACTGCTAGTAGAAGTTGAGATCTGATGCTTACCCTCCGTTTTGCAGCATGCGTCAACCTGCGCTCAATCGTGATGGAAAAATCGTTCCTGATGTAACAGCGCAGTGCGTCCGCGAGCTGTAAGTGCCCTGCTGATGGTTACTGCGGTAAGCGTTGTTCATTCACTCGCAGTATTTTAACCAACATACAAAAAGATGAATATTAGCATTCTTACTACTCCAATAGAGTGCACGGCTACGCACAGACTCTCGTAAAGCAGGGAAATGGAGCGGACACAAATATAGGAGACACGCTATGAGGAAAGGGGAAGTAAGCCAAAGGAGTTCTGACCAGGTACGAACTTCATACTTACTTGAACGGAGTCTCGAGTGACGCGTCAATTCCGCCTGCCCTAATCATGTTGTCGGTCACCTGATCGTCTAACGTATCATAGCAACTGCGTTTATAACAGCGGCAAATCCTGCACGGCTGTTACCAATTATCAGCGTTTGCTGCGTTAGGTACGGTGATAAAGTAAACCTAACCTTCATAATGCGTACATATGTTGTGCAGTGGCAGCGTCTCGATATGGTCCATAGGTAAGAGAATCACTTGTTTAAGTTAAAGGCTGCCGCTGTATAAATAATCGAATACAAACTGGCATTATACACAATGGGTAAAAAACGCTGGTGGAAACCCACCTTTATGTTATGCCAAGACCCTCACAAGTAATTGCTCCTGTGCCAAACGTGTCTCCAATACAATTACCGATACCTAATAAGGCAAAACTTCTTAAAACGCATTCTCATATTTTTTATAAACACGAACGTATGTCTTTTTTAGTTATGCACGTTTACCTCTGTATCTATCGATATTATACATGGAGTGTTAATGTTCCATATATTTCATACTGCGTTGTTCCAATCGATCGCCTCATTTAGCCCTGTCACTTGTGAGTTACATAAAAAGATTAACCATGACTCTTACTTGAAATCTTTTGATAACAGACTCGCCATCGTGAGATGGCGACACCTGTAATAACACTGTCCACCTAAAGTCATTCAGTCCGTGTTCCATCATTAAAAAAATGGTAAACCATTGGGGCTGTGGACACCTTGTTTTTTTATACAGCTTTTGTGCTCTGAAATGCTCACCTTGATTTTACGTTTTGTCATCCCTATATACAATTTCTTGCATGGACATCATATTGCATATACTACATTGCTAGTATTGCAATTGGTAAACGTCATTTGTGACCACGGTTTACCTAAAGCTATGTCCATTTGTGTGGTTCTTCTTCTTAAATGGCAATTGGCGCACTGCCCACAGGGTGCATGACCTAACATTTTCGGTAGGCCCCACATCTCCCTGACAAACCTCTGGAGGGAAATGCCTCTAGAGATATCATTTCTCGTTAGGTCTTTCAAATTAGGTCCTCTTTTGAACACACACAATGGGCGTTCCAAAGGGCATTCTCCACCCATCAGAATATGCCAGTTCTTGCTAATAATCTTTACCACTTGATTGGCCAGAGGGGTAAAGGTGCTGACAAAAAATACATTGTTCTTCTCTGTAGCTCTGTCGCAATATTCTAGGAGTGCCTCACGGTTGTTATTCGTGGACCTTTTCAGTGCATGTCTTATTTTCTTCGGATATTGTCTGGCTTTGAGTTTGGAACTTAAGGTTTTTGCTTCCGACTGAAAGATCTCTCGTGTCGAGCCATTCCGTTTCAGGTGCAAAAATTGGCCGAACGGAAGGTTCTCCCTGGTATGACGAGGGTGACAACTGTCAAAAACCAGCAGAGAATTACGGTCAGTGGGTTTGTGGAACGGTTTGACTTTGAGAATGTTAAGACCAGTGTCGACCCAGATTGTGATATCTAACAAATGGATTTCAGTATCACTCTGTATGGAAGTAAATTTGAGATAACGGTTTGGCAATTAATCCACGCCAAGAATTTGTTAAAAAGAGAGGAAGAGCCATTCCACACAATCAATATATCATCAATCTAGGGGCGCCACCGGCCCAAATTTAAAAAAATAAGGGTTTGTGGAGCTATAGATATAATTTTCGGTCAATGCCATCTCACCACACCATAAGATGTTTTACTTTCTGTTCTCTTTGAGAGTAGGATCTCCTCTAACACTTGTAAAGTCTCCTGCTGAGGTATACACGTTTAGAACGACATAATATCAAGACTCACTAAAAGTGGTTTACTTGGATCAAACTGCATTTCTTCTACCATATTGATGATTTCTGTAGTATCTTGTACAAAAGAGTACATTGTTGACACATAAGGTTTCAAGTATCTATCTGCAAACTTAGACAGTGGTTCTAGAAGTGCACCTGCCCCCGAAACAAAATTGGACGACCAGGTGGATTTACCAACGCTTTATGAATTTTTGGGAGGATGTAGAACTTTGGTATTGTTGGGTTCTTAACCATTAAGTAATCACTCTCTTGTTGGCATATTCAGCCCATTATCAACGCTTCTTCTACTATGGTGGTAATTAGTAAAGACAGTCTTTTTGTCGGGTCTTCCTTAATTGGTTGATAGAAATCTTTATCGTCCAGTTGGCAAAGGCATTCCGTTATAAAATCCTGTCGATTCCACATTACTATGGCTCCCCCTTTGTCAGCTTTTCATAAAAGGACATCGGGTTATTAGCTAAACTTTTCAAAGCTGCTTTCTCAGAATTACTCAAATTTTGGAACGGGCGTTTCTGATATTGTGTTTCTAGCTGCTGTAAATCATGCCAGACTCTTTTGGTAAACACTACCGCTACAGGGGTGTAACTTCCAACCGGAAGATTAAACATGGATTTATTCCTAAAACCACTGATCATCATAAGTGTTCTGAAAAAAATATTGCTGTAGATGTATTTTCCGTAGTAATTGTTCAATTTCGACATGAGTTCTAAATTTGTCGTACTGAACCGTTGGTACAAAACCAAAACCTCCATTTATTAAAGCCACTTCTTCCTCGTTGGAGGAATAGGACGACAAATTTACTTATAGGGTCTGTTGCTGCGGATCAGTCTCAGTGTCTCGTCCCAATTGTCCAAGTCCTGGCGCTGTTCTAAAAAACCTTGCTGTTGCTGTGCTGGGCCTCCACTTGCACCCCCCCTCGATTGGTTGGGTAGAAATTTCTCCTGTTCCGGGTATTGCGCCCAGATCTTCTTTGGTTCCTTCCGCGATTCCGGGAACCTTTGTAACCTCTCTGGTGGGAAAAACTGTTATTACTCGAACTGCCAGAGCTAAAAGAAGTATTTCCAAAGTTTACTTGTTTCTGTCCTTGTTTTTGCCCTCCTTGTTGCTGTCCTGCAAAAGGAACATTGCCTTCCTTCGTATACCGGAATGCATTTTCGTGCGAGAATTGTAATAAGTCTTTCTTCATTCTTGCTATGCGGTCTCGAGTACAGAATTCTTTGAAATCCGTAATTTCCTTCATGATCGACTCCAAATGTTTTTTGTAGGTTTCCAGTGGTACCAACTTCTTGATCTCCTCTTCAATTTTTTCGAGATCACCAGATATTTTGATGGTCATTTCCCGGTCAATAATCAATATTGTCCAATCACGGCCACACTTGTTCGCTATGTAACTCCATTGGATAATGAAGTCCTTATTGTCCAGCAACAAGTGGGGCTCGTTATGTACCACTAAACCCTGTGGAAGAGTTCCTGATCGCAAATATTCGATCATTATAGACCCATGTAGCTCAGGACGTACCAATCTTTTCTTAAGCAGCAACAATTCATCCCAGCTACTAAGATTAGCCACCAGAGACCCTTCTCCTTCCTCAGAGAAGAGTGAGGACTGGGCCAACAATTCTAGGACATATTTGTCATCATAGCTTTTGGTGCCTTCAGCAGCCATTTTAATGGCTTGATAATCAACCAATGCAGTTTATTGCCCTGCCGCCACGCTACTTTCGGTTATACTTGACCTTCCTAATTTGGATTGTTTCTAAAAGGGCACGGTTTAATCTATCGATATAGAACATATCAGATCTAAATCTACCTGTAAAGTCTTACGGGCATAACCGCTCTAACCACCGAATAACAAAATTATGCGCCAGCCACCGACGTATAATCGCCCTTTTAATCATGCCATGTAAGAAATATTGGCCTGCATGCAATCCTGACTGTTCCGCCAAGGGTATGAAGGAGGCATTGTACAATAAGTCCCCTATCGTGGCCACCCCATGAGATTCCCAGTGAGCTTGTATGCCCAGCCTAGCCTGTGCTATGGATGCTACCACCGAGACCAGGGGGACCTGTACGAAAACGGGTCCATAAGCCAAACTGTTGCAAGTGCTCTCTCCCCCACATTTTCACCCCCAGGGACACTAAATGCAACCATTGCCCCTCCCGTGGCTTCCTAAGCCATATTTATTCCTTTAGACAGTGGCGTGCCCCAATGGGTTGCAACATTTGCATGTATGGCGTGGTATCATCTGCCTGCCAGTCCACCACAAATTGCAGCTGCCCCGCTATGGAATTGAGCTCACAATGTGCGATCTGAATGCCTCCCCCCTTGTATGGCCTGTGCAGTGTTGACAATGCTATCCTATTTCTCCCATTTAGCCACAGAAAGCCTCTACAAATGCTTTCTAGTGTATTAAAGAAGGATATCGGTATATAGAACGGGACATTCACCAAGAAGTGTAATAGTCTAGGGAGTACCACCATTTTCAGCCGGGCCGCCCTCCCCATCATCGATAGTGGCAGCTTGGCCCAAACCTTCATTGAGCTTCTGATGCCCACTAGGGCGTTTAGCATGTTGTGTGTATGTTCTTTCGCCGGCTCATGGTATATATTGACCCCCAGGTACCGAAACGTGGGCATTTTCCACTGCAGGGCCAGCAGAGACAGTGCCTTCAGGTCCGTCCTGTGCCACCCCACTATTGGAAACGGGGCCGATTTGTCTGCGCTGATCGCTACCCCTCCCCCCCGATAGTTTCGCAAATAGCGCCAACGCCTCCAGTAGTAACGCCAGATTATCCTCAGGATTCTGAATGTATAGCAACGTATCATCGGCATACAGCGTTATCAAGTGCCTGGCCCCATCTATCTCTATATCTGCCTCTATGTATCCTGCCCTAAGGTGCTGTGCTATGGGATCCATGGCTAGGATGTACAGCAACGGGGACAGTGGACATCCTGCTCTTGTTACTTTCCCCAGTTCCCATGCCATCAAGATGCACCTGCCCGTCTTCACCCTTGCCATTGGTCTATTATGCATCAGTTGGACCCACCTAATATACACTTGTCCAAACCAAACCTCTGGAGGAACGCATAAAGCCAGTCCCATCTCACAGAGTCAAACGCCTTCACCGCGTCCAGCATAGCTATGACTCCTGGAGTCTCCCAAGATGCTGTCCATCACATGGTGTAACCTCCTCAAGTTCCAAGCCATGTTGCGTCCCAGCACATAGCCATTTTGATCTGGATGCATCAGGGTGTGTATCATTCGCTTCAGCTTATTTGCCAATATAGACGTCAATATCTTGATATCCTGAGCATTGAAAGGGGCCTATATGAGCTACTCTCCGTTGGGGGCTTGTGTGGTTTAAGGAGCAGTATAATAATGTATTCCCTCAGACTAAGGGGGAGAATGCCTGCTTCATAGGATTCTGTGAATGTCTTGAGCGAGTGCAGGGTGAGTTCTGTTGCATATGCCTTATAAAATTCACTCGGCAGCCCATCTGAACCCAGGACCTTCACAGTCGGCAAAGCAGTAATCAAGCTTTGTAAATCTTCTAGGGCGATAGGCTCCTCGAGCCTTTCCCTCGCTTCCCAGCTTAGCCTAGGTAGGTAGTACCATCTCCCCCAGCACCTCCTCCAGGTGGTCCCCTGGAAATCGGTGGCCCCTCCCGGTAGCGATCTTAAACTCCAGAAACAACTCATTCACCCCGACCTGAGTGTGGCACACTTCTAGTCTTGTGGGTATCGAGTGGATAGGGCCCCGTTTCTCTTCCTCCTTATAAAGCCATGTAGCAGTCGGCCTGGTTTATCCCCTTTTTGTGCTGCCTCTCCATATATTTGGCATAGTTGTGCCTGCCCAACCTCTCCCGGCACTCCATGCATTTCTAGTGGAGCTTCATAACCCCTGCTGTCTCACCTGGGACTGTTCCAATTTCCTCAGCCGTTCCTCTGCAGAGGTCAATTCCTTGCTAATGGTTGCCTGGGCACCACAAGACCCCGCCACTGCTTCCCCCCTAATCACTACCTTTAATGCCGCCCAAAAGGTGCCTGCACTAGATACGTTCCTTAAACTGTGAGTGACATAATCTGTGATTCCCTGTTTTAAGCAATCTCGAAAAGGAGGGTCTTTCAGGAATTCGCATCCGAGTCTCCATGTCGGTATCGGGGGTCTTGGGGACACATATTGCCACTGTAGGCCGAGTGGGGCGTGATCAGACAAAACTCTACCCTTGTATTGTGCGCTGGTAATAAGGTGTTCAAGTTCGCGCCCCACAAAGAAATAATCTATTTGTGTGTACACAGAGTGCAGTGCTGAGTGGTGCGAATAGTGTCTAGTGTCTGGGTGGAGAACCCTGCAAGCATCCACCAGGGCAAATGAATCTAAGAGCATCTGTAATGTTCTGGGGTCGGGCCGGGTTATTATATTTAGAGTCAGATCTATCTAAAGACTCACCTGGGCACAAAGGGCACCGCAGGCGCTACCCAAATCAGAGCCCCTCTGGCGTAGGCGGAATACAGGGAACCATATATTTGACCCCTCCATTTGTTCGCCAAGAGTTTGTGTTTCTGCAGCAAGGCAATATCCACCTTACATCTCAAGTATATGAAAACTCGGTTGCTTTTGACATAAGCATTTAGTCCCCTTACATTCCATGCAAGTACATTCACAGTCCCAGCCATACGCACATGCTCCTATCGACGGATGCTTCCCCATCCTTTGTATGTGGTGGTCCAGACATATGGCCTCATTATAAGTTAGCCGGTCCGGATTTAACAGTGCCGTTAAAACCGTACCAGCACCGGTTTCTGGACCGGCTAACTACAAGTTCTGTGGCTATGTGGCATCACACCAGCCAGGTCTGACCTGGTGGGCGTAACGCCATCAGACGCAGAAACACCAGCTCCATTACCGCATGGTGCCGGTGTTTCCGCGGTCCCCATTCCCGTTGTGTCCTATGGGACTCCACGGGAATGGGGAGTAACGGAATGACGGCGCCGGAATTACCGGACCACCAGGGCTGTAATGCCCCAGTAATTCCATCAAGTCTGGTGCCAGTAAATCCCCAAGAGTCCGGCGGCAGCCTGCTGGTTTTACCGGCACGGCTACCGCCGGACTCGTAATGAGGCCCAAAAATACCATACTACTATATCTTGACACTCTGTATTAAGGCAAAACCCAACCCCATATAACTCGGCAAACAATAATAACAGCCCAGCGTCCTTGTCGGGCATGTCCGCTTCACGCATTCTCCTCCAGTAAGCCTACCGGGGGGGCTGGGCGGTTGAGCACATAAAGAAGTGCCCTTAATGAATGAAACTCAGGAGGCGTGGCAACCCCAGCCATAGGTCAGGTCTCATTCCAGCGATGCAAGACTTGGCCATCGCCCCCCCCCCCACGTAAATAGGCTTCCATTTTAGTAAAGCTTAAATTCTATAACTTCCTCGAAGTAAAGAACCACCCCCTTCACAGGGGGTCTTTCTTGTAGCACCCAGCAGTCTTCAAAAAGGACAGGACCAACAAACAGAGCCATCCGCCCATCTGGCCGATCCTCCAGCCCTTCCGGGCTCCAGCTACTTCGGGCTTCCCTTATGTCTCTCGCAATCTTCCGCTCCATCTTCCCCGCCCGGGCCAATATTCTCCCCGTCCATCCATTCCGGCCGGTCAAAGAACAGGGCCCTGTTCTTATTTATGATTTTCAGGCAGGCTGGATAGATCAGCATGTATTTCAGCCATGCCGCGCGGAGCCTAGCTTTGGGCGCAAAGAATTGTGCTTTATTTTTCTGCACCTGGAAGGTGTAGTCGGGATATACTGTCAGGTCGGCCGATGCCCTCTTCAGTATCCCCCCCTTGTCTGGAGAAGGCTGATCTTCTTTCCCTGTCTTTATAATTCAGGACCTTTGCGATTATCGGTCTAGGAGGCGCGTGTCTGTTCAGTGCCCTGTGAGCCCGCTCAATAGTGAAGCCCTGCATGAGGTTCCCGGGCCCAATTTCCTGGAGTAGCATGTACTCAATGTAAGTGGTAGGGTCAGTGCCTTCTTCCCCTTCAGGTAGGCCAATTATACGGATGTTGTTTCTTCAAGCCCGCCCCTCCACCTCCTCGACCCGATTTTCCAGCAAGCTGATCTTCTGCTGCAGGACATGGACTTTGGTGTGCGTCTCTCGGATCTCCTCCATTTGTGTTTCCAGCGCAGTAGTGCTTTCTGTCAGGCTATGCAAATCTTGGTGCAGCAGCCCGACATCTATTTGCACAGCCGCTATCTGCGTCTCAAGTGTAGCCTTGAGATCCACTATAGCTTGTAGTACTTGATTATGTAGTTCTATGGCCTCACCCTCCTTGGCCCGTGCCTGGCCCATATTATCCCCAGGAACCTGTTGGGTGGCCTGGCATAATTATCCAGTGTCGACTGGCCACCCTTCGATTTGCCCACTTTGGGAGACATCAGTCTACATGTGTATTTAGTGGGAGGCCGCAATTTGTTGTTGGTGCCGGGCACCACCTCTGGTACCTAGGCTCACTCCCAGCCACTGCAGAAGGAGCGTACAGCTTCCCCAGGCTCCAAAAGGGGATCCTCCTTATAGGGCAATTATCAGGCACAGGGTCGGGGGGTGGTAAGAGGGGTTTGTTGAAGCTCCCCTTCTTCACTCAGGCTCAGCTGCTCTCTGCTTGTCCCCTTGTATACAATTCTTATGCCTGAAATCATCCCCCCCTCACAGCCCCCGTGTGCCACTGGGTATAAGGCCTCAGCAACTGGCCTGGCAGGCAGCAGTGTAATGAAGATTAGGCATCCTTTCCAGCTCCTCAATCTCTGGGCAACATGTCAATATTCTAGAGTTGCAACGTTGGGCACACTTGCCAGATTGATGCCCTAGGCTTTCCCATGGGGCCTCCTGACTGTGGAGGTCTGTCTTAGACAGTTCTTAAATGTATTAGGGCTGCTCCTCAAGGAGCACCAAAGCCCTTAAGCTCTTCCTGACAATCACTGCCCAGCTAGATTACTTCCCACGCAGGCCGCCGGCTCCCTTCTGGCACTTTGTGCATTGGTGGGGGGGCAGTGGGGGTAATCAGCTGCAGCACAGCCCGCGGGCCACAGGGCACAGGCTCCAGCCTGCAGATATCACTGCCTGCCCGGGATCGCAGTATGCGATCCCTCGCGGATTCTCCTCGGTTCAGCTGGGCCACACTGGATCTCTGCTGGGCAACACAAACGGGTCGTCTTGCTGCCGTCCTTTGTTACAGCACGACCGCCATCTTGCATCTGGACGCATTCTACAGGCACACGCTTCCGAGCCTCACCCAGCGCGACCTGATGGATTTCACACCCTTCCGCACAGCTGGGCATACCTTGGGTGTGCCACTCTCGGTTCTCCACTTCTCTGGCACATATGCCACAGATCAGCCTGCTTTACTCGAAGATCATGAAGGATCCAGCGGAAGCTGCCAATGGAGACAAACTACTCCATGGCAGCAAGCCATACTGCATTGCAGAATACTCTTATATAACTTGTTCATACCTCATTGGCACTACACCATTTTTTTGTGCCGGTGCCTTTCATCCACAAGCAGTACCAGGTAATTTACCTCAAGTAAATGTGCCTGTAGCTCGAGATAGGGATAAACAAATAAAAGAAAGACAGCAGGAAACACAATGACATTTGATGCGAGCAAAGAATGCTTAGAAGGAGAACGCAGACAAGAGAAGAAAGGAGGAACCCGATTATAAATCTGGTGATCTGGTTTAGCTATTGATGAGAAATCTTAAAAAAGCTCAACCTTCCAAGAGATTGTCTCCTCGATTTCTAGGACCTTTCGTTGTGAGCAAACACATGCATCCAGTTGCCCATCGGCTGGATTTACCAAAGAAATGGAAAGGCCATCCAGTATTTCACACCTCCTTAATTAAACCAGCTTACCATGCAACTTCCAAGATTTCATACCTTCCCAAGGTACATCAAGTAGATGATAAAGAATATGAAGTAACACAAATTTGTGGGTCCCGTATTATCAGAGGACATCTTCAGTTGTTGGTTCATTGGAAAGGATATCCCAGGTCAGAAAAGTCCTGGGAAACTAACGCAATATCCTTCTTTCACAGGTAAATGTTCTCCTTCCTTACCTCAAGATCAAAACCAAAATAATTGTTATTTTCAAAATGTTCTACAAGTATTTCACCTTCTTCAAATGAACCACTTTTGTCAGGATAGCACACTGCCGTTTCTTGGCTCACCTTCTTGAAATAAAATACTGTTGTCAGAATAGCACAGTTTGTCAAACAAGAGATAATCTTAATAATTCTTTGCTTCAAAAAAGGTCTTTCCACCATACCTTTTTACCAAAGATATACTTCAATAAACCGTCGTCTTGTTTCCTGGTAGACTCGCCTGCCAGGACTAAACTATTATTATCCCTTTCCTGGTACACACGCCTGCCAGGAAGAAAAGAAAACTCCTACATCTACATTCAGTTTTCATTGCAATATTGATTTCACGATTTCCCCCAGCATGCACGACTCTTGAAAGGGAATGTATGCCTTTATTGGTTTGTGGTCTTTTCCCCACAGCCTCGTTGCTGTTGGCAACACTGATGGTAATATTTCCCCACTTGTAATTCCCTGTGAGGAAACTTGTGATCTTCTGTTTTACTTCTTTAATTGTTTGGTATCTACCATTAGAAAGTTTTTGCTTTCTTTCATCAAGTATCCGATATTCAAAATCATGTGATTTCAGATTTCTTTCTTTAATTGTTCTGTATTCAAAATTCTGCAGTTTCTGCTTTCTTGCATTAACAGTTCTGTATTCAAAATTATTAATCTTTAATGACTTTTGTTTTCGGAGCATCCTGGGGTCAGTATTAACACTTAGCCAACTCACTGGTTGTATTCTGCAGCTCTGTCTCACAGTCAGGCGCTGCAGCAGGTCTTCGGTCTCCCGTCCGCCTTCTCTTCTGCAACCGCGTACCTTCAGTGAGTTGCGCGTTGGTCTCTGAGAACTCTGGTGGCTACGTGGATCTTCCGCTGCCTCTCTCTCACAGACTCGTCGAATGCTGAACTGGGAGCACGTCTCCGCTTCAGCTGGGCTTCTTCTCGACACACTGCTTCCTGCTGCGCGTACTCTGGAATCTGCTGGGCCTTCACCCTTCGCGAAAGGTTCTCCTGGTGTTTTTCTTTCTGTGGCTGCTCCGGCGTCACAGATCACTTCTGTTTCATCAGCTACGCCTCCTGCGCGGCATTCAATGTTGCCTTCATCTCCTCCCTGCGCTCTCTTCACCTATGCCTCATTTTTGGATTTAAATGTCCCGCTCAGGTCCCAACAACTAGACCACACCTTTTGACAAGTAGCACTTTGAATCTTCATCACCTCCAGGCCCTTCTTCCTCATCCCAATACCCTATGAATAATGGTTAATGAAGTCCATATTAAAAGATTTAACATGAGTTTGTTCAGTTTGACAATAAGCCATCGGCATATTAGGAAGTATAGAGGAATCATGATATGAGGAGGTCACCAATTCCCTGTGGAATGAATCCCCTCCCATGTGATCCTCCCACATGATACCACCCCCAAGGTCAGGATCAGGTAGCGGCTGCCTTCCCATGGCCACATGAGAGGAGGCCCATACTGGGGTCCTAGTGATAATATCACTAGATTCATCCCATTGCCCACAGCCAAACAGGCACAAATCACCTAGCTCGTGGCCCTCACACGTGCGTGTGCTCTGGTTCAGGGTAAATCAGTTACAATCTACACTGACTCCAGGTATGCCCACAGGGTGCTCCACGACTTTGGCGTCCTCTGGAAATAGCAGAGATACTTAACCTTTAGTGGCACCCCAATCCAAAATGGGAAATATGCTGCAGCCATATTGACTGCATTGCTACTCCCTGCAGCCATAGTTATAGTCAAATGTAGAGGGCACAGCCCCTCACAGTCCTTTACTGCCCTAGGAAATGCTTTAGCTGATGATGCAGCAGCACTGAAAGTGCTCCTAATGAATGTCTGGTTTGTGTTGTGGTTCCACGGTCATCCATTCCCTCCCTTACCAGTCTGGCGATTCTCCAAGATCAAGCACCGGAGACAGAGAGCAAAGTTCGAAACACGTGTTGGCTGATTACTTGTTTTCTTTGGTTGATTACTTTTTTTATTGAATATCCGACATATCATGTATGAGTTTGAAAATGGCAGATTACTTAATATACTATCCTATCCAATACTTATAATAACCAGTACATGACTTTGGAATTCTTTTTTTTTTTTTAACTTTAGTTTTTATTGTCATTTTTAGAATCAAAAAACAGAAAAAGGGGTATCACAGTACCCCCGATCCCCCCTCCCTCCCCCCCTTATCCAAACCAAACAGAACAGCAGTAAAGAGACCAAATGTTCACATCTTTTTCTAGTTCTTTAGAGCACCGCAACATGTGACCAACTCCATTGCTGGCTTGAGGCCGACGTCGTCCCGGGCCGTGGGGACCCCCCGTTGGGAGCTGTCTTTCCCGGTGGCGATCCCGCCCCGACTGTCCGGGGGTACGATCTCAGAACTAATGTACATCCCATCCCCATGTCTCCTGGACCCCATACCAGTCAGCGAGGAATGAGCATGAGTCCTTGTTTACCAGGGCGGTCAATTTGTCCATCAAAAACATATGCTTAAGTTTTTTCGTCCAATCTTCTTTGGAAGGGGTTTCCGGGCTCTTCCACCTCTGGGCTAGGGCCACTCTGCCCGCTCTCAACATAGTTTCCCACATCCTTGGGAACCGGTGTATTTCCGCATCCTCTGGGGGGGGGGGGGGGGACGAGGCCCAGCAGGATGGTCAACGGGCTGAGGGGCAGAGGATCCTCCGTTACCTCCGCTATCCAGTCTCTCACTGATTCCCAGTAGGTCTGCACCTTCGGACATAGCCACCACATGTGACCTCTAGACCCTATCTGGCCACAGCCCCTCGGGCATTCTGGTGATACCCCTGCAAACATTTTCGAGAGTTTTGCCGGGTCCCTGTGCCACCCCTGCAGAATCTTAAAGTTATGTTCCATATCCGCGGTGAAAAGATTGCCATGAAACGATATCTTAAAAATACGAGCCCAGGCATCCTCCGATATCTCCTCCCCCACCAGATCATTCCAGAACCCCCGGAAGCCCCTCCTAGCATGAAGGTCATGGGTGTTTAGGACTGTGTACATACTGGAGACCGCTCCCTTTCTAGAGGTTGCTAAGTCAAGGAGTTTCTCGAAGGGAGTTAGTTGTCTCTACAAATTTGGGCCCCATGCAGGGTCGTTGAGGATACCCTTAAGCCGGAGGCATTCAAAAATGGAGAGGGTCCCACCTCCCAGTCCCTCCCGGAGGTCCTCGTAACTCAAGAACTCACCCTCCCTGAACAGCTGGCCCGCCCATTCCAGTCCCGCATCAGACCAACGCTGGGATTGTCCAAACCCTCTACTGCCCAGTTTCAAAGGTCGTCATGGGGGGCGGCCAGGAGGAAAGATGGGCTGTTCGGGGGCACTCCCTCCAGACGTCCCAGAGAACGCCCAGGGTCGGGTGAGATAGTACTTGTTTCGGTATGGATTTGCGAGGGGCCCACAGGAGGTCGCAGACTTTAAGGGGGTGGACATCCATGTGCTCCAAATATGACCAATATGTTCGCAAGCCTTCCTTCATATGTTCTAGGAGGACCCGCAGTTGTGCTGCGTGATAATACAATTGGAAATCTGGGAAACCAAATCCCCCCTCCTCTCTTGGAAGCGTTAGGGTGGCCCTACCAATCCGTGGGGTTTTCCCCTGCCAAATGAAATCTCGGACCCCCTTGTGCAAATCTATGAAGGTTTGAGCGGGTACCCGGGTAGGGAGGGCTGTAAAGAGGTACAAAAGCCGGGGCAGAATGTTCATTTTAACTGCCGTCATCCGACCATACCACGAGAGGATCATTCCTCCCCATCTCCTCAAGTCAGAGGCTATCTCGGACAGCATGGGCTCGTAGTTGGAAGTCCCCAGTTTTGATAAGTCCCTAGTGAGGAGGACACCCAGGTATTTTATGGTGTTCTTGCCCACAGCTATCCCGTGAAGCCTGGTCAGGGGGTCTAGTACTGGGTCCACAAGGCGCATCGGAAGGAGGACAGACTTAGCGGTGTTGATTTTCAGGCCTGAGAAACGCCCGAATGAGCTGACCAGGGACAGGAGGGGGGGTCCACCAGGATGTCATCGGCAAACAGGGAGAGTTTGAATTCCACTTCTCCCCTTCTTATGCCCCTGATGTCTGGGTGGGACCTGACCGCTATGGCCAAGGCCTCCATTGTGAGGACATATATCAGGGGGGATAGGGGGCAGCCCTGTCTAGTCCCTCGGGTGAGGGGGAAAGATTCTGACAGCACTCCATTCACCTGGACTCTTGCGGTGGGGGCTCTATAGAGGGCAGCAACCCAGCTCAGGATGTGTGTCCCAAAGCCCATTCGTTGGAGGAGGAGTATCATGTATCTCCACTCTACTCTGTCGAAAGCTTTTTCCGAGTCCAGGGACAGTATGCATGCTTCGAGATTTGAGTTTTGGGCGAAATGTACCAAGTCTATCGTTTTGCGGATATTATCTGATCCCTGTCTGCCCCTAATGAACCCCACCTGGTCCCCATGGACCAACTTCTGCACTATCCCCTCCATTCGCCTACCCACCACCTTGGCCAAGATTTTGACATCGATGTTGAGCAATCATATGGGTCGGTAGGATGAGCATTCCCTCTGGTCTTTACCTTCCTTGGGGAGGACCACTATAATGGCACCCATCATGGAATCGGGGAGGGTGCCCCCTTCCAAAACCATGTTGAAGACCCTCGCCAGATAGGGAGGACCGGAACCTCTTATAAAAATAGACCGAAAAGCCATCCTCCCCCGGGGAGGTCCCCACCTTCATCACGCTGATCGCATTCTCCACCTCCTCCTCAGTCACCCGACCCTCCAGCCCCTCTGCCAGTTCCTGTGAAAGGGACAGTATCTGTATGGAGCCGAGAAAATCCTCAATTTGGGCATCGCCGCCGTCGTATTCGGAGGCGTATAGTGATTTGTAGTATTGACGGAAGGCTTCGCTTATGTGGGGGGTGTCACAGCCTAGTGTTCCCCTGCTATCCCTCACCTCCTTCACCATCCTGCTTCTCTGGACCTCCCTCAATTTCCAGGCCAGTATCCTGTCCGCTCTGTCCCCCTTCTCGTAGTATTTCTGTTTAACCATTTGGAGGTTCCTCTCCGTTTTGTGGAGAAGATCCTTCAATTGGAGCCTATAGTCCTCCAGGGCGGCCACGTGGTCTCGCTCCAGGGTCCGTGTCAGGGAGCCCCCCGGTTGGAGATGTGCTATTTTTTCCCTCAAAATCCTCTCCTGGGTTTCCCTTTCCCTCTTCTGTCGGGAACCTATTTTTATGAGCACTCCTCTTAGGGTCACCTTAAAGGCGTCCCAGAGGGTGTGCGTGCCCACCTCCCCGTTGTCATTGAGCTCGAAGAACTCTGTAACGGCATCCAGGACAGTCTGGGCATGTACCTCGTCTCTCAGAATGGCGTTGTTGCATCTCCAACATCCCCTCCGTTCTCTACACCAGTCCCCTGCCAGGGTGACCCTAACCAAGTCGTGGTCTGACCAGGGGACGGGGTCTATCCTGTAACCCGCTATGTGTGGGCGGAGTACCTCGTCCACGAGGATATAGTCTATCCTTGAGAAGGCTTTGTGGGCGGAGGAATAGTACGAGAAAGAGGGAGTACCTGCCCGGGGGGTAGGTAGCGTATCCGCCAAGTTCAGGTCCTCATTTACCCTCTGAAAGCAACGTGCTGAGGCGTCTCCAGCGGGTCTGGGGTTTGGTGGACCCACCCGTTGTCTATCTCTGGATGGGTCTAGGACCATATTGAAGTCACCTTTTACCACCAATGGGCCCTGGACAAATGTTTTCAGCCTTTCCCCCACTCCCTTCCAGAATTGGGTCTGGCTCTTGTTTGGGGCATATACTACCGCCAAGGTTATGGGCGATCCCTGTAGGGAGCCTAGTACGAAGAGGAAGCAGCCTTCGGGGTCCCTCAGGACGGAGTCTTTTTCGAAACCCAACCCTCTGGCGATCAGAATTGCAACCCCTCTTTTCTTTCCTTTATGGGGATGCATGGAAAACCTCCTCGATTCCGCCTCCCCGCAACCTGGGCTCCCTCCCCCTCGCCCAGTGTTTCCTGCACGAAGAGTAGATCTAGCTTCGCCCTCCTAAACTCCCTGCTGATTAGGGATCTTTTCGTGGGAGTGTTCAAGCCCCGTACGTTTAGGGTTCCCACCCCCAGGGCCGGTCGGTCATCAGCCATAATCGCTGTCACCTTTCCCCTTGGTCACCGATGTCGCATGGTCGCTCCCACCCTGCTTACTGTGTTTTTTTGTTTGGACCTCTTTGAAACGTTTTCCCAACTTACCCCTCAACACTTTTCCCACCCTAAAACCCCCAACTTGTAAACAAACCCCCAGCCCCCTCCCCGGCGTCCAGCCAAGTAGTTCTTCCATTCCTGGATAATTGGCTGGACCACCAGCCAGATCCCCCCAGCCAGGCGTCACTTACAACTCTCGTTAACGTGAGCCCCTCCCCCCCCCCCCCCCATCTCGTCTCTCCCCCGAACCTCTCCGTTTGGGCACTCTCCCGGGCCCTGACTGATACTACCCTCGGTTCCCACAGTTGTGTTCCCCCCCTAAGCCCCCATATACTTGCAGTTCGAGGGGGTGCAGCGAACAGAGCGTCCCCAGGGTCCTCCCGTTTTTCAATCTCGGTGATCTGCATGGGGTCGCAGGTGTCACCCCTCTGAATCGGCACGGTCGTCCTCCATTGGGGTTGGTGGAGTGTTCAGATTCTTGAACTTCCTCGCGCCGTTTTTCTCCTTCTGGAGTTGGGCTGCCCGGGGGTGCCCCTGCTGAGCGCCTCCGGACCCACTGGTCCCCTCCGGGGGGTGGGTGCATCCACATAGTCTTGAATAGCACCCTTAATGTCTTCTTCCGTTACAAGCGTTGTGCATTGGCCTAGGTATTCAAAGGACAGAGAGAAGGGATATCCCCATCTGTATCGGATGCCCTTCTCTTTCAGTTGTTGTGTCAGGGGGCGGCACATCCTTCGTTTAGCTAGGGTATAAGCTGAGAGGTCTTTGGCGATTTGTGCGCCGTTATAAGTTATCGCCCCCGCCTTCCTCGCAGCCTCCTGAACTTTGGCTTTCTCTGTGTAATAATGGAAACGAGCCAGAACCGATCTGGGGCTCCCCGATCTTCCCCCGGCCCTGTGCACCCTGTCGAACGTGAGTTCCGTCGTCATTTCCTCGGCAAACAGGAGGGTGATGATGTCTCTCATCACTCGGGTCAACTCCCTCTCCGTCTCGCCCTCCGTCTCCGGGATCCCAAAGAACCTTAGATTGTTCCGCCTTTCCCGATTTTCATAGTCGTCCATAATCCTGGCTCTCTCCTCGTCCCTCTTTTCCAGAGCCGCAAGCCGTGTATCGAATTGGATTTCCTGAGATGTAGAGGACGATTGATAATTTTCCACTTGTAGGACTCTGTCCTCGATTTTGTCTACCCTTTGGTCCAGTTTCTCGAACTTCTGGGCAATGTCGGATCTCATTTCTCTAATCTCCTGCAGGATGGAGGCAAAGCCCCTCTCCATCGCCGCTGCGGATTGACCCTCGGATTCAGCGTGGGCCATGGTTCCGAAGGTAGTGGGGACCTCGGTGGAGTTCTCCGTTTCTTGGAAACGAAACGTTTGTAGGGCCTTCTTCCAGCTCATGGGGTGCTGCTGATCCCCTGCCGCGGGGTCCGCTGCGGTCCGAGGGGCCTTTGGGGAGAACACTGTGCCGTCCCGGGACCAGTCCGTAGTGCGTCGCTCCAAAGGGGATTGTAGGCAATGGATTATCACCTGCGGGGTGTGGGGTAGTCCTTCAGGCGGGCACTCGCCCCGCCAGCTGAGGACAGGGCCCCTCACCTGGGTCGCGGGCCGCTTGCGTGTTCAGGGTGGTCCTGGGGTCCAATGATGTGAGGGACGCCAAAGGTGTGTTCCAATGCCCTTGAGCGGTGTGGTCGTGGGGTCTCCCTTCAGGTATTAATCGTTCAACGCCTCCTAGCTGCATGGTGCGTCGTGGCCCTGTGGGCCCCTGGAGTTGTGCTGCGCTGACCCGGGGCCGTGGTGTTGTGGATGGCTCCGGGGTGTGGGCTTTAGCCCTTATGAATGATGGGTCAGCCCCGCAGGCGGGCACTCGCCCCGCTTACCAAGAGCGTGGGCCTCTCACCTGGACTGCCGGCTCACTGTTTCCCCCTGGGGCGGTGTCCCCGGGGACCTCCTTTGTCCAGCGGGTTCTCGCTCCGGGGAACGGCCCTGGGGGTCTACCCCTGCGGTGCCCATGGGGGTCTGCACCGCCCGCTCTCTGGCTGGGGGCCATTATTGTGACTCAAGGTGGGGAGATCT
The DNA here is from genome assembly GCF_040938575.1 of Ambystoma mexicanum. Classification (NCBI taxonomy): domain Eukaryota; kingdom Metazoa; phylum Chordata; class Amphibia; order Caudata; family Ambystomatidae; genus Ambystoma; species Ambystoma mexicanum. Next base: position 493,758,299 of record NC_090937.1, read on the forward strand.
GGGTGCGGGGTCTCACCGTGGCGGGCGTGGATGGTGGATGCCTCGGTTCTCGTGGGGGGAGCGACTCCGCCCCCCACCCGAGGTGAAGCGTCGCTGGAGAGCGTCCTCACCTGGGCCTCCTCTGGCGGGGCCTGGCCTCCCGCACCGTCCCCACAGGCCCGCACCGCCTTGCCGCGGGGTCCAGAGCAGCGCCGTGAAGGAGTCTGTCTCCCCCCTCTGAGGACGGGCGGGGGGTCACCGCTGAGGCCCACACGGGGAGCGCCGTCCGCCCGACACTCGCCTTTCACCTCCTGGGCCTGGGGGGGGACCCGGCTTTTCTCCTCGGCTCCCGAGCCACGGAGGGATCCGTTGTTTCCTGCGCCGACAGACGCGACGCTGTACCAGTCGCGCTCCGGCACTCGTGGTTCTCCGGTTCCACTTGCCGTTGGAGGGCCGTCTCTTTGCACGCCGGGGGGGGCTAGGAGGTCAGGGGGGGGTCGTCAGCTCTCGCCGCTCGTTGCACTTGTTGGGGGGGGGCTCAATCCCCTGGATGGGCCCAGCTTCGGCGGGAGCTCCGCAATCAGGCTGCCATGGCCTGTGCGCCCCCTGGTGGCCTCCGACTTTGGAATTCTTAAGCGAAAGGTGCTTATTGAGTGTGTTTTCCGTTTATTTCAAATTTGGGGCATGCTAAAGAAGCCTACCTGACTGTCTCAAGAGTGACTAATGGCTTTATTGTAATCTCCTGTTTGTAGCGCTAGTCCCTGGTTTTCTCCCCCCCACTTTAGATTGAGATGAATAGTGCCACTTTTACCTTTGACCGCAGATTTTCATTCTTTCAATCTGGGTGCAACTCTTATTCCGAAACTTATTTCATCTGTAGGGATAAAGCTTATACATGGCTGCACATCAATTGGGGAGGGAGTTTTTACATGAGATATATTCTGCCAGCAGTGCGGCACACCCCTGCCTTTACTGCTCAACCCACTCCCAGGCAGAGAATCGATTGGGAAACCTTGTTGCAGGAGAGGGATACCCGACACCAGCTTTCAGGGTCCAAATAAACCAAGACAGACTGACGCAATTGTCTCAGCGAGTTGAGGATGTTGCCAATGCTACTGCCTCCTCTGTGTACCCGTTGTCCCGTGAACAGAAGGCCATCTGAACTATGGTTCTCCAGAAGCATATGGCTCTGGATATCGTTCAAGCCTCACAAGGGGGCGTCTGTGCAGTCGTAACAAGCGAGTGCTGCATTTCTATAGGAAATTACCCAAGCACCATCACTGGCATCATCACTCACATTTGACATACCGTAACCCTTCTACACAGTAGCACTGAGACCCCCGGTTTGTTTGGGTCCTGGATTTTCAGGATACTAGGACCGTTAGGTGCGTCTATTGGTCATACCCTGCTCATAGCTGTGGTTGTAATCTTAGGGTTGTCCTGTCTGTCAATGGTCTGTAATTGCCTCTATCAATGTGCACTAACTTCTTTTTCAGATACGCCCCAAAACGTCCAAGTCATGGATTGTCAAGTTACTGAGGACACAAATTTGCTATGAAATGCAAAGTGTGCTACATTAGAGATGTGTGTAATGAGACTAGAGTCAAGGGGCCACATTACGAGTCCAGCGGTAACCAAGCCGGAAAAACCGTCTGGAGTGAAGTGAGTGCGCCAGAACCGGGAAGTATATGCAGTTCCCGTTTTGGGGAGCTGTGGTGACGAACTTTGCAGATGCACTGCATTTATGCCCCTCTCGCCCCTGAAGCCTGCTGCAGTGCAACTGGCCCGATACATCCACCAGGAGCGGAGAAATCACCACTCTCCCGTTTGGGAATCATCACTGTATCTTCACGGCTGAAAGCCGTGGAACCGTCAAATTGCTGCACTTGAACCTGCAACCGAAGTGGACTCGGCTGCCGAAGTTTGGTCCGGAGTGCGCCGGTGGCCCCTAGCACCTCCATCAACTTTTACGCACCAGAGGCCCCTGGGGGCCCCTCTCCTTTCCACTGCTAGTGCGAGCTAGCAAACTATTCCCAACTCTTGGAATCAACTCTACCCTCAAGTGGAGGCCCTCCTCGAATAGTGGGAACCTATTCTTCAATCGCCTCACCCACGTTCCTGAGCTGTTACAGGCCCCTGAAGAGACCCCGTTTTGCCCATTTGAACTACCACGTGCGCCAGCAGTGCAAGTACATTTGAGGAATAGGCTCCACTCTTCTTAGGGATTGGACTGCCTCTTAGTTAGGAGGGTGTTGGATGTACAAGGGGCTAAAGACTATTTGCACTGCCTGTGTCCTTCCCCTTTTAGGTTGTGGACACATTTCGTGCATTAACCCTTTAGAGCCCATTGGTCTTGTATATATGTATTTAGATAGGATTGTGTTGGCTTAATAGCATTACTGTGATTTGATTTGTGTTGAAACTCAAAAGGCCTTGAAGTATTTGTTTTTTTAATATATCCACACCTGACTGGGAGTGATTTGTAAGTGTCCTTTACTTTGTGTGCTCATTGAGGTCTTTCAGTCACCCTCACCCCTCCCGAGACCTAGTCTTGACCGCCGCCAAGATACCGTGATTGGTCTGGCTTGTCCAGAAGGTTACCCTGTTCCAAGAAACTAGGCTGGCCTTCTGAACCTGTGGCCACCAGAGTTCAGAAATCCATCTTAACAGTGGCGCGGGCATCAAAGGCCATATAATGAGAGTTTGTTCTTGGTCAGAAATAATATTGCAAGCTCTGATCTTGTCAGGTTGGGACCACCCCTCTGCCGTTGAAACTCATGTACCCATGTGGGTATGAGAGACCGGGGGGACAGGAGGGAAGCAGGGTTCTCTTGCGCCAAAGTCTTGTGTTGCCGTTGGTTGTGTCTCTGCTATTTGCTTTACTCATAAAGTGTTCATCAATCCACTGGAATCGCGAGTAGTCATTTTCCACCGCAATGGGAGCCATGTCAGTAGAGGTCAGACTTTCAAGCTTTAACATCCGATATTGAAGCAAACAAACATCATTAAGCTCAGAACATGCAATAACAGGAGGTATAAGTGAAAACTGAACACACGTGTATTTTGAGAATGCATGGGGGGAAATTGGCGATACAAGAAATATGGAAAGTCATCAATGGTGCCAGCATAAGATTGCCAATTTGGAAACGTAAAAGACAAAAAGGTGGACTTAATGTCCAGATAAAATGTATACACAATAAAGAGTTAGAGATACAGAGGGTACAAAAGAGAATCAAGAAGAGTGGCTAGAGGTTTATACAGATGGGACTAAAAATCCTGGTATGGGACAAGTAGGATTGACATATCATTTCCCGTTACTGAATAACTGCAAGATAGCATGAATAAGAGATGACAGATCCATTTATGCTGGATAATAATTAGCTATTTTGTTGGCTTTAACATTATATACTCTGACTCAAGAAGCGCATCTCAATCAATACAAAGCAGCAAACGGGTTAGGCAAGAAATTATCTTAGACATTATACAGTGGCATGACACATGTAGTAAAAAAGGAACAAAAATGAGAATGCCATGTGCACGTGGTCACTCAGGGATAGAAGAAAATGAAGTGGCAGACCAAGCATTAAAGGCACGTATGAAAAGAGCTATGCTTGACATTAAAAAAAAATCTACTAAGTGAAGGGCTAAATGGGCCCAATAATCAAAGAAAACGTTAATAAACATATGACAAGAACAATGAGTAATATTATAAAATGCAGCCAGTAGTTACAGGCAGCCCAAGATGGAATGAAAAGTTGCACAGACATCAGGAAACATGAATAAACAGATTGCGAATAGGTCATACATAACTGAATGGTATACTAAAAATAGTGGGTGCCAAATATTGGGTGCCATGAGGATGTAAAGTGCTGTCAAAAGGAAAAAAACAATACAGCACTACCCATTTTACTAACAAATGAATTTGACATCCTGAAATTGGAAAGAAAGCGAGTGTCACGAAAAAAAAGAACTAAATAGTATTGAGATAGATTATGGACACCAACAAAGAATGCATGAGGCTACAAATGGGAGGGGTAGCAAATCCTCAGACTAACACATAACCCCTCACAATAGCACATGGGATGTCGCACCAACCCAAAACCGCACAAGCTCAGCGAACGGTGCAAACCGAATTGAAGCTGCCAACAGGAAATCACAACTCTCACTTTCCTATTCCCCGTGGTCGGTCATTTTTTCGAAAAAATAATGTCTAAAAAAAAAAATGTCGAATTCCGTTTTTTTTTAAATTATATATTTAGTTTGGGGTTCGGGATAAAAAAATGGGTAAAACAAAAAACATTTTTTTAAAAAAGGGAGGTTGGGGGGGACGGAACACCCCCCATTTCGAAAAAAAATGCATTAAAAAAAAAAAAGACTTTTTTTCTCGAAAAAATGACTTTCTGCATTATTGGTTTCGAAATTATGACTATAAACCCCTATTCCCACTACACTCTACTAGCCCTCCCAAACCCATTTTTTTTTCACACCCTCCTTTTCAGATCCGCCAGATCACCTGTTGTGCGATACAAATACCTTCAACATTAACATATGTGATGAAAGGCGCTCTGAAAATCACTAATAAGAGGAACGGTCAGTGTGGGTTGTATGGGTGATGTTAAGGAGGACCAAGGGACCAGGTGCCGGAAAGACAGTGCAGCAGAGGGTGGAGGAGAATCAAAGAGAACATGTGCAAGGTGAGGTATTGGTTGGTGAGAGAAAGCAGTACTTGGGTGTGAACGTGCGCGTATGTTAAGCGTAGAGGGTGAGAGGAAGCCCTGTAAATGAAACAGGTGAATGGGAGAGTGAAAGGAGGATGACTGTGAAAGGATGAGGGGTGGCGTGTAGGGGGGAATGGAGTAGTGTAGCAGGAGGAAAGAGTAGAGGGAAGCTAGGGTAGTATAGAGGGGCGTGGAGAGTAGTACAGAGGGACAGAGAGAGGAGTACCAGTAGTCCGAAGACCAATGGCGAGGAAGAGAAGGGAGGAGAGTAGGAGGAATGGAAAGAAAGGAAGGAAAGAACATCAGGCCTGGGTGAATGGACGGCAACAATACTTGTGCCCATTTTCTCGTGGAACACCAGGTTAGGATCCACCTTTGGCCTGTGGGAGTAAGAGAGGTGTGGGTTACCTTAAGGACCAGGCCACCAGCTAACCAGGTTGTTTATAAGTCATGCATGCCAACATTATCAGTCCTTGGGTGACAAAAGTGGAGTCCTGGTTTAACTTTACACTTTGGGACTTGTAGTCATAACGCGGAAATTCAAGACTGCAAGTTGCAAATTGCAACTTTAAACCCGGGAGTAATGTCTCCCGAATTAAATGGATAATGTTGCTATCTATGAAGAATGTCTCCTCCAGTTCTATTTGTTATTGACATATATTATCTCTTAACTGACGGACTTTACGAGGAGGATTTTTGTAAGAAGAGCAAAATGCCATTCGTTAAAAAAAATACATAACTTATGACAGTTTTCTTACCATACAGATGAACTTTCTGGCCAGCATTCAATTACCAACTCTCTAGAATTGAGGGCCACCATTTACTTTATTACGATTTACAAGTATCTTTTGCATTTCCCAAAGCACTGCAAAAGTGACGCTTCGGCAATCCACATTGCTGTCCCCAGGAAGTCAACGAGCATCAGTGAAAAGTGTGACGCACTGAGTGTAGTGGGTTGATGTTCTTAAACACACTACTTAAGGCGCACAATTACGTCATCCAAAAAGGTGTCTGGCAGCACAAGCATTACGGGTAAAGGGAGTAAGAGTGTAAGACTTGCTTTCGCGCCACTCTTCGAAGTAGACGTTTCGCCGGTCGACGTCATCTTGCTGCTCAGTTCAGATATCATAATCCACTAGCAGCGAAAAGAAGCAAGAACCATGAAGATCCGTCTAATTTAAATGTATAATTTTGAAGCTGCGAGTATGTTCATGAATAAATAAAATAAACACATACAACTAACATTTATATGCAATATAAATATACGTGTTTATATTTAAGTTAAATTACTATGATTCATATTTCTATACATAGAAATATGTCATTATGCATGTTGCGATAAATTCAATATATCGTTTAGCGATATTTTCAATAAATATGCCACCGATATAGAATTATGTACACAAAATGCACCCTTCTAAAATGGATGCCGGGTTAATCTTGACTAAGTGTTGCTTCACTCCAGTCCTTTCTCTATTTCCATCTAACTTGAAGCTAGTTGCTTGCTCTGCACTGTATATTCCGTTTTTCTGTGAGGGGAGGCAGTCTGTGGGAAGCTGTGGTACAGGAGTGGCCGCAGAGTAGGCACTTTACTGAACAGGTACGTGCCTCCCGTTGTTTGTGTGTGTTTCGGTACGTGAAGGTCTCTCCAATATCTTGCTAAAAATTACAGCCTTTGATATGAAACGGGGTGCAGTAGAAACATGTTGAGACCTGAGCTGCTCAACAAGATGCCCCCCATACGTCCAGAATCAGAGTCTTCCCTGGAAAGCACCCACCCCCGTGTGAAATGCACGAGCAGACAACATCGGAGTCATTCTTGCAAATCATCCACCGGCATGTTAAATGCACGAGCAGGAGAGACTCTTCAGCTTTTTCCCTGTGGCTGGACTAGTTTGGTTTGTAGAAACGTACCTTGGATTCTTTAGGGTGGCTTTTTTGTAGTATGTCCTCTTCCATCGTTGTCATTTCAATACTGGTTGGATTTGAGATGTTCAATTGGACTGCAATTGATATGAGTATTTTGGATGCTCACAATCGTATTCTCTTAGCCTTTGATTGAAGATGAGTGTAGACAGATGGTTGTATCCTGTAGTTGAGATTCAAACCTACAACGTTGTTAGAAATGCATTTATTCGATCGCACATGTCATTAAATTCGATCTTACTCGTAACCTCATCAGTAGTTGAGGAGAGGTTGTCACTGGCAAATTAATACTACATGCAACGACTTCGTGTGTCTGAACTAGTTATTTAAATCATCTTTACGTCTTGTCAAATGTCCTGTATGCAAGAGCGCTATGGGGAGCTCCAGCACGCCAATGATGGTCATTCCCTAATCAGGGACGGCGTCGTGGCCTTTCAACCTTCTCATATAAAAAGGGACCTCAAGGGGTCCCCAAGAAATGCCCCCACCCAGGTTGCCAGTCAGCAGTCTTACACACATCAATATATACTTTAGTTCTGGGGCTTTAAATGCGCGCTTTACAAGTTGTGTTTGCTGAAACCTCCACATCAGCCACTTGATGACAAAGAACGGTGTATAGCTTTTCAGTAAGCATTTCGTGTTTCAGTTCCCTGCTGACTGGCTGTTTCATGATAATTAGCGGCTGTTAACATCTGGCTGTATTCCTTTGTCCCGTTATACTGTATGCATCCCAGGGGTATCTCAGACTGTTTTATGCATCAAGCAGGGGGCTGCCCCCATGCATCCGGTTGAAATGGGCTCCCACACAGCTTCTGCCGGTTCTGTTCCTAAGGCAGTTAGAATCGCCCTGCCTCTGGTCCCTAGACTGGACCTGTGAGACTCTGACAATCGTCCGGCTCCTCTCACGAGACTTGTGCTACCTCCTTTTCTTTGATGAACACTTCAGTCCATAATTGTCCTCAGACCGAGAAGGCTTCTCTTCTGGATCTGCAGAGTGGGCCACTTGGGAATGTTCCATTCAACTTCTTCTAAGTCTCTTTCCGGTACCTGTGACAAGTTCTCTTCCACGTTCTGGGGGGATTAAAAGGTTGCTCTGTGGGGTCTCCAACCTTTTGTGTGCAATGAGAAAAATGTGCATATCAAATGAAATGGTGAGTAACATCCATTCAGTCAGTGGAACATATCTGCACTCAGTTGGTAAAGCATGATTGCAACACAAACTAGAAATGTAATAAACTTAAGACTGCTATTAGAACTTTTTAATTTGCAGTACTTAACGTTATCGAGTCCAGTTAGTCAGGAACTGGTTAAGTGCTGAGAGAATGGTATTCTCATGTGTCATTGACCAAGTGGACTAGCAGTGAGGCAAGTGCGAGAGGACTGGCAAGGGTGCCAGGGACCTGTGAGACTGAGGTACACCCGGCGGCCAGTTGGCAAGCTTTGTGGAACAGGAAGGAGAGAGGGCTATAGCAGAGGGAGGTTAGCAGGGTAGAGGGAGAGCTAAGGAAGAGGAGATAAGGAAGAGGAGAAGAGGAATATCTTAAGGAGATCAGACTTAAGACTGATGGCGGCAGGGAGGCAATTCCAGAGGGGCTCCTGCTGAGGATAAAGATCTCCCTCCAAATCTCTGCTTGGAAAACCGGCTCACTCGCAGAAGGTTGGAGGTAGATGAGGAGGGCTCGGGAGGGACAGTGTTTAGGTAGGCATTGTTGCAGATGGGTAGGTCCCAGGCCCCAGAAAGCCTTGTGGACAATGCAGAGGGTCTTGAATTTGTTCCTTGCAGCCAGTGGAGGGATTTCAGCTCTGGAGAGATGTGGTCCCAGGGCTTGAGGCCAAGGAGAAGTCTTGCGGTTCTGTTCTGGATGAGTTGCAGAGGCAGGGAGTTTGAGGAAAAGGCTGTTGCAGTAGTCCAGCCTAGAGCGAACCAGGGCTCTGGAGACAGTGAGCCGCTGGGAGAAAGTGAGAACAGGTAGAGTACCTCTGAGGAGGTGTAGCCAATGGTTAGATTTTTTTTTTAGAGCTGTCTGAAATGTGAGAGGAGAAGGAGTGGAGTCGAAGATGACCCCAAGGTTTTTAGCCTCGCAGGTGGGTGCAGGCGCAAGGCCAAGGGAGGCTGGCCAGAGTGACAGTGGGGAAACGGGAAAAGGGATCCCAATGGGAACGATCTGTCTTACTGGCGCTGGGGAGGCAGAGGTTGTTTGCAGCACACCATGACTGAATTGTGGACAGTCGGATATGAGTGAGGTAGAGGTGGTGGATGTGGGTAGCCTGAAGTAGAGTTGCGTGTCATCAGCATAGCCCTGGAAGTTGGAGATGAAAGTGGTACTAACACGCACCAGGGCAGCCATGAAGACAATTGAAGAACCAGGGGGATAGGTTAGAACCCTGGGGAAAGCTGCAGTTTGAAAGAGTGATAGTAGAGAGAAAGGACCCAAGTTCCACCTCGGATGGGCGTTCGGAAAGGAAGGAGGTTAACCACGCCAGAGCCTGACCTGTGACTCCCAGGGTGTCACGGAGATGTGCGGTCAGGATGTTGTGGTTTACTGTGTCAAAGGCAGAGGAGAGGTCAAGAAGAATGAGGACAGAGGGAGTGTTAGTGTCAAGATTTGAGAGCACGTCTTCAGGTGTGGGAAAAGCAGTTTCTGTGCCTCTGGATGCTCTAAAACCAGACTGATGGTCGTGGAGGCAACCAGCAGATTCAGTGTGGAGGGTGAGCTGAGAGATAGCCAGCTTCTCCAGGAGTTGCCCAGAAAAGGGTTGATAGAGATGGGGCGGTAGTTTGCTGGAATGGAGGGGTTGGCAGAGGGTTTCTTAATCAGAGGGTGCACAATGGAATGCTTAAGAGAAGTAGGGAATACTCCAGTGGCAAAAGAGAGATTGCAGAGATCAGCCAAAAGGCTGGAGCGAGAGAGTCAATATTGCCCGTAATGGTTTTGGAGGGGCAGGGGTCCACCTGTTTGGATGAGGCCTTCATAGACCGGGCTTGTCTGGCGACCTCATCGGGTGTGAGAAGAGGAGCAGTGGCGTTGTATGAAGTGGGGTGGAAGTGAGAGGAAAGGATGTCTTGGGTTTTTGCGGTGAAGTGTGCAGTCAGGGCTGAGCAAAGGTCCTGGGTGGGTGTGACGGAAGAGGAGGCTACTGCAGGATTGGCCAGTGCTTTACAGACTTTGAAAAATCTCGTCCGTGTTGTTTGATGCCGCGGTGATGCAGGCAAGAATAAAGACTCTCTTGGAGTCGGACATTTTTAGACAGGTAGGACTAGTCAAGGTCTTCAAAACTGTAGTAGGACTAAATAAACATTACATGGGTCTTCAGCTTCTCGGGCAAAATATTTTTAAGAAATGTAATTCAAATGTTTTGACAGTAAAATTGGTCACCAATGGAACACCGCTGATTGTCAAGTCTACTTGGGGATTCTGCACAGGGATTCTTCAGTGGCAAATTATACATTTTTAAGCACACATGACTAGTAATACTGTTCCTCAGTCATCATTACTGTATCGTGGACTGGCGTTTCTTCAGGAATGTTAGGACATTTTGCATTTCTGATTGAACAGAGTGATTATTTTCTCTTGTTACATTTTCCAATGGCCAGGAGTAGGCACCTCAAAGAGTCAGCCAGAGGGGCTAGTTGCTGATGCCTAATCTCGACAAGGAGGCATTGGAAAGAATTACCAATTCACAAGAAATTAAGATATTCTCTTAAAAAGGTTAAAAGGTCCCTGGCCACAAAGGAAAGTGTCAGTTTGTTTGAGTTTTTGGTTGAAACTAACCAAGACAGAGCTATTGGCAAACGGTGTCTGCCAGATCAAGGGGTCCAGGTTGTAGAAAGGGATGCCGATTGGCTCGATGCAGAGTGTCGAATCTCGAAATGAAAATTGAACCATGATTTAGTGAGTGGTGTATACACAGCTGGGCTGATTTAAAGTTTCAAAAGGGCATATAAACATTTCTAAAAGACAGAACAAATAATGTATTGAGCAATAATGGGAGCTTTTAGAGAGGGCCATGTTTCAGAATGACATCAAATTGTTTTATGTTTAATGCTATTGCTCAGACCAGCATTATGCCATCTCTGTGGACAAGCAGTTCTTGGCCAACCAGTTCCCCATGCTTGTAGGTCAATTTCCTTACTGGACATTGCCAGTAAGATATTCTCCAAATGTTGGTTGCTCAGACTGGAGGAGTGGGCTCAAAATAACAAAATCCTGGAGCCCTCCTAAGCAGGTTTCAGGGGAGGGTATAGTACAGTGGACCACTGCTTCACTCTGAGCACCATCTTGGAGAAATGCGCCAAGGTTAAGGCAGGGAGATTATATGTGGACTTTTTTCAGATTTGGAGAAAGCATTTAATCTAATTGATACATCCTGTGCTATAATTTACATTTTATTGTGGTCCCTAATGGTTTATTAAATCTTATCCAAGTGGGATACGCAGGCATCTTAGTGTCTGTCCGATATACAAGATAGGGGATTTATACATTGTTTTCCCCCACCAATGGCCCCAATGTATTCCTTTCAGACTTTGTTTCCAGTACTTCTCTTAAGAAAGTTCGTCCACCCTCTCTGAAGGGTACATTTTATAGTATGCTTCTTATGCCAATGACATAGCTATTTTGGACTTAATCCCCGCAGGTCTCCAATAGGACCGTCTATACACAAATGACTATTTTGGCCTCTATAGTTTGAAATTAAATATGATAAAAACAAGAATTATGGTGTTCGGGATGAAACCTTGTAGCTGGTTTTTAAATGAATGTGGAGATGAGGAGGCAGTCTCATTTTTATTTGAGGCTACTCTTAAAGAGAGGTGCTTGGGTGAATCATTTTAAGGAGACAGCTGAAAGGGCTTCATTAAGGATTAAAGGGCTTTTAAAGATTTTATTTCAAGTTTGGGGCATTCTGATTAAACAAGTGCTTGGAGGTATATATGGCAAAGGTCAGTTCCATGATTTCTTATGGCAGCGAAATCTGGGGTCCTTCGAACTGTCATGTCCTGGATGGAGGGGTTGCAATATAAATTCCTGTGCCAAATAGCAGGTCTCCCTCTGGCTACTTCTGGTAGCGCCTTATGAGCTCAAACTATAGGTGTTCAGTTTGAAGGCATTGTCCCATTTAAGATTAACTTATTTTTCAAAAGTATATCTGGGATTTTCTGCTAATCCATAAGTGTATTACAGTGTAAGCGTGATTACAGCCTCCCTGGATAAAGAAAAATACTTGTGGTATGAGGGTAGTCGGGTGATGTCCTTCTGGATGTGTGGGGTGTGCAATATAAACTATATTTGGCACATTAAGGGTCTGGTGCGCAATATAAATAAATAAACAAACAAACATTAAGCCTACTCATAATAGCTCTTAAAGCAAGAGCTTGTCCGATGGAGAGAGAGGAAGATGTCCAAAATATATACAAGCTGCCCTCCTTGGCTTTATATGCAGAGTTACGTACACATAATGGCAAGGAGAAATTTGTGAAATAAGATCCCCAAAATGCTGGTCGCTGATGCAAATGGTACATTTCAATTTACCCACCCTGTAAAGGATCCCAATCGGGCGTCGCACATCGGACCAGGACTCTTGCCCTTAGCCTATGATGTAGCGCTCACTTAGAATACTTTTTCTTTATTTTCTACGAATTCGAATTGGGCTGCCACCTAAACCCGTCTCACACCCCCTTTTAGAAATTCCCCGGGTCACAATGGACCATGAACCAGGCCGGTTGGTGGGAATATAATATTTATTTATTTTAAAATCAAAGAAAAGCACATAATTTTAATATTGGGCAGCAATCGCTAATCGGGTGATGGTTACAATGTAAACTAAGGAAATACACTTGGTCGGGTGATAGTTACAATGTAAACTAAGGAAATACACTTGGTTGACCTTCTACAAGAACATATCCAAAGCTCAACGAGCACTTTTTCTATTCGGGTAGATAGCACTCTAGTTAAGATTTCCCCGTGCAAAGCTCACTCAAACCCAAATTAATCACATTTTGAGTGGATAGAAAGGCGCAGCAAGGAGTCGGGGATATAGGGCAGCAAACAGAATCCTAATCCGACCTTCCCTCATAAAATAACAGGCAAAAAAGTGTTTACAAATCTTTGCAATTGCAGAAAATGACACTCGGAATTGGTAAATAATTAATTTGCGTATAGTTGAATAAATGAGGTAAATATGATTTATCACAATATCAGGGATGTAATATTACTAGCACACAAGGCAAGGTATCAACAAAGGGCATACAGTTCAAAAAGCAACTTGAAAGTAAAAACACAGTCCAGGCAAAATTACACACTGAAAAGTTACATTTTTCTCTTTTGCAGTTGTAACTGTCAAAACGGTTTTTAAAAGAAGCGGGTGAAATAGACCGAATCGGAATGCGTTTTTTAGGCTGGGGGGGGGGGGTAGGTGTCCATCACAGGGATAATATGGAAGGGAAAGAGTGACTCTTAAATAATATTTGGATGAAATTTTCAATATGGAAGGAGATTTGGGTTTTGGGAAAATAAAGCAGTTAAAAGAGAAAATTGGTTGGGAAAGGAAAGGACGAGTTTCACTTAAACTAGATTTTATGGCTAAAAAAGAGAAACGCCACCCGTGAATAGAAAAGTTATGCTGCATTTGTAACCCTTCACGCAGTGTGCCTCTTTTCTTAGGGAGAATTCATTAATTTGCTAAGGACTTACAAGACAGAAGTGAGTGGAAGAAATCAAGGACAGGATGCACAGAGAATTCAAACAGTTTTAAACCAGTTATAAGGGTATTGATGGCATTGCTTGAGAGCAGGACAAAGACAAGGTATCAAGATGGGGTATGCTATGTGTTGCTATGGGATGGGGAAATACTCAGAATCGGTGCTGGAGTTTGGAATTTGGGACAGCCATCCGGGTTTCTGGACTCAAGGCAATATCTGGTCACCGACAAGTATGGGGATGGAACGGGTGAAGTATGGGGATGGATGAAAAGGGTGCAGTGGATCGAATGGATGAAGTAAGTGGACGAACGGATAACGTACGTGGATGAACAGATAACTTATGTGGATGGAACGGGTGAAACAGGGTGTATGGAACGGGTCAAGTATGTGGATGGATGATGCATGGAGAATGGATAACGTGGGTTGAACGAATGAAATGATCAGTCCGGATGATGACAGGATAACATGCATAGATCGAACGAAGTGCATTGATCAGAAGGAATACATAGAACTGATAGGTTGCATAGAACGGAGCGAGTACATGCTACGGATGGAATGCACAGAACAGATAGAGGGCACGGAATGGACATTGTACAAAAAATGATCAAAGTGCATGGAGCGGTCTGGAGTGCATGGAACTATTGCAGTGAGCTCGATCTCAAGCACCTATTGTAAACCACCATATCACATCTCCACGCTTACTCTTCTTTACACCACCACTCAACTAGAACCACAGCGATACTATGACACCATTCGGTATAGCTGTTCTCGTACCATCTCTTGCCTCATACTCCCCATCATCCTAACTAAACACAGCTGGTCACGCACCCTCCAGCCTAGGCGTTCTCCTCAGGCCTAACTTAGCCAGAATCGGTCTGGATAACAACCTGCCAGAATGAACACATACTCTTGATCTCCAAAGCACCACACCTACCGCTAAGGAGCAGCTATCACACGAATGCCACACTTGCTGCACACATATCCGGTGCTCACACGCACCTTATGACTCTCTCTCTTCTCTCTACTGACTTGAACTTGGGTTTCTGAGGGCGTTCAACCTACCAGCACCATGAGATCATACCAATGGTACATAAGGCTCTATATAAATGCAAAGTAACATAACATAACCGTGGGGCTCTGCTAGCAGAAAACAGTTGGGCATGTCTGGTCACGGCACAACAGCATGCTGGTAGTGGGGCAACAGGCCGGTCTGGTCACAGGATACTCCCAAAAGGGTACCACAGCTTTTCCCCCTAGTTATTGGGATTTTTAGTGGGGTTTCTGGATCTCCTTTATACAGTTGTGGCACTTTTGAAAATTACATAGTTGGATTGCATATTTCAGACAGAACATGGTAGTCCAACTCCCAAGTTTGTCGGACTTTGTTTCGCCCTTCTAATAATTTTTCACACTTTTTAGTAGGAACCGCTTCACCCAAAACCCCACACTTTTAGGTATGTGTACATATCATCATAGAGCATATTTCCATACATTTTTAACGTTCCACTTTTCTCATGATTCACATTTTCCTGGCATTTCAGTCCCGTACATGCTATGGACAACCACGATATCTTGTTTTAAAGCCACAAAAATTACATTTAAATTGTAAAACATTTTCATTGCTGCGTTGCCCGGTTATCGAAATAAGTCTTAAAGTTTATTAATGAAAACAGTCTTTTAAGCCAGATGGGCTGGCTCTTTCTCCTCCAAATATGGTCATGTCTTTTCAGGCTACCACCAACTGTCAATTTAGCCCAGGGCTGCTATGGAGTTTCTCAGTTTGAGTGAATGGTAGGTGTCATTTCCAAAAGTAACACGTAGGTGTCCCAGAAATCCATGTGGCTCCTTTTGGGGGAAGGCCACTCCTGTTTCCAGCACACAATTGTCCTTTGAAGCCATGCAGGAAACCTGTTTGGCTGGTTCCGCAGTACAGCCAATGCATTTGTTTTACTTAATTATTTATTTAGTTTTCCTGAGCCCAAAAGGCAAGGCTGTTAGAATAAAACATATTATATTTTAACCAAAGCCCCCTTACATTTCTAGGCAAGGACAGGGCCTTATTCAACATTACACTTTTAAAACGGATATCTTTCTTGTTTGCAAAAGCCCATTTTGACACATGTTGAATTCTGCTGGGATGTGCCTTTTCAAATTCGGTTTTCTCTTTCCTCTTGATTCCAAACATTGTTTGCAGCCCTAGTCAGTTTCTCTTACACAGCAATCTGTTCAAGGCACAGGTCCACTGAAATTGATATATGCACAGAGAGCTGCGGTTTCTTTTGAAGCATTTATTTTTGACATTTTATAGCATAAGTGAAGCGTTTTTCCGTACAGCTGGGAGTGAAGTTTCTGGTGATTTCCCAGATCTTGCCTGACACACCCTGTCATTCAGTGAACAAAGTTTTCTTTTGCTGAAGCACAACTGGCATATGGCAGGGCATAGTTGGGCCTCACTGGATCAGAACTGTATATTGTTTAACAGATGAAAGGAGCATCAGGGCACATCATTTTAAATGTAAAAGATTTCCTTTTTCAAGTGGAAATTCTGAGCTAGCAGCAAAGCAGCGCTGCTTTTCAATTCTTTTCTTTGGTGCACATAGAAAAACCCACTGGCAGCCTTTCTCAGTGTGCTCCCTGTTTCATCTTGCCCAATAGGTGCTTGGCAAGACAGTGCAGCCATAATTTTTAGCTGCAATGCAGTTTTGATGCGAGGCAATGTTGCTCAAAGGAGCCAGTGCTGCCATTTTGTTCGTAACTGCTGAAGTGCAGATTGGTGATGGAGGGGAATTCTGCTGAGGGGTAAATATATCCCAAAACCGATCAATAAATGAAGGTGTGTAGGAGGAATCACAAAGTGTGCCTGCAAAATGTGATTAAGATTTGGTTCATTTTCTTTCTGTTTGTTGTAATGTCTCTGTTTCTGGATTCGTAGAAGCGCACGGAAGCTATGTTTTGTATAATGAATTGTAATCAGGTTTTTATATATATCTTCTATGAATGTTAAAGCTGCTTTTTTATTTTGGGTGAATGTTATAAAATATGATGCATGTTTTTAAATGTTACTAACAATTGAGAAATATGTTTAGATATTGGTTAATACTGATCATTGCATGGTAGGCTTTACAGATCACTTCAATGGTTCTTTAGAGGTCACCTCCTAAGAAGTTGTTTGGCATGTAATGGCACTTGGTGCATTTGAAAGCACCTGGGGCCTGTTACATTAATGAAAAAGAGGTTATGAATAAATATTTTTCAGACGGATTTGGGGCCTCCTTTATTCTGCTCAAAGGGGATTTTACACGAAATGTGGCAAAAATTTGCCAAAACTGAGCATTTGACGACACTTAATATAGGGGTGTTGTGGTGTTGTATTTGGGTTAATTGGCTTGTTAATTTAAACCTATTATCAGTAACTGGAATATAGGGCAAGTTTAATTATGAAAAATGTGGCAATCTGCCCATTATCCACGTACCGGGGGCATGGTATCAAACAATGACAATTCTTCCACTAGAACACTATGTAATAATACATATTTGACAATAAAAGTAATATTTCTAATAAATATAATACATGGTGGCATCAAACTCCTCACTCGTTCAAAAAGCAGTGCAAGCAAATTAGTTGATAAAGGAATTTTGGGTATGCATGTAACTTATTTGTCCATTATGCTCCTACATGCTCCTACTAGCTGTACAAAGGAACAGAATATGACCTTTGTCTCTAGGCCACAAACACGGGAACGTGGTTTAGTTATTTTACTCATTAATACCGAAGACAACAAGGTTTTCTAACCATGACATTGCTATAATAAGTAAGGACATTTACTGAAAAATAATTAGCATGGTCGCAACAAGCTCAACTCTTGCATCTACAAAAATAAGTGACTGAAGCCACGGCAGGCTCCTTAGCCAACATTCTTGCACATTCCAGGACTGTTATGGCTCTACTGCTGGTGCCGTCTCATCCCTTCATCACCTCCTTTTAGGCCTCCACACCATGACACAGAGCAACTGGTGAACAACAAAATAGGGTGCCACAAACATGTTGCTTCTAAGGTACATGTTGGAGATCGCAGCTCTAATCATTTAAAGGCTGCAACGAGACCAACATCACGTCGGTTACCTCCTGCTATTACACCAGGCTTCTTGTTGATCCTGGCAAACAATGCTACCCACCTTTTCCATGGTTCATTTGCGCCAATATTCTGTACCTATGTCATTGGTTCACTTGTCTACCACCTTCGCTGTGGCACTGTATTTTGAACTGTTCATCTTTTGATCAAAGAATTGTTAGAAAACCCTGGCTCAAGCATTTTAGTTTGGGTTTGTAACCAAGGCCGCTTTATTTGTCTTGAAAGACGAAGAACAGACCAGCATCTTCTCCATACTGAAACTGACTGCAACAAACGGACCCACTTACCAAACCTACGCTCTTTTAGGTCCACACCAGGAGACTGGTATGAAACCGACCAGGGAACCTTCTAGCAATCCTAGCTTAGGCCTTCACGATGAGAAGAGGACCTCTCATCCCAATGATTTTCTTCCTACAATTGTCTGTTGTTCATGCAGGTGACTGATCGCAAGATTATTTCCCTGGATGCTTCTGCCAGAGGGGCTTATCGACCCAGTCTCTCATGACCCATCTTATTCCATGAAACATTCCTTTCATGCTCTCTAGTTTGTACTAGTTGCATCAAATTCTCACAAAAGTCCATGGTACAAAAAAGTGCCAGCCAGCAGTTTTAGATTGCAACCCGTACATACCAAATACCACAATATGAACACAAATCAGTATTGTCGAAGCCAAATACTTACACTATGAAACATGCAATCGAATGAATCCGCTGAAAATGTAGACTGTTGGGAGAAGGTATTAAATATCTTGTCATCCAGAAATTCACTTTGAACCAACAGACCCAATGTATCTATTGTAGAAGAGTACAATGTTTCACTCGCATTGCCCCCCTTTGCACTATAGTACAGTAGTCGTGCAGTGTGCGTAGTACAGTCGTGTACAAAGTCTCTCTCCCTTACAGTTCATCTATAAACATTGCTGGGTTTGCACTGCATCTCACTATTTTTATCACCGGAGTCGAGATGATCACCTCGTATCCAGATAATCTTTCCTTGGTCAATGTGTTCTGGGGCTTTTCAAGGATAGCGAAAAGGACATGCTCCACGTAAAGTGTGGTACTACACCCCATTGTGATACTTGTAGATTTCTCCAATGCAAATGCAGCAGCAGCCAGTGCTGGTTCGCAAGGATAGTGTCCTTTCATCACTTGATCTAAATGCCCGCTGTATTAAGCCATTGGTTTGTGCCCTAAGATAGTTTTGTGTGAGCACTGCCGTCATCACTGCTCTGTTGGAGTGTGAAAACCAATTGAATTGCTCTCTGTAGACGGGGATCACTAATACTGGGGCCATGCATATCACCCCTTTCAGTTCCTCAAATGCTTCAGTAATCTCCTATCCATGTCAGATTACCGTTCCCCCCCCCCCCACGGGCTTCCCGGAGCCTGCCTAAAAGGTTCTCTTGTATATGTGCTATAATCGAACACCCAGGCCCTGCAATAATTATAAAAACCTAAGAATTTCTGGATCTCCCTTACCGTCCGGGGCGGTGGCGTTCTAAAGCTTGCCTCTGCTCTTTCAGGGGTGACCTTCCTGCCTTCCTGTGAGATAAAATGTCCAATGTACAAAACCTAATTCTGGCAATATTGCAACTTTGCCTTGTCCACCTTGTAACACTTCTCTGCTACTATATGGAGTCTTTTCGACACTGCTATTCGGATCTGCTGCAAACCAAGATCTCGTCTACATACTGAATGACTCTGATGTCCAGATGTATGTTCCCTAGGTCCATTTGGAGGACCCAATTAAATATGGATGGTGATTCACAGTACCCCTGAGGTAGCCTCGTGTGTTTCCACTTTTTATTTCTTTATCGAAACAATGTCAAATCATGTGACTCCTCATTAAGTGGTATAGAGAAGAACACATTCTTCAAATCTATTACCGTGAAATGGGTGGCTTCTGGCAGAATGCTACATAGTATTGTCGCTGAGTTGGGAACTAACATGAATTCTGCTTCAACAATATGGTTCAAATGGCACAAGTCCTGAATAAAATCCTGACGCCTTCTTCACTGCGATTTCGATGGTACAAAAATCACTTGTTGCACTAATGCGGAAATCGTCTCAAAGATGCCTTCTGCCTCTATGGACAAAGGGTGTTTTGCCCTTGGTTAGATAGCCCCTGGCTTAAGCTTTATTTTAACAGCTCCTACTCCCTTTAGCAGGCCAACGTCATATGGGCTGTTAATCCATAAGACACTCGGTACTTGCGCTAGGTCGTCTAGGAGAAATGGCGCTGGTGCCTTTTTCAGTAAGACCGTTCCCTGTGGTGAATTCTCACCCAGTAGGTAATGATCATAATGAATACTGTCTCAAGGTCTGAACGGTTGTCTTGAAATAGCTCTTTGTCAAGTCACTCGGTCTGTGCCCTTCTCCTACCACAATTACTTTTGCCCATGCAGTTCCAGTGTCGTCTTTCCCGTACAGTACTACCCTCTCGTCCCTTACGATGGCCGTCTCCAGTTTAAGTGGGAACACTTGCCCCTCTTTCTCCTCTAAGGGGATCTCTAGTCTGAATCAAAATTCATTGAGTAAAAAGCAGCTTGCCCTATATCCCTGGAAGCCATGCTAATAGTACTTGCACTCCATATTGAAATAACTCTGGGTTCACTGGCGCCCCCGTCTGTACAGTCTGCTCGCAGTTGCCTGAATTGAGTTCTTGTACGTCTATGTAGCGAATTCCTGGGGTTCAGCATATTCTCCCTTGCTCAGCGAATGAAATGGTCATGTTAAGTCGGCCCATCATGTCCCTACACGTTATGGTAACTGGTGTCTGTCGGGATTGTAACCATGGTAGTCACGTCCTGTTCCCCTATGGCAATTGAACGTTCATCGGTAAAAGGAACCACGTCTGTAGCCCCAGAGAATCCCTGTACATTAATGGCAATGCCTGACATCGGGCAGCTCCTTTCCCTAACACGCGATCTGGATGCGCCCCTATGTATGAGAAAAGAGAATTGTCTTGTCACCTATGGTCTCACCTTCACGTGGTTCCTCATTCTGGTCAGGTTTAACGGATAGGATTGAACACATCGAGTCTGTCTGTGGGCTGTGCTATTGTGGGTATAGTCGTCCCTGTGAAGGGATTGCCCCCACCACGGTCATTCTCCTAGTTTCCGTACAGGAGTCTGCCTCGTAGAATCTGTGTGGCTTGTGGCTGCAACTTTCTGCTGTGCTAGTGCTTGCTGCGCTGGTTATGGTAACTGCGTAAAGTCATGTGTCTGCAGTGTGTATTCCATAGGCTGTTGTGACTGTATTGGTCCACCTTGTGTTTGCGCCGGTTGCGGCGCCTATATCTGCGTCTGCCTGATATCTTGGGCATAATAGTCTGGTTGTTCAGTCTGATATGCTGGCTGGTATGTCATTCCCCCATTCTGCTGCACTCCACCCCTGCTCCTGCATAGTCGCGATATGTGACCTACTCTACCGCATGTCCAGCATTATGGTGGACCCCCCATGGGTCTCTGTTGTCCTCCGTTAAGCGTGTCTCCACCTTGCTACTGTGGGAGTCCAAATCCTCTTCCCCGGGGCACGCCTCCCCTTCCTTGTGGCATAATAATTGGCATGTCCTCTTCCTGCAAAACTTCCCCCCTGCCACCTGTTGTCGGTTTTGCGCATTCTGAGGAACCACTCCCTACCCACTCGTCAACATTGCCCCTTCCATTGTATACTTCGACTTATTCTGTATTCATTTTGCTACCTTTCCTCGTACTTCCTTCTCGGTTTCTAATGTACTATGGTTAACTGAATTTCTGACCATGGCTTAGCTTCCATCCTCACCAATTTCTTCAGCTGCCTCTGTACCTGCTCTGGTAGCCCTTGGCTTAATATGTGACAGAATAACCCGACGGGTCTCTTGTCTCGAGATGCCATCGTTCTCATCTCCTGAGCATATGCTCATGAATTTTGCGTGCCATGATTGCGCTTATGTCAGATGTGTCTGGGTACTGTACCTTGGGAGCCTGCGATACTGCTGCTATGCAGTTATTAAATGGTTCGCCATTGTGCACTGTGTTCTGTGCCATCACTCCGGGATACCCTGCCCGTTTTGGTATTACCCAAATTGACCTTTTGCACAATAGACCTAATTATAGTGGCCCTAATTGACCTTTTGCACAATTGACCTTTTATATTATTTTAGTTATTGTATATATGTATTGGGTTGGTTTTGGATTATAAATATTATAAGGGGATTGGGTGAGGGGTTGTGGGGTTTTTGGATTGGGTAGGTGGTTGCGGGGGGTTTACCCCCGCGTATATGTCCTAATTGGCCTTCTAAATTAGGTAAATTCTCCCAAGATCAATTGTGAAAAGGTCAATTAGTATACAACCCTCGTTTTCAAAGGTCATCCGCTACCTCGCCAAGAATGGCTGAGAGTAAGCTCTTCATGTCGCCCACTGTCCCTGCCATCAACCTTTCCAACTCGTATATCCATTTCCCTGCTCCTGTGGTCCATAGGGGCAGCTTGAACCTCATATTATCTTTAATCCATCTGTTGCCATGGTATATAGTCATCTGCCCCCTTTTCTATCAACGGAAACTGTGCCATTTGTATTCCTCTGACATGTCTTCCTATGTCTTTGGTAGCTGTGAATGCTCTCTTCATACTCTCTCTTCTCCGTCCTAGTAAGTCTCTTAGCATCTGCGCACATGGAGTAAATTCATCTGCACTATGCCATCTGTCCTTGGGACACTCGGACGTCATTCGGGCTCTCCCTTTTCTGATATTTCTCTCCCACAGCTTGCAGGGCTTATTCTTTCGGGGCTATTTTTTTCAGGGCTTATTTCCCAAAGGGTCGGGAAAGGCCTTCTCCCTTCGCCATTGTCGGTTTCTGCTAGGTCCTCATCTGACCCTATGTTTCCGATAGTCATTGCTGCCTCTTCTCCTTCGAAATTAAGTCTCCTTAACATGCGTCTTGCCCTTTAGTTTCCCCGTTAACTTGTCCATTGACTTGCTTTGCCCCCCTCAATGCAATGGAGACCCTGATATACTCCTGCTTCTCTTCGGGGCAGAGGCGCTATCCCTCCTTCTCTTATACAGTATTGCTATTCTCCTTCGTATCCCCTCTTCCTCATTGTCATTTAGACATTTCGGTCCTGTCATGTCTGCTACCTCCCTGAGGCGTCTCACTCTTTCTCGTTCCCTACCCCTCTCTTCCTCTCTTGGTCCGTGCTTTTTAACGAGTCTTTCAACTTCAAATTTTTCCTTTTCGCTCTTCACTTGCAATTGCCTTTACTTTTCCTCCTCCACTTTCCTCCTAGCCCTTTCCCCGATCTCCTTCTGCCTTTTCCTCTTTCCTCCCTTTCCTTTCTTTTTCCTTTTCCTGTTTCAGCCACTCTTATTCCTCTTTCTCTTCCCTCTCTTCCCTTCACTTCCTCCATTATAGCTGCCCATTCTCTATCCTCCTCTCCTGCCCCTTTGCGTTTCTGAGCTTCCTCCTCCGTTCTTCTATGCACGTCTGCAATACTTCTGTCCAATTTGAGCAATATCTGTTCCCTAGCCACAGGGGGTTAGGGATTGGACTGAAAGGTTCTTGTCTTCTCAGTCTTGCAGCCTTGGACCATTAACAGACCAAGTGCAACTATTCAAAGTAGTGTGAACGACCCCAAAGTTGCTGCATGTTCCCGATAAGTTACCATCTCTGATCTCCTAGGCCTTGAGACAGAACATTCAGCTTTGTACCTGTATTGCCTTTTGTAACTCTCTACCTTTCGGTTCGATGGGAACAGCCGTCTCAGTATGGTCCGTATGAATAGGCTTTGTCTTGTAGATTCAGATCACGTGCGTAGGGACCACAAACTGGATTTCTCTTGCTTGCAAATGTGAGGTTTCTTCGGCTTGTGTTGCTTGCAGATGTCCTATCTCTTCTGTTAATGTAAAACCTTCCTTCCCTACATGTCCTTGGCGAGGCTGTGCACGGTGTCCGCGCTGGAAGCCTAGTCTGCATGCCTCAGCAGAATCAGCCTGTCTCCCTTTTCTCCGTTCTCATGTTAGTCCTGCTTTTCCCATCACTCCAATGTACCTATGACTTCCATCTTTATTCACATGGCCGTCCATGTTAGTTGCAATTTAAACGTCGGAAAGAAGTTCATATGGTTTCTTATGGATCTTGAGGTTTTTTCCCAGTAGCAAAAGGTATACGTGTGTCAGTCCTCCAACTGTGAGTCATTAGCATTTGCCTAGTGTTACTCACCACTCCGAAATAGGCCGAAGATGTGGAGGAGTGACCTTGGAGATGATGGTAGTACAAGAATCGATATTCAGCCTTCCATCCCAGCTCCCCTGAGTACAAGACTCAGGCTTTCTCAAAGAGGGGCTCTTTTCTACAATGTATCTCTCTGCTGTTTCAGTTGGGACAGACAGAGGTGTCAATTGAATAAAAGGGCGGGGAGAACACACACAGCCAATACCAATGCTGCAAAGGAATACAAAGATATTAGACAGTGTTGAAATTAAAGCAAGTAATAAGAACAGTTATATTTTACGGGAAACTACCTAGGTAAGTATTGGAGTGGAGCTTCCCCGGGGTGGATCTACAAAAAATATAACGCAATGAGTGGGATAATTCTAAAGAGCCTTCTAAAGTATCAATCCGAGCTAATATATCGAACTGATAACAAATAACCTGAATAAGGATATTTTGAGGAAAGTAATCCAGGAAACAGAAGACAACGAAAGGAGAAAATAACAAACAGGAATGTTAGTATAGGGAAGTAGCCCCGAACTGCACGAGGGTCGCACTAGTGCCGGGTTGGTGCAGTTTCAGCAGAGCGTTTATATGCACTTGAAGACAAGTTCACAATATAGTCACTCAATGTCCCAGAATCCAACAGAAGACAAATATCCAAACAAGGCTGTGGAGAGAGAGAGACGGGATCTGTCAATTATAAGTATGTACCTGAGCGCACACGCATCCAGAGTAGGTGTAGAAAAGTTCCAGATTGTTGACAGCAAGTCCTCTGCGAGGAAGGCGGCAACCTGGAATGAAGTACCGCAAGAGACAGCAGGAAGCCGGATCCAATAACGTTCCGCGTCAAAAGCCAGACGAGCACGACAGGAATAAAGGAGGAGGCAAACCAATCCAGTAGTCAGGCAAGGGTGGAAACCAGGAAAGCAGATGAGGAATTGTGTGGAGAAAACACGAAGTAGTAACCGACGTAACCGCTTGTAGCTTGTAACGCTAATTTGCAGCAACAAGCCCCTTGAAAGACGATGGTTTTATAGCTGTACCGGGGCGTGTCTTGCCGTACGTCTTCCACGGACAAGACGTGTCAGCTGACCCGGAGTCCGTCGTAGTTTGTACAGGTGCCATGGCAACCTGTATCTGGTCCACAGAGGAGCTTGTAAAGACGTTGTATTCTGCAAGGAGGCCCGCAGGGAAGCCCGAAGTGTAACACTTAGTTTATCAGCAATAAAGCGAAATGTCTGCGTAACTTTGTGCAGGGTTGTCTAACGTCTCTATGTTGCGATTTCAGTCGTGACCTCATCAGCATTTTTCGATGTTGCAGTTAGAGCAGTCACCAATTGAACAAGTCAACTATCTCTTCAATACTGTCATCTGGGTATGGTCTGAATGGTTGTCTGAGTGAGCAGTGCTTCTCCCACCTGCGATACAGCATTAATGGTGAGGAAAGGGCCTGAAGTGTTGTGCATCTCTAGTTTCTCTGTTGCAGGCTGAGAGCGGGATGGGTGGAACGAGAGCCTTCCCCTTAAGGTAGATTATTTTACATGGGAAGCTGAATATCTTTTGGTGTCACTAGATGTGACTTCAATTTATACGAGTGTCGAACCCTCTTTTGGTCTATAAGCTTGAGAGTAATTCCTTGATTCAAAGTCACTCAGTTATAAACGACACAACGCAATGAAATGATTCTCTCCCGGCTGCACATTTGGCTTTAACGTATCATTTTGTTTGAAGGGCTGTTGTATAGACAAAATGTGGTACAGCAATGGGCTCTGGTATACTACCGGCCTATGCAAATCTCTAAATGGGTTTTTGGGAGCTTACAGTAGCCTCGTCTAAACAATATGACAAGTATTTAGAGCATCAGTTTGTTGGTATCATCATTTTATAGTTATTTTCTTGGTTTGGAAGGGAACTAGACATTCATTCTCTGGAAGATTGTGAACCAATTGAATCAAAATACTATGAACCTTCATCTGACTAGTAATCCTGATCAATTATTATTTTTGGATGTTATGTTTTTGGTGACAAATGAAAAACTGAATAGTAAATTATACAGAAAGGAAATAGCATCTCACTCAGTTTTGCATGCCAAGAGTCATGCAAGTTCAGGGATGACAATTCTGTGAGATTGTCACCCAATACCTTCAAAGTCTCAACAAATATGTCAAATTCTTAAGAACCACTGGCCCATTTTAAAAATGCACCCATCTGTTCTGACTTGATGGTCGTGTAGATAAATAATACATCTGTCCCCAAGTATCACACGAGTAAGAGCAAAAACACTACTTGCGCAATCTTTGAGGCCACAGTGTCGTCAGCCTGGAACCAGGAACGCCGGAAGAACCCCCCGACCACTGTAAGGCAAAGAAGGGTTATGTTAAGCAGTGATAATTGACGACAATGGTGGGAACAGTAGTGACAATATAACAGCAGCTTACCTATAGTGGGAAGTTGTAGGCGTAGGCAGGTAGTATGCTGACAGCAGCAGCAGGCTGAGGTGTTCTGATGGCACTCCGGGAGACACCCGAGTTAGGTATGGAACAAGAACGTAATCCGTGATCAATCCAGAACACAATCCGAGGTCAGGAGCCAAAAGACAGAACTGGAGACAGGGAAATCCAAGTACCAAGTCCAGTATCCAAGCCAGTGGTCAAAAATCCAGGTGACCAGAGAGCACGCCAAAATCCATGTAGGGAAAATCCAAAAGACAGTCCAAGTAAAGGTTCCGTGATCGAGGTAGTACGTGAATAACCACAGTAATCCAAAAACACCAAGCAGTTCTCCGTGAAGAATCTGTGAAGCAATGTTTCTGCGTTTGCTCGCCCTTTTTCAAATACGAGCGTGGTCATGTGACGCGGTTACGTGACCGCAGCTGCGTGTCACGTGGAACGCAACGCAGACAGGGATTGGTGTTGCGGGCGTCTTCCGGGCATGTGACGCGTGGGTTTCCATACGCCATTGTTTCGCCGCGGAGCGTGAAGGAGTCGCCATGGCAACTGCCTCCGTGGAAAGGGGCGCAAAGACACTGGTCCACCAGCCGGGAAACCTCTGCGGCTGTGCCGCTGCCGTTGGGAGTGCATGTGGGAACTGGAAACAGTAGCAGGTGAGCGATTGGACATGACACATGACACCATCTCTCTGTGGCATGGTTTGGGAATTTCCCAAGTTGACTTTTTTAAAGTTAAATCCTCAAAATGTAATTGGCTAAGGAAGGCAGCAATTGGTTGACCAATCTTGGAAGGTCATGGTTTTACCAAATGGGATAGCTGCAAAATGTGTGAATTGGCAGATCCCAGGAATCTGATCTTGTATGGATATAAGAAAAAAAGAGAAAGTGGTCTATAAATAAACGAATAGCCTGTTTAACCAAATTTGTGGTATCAGTATAATATGTCCTAGTAACAAAATGTATATTGGTTCAACTATTTGCCATTTAAAAAGCGGGATACCACAACATTTTAGGGAAATTAAGAATAAAAACAGGTAACTACCCCCTGGCAGTTCATTTTGGAGAAGTTCACAACAGTGATCCTTTGCTTTTGAAATTCTTCGCATTAGCCCATGTGCCAGAATGTAAGAGGTTGAGGCGGTTGGAATCCAAGTTGATCATAGAGTTCAATACTATGAAACCACAAGGACACAATTGATGAAGAGCTATCAGTACATTTTCTTAAATATACCTTTTACAATGTTTTGCTAAATCTGAATCCTTGCAACATCGGCCTCTGATGGAGCTTTCCCGCCTTCCTTAGAGATTAAAGAATAGCTCTCAGAGAGGGAGTATCCAAGTAGCATAGTAAGAAGTGATTGTGGCATCAGTACTTCAATGGGGATTGCTGCTATTATAGCTTTTTTCTTTTTTTGCAAAGACTAATTTTGTACAGAATCTCATTAGAAAAAATTGTATTTGCACTATATGCTTAAGTGTGTGCTTTTGTAAATTGTCTAATTTTTCCCCCCCTCTGTTCACCTTGTTGTTTATATGTAAACTACAACATTGCTGATTAAGTTAACTGACTTGGGCAAGATGTCTATACATGCATGTTGTTGCACTTAAAATATGAATGCTGCTGTTACCATAATAGTGTTGATTAATTGAGCTATCCCACTGGGGTGAGGTGTATGTATGTATGTATGTATGTGTGTATATGTGTGTGTATATATATATATATATATATATATATATATATATATATATATATATATATATTCTCTTGGCACTAGCACTTTATATGCTTGTTTTTGGTGTTTTCCTCACAAGATGTGTAATTGTTTGAAGGAAATGTAGATTGTAGAAGAGTTCATTGACACTTGATGCAAAAGATGTCTTTTTAGAGTTTCTTGTCAAACCACGATCGATACTGATTGTGTAGACTCTTATACAATTAATTTTAAATAATGGTTTTTGGATTACCCAAAAGGGCTACAAATGTTAGTTCTAAATTTGTGCTAGCAAGAAGCTTGATTGTTGAATGGATGGATCGAGATGAAACTTTAATAACCAACGTTTGATAACTAATTCAGAAATGTTATACCCATTATAGGATATATCCATTAAAAGATGGCCGCCGTCATATGGTGTTCTTGTGAAAGCATGTTCTAATCGGGAGACCAGGATGCTGTAATCGAGTGAAATGCTAAAAATAAGACATCCCTATAATAGGAAATGCAAACTAACCTGACGAAGTCCCTGCAGAGGAACAGGACGCGTAGATCATAAGCTGGCTGAGAAACATTTGTTAGCTCCAAACCCATGTTTTAATGGTTTTTACACTTATACGTTTAATAAATGGCATTGTTAGCGCAGAGATCGAGTGCTTTTGTCTAACCTTAGACAGCTTCATTAAATGAGCATCTGTTTTATAGGTAGACCAGGTACGTATATGTGTGTGTGTGTGTGTGTTTCTGAGGCTTGTGGATCTGCTTAGATCACATGCTGTGGATAGGCCGACATCTAGTGGTAGCTGCAGAGTATTACTTTTTTTGCTTTCAAAACTCAAAGGGACATCGACGGGGTGTGCTAGTAATACTATCCCTAGTGTGACGTCCACTGTACCCATGGACCTTCACCCGTCGAGGTCCCTCATTGGGTTTTTTTTTTCCGCCGTCGTAGTCCGACGCATATCACATAGTTCCTTCTTGGCTGACGCCATTGCTTAGTAAAAGTTTGAACTTAGTATTTCTTTCTGTCCTTTCGACAAGATCTCCGGCAACTGCCTAAAGGACAAGACCATCCGTCGACGATGGCGACTCCTGTCTCCTTTCAGGACAGCAACGGGCCTCAGCCTTGCACAGTAGGGAGAGCGGGGTACGGGGAGGATCATATTCCATTCTCACTAAGAGAATGCATATTCCCCTTTACTCCCATTTATTTCACCAGACTGCCATCCTTAACCCCTTAAGTCCCAAGGACAAGGTATCTCGTCTTTGAAAGTGCATGTGCAGTGCTCGTCCTTTTTGGCACCTTGTTTTGATCGAAGCAGGGATCGGTCAAAACTGTAATCCAACCCCGGGGCTATGTGAGGGGGAGGTCCCCCCTCACTGCCAGGGGGCTGGATTACCTTCAGTTTCACGTCGGTGTGCGTAAAGCACGTCGACATGAAACTGAAAGTAAAATCACTGCAGCAGCCATTTTCGGCTGCTGCAGTGAAGAAAGAAGGTAAGAGCCCTTCTTTCTCTGCATCTATCTCCGGCTGTATTTCAAGTCGGAGATTGAGGCGGGTATCGTTGGAAAGGGGAGATTCTCCCCTTTCCAGCGATACCCATTGTGTTGCATTGCTGCCCGCGGATCGGGCACAGGGCGTGTGATCTGTGAGCAGCAATGTCACCGGATCAATCTAGATCCGTTTGTGACGTGGGGGATGGGGGGCAGCTTACTAGGTAGGGGCCCTCTCCCCCCCCACCCCAAATGGAGGGGGGGTGTACCTCACGCAGCCGTTTGTAGGAGGCCCAAGAAGGCCTGCATGAGGTGCCCCTTCCACCCATTTGTGGTGCGGGGGGGGAGAGGGCCCCCAAAAATTATGGGGCAGTAAGGTTTGGGCACCCCAGGGCCAGATTAGCACACCAATGTGCCCCTCTGCGCCAAGGCAAGTTTCGTAAACAAAGAAAAAAATGGAAAATGTTGGAACGCATTTTAGGGGGGGGCTGTGGGGCACCCCAAAGGGACAGGGAATTTTGTAATGGGACGGGGTAGTGACCCCGTCTCCCCCACCCGCAATGGAGAGGGTGCCATGTCATGCAGCCATCCCTGGGACCAGATATCTCCTCCTAGGAAGGGACGCCTGAGCCCAGGGAGGAGTGCAGGACAGCCTCCCAACTTATCTGCCCCTGGGGAGGGCTACATGATGGGCTGCCCCTCCAATTTGGCCATGTGTGGATTCCCACGGGTGTCCTCTTTTGGGAAATGCATGGGGTTCCCTGTTTTCCTTGCTGGTTTCGACACCCTAGGCCTAAATCTGTAGGTTGCCCACATGAACAAAATGGGCAGTGGCGAAAGACTTGGGGTTACCAGTGGGTTACCCTTTTCCTTTTGCGCTCCCGGTAGGTGCAACCACACATGTGAGGTACCGGTTTCATCGGGGCACGTGTGGGGACGCGCAAACCTAGGCCATGTGTTGGCAGTGTGTTTTCGGTGGGTGGCCAGAGCAAAATGTCTGAGAATTGTCTTAATTTCCAGCCAATTTCAGAGACATTTCCCTGTGTCCACTCACCGAAACATGTCGCCAACAACAGATGTCATACCTTCTGCCGTTACCACAGGTGTCCCGACGAAAAAGTTACCTCAGATGCGTGGGTGCACCTACTGGGGGCGCAAAAGGATAAGGGTAACCCGCTGGTAACCCCAAGCCTTTCGCAACAGCACAATTTGTTCATGTGGGCAACCTACAGATTTGTGCCTAGGGTTTCGAAGCCAGCAAGGAAAACGGGGAACCCCATGCATTTCCCAAAAGAGGACACCCGTGGGAATGCACAAAGGTTTGACTTGCGCGAAACGGCCCAGAATCTACTACCCAGAACCCCCGACAAATTCCAAATTTGGGGGTAAAAAACACAATTTCCAGGCATTTCACTCTGCTCAACCACCAAAACCCGCTGCCAACAACAGATGTCATACCTTCCTGCGTTCCCACAGGTGTCCCAACGAAAACGGTACCTCACATGTGTGGGTTCACCAATCTAGCCGCAAAGGGAAAAGGCTAACCCACTGATAACCACAAAAGGGTTTGGGGAGATAACCTACAGATTTGGCCATTGGGTGTCCACCACCAAGGAAAAGTCCATGCATTTCTGAAAAGAGGGCACCAGTAGGAATCCACAGAGGTCCAACTTGCGCGAAGCGGACCAGAATGTTTTACCCAGAATCCCCAAAAAAGTGAAAAATGTGGGTTTTTTTCGGCACATTTCACACTTTGCCAGGGCTTCTTGGCAATACATTCTGGGCCGATTTGCGCAATCATACCTCTGCGGATTCCCACGTATGTCCTCTTTCAGAAATGCATGGGGTTCCCTGTTTTCCTTGGTGGCTTGGGCACCCGAGGCCCATATCTGTATGTTGTGCTTGTCAGGAGAAAGTGTCAAATTCAGGTGTCGTAACAGACTTGGGGTTACCTGTGTTTTAGGCTTTCCCCTTGGCGCCCAGGTAGGTGCACCCACACATGTGAGGTACCGTTTTCATCGGGACACCTGTGGGAACGCATGAAGGTGTAACATTTGTTGTGTTTTTGTGGTTTTCATAACGCTTTGACCCATTTGCTGGTGCCCTTTGTTACACAACCCTTTCATTTCCCAAATGCGACCTACATTTAGTCGCTGCTTTAGGCACCATGCATTTTTGTAACCTGCACAAGTCACCTACCCTTGAAAAGGTCTCCCTGTGCTCTTTCAAAAAATGGATGCTTGCTGTTCCTCACCACATTGGTTTTCCTGATTTACACCTGCAAAGTGCGTCTGTTCAGGCCGTGAGCCTAAAACTCCTGTGTACAATGGCTCAGTGTTTGGCTTGTGGTATTGCTTGTTTTGTAAAACACTACAAAAAATGTGTGCTTTCCTAACTGCAAGAGTCAGGGGAATGTAGCGGAGCATTGCTTTTCAATTTTGTCAGTGCAAGACCCTTTCTTTGTTATCCACAAAGACAAATTGGTACTAAGAACACACACACCCTAGGTTTTCACCTATCAACCGGTCAATTGAATTACTAGCTTTCTTTCAAAACCGTTCATGCTCAGCTGAGAAACTCCATACACTAGATGTAAGCAGGGCATTCCTACAAAAAACAGACCAACTGTTTGTCTCCATGGCACCTGGCAAAGAAGGCGATCCCGTTTATATAAAAAAAAAAGCCATCTCCAGGTGGATAGTGAAATGCATACAACTCTGCTTCTCTCTATCGAACAAAACTCTACCTTTCACATCAAGAGCTCACTCTACCAGGGGTACAGGAACTACTTTGGCCTTTATTGCAAACTTCCCGCTGGACGCCATTTGCAAAGCAGCTACATGGAGCTCTATTCATACCTTTACCCAGCACTACTGCATTGACGCACATTCTAAAGCAGATTCACAGGTGGGACAAGCATTGCTGAAACATCTATTTGCCGCTGTACCTTTTCACAACCCACCACCTTCTCCAGACACTGCTTGCTAATCTATGCATAGAAGGTGATATAAGCAGATCCACAAGCCTCAGAAGGGATACATTACTCACCGTAATCCTATTTCTGATGCTTGTATCTGCTTAGATTGACATGCGCCCGCCCTTCATCCCCTCTGAGAGAAGGCGCATGGATGCTTGTAGTCTTATCTATCTTATCTGCTTGGATACTCTGTACTCACGCTACTGCTCATGTCAGAAAAAATACAATCTGAGGGTCCTACACGCGTGAGGGATCATGGGTACAGGGGACGTCACACTAGGCTAGTATTACTGGCACGCCCTGTTCGACGTCCCAAACTGTAATACTCTGCAGCTCCTACTAGATGTCGGCCTATGCACAGCATGTGAATCTAAGCAGATACAAGCATCAGAAATACGATTACATTTTTTTACCACATGCTAAAGAAGGGACTTCCATGAAAGTTCAACACAATATAGATAAAGTGATTGGGATGGAGACCAAGAGTTGGGCAGATATTCATGCACATATTGTGCATTTTTTGTAAAAGAAAGCGAGACAGTTTAGAACCAGCACAAAAGGCACAAGTCAAGCTTGTTCCGATAAAATAGGCAAAGATTCGTTTGGCAGGGGTAGTAATTACCAATGCCATGGAGGGACAGCAGCTGAAACCCTTCCTGCTGTGTGGAGTTGAAGGTGCATAGATGTTTTTTTTTTTTTCTAGCTTTATCCACTATTTGCTTTATTACATCTGTACTCGCGCTACACTTCATGCTACCTCATCTCCGAAACAAAACCATCTGAGGGACCTTGATGCGTGAAGGACCATGCGTAAAGTGGACGGCACATGAGGGATAGTATTACTGGCAGACTCGTCGACGTCGCTTTTTGAATTTCAAAAACAAAAAAAAGTAATGCTGCGCAGCTACCACTAGATGTAGGCCTATGTATAGCATGTGAATCAAAGCAGATACAAGCATCAGAAATATGATTACTGTAAGTAATGTATTCCATAAATATGTGTGTGTGTGTGTGTGTGTGTGTGTATATAAAATAATTAGGTTTCTCGTCATACTCCACAATCAAAGTGGTGAAAAAAGTCCTTGTATGGAAAATCTGACAATATAGTATGGCTAAGTCTTGGTCCTGCTAAATCTAGAAAGAGTTTTCAAATCATATGAGGACATGGAAACAATAGCCAAAAATGATCCCAACAGCCAAGACATTTTGAAAAACAAATTACTAGACACATACTACCCAAACAGGTGTGCCACTTTGGAAACCATGTGTCTTTACCACGTAGCCCAAAACTTCACATACAAATATAATGTTAAAGCAGATGAAAAGAAAGGGAGCTAGAGAGTTGTAAATTGTGAAGGCAGCTTAGTGAAACTTACGAAACACAGCTTAATTAATTACATCAAATTGTCATTAAAAACTCAACCTAAAGAACTGAATTACATGTCCCTGCTACAGCTTTTTAAACCATGGATAAAAGAAGAGTTACTGGATACATATGACTCCTATGAAGACGCTTTCAAAGCAAATGAAAGCACTATAACGGACGTAAACTTTACACAGTACCAAACAATGTTGCACAATGAACAGCAACACGAAGAACCACTCCAAGTCCAACTACAAGTGGACACTCCTGACAGTAGTCAAACCTCTGTAACAGGAAGCCAAAAACCACTTGGACAGCCACTAATAGCAAATGAGGCAGAATTAGCCATGATAGAAGTAGAAAACGCCATGTGTCAGTATGAACAAGCTACAGAAGACTTCGCTGTACTGAAATCACAACTGAACAATGAGCAGCGTAGTATTTTCCAAGAAATAACAAAACAAATTGAACGTGGTGTGGAACATGAAAATAAAAACTGTTACCTGCCAAGACACAAACCTATACTGCTATACGAGAGTGGTGAAGCTGGTTCAGGCAAAACGTTCTTAATCAAAATCAGCAAGTTCCTTCAACAAACTGTCAGCTGTTGTAACTGCTCCCATAGGTCTAGCTGCCTACAACATAGGTGGTGTCACTTTACACTGATTACTACTCCTTCCAGTAGAACACCAAAACAAATGAGACTATTACAAACTTTGCACAGAAGCTGCAATGGAACTACGCGGAGTTTTCAAACAAATGAAAATGCTGCTAATAGATGAGTTGAGCATGGTCTCTAACCTACTGTTGGCTTTGATTCACCTCAGATTACAAGAAGTCCTCAAAACAGACTACGAACGGCTCTTTGGAGGAAAACACATTGTTTTCGGAGATCTTCAATTGACACCAGTGAAAGCTGAACCTATTTTTAAAACTTTAGGGCACAAACTGTGCCGTAAAACTCTTGGCAGCATAGGAAATGTCAACCTTTGGTAACATTTCCAATACAGAGAATTAACAGAAAACATGCGCCAACATTTTAAAAAGTATTAGTTGGTGTACTATCTCAAAAAGCACAAGCAATATTAAAATCCAGGCACATCCATGCACTCTATGGCCACAACTCATGTGCTACTGATGTCATGGAACAATTAGCACACACAAATGTCAATTGTATGTCCTTGATTCCAACTCTTGCAAGCTGTTCAAAATTCAATGAAACAATGTTGAAAAAAGAAATGCAACCAATAATTGAAATGTGCTCCACAGATCAACTGGACATACATGGTATGACACTACTCATGTGTCAACAAGCCACAACACGACTAAATACCCTAGAAAAACTCTATCTCCAACAGAGCTGGTTTGTAGAAAATATTAAAATTATCTTTAAAGTGTAGAGTAATGCTTAAATGTAACCTTGACGTGGAGCAAGGACTAGTTGATGGAGCACTCGGACAGTTGTTGGCTTTCAAACATACCCACGTGACAACAACATTCAATTTGTCAATATTTTCTTTGACAAACTATCAGAAGTTAAAAGGATAGGACGCTCAACAGCCCGCTTCCTTCTTTTCAAAGACATGTATGTACGCAGAGAACAATTTTCACTAACTGTAGCATACGCAGTTACCATTCACAAATTACAAGGTCTTACCCTGATAAAGCATTCATAGATGTTGGTAGCGCAGTCTTTAAAGAAGGCATGAGCTATGTAGCAGTATCGTGCTTACGTACACTTGACGGGCTATTTCTAATCAACTTTGATGCAAGTAAAGTAAATGCAGATATTCCTTGCATTCTAGAATACAGTGGGCTTCGTTCACGCCACACCCCCATCTAAAAACCTATCCTGTTCCACAAAAAGCAAAATGTTGTAAAAGAAAACTACTTCAAACGGAAACGATACTGGATATCACTGCAATTCCTCCAAAGGGGGGAAACAAAAAGAAACTAATAATTCATCAAGTACCACAACCAAAGAAGAATCTACTGGTCAAAGTAACTCAACTGCTTCTTCAAAGAAGCAACACACACTCTGAACAAATTACTTCGACACAGAACTGTCAGGTCTATTCAAATCTTCAAATATAACTGCTGTAAATTGCTACACAACTGTAGCAATAAATATTCTATTCCAATTATTGAGAACATTTACTTACACAGTACAGGCCAATTGTGTTTGCAAATGTTAGTCCTTCATAGAAATGCAACCAATAATCCTGACAACACTTAGTGTTCATGTATTAAGACAAGAATTGGACTACTGTGCTGGTTTTGTCAGATTCACTATAAACTTACAGGAAGATCCACAAGAATTTCTAATGTACTTACTGCAAGTACTGGAAAACAAAAACATACCTATGAATGAAATCTTTCAGATTTCATACATGTGGAAACATACATGCACTCTCTGCAAACATGTGGCACAGGAACAAGTTCCTAATTAACGCTTCGTGTATGTCTCCATACCTAACTGTGAATCCATTTCACCAACTTGTACAAAATGCAAACCATGGCAGATTATGTACTTCCAGTAATTCAGATATCGCTCCACCTTACAAATACAGACACATAGTAAATACGTAATATTAATGCTTTTACGTTTCAATGCAGATGGTACCAAAAACAACTGTAAGCTGACTGTATTCACACATGGTCAAGTATCACTTGATAAGAAAATCTTCACAGCAATAGTTATCTACCACGCAGGAGCCACAACCAATGCAGGTCACTAAACTGCATATATAAAAAAGAATTGTGGATGGTTCGAATGTAATGATGGTACCATTACTCTGAAGCAGAGATTGCCAGCAAATCTTGTAAACGCTTATTAAATTTTGGTTTTAAGAATATTAACTAATCTGTCTATGAACATAAGCAAACTTCAAAACTGTGCACAGTTAGAGTACGCCAACATGTATCTAACTGTACCAAGATTTTGCAACAAACAAACCGATAAATACCACTAAAATGTAACCAGAAATACACTTGGAATACGCCAGCAGGTATGTAACTGCCCCAAAAAATCCCTAACAACCCAACGGATAGATGAATAGCATAAAAGTAGAAATAAACAATTAGAATACGCCAACAGTTATCGAATTGCCACAAAATCTGCAACAAGCCAACAGAAGATTATCAAGAAACAAACAGTAAAACAATGAAAGTAATATATTGTACCACAACATAGTGTTTTTTTTATTTTTATTTTTTATTTTTATTTTTTAAATCCAGCATGGATTTCTTTTTCACACAGACCCAATGATTTAGAAAACAAACATCGAAACTGAGCAAATTGTGCAGTACACTGGTTTGAACTATAGTACTTGTAAAGTGCTAAATATGAGGGTAAGAAAATACAGAAATGTCTATTATGCAATGCAATAACTCATTATGAACTATGATCTTTTCTCTTATCACAGAGATCGAAAAAGTATGTCTGGTCCAGTTACCCATGTCATGAGAAAACTGCATACAACCACAAAAAACTCAACCAGTACGTATAAAATAAATAGACTCACACACTCTGTTGTCCTTGTTACAAACTCTACAATCTTAACTGCATAGCCTAGCCAAAACATCGCATACAAACTCTACAAATGAAACAGTACACAACCGATTCTATGGGTGTATTATACCTACAGCCTTCGGCCATGCACCCAAGACTCTAGGCCCCGGCCACAACCACCGCAGCATAACACACCTATGCTACCAAACATTTTGACTATGGTATGTGGGCTGCTTATAGGGGATATTAATTACAATCAATCCTCTACTAACAACCCAAAACCAACATCATACTAAAGTAAAATAGCTAGTGGTGCTTTTATTATGTCCGCGGACAGCCACGATGACCGCAGACATGACAAATGCATTAGGGGCACCTGCCACCTAAACAAATGCAGTATTTGACCCATCTCTTACTCCCTAACTCTCCCCAAGCACTCCTGCACACCAACACACTCTCCAAAATTGCATTTTGCCTCTGTTCACCGCTGCAATGTCGGCAGATCCAAGATGACGGGCGCATAACCATGTAACGCACCTCACGCCTCACTCCAGTCAATCGGTGGACACGTTGCGTGTCTGTGGACATGACGCGAGTCGATTAGCCAATCGCTGTCCTCTCTGCGGAGCGAACAGGAAAATGTGTCCGCAGAGCGGTCATAGATATCACATTTTTATTTGCCTTGCGTTTTTGGCCATTTAAAAAAAAAAAAAAAAACTACTGGACGGATTTACACCAAATTAACAAAAGCGCGCTTTCTGGACTAAGCCGCCGGTCCTGCTGCAAATTTGGTTGAAATCCATCCAGCGGTTTGAGCTGTAGGCGTGCACAAAGTATTTTCCCATTATGTCTATGGGAAAAATACATTTTGGGACCCCCCCTATAACTTTGCCTCCCCTGGACCAAACCTCACCAAAATTTGCCAACACATTTGGAGTGGGTCATATACTGTTTAAGCAAAGTTTAGTGAGGATTCGTCCAGGGGGAGCAAAATTGTAATCCGCCCAAAAAGTGCTCTTCCTAT
The DNA here is from genome assembly GCF_040938575.1 of Ambystoma mexicanum. NCBI lineage: Eukaryota > Metazoa > Chordata > Amphibia > Caudata > Ambystomatidae > Ambystoma > Ambystoma mexicanum. The sequence goes on from NC_090937.1 coordinate 493,796,475, forward strand.
GGGATTAGCAACTTAACCATAACTACACAGCAGCTACCGTGGGCTGTGTAATTAATATATATATATATATATCAACAATTTTTTTAATCAATGGTGTCCAAACATTGCGTAGCATAATGAAACTTGCTTGTGAAAAATATGTGAAGACCGCTACAAATCATTTAAATCTGGAAGTCAACCTCTCAACAAGTTCGTTTTGTAGGGCAAGCCTCTTTTTGCAGTGTTGTGTGGCATAGTCAGGGCCCTGGAAATAAAATCTGGAGCCATTCAATGCCTATTCATGGCCAGCACCGTCAATGTCAGATCTTTCACAAATTCAAAATCCATTTCCTGGAATATTGGCTTGACCAGACACCCACTGTTTGCTTTGTTTTGGAAACGCCATGTGGTAATAAAGCATCCTTAAAGTTCCTGCAGTGCTTGGTTGTGCCCAAGTATAGCCAGTCTTGTTCTAGCCTACATACCGTCTATGCAACCTTTAGGCACATATTATGAAACACTTCCAAAGCTCCATTGTGGCAGAATTCGGTGAGTGCCTTCAGGTCACTTGAAAGCTTTTTGTCACACACAGTTGTCTCCAGTGCTGCGTGATGAGGGGTACCTGACACTAACGACTTCTTGCGCTCCTGCTCCTTAGTCAAAGGGCCATGTCCACATTCGTGGAAATGTTTGTTTTCTCTCCAAGAGTGTATGTTGGAGCAATGGTGCATCAATGACAGCCACTTTTCAAGTAGGATTTCTACAGATCCATTACAAGTTTTTGAGCTCCACCAAAGATGGTTGCTGATACTGAGATCACTTTAAAATGTTTTCTGAACCTTTTCTTTTTATTTGCAACGTGTCAAACATCAAATTGATGCTGTATGTGTGGGAACTGCTCTCACAGAGCCTTTCCAGAAGTTCAATTGATTTAATGAAACCATTTTTCTCCATGACAACAGATGTACATTGAGACAGCTGCACAATGACCAAACTCATTATTTTTTTTTACTTTCCATGTCTTGAAAGTGGTAAGTGCAGTATTTAGCAGAAAATCCTGGACTGTCACACTGTCCGTCGCCAGCTAGCAATATCCTTTTGCCAGCAAGTGTACTGTCAATTTTTATCTGTTTGAGTTCCCAGGCCTGGCTAATAGCCGGGAACAAGAAATCCTTCCGATATTTGTAGTACTGTGTTTTAGCAAGGAACTCCAGTCCCACAAATTGACAGAAACCTGACATTTTACTGAATATTGATCCACTGAAGAGCAAAGCAGATCGACGAAGTAAATTTCCATCAGACGCTTTTCCAAGCATAGGGTGTGCTGACCATGAAAATGTTATGGTGGTGGATACAGCTGGCCTGGATTTTGAAGTTGGTGCCTTTGACTACATGAGTAAAATTCACCAATGGCTCCCCACATATCCTCCTATGTAATTTATGATCACATTTAATCATTTGTATAATCTCTAGCATGCAGCAGTCGAATACAGTGTATTTTTGCTACTTTAATAGCCAATCGTCCTGCAGTACTGTGGTTTACGATTTGATGGTGGTGGACAACTCCCCCCAAAGTAGGAATACTGAAGTCGAGATCATGAGCAGATTCGTCAATGAATTGCGAAGATGCTTGTTATTTCAGGCTGTGATATTTCCACCTGAATTGGAGTAATTGAATGTGAATGAGGGTGTGGATTGTGTCAGCGGGTCTGCAAACAATTTATATCTTCTGTGTCTTCAGTCACATCTAGGCGACGTTTTGCAAAGTAGCAATGATATGTGGTTACTTTCCATGAATCGCTGGTGACATTACATTCGTATTCTGCCCACTGGGCATCTGCATCACAACTCTGAATCTTGACTGGACCATGCTGTGCCTTAAAAAGTAGTTGCTCTATAGTGATATCCGTTTGCCAAGTGAACTAATTAGTTTCTGTTGTGTTATGCTCCCCTTCCTCCTTGGCCACTACGGATTGAAATAAAAACATGCTCAATTTATAGCACGCACAAAGAAGATGGGATTTGTCAACTAGAACTGTAATATCAGCAACATATCTGCTTAAAAACATCTTAAACTGTTTTTTTCTTTACATTTGTTTTCTTTATTTGCTTTGAAACAGTGGATTTCGATGTGCCGACCACAAGACCAAGCTGAAAAATAGCATTTTTACAATGTATAAACCCAGCAAACTTGTTTTCCGCTCAAACATATGTACATATCAACAAATGGAACCTACTTTACAAACGTAAAATATTGCCAATCAGATCTGGTGATAAATGATAATTCAGTTTATGTATACCTCTGTTCTATTGTCTCTTCAACTTCGACCACTTCAGTGATACATTCCTTGGACAAAATATTAATTTAAAAAAAAAAATTGTCTAGCACATTAATTGTACAATGTTTGATCTCACGAAGTACTCGAAAAAAAGTTGTTTTAAATAATTGTTGACCTGAAATGATAAGGTAAAACAATTTGAAAATTCTTAGAAAGATAACGTCGAACACTTGGCGCGAGTGACGTTTTCAACGTATATATTTTACATTTCACATGATAATCTTCAAGATGTCGCATGGAGTTGATGTGATATCCGGCAAAACACAATGATTAAAATGTTGCCTCCCAGATTAGTTTTGCTGTAATGTTTTCTTTTTAATGTATTCTGCTTTGGGTAGGAAGTTAAAAGTTATTAACAAAAACAGAAAACTTTCATAAAGTGAAAGGTTACATGCATTTCAGTTTCATAGTATGTTTTTGGAGAGGCTTTACTTCATTGTTGCATGTCTATGGGCGATAAATAAAACAAGGTTGTTCATTGCATCCACTTTTCTAAGAGTATTGTACATTTTCTAAAAAATAAACACTTGCGTTAATTTCAAACCATATAAAGTAGATCCACAACTACCACTAACTACGCATACCTCCTACTCCGGACCGGTTTCAAATGAGGAAGGGATTGTCGTTGAAGTTCCAGCATCCCCCTATTACATAGTAATTGTTTTAATATGGATGTAAAGTCAAAATTTAAAAAGAAAACATCAGATACAGACGATGGGCCATATTCATACACCTAATATTAGTTAACCCTTTGTGTTAACTAATATTATAATCTTCAATATGTTAAAATTCGCAGTAGGCCACATGAATGTATTGTTCAGTCGCATATAGAGGATTAGTATAAAATAATTACTTGATAGGCGACTGATGTTGCTGTTGACTCCTGAATAGTGATCAATGATGAATCTCGCTCCTTTTATGTATATAATCCAGAATGACTCCAATTGAACCGGTATTAGTATCAGAAATTTGACCACATTGAACGCTAAAAAAAACATCACTGTGCATGTGGTTTGGCTGCACCATTGGGATAATTGACATCTGTGGTTTCCTCATTGGTGAAGGTTTGTACTTTCAGTGAGTTCCACATAAAGACATGTTAACCAACAAATTAAAAATTATTAAGTGAAAGCTAAAGTGAACAGTTTAAAAAATACAGTGCTTTGAGTCACATGCGCAACTTGTGTAATATAACATTGATGTAAATATTACCCAAAAAGTCAAAAATGCTCCTCGTCTTACCTTTTACACACACTAATTAATGACATTGTGTGATCATTTAGAAAACCTATGTATAAAGAGCTCTTTTTATAAACCAATATACATAACCAATTCTTCGCCCACTGCTCACCGGAGCCAGTGTGTGCTGAAATTTAGTTGGAACAGTATTGGGAAGTAATTTGCAAAGGCGTCTGGGGCAGTGTAGTGGGATGCTTCGTACCCATCATCTGAGAAGTGCATGCTGCAGACGCATAATCTATTGCCCCTCACGTCTTCCAAGACAACATTGGCTCTGCTTTCAATTTTGGACCATGGAAATCCGCAATTTGAAAGCCATCTTCTTATTAAAGCTAAATCCTTTGGGAATACAATGCGGACTGTGCCAGGAGTATTGTTATGGCTCACAGTAGGTCAATCAAAAACAATACTGGAAGGCATTCTTGAAATGTCTGTAAGATTTGTTAAAGGAATATAAATAATTAGTAAAATTAAGTATCACTGTGCAAAGCAACAATCACATAGCTTTGTTTGTAAACTTTGTTTTAAATTTAAAACAAACCTCTAAACTTGTCTAAATATCACAGCGATCAAATTAATCTGAAATTTGTTATACCAGAAATCATAACGCATTACTAGTCCATTCAATGAACTTTGAGCCACCAAAAGAAAACATGTGTTGAAAACATGGACTAAAACATTACATTCTGTAAAAATGCTCTGCAATGAAACGTGCTAATTCCAGAGATAAAAATACATAAAACATTTGATAATGATGAACTCCTTGAGGTAAATGAAGATGAGAACAGTGTACATTGGGTATAACGCAATAGAAACTTTCCAAGCAGCGATTGATGAAAGTACAGAACTAAATAGTTGACCAACCCTTAATTGGACGAACAGATGAGCTGATTCAGCAAGCCTGGTAACAAGTACATCAGTGGCGATACACGTTGTGGATTGCAGAGATGTTCCCTAGTGAACTATCAAGGTGTTTATAAAGGCTTAGAAAAGTGGGGTGTATATGTGAATGTGTGACGTCAACTGCCATCGATAGTTTAGGGGGTGGATGGGCATGAGGGGAGTGCAAATGGCCAGAAACAATGTTCAAGGGATACATACATATGTCGATAGCAGGGATGGGGTCTTCAAAGAGGGACTCTTGAGACACTGTCTGGGGAGGCCATGTGGACAAAGGCTGCAGTGTGGTAGACCCCTTTTGAGGAGTACATGGTGTTTGACTTCTTGAGCGTCTCCATGCACCCAGCCCCCTCGAGAGCGCATGGCCATAGGTGAGAACTGCCATTGAGAACTTCTTTCATGAACCTCCTAAATGGTTGGACGTGTTGTTGACTTATTGAAAAAATTCAAACTACTATTCATATTAACTTTTTATTTACTTTGGTAATGTAGATAGCACAAACTACAAATGTTATTGTTGCGGTACTGTGTGTAAAAATCATGTGTGCTGTCAGTGGGGAATTTCGTGCAAATGGCTTGAACGACATAGGCAGGTATTATTCGTCGAATGCGGAATCCAAGCCTTCTATGAATCCACCATGTAAACGCATGATAGGCCACAAGCCTGTACCACCTATGAAAGAGAAACAGAAATATTTTACTAGAATGAACCAGATAACTGTACTTACTTATTTTAAAATGCCCCCTAGTTCAATGCAATTGTTACCCTTAAAGTAGCTTTCATAATGAAGTACTTTGAAGTATCGAAAAATTACAAATGCGAACGCCCATTGAAGCAGGAACAAATTGGGACATAAGGAAATATTTAAGTTCAAAGTGATAGAAACGTAATTGTATGGAGTTTACATCTAGTAATGAATATGGTTTTACGTTAGTACAGGAAATGTATTCAAATTACAGAAAAACGTTTGTCGGTGATCGATGGAAGTTGCAATGATGTAGGAGAACATCATCAAATATTAGCCGTTTTAGTTGTCAAACATACATCAGATCTAGAGTAAACCTACTCATTACTTGTATTACGAAGGCAGACTGTTGCTTGAAGTTCATGCCTAAGGACCATCATCTGCAACACAGATCTTGTGAGGCAGGCAGCCCTGAAGTCATGCAGCTCGGTAAAGCATAGCAGTAGTGTGTCTTCTTCGGCTATGTAGTCCAAGCATCGAGTTTTCTTGGCAGCAGCAGTTCTTCACCTCGGTTGACATAACCTCGCAACCATTTCAGGTACACCAGGTGGAAACGTCTTCCATGCGACTGGGTTCAGGCTCCGGTGATTGATTTGATCATCAGGACTGGCATCTGATTTTTTTTATTTTTTTTTAATTTATTTTTAATGCCCCCCCCCCCCTTCATTTCCGCTTCTTTCTCTTTCAATTAATTCCTCCTCCTGAATATTCAGGCTCATACCGGTATGGCTGTATTGTTGCCATAGTTCCTGATTATTGAATAAGTACAAAATCAAGAAGAAAACACACTGTCATGTTACAAAAACCCATAGTAATAGGCACAAACTATAAAATGTCGCATTCTCACATGTAAAAAATAAGCCTTGTAAAAGTACAATTTTAAATATGGTTTGGCAAAGACATTTGGACATAATATAATAAAGTTTTAAATAAAAACTAACTTTTGAGTTCAATCAGTTCAGATAATGACCTGTTTGCAGGGCGTCGAAATAGGAAGATAGCTGAACAGAGCAATAATACACTGATAAGAAGGAAAAAGACTGCAATGTTGTGTGATCGGAAAGTTTTTTTTCATATTGGCTTTTCCATGGAGACACGTCAATAGACTCGCACAGATGACGTTGACATGAGATGTGCTGGTGTTGTGAAAAGGGGCGTAAGTGTCTAGTGATGTCAGTTTGAGGGGTGGGCAATCTATATTCTTGTGCAGCCAAGGGCACTTGAACCTAAAAATTAGAAATCACTGTATTGGTGCTGTTTACAGGTAATTGCCTTATATTTGTATGGTGCTTTCACTTTGTGCTATTTAAAACGTGTTTCCCTCACCTATTCTGTTGCTTTGAAGCCTGTTGCCACTCCAGTCGTGGGTTGGTATTATCTAGATTTTTATTTTGTTCTTGATTTAATGGCAGAAGGGAATAATTTGCACAGAAGTATTGTACAAAAAGCATATTGGAGATGAAGCCACGCCACTACTTGATGATTTGTTTTCGTTGACTAGATGCATGTTGGCTGCTGCACACACCAAAGTGTTCAGTGGAGGAAGTTGGCACAGAAAATGTACAGAACACAAACCCATCCTCATTCAATACAAACTGTACAGTTGCATTCAATTTTAAATATTGCGCCACTCCTAACGGGGTGATTGTTGGGGTGGTCAGGAACGGTGCCACTGAGAAAGAGGGGTTCATGTTGGGCGTGCCATATTTGTGATTGGGAGAAGCGGCAAAGTTGGCACGATGTTGCAATTTTATATGTATCTAGCATAGTTAATGAGAATGAGATGTGTTACAGTGTTACTTTGTGTTTAAATTGATACATTTAAGATGTGTATGCACGCAGCAAGATAAATGTCAAAATTGACAAATATGGAGACCATCTAGATATGGTGTGCTATGAAGTGTCTAGAAGTCGGGCAACGAAGAGTTTCATAATGCGCATGTATGGAAGGGGACTTGTCATCGAGAACCAACTATGAAGAAGACACAGTAGTTATTAAACATGCATGCACACTGATATACATACACAGGGTATTTAGCAATCTAAATGTAGTGCGTTCTTTATACATTTGTTAAACTCTGCAGTCAGGGGTTCGCAAGGTGAATTTTAAGGGAGTAGGAAAAACTGCAAATCTCTGAACTAAAAGTGGGCTATGGTTTTGAAATCTTCATGATTCAATAGTAGGCAGATGTTTTAGTACAGTAGTTACTGTATTACCTTTTTCCTTGCATAGAAACAAAAGGTATGTTAAGTATTTGTCATTTTTGAAGCACTAACAAATTAGTAAAAACAGATGTTGGTTGATAAACGTGTTGTAAAACAATTCAAGCATGTAGTTTAGATATTCCCTATTGCACAAAGTGCACCCCCTTTTTGTTGACTGAGCTCTGCGCTGGCCTGCGACATAAGCGGCAACCTGCATCCACAGCAGTAAGGGCCCTGAAATGCATTGAATCCATTATGACAACAATTGTTCTAAATAATAGAGTCTGGGGGTTTGGAATTTGGTATGGTATATTATATGCAAATGTGATATTCATAGTTTTTATTAAATTGCACTTTTCAGATGCCAAGATGACTGGCTCAGAGACTGAGAATTTAAGATGTAAAGTCAAAGAGGAGGAAAGCAGTGAACAGAGGAAAGAGCGTGAGAAAAAGAAGAGGTCAAGAGTTAAACAAGTCCTTACAGATGTGGCAAAGCAAGTGGAATTCTGGTTTGGTGATGTTAACCTTCACAAGGATCGGTTCCTCCGGGAGCAGATTGAGAAGACCAGGGACGGGTGTAGGTTTCTCTTGCTCTAAATTGATTGAAACTTTAGCCTGTCTACTTGTACATTCTTTTTTCAGTGAATTTCTTTTTGCCCTACTGTTTCTTTTATACAGTAAATGTTGCCATTGATCATAACCCTAAAATACAAACATTGTTAAATGATATACATTAGTTTCTCCTGGGATTCAGTGCAGTTGAACGTGGCAATAGATGAGCAGCAGCTCTGTCAATAGTACGTTGTCTCTTATTGGTATAAAGTGCATTCTGCAGGGTTATATATTTCACTTTGGACACAGCCATAGTTTTTTTAAAGTTTTTTATTTTTTTTTATTTTTTTTTTTAAACTAATTATTCATAATACACATTTTTATTTTATCTCTGTTACGCCCTCAGTCTGCCTCCTCTTACCATCAATTTAGAACTGGAGTCGCCATTTACACTTTCCATTTATCTCCAACGCTGCACACTGTCCAACTAAAATGTTTGCAAATGAGGTAAAGAGCAGCCGAAGCTGGTGCAGGCATGGCGCCAGGTGGAGTTGACCAATAAAAGAATCCTCTGCACCTGATCTCTCTACACCTCATGTAGGCTGCTGAAGGGGCCCCTGCATTTCAGGAATGAGGCATTGCATATCAAGCCAATGCTAGGCTGCAGTATGTCAGCTGGCATATTGGTAATTTCCATGATCACAACTTTCATCTTTTTTACACTGACTGTTACTCCTACCAGAATGCCCTCTGTGGCAGGTACCCATCTACAGCAACGCCATGCATTCGATTTTATGCAGGCAAATTTGTTCTAAGAACTTGTCTTTGGGAATAAACTTGTGTGGTTTATTTATTTTTTATTTTTTTTTCTCTCCTCCTTTCAGTTGACTCAGTCGGCCCTACACTGTTCTTCAGTATGCCTGAAAGATGCAAAGATGTTTCCTAAATTAGATATCTGGGCAGATTTCCAGATGTGTTTTAGAAATGAAGCTCTTGATAATACAATATTTTGTTTGAATTAACTTGTATTGCCTAGGTAATGTTAGTAAATAAGGATTTTCTTGACTAGTTCATAGGAAAGTCTTAATTCTATTAAAGATGCACAGGCAAGTACTATGCTTCTTTCTTTTTACATTGAAAAAAAAATATTCCATCGGACTCTGAGGAAACTGTAATTCACTAGTCCTGTGCCATCCGACACCACTCCACCAATCCAACGGTGTGTGCCTGTACACATCCCTTCTTTTGTTGTCTTTCGCAGCTGCACTGTCACAAATTGGACAACAGTGTCCAAGGAAAAAATCCAAACTTGTAGTACCATTGACTCATCCACCCTGGATCTTAAACTGCTTTGATGTCCACTCCTGCAGGAGAACAAAACCGAGGGCACGTAACTGATGTCCCTCACAACATTAGTAAAATAAATGGAATGCCTGCATAATGTAGCAGATCAATTTATATAAGGGCATGGGCAGTTTTAATATCTAAACATTGCATACATCGTTACTTGGCATAAAATCAAAATTTACGATCTAGGTTTGGAATAATGTCCTTGTCTTTAATGAAATCAACACTTTTCTTTAAGTTATTCTGGAACATCTTATGTCGAGACTGGAGACAAGCATCATAATATTTTTTTTTCTTTCAATTTGTCTTTTTATTCAAGTCTTTATGAACATATCATATATATCACTGCCATGACAGCGCCAGAAAATTGAGGAAACATCGATTTCATTTTCAGAATTTGATTGAACCCCCAACTTAAAGTAAAGGAAACCGATAAAATCAACTAGAAGTACAGCCACACGAATAAACAGACTGCTTTGTGAGCTCCTAATGAAGAAAGTCTGCTGACCGATCTCATTATCACCCAGCCCCAACCCCTTTTTCCTCCTCTCCTATGAGGTGCCTCCAACCCCTCTCTGCAAACCATCAAACTCACAATTGTACTGTCGGTTTTGGAAAAAGATGTTTCAGGATTTGTGGCCAAAAATAAAGTGTTCTCTCTTGGACAAAATCCAGAAAAGAGGTCCAGGTGTGAGAGAATCTCACCATGCGATCTGATAAGTGTGCCGTAAGCTTTTGCATGGCTACAATTACCCACACTTTTACTCAACAGTATGAAATGCAAGGGCCCTCTGCAGTATTCCAAAAGCATGCACGGTTTATTCTTGCCGCCATCAGTAAATGCGATATTAGATCTGCTCGAGCGCCTGTCAACGGGAAAGTACCATCCTCAAGGACATCCCCCAACAGCAAAGTCAATGGGCACACAGGGAATAAGCTGCCTGTTATGTCCTTTATCCTGGAGTGAATCTCCTTCCAGTATGTTTGCATGATTGGACAGTGTAATCACGTGTGCAAGGTCGTCCAACTGTCCACACCCATGCCAGCACTGCTCCGAATAGGGCGGATTGCATGCAACGTTGGAGGGGGTCATATACCACTGATAGTATCATTTAATGTCCCCTTCTCTGATCAGGGTGCAGCAAGAGCTTTTATGGGCTTGAGACCACATTTTCTACCAGGTTCCCTCTGAGATTTCAATCCACAATTCCCTCTCCCAGCATATCATATAAGGTAATCTATTTTCAAGTAATCGATTAGAAGGTAGATATTTTACATGTTTCTTGATGTCGGCATCCCGCTTGCTTAACCTGGTTGTTTGACACCCATTGATAGAGTTGAAAATCTCTAAATCGCTCTTCCTCAGGTAAGTTAAACATTTCTTTACATTCTGTAAAAGTGCCGTTGCTTCCTTTATATAGGTCTCAACCGTAGAACCACAGGTGTTTCCCATTGTGAAAACACCCTTCTTTCCACGCCCGTGGAGAACTCGGGATTTTGCAGCACTGGTCAAATGAGACCTAATCTAGACTTAAATCCCATTTGAGAGCAAGCTTTATCCCAATGGTACAAGGTATAGCTAGTAGATTCTAAAAGGCCCTGTTGCATGCCCCTCACAGATTTTGGGATGAACGGGAAGTGGACTTAGGGAAAAAAAGTAAGTCGTCCTGATCCAATGCTTTCCATTTCGGATGTCGCTCTTCTGATGCCCAATCTAACATTGGGGCAACTTGTGATGCCCAAAAATAATGCTGAATCAATGGGACCCTTAACACACGCAGCTCCCTAGATCTAAGGAGTAGTTTGCAAGGAATTCTTGGAGGTTTACCCTGCCAGATGAATCGCTCCACTGCTTTCTTTCTTTGTTTGTAGTAAATCTCGTTTTGTGACAATGATTGGCAGGCCTGGAAGGTGTACAGGAGTCTCGGAAGTAAGGTCCTGTCGACCGCGGTGGCTCTCCCCAAACACGAGATCTCCTGCGTCTCCCATTGCCAGAGTGTATCCTTGGTCTCTTTACATAGTGTGGGAATAATAACCCCAGTAGAGCCCTGTAAGTATTGGTAATGTGAACCCCCAGATACATAATTTCTTGGTCTGCCCAGCTAAATAGTAACGCAGATTGCAGAGTTAGTTGGACCTCAGGAGGTTGAGGTTCTGTATTGCCAGCCCCACTGACTTCCCATAGTTAATGCAAAAGCCTGATATCCAGGCAAAATCCTCGAGCAGTTTGAGAAGTGCCGGAAGTAAAACCATAGGGTTTTGGAGAAAGCAGATATCAGCATATAATGCCACTTGGGGTGCCCCCCCCCCGACTCCTCCCCAATATATTGGTCCGGAGATACCGGGATGATTAGATGTCATCTGTTATAACACTAAGGGTATTGCTAGTTGGACCTAAGAGAGGTCTGATTTGCATTCCTACCAAGAATTTCAATACATAGTCACGCACAATCACGGTCTATAGAAGAATAGTTCTACTCAACATATTTTATATGTACGCTCATTGCATCATATAACTGTTATATTGTGACTTGTACCAGTAGGCAGAAGGTTATTCTTATCCTCCTGGTTGTTTATAAGTGGTGCAATATCCGATGTTCGGAATGGCCCATTGAGATACAGAAATGTTACTGTTTGTGTATATGATGTAATGAGCGTACATATAAAATGTTGAGTAGAACTATTCTTCTATAGACCGTGATTGTGTGTGACTACATATCTGTGCCAGAGGTTCTATTGCTAAAGCAAAGACTAAGGGAGACGGGCGGGCAGCCTTGCCTCGTGCCTCTGCCCAGGGGTATCCATGGTGATCTGAGGGCATTAACCTTGAATCTGGTAGATGGAATTTGGAAATTTGCCATAATCAATCTGGTGAAGGATGGGCCAAATCCATATGCCGGCAAAATAGCCAGTAAGTAATCCCAAGACATGCTGTCGAAGGCTCGCTGCACATCCAGGGACTAGAGGGACAAGTCAGGATTCCGCCATAGAGTCCGATACTTCCCAGAATTTAAGAAAGAGTTAAATAGTTTAGTGAGGTGCAATGTTGGAGGGCCCGCAAGTGTTTTATACAATTTGTTAGTGAAGCCATCTGGGCCGGGGGCTTTGCCTGCTGGGAGGGAGTGAATTGCTTGGATATTTGTTGGGTTATCTCGCCTTCTTGCGCCTCCCTTACCTCTTCAGGGACTTGGTGAAGCTGTGCTTGATGAATAAAATCATGAATGGGCGCGTGATTCACTTGGTGTGGGGCCGAAACCTTTCTAAAGAAGTCATGTACCACCTGTAATTTTCCCACCTCTGTAATAATCAATTTCCCATCTGCATCCCTCAAGGCCCCTATATAATTGCGAGTGGTCACTTTCTTTAATTTAGCTGCCAATAATTTATTAGCCGTGTTACCTCTAGAATAAAAGTATTGTTTTGACTGGGAGACTTTCCCCATCAGATGCGCCTCTAAGGCCTGCCGGGCTATCCTGAAGCCCCTGCCCCCCTCCACCCCCGCCAAGCCACTGGCTGTTTAAAAATTACCGGAATCACAGCCTTCCTAGCAGCCCCTAGTATCTGAGTGTAGTACCCATCATTATCATGTAAATAATTCCTTGTAGCCCCTTCTATGTGAGCCCTCTGAGCGATATCAGTCCGTATAGAATCGTTGAGCTGAGTTGGTTGATTTGAAAGAGCTTTCGGTATAATATCTATCTATTCCCTTAACTGCCGGGATGAGCGTGTTGGAGACCAAGAACATATCCAGCCTAGAGAAGCCTTTATGGACGGCTGAAGAGGTATAATCCCTCTCTCCGGGATGGAAGAAGCGCCACGCCTCTATCAGCGAGTGCTCCCGCAATAGTGCTGTCATGGCGTAGACGTTTTGTTTGTCAATAACCGGGTTTACAACACAATTGAAATTGCCCCCGGCCCCATCCCCCAGGATAAGTTCACCCTCCGCAAATTCAGCCAGGGTATCCGAGTCCCGCACAGAACTCGGCCCGTTTATCTTTAGGACCATGTATGACTGCTAATGTAACCTAGTGATCATTCATGAGAGTTTTGAGCAATACAAATCTCCCCTTGTCTCGTAACACACCCACCACCTTCAAGGGCAAGCCTCAACGAAACATGGTGGTGGCCCCCCCACCGCCTGCTTGTTTGAGGCCGCTAGTGGTGAAATATGCCCTTGGGTATGGTTTATTAACGGGTCTCCTGCAAGAAAACCAAGGTTGCACCCAAAGAGTAAAGTCTATGTAACAGTGCCTTACGTTTTACTGGTGAGTTAAGACCCCGCACATTCAGGGTCAGGCAGGGAAGTTCAGGGGCTGCCATCATGCTCTACATCAGGCCAAAAACCTCCCAGAAGAGCCAGTGTGGCAATTTGAATAAAGGAGTCTTGTTCAATATTTATTACACAGATCCTTCATGTGACCAAAAAATAACCCTCCAACGAACGATGGAATCGCAACAAAGCACTACAAGCAATTCCTCATACATTTGTAATAACTTGTACTTGTAAACCAGCACAATTCCCTCGTGAACACCCCCTTCAACCCCCTCCATACCCCCGAACCGTGCAGCAGTAAACGGCATGCTTGCACCTACCCTGACTGTATGAGAGCGTAGATTAGAACTGACACCCTGTGAAGAGTGTAAATAACCTCTGGATAACATATCAACCATCAGGCACACATTAGTCAAAGTTATCCGGTCGGGGCACTTCGGGCTGGCATCATCTGTGTCTGGTCAAGTCTTAGTCAAATTCCTCCTCCTTCTAGGTTTCCTGGAGCTGCTTCTGCGCTCCAAACCTGAACTGGCTCCCATCCCCTCACGGTCTAGATTAGAACCTTGGGTGGCGTCTATCAATTCAGTCGCCTCTTCCCCCAAGCTGATAGCATATCGTTGATTCTGATATTCAAATAACAGTTTACAAGGAAAGCCCCTGTGGTATTTAATATTATGGGACTGTAACCAGGCTGTGACTATATGTAGCCACCTCTTATTCACGAATGTCCGAGGCAAAAGGTCTTGATACAGAGAGTTTTGCCCCCCGGAAATCCACAGACTCCTTCTTCCAAACTGACATCATGATTTCCTCTTTTAGCTGGAAGTAATGGACCCTTGAGAGCACATCTGGTAATAGATTACACCATTGTTGCATTGAAGAGTAAACGCGATGCGTTCTGTCCAGCTACAGCACTCTGGTGTCTGGGAGGTCCAATAGGGAACGCAACAGGACACAGACATATTTTGTCAGGTCTTTATCATATATGTGTATGCAGATATTGTTTCTCCTCGCTCTGTTTTCCAGGTCCTTCTGTTTGGCCCAAATCACTTCCATCTGCTCCTCGGTGCCCACCACCCTGTTTGATAGTTGTGCATGGTTGTGTGCCTGCTCACATAGCGTATTTCCCACATCATTCATCTATGATTCCAGCCCCAGCAGGTACGGGTTGGAGGATTTGCATGGCCAGCCCCAGCAGGGTAAGAGTGGACCTAATCGCGGACTTTACGAACGGTCTTCTCCTTATCTTGCATGCCTAATAATTTTGCATGCCTAATAACGATTCGATGTCACCCCTTTTGGCTTAAGCCCCTGATTTAACCATTATTTCGAGGGCATGTCTGTGCTCCCGGGACACAGTGTTCCGCCAGCCCACTTGAGGTTCCCTTTTCTGCTAGTTCCAGCTGCAATGTTTCCTTATGATAACGCGTATAGAACTGTTGTTCAGGGCAGCAGAGTCAGAATGAGTGCCGCAGTATCTTCAGCTGGCCCTTGTTCACAGTGATGAACATTTAATAGGTGCCCCAGGAGTCCCCAATCTGCTACCCTGGACGTGGGATCCCGAGAGTGCTCCACAGACCCCTATATGCTGTTATTGTCACCATCCTGTCCGGGGTTCTCAATAATTCCTTAGGGCTGCAACCACGTCTTACCTATAACGTCGGAGGTCCTGGGAACCTTTCAAATGCCTCCAAGTTCAGCTCTATGCAAACTGATCAGGGTCAGTTAAGGCGGTGTGGCCGTTGTATATTTAATCACAGTTCCGTGGACTGTGTGGAAAGCCCTCTCCTTCTCTCAGTTGCTACGTTCAGTAGGGCCCCCACCGGTCTTGAATCTGTCTCCCACTCACTCTATCTTTGTAAACAGGCTGCACGCATGCCCGCCGCCATCAGCAGCGCTCGCCGACCGGCCCGCACCCCTCTGATACCCCCGGGTAGGCACTGGACCAATCTGCAGAAGTGTTGTGCTTGACTTGACGCCCCTGGGGATGGAGGGGAAGGCGCTTGGTCGCCGGGTCTCAGCTTCCCTGAAGCACCCTCTGGAGCCCGGAAGAGAGCCCCACCACCTCTCTGGGTGTTTTGTGCTCAAAGGCCTCCAGGCCGCCAAGGACTCCATGTCGAGATCACCCTGGGACACTGCACGCTAATGATCCAGTGTGCACAGAGCCGCCAGGCGCCAGACCTGCTCTTCTCACCGCGGCAATCCGAGAGCGACACAAGCCCCAATTGTTTCAGCGCTAGCCCTCCGGCTCCTGCGAAGGCCATCGTTCGCGCTGCCTAGCACCACTTAGCAGCCGCCATGCTTTTGGTGCGCAACGCTGACCAGTTCGTGCTCACAGCTGAGTTGCCACCTCCAAACCCTCTGACTATCCCATTGCACGTACCCTGTAGTCAGTGGGGCTTCACCACACATTAGGGGGGGGTATTTAAACTATAAAATGCTTCATTACAGGGGCTTTCAGTGCTATGCGATGGAGCCTACAGCAGACATGTCTGCATCAAGTGGGCCTCCCCTCATAATTGTTTCAAGCTTGCTGTCAACGAAGCTGACTCTTCAATTGGCTTAAGATAAAAATCTCTACAGACGGATTAGCTGGACCAATTGCAGATCTTCACGATACATCTAGGCATACCCCCACCTGGAACGGCTTAGTTGCTTTGTCACCCCAGGCTGAGTGTGTGCCTAAGCATGTTTCTGTTCCTTTTTACACAAGAGGTCCACCTCACCAGTCAATCGAGTGTTGGAGCGGTGACTGCGTTATAGGGCCTCCTTTGTCCAATTAGCAACTGCCTTTTAGAGTCCGCAAAGCTTCTCTCACCATGCCATTCGCTTGCAGCCAGTACGTGTTCCAGGGCTTAGGATGATCCGGAAAGGCTGGAAACAAGGCTCCTCTTGAGTTGTCTTTGGTGCGCCTTAAAATATTAAATGCTACCCCAGCATGCATGGCCACGCTGCCTTCCAGCAAAAACAAGAGGTGATGGCTGGAAAGGTTTTGAATTAATCTGAACCTCTGGCATTGCTCTGGGCAACCCTCCAGACCATTGTAATGGCTTGGCAGGTGTTCTTCACCTGCCAAGCCATTACAAAAGGGGTAAAGAGCATGTGCAAATCAGGCTTGGTTACACCCCAAAAGGAGCAGTCCATCCAGAACTGCTTGGTCACATCCCTTCTGTACGAGACCACAAGCATCCCAAGACATGTATCGGCCTTATCGGTGAGGAGTAGCTTGGGTCGCTAGGCCCAGTGGGCACAGCATCCAAGTCTGGACAGATGTTTTTCAAAGCCGTGAGAATGAATGGGCTAAAGGCGCAATTTGCCTTGAGGGACCAGGGAAATGGTTTCTGAAAGGTTGAGATGTAAGGATTGGGACCTCCCGGATGACTTAATAGAGGTGCTGTTTTCAGACAGCAACAAAGTCTCTGTACCCTGTCTGTTGAAACAAGTTCTGCAACTGGTGCAGAGAAAAGAATGTTCATCCTTTTCATTGTTCAACTCTGGATGTTCTATCATTTTTGCTTTCTTTAGCACACAAGGGTCTTCAGGTGGGGACCATTAAAGGTTACTTGTCGGCTCTCTCCATCTTAAAGCGGTCATCCGAACAATGCTCTTATTTCAAGATTCCACTGGTTTCTAAAAGGGCTCACGAATGTGTTCCTGCCATCACCTTTTCAGGTTCCAGTTTGGGTTACCAAGGTAACTTGGTCTTAAAGTTTCTGATGGGTTCTCCATTTGAACCATTGCACTCATGTCCGTTGAGGTTGTTGACCTTTAAGACTATTCTATTGGTTGCTATAACATCTGCACGTAGAGTGAGCGAGTTGCAGGCACTTTCTTCCAAGCCAACCTATACTATATTCCACAAGGACAGGGTGGTGTTGAGAGTTGGACCTTCCTTCCTATCTAAGGTAGTTTCGGACTTTCACTTAAGGAAGATGAAAGGCTTCATAGGTTGGACCCTAGCAGAGCATTAAGCTTATATTTCCAGAATGTCAAAGGTGAGAGTGGACGACAAGCTCTTTGAGCGGTATACCGGGCACAAACTTGGCCAGGCCGTTTCTAAACAGACCTTGTCTAGGTGGATCATTCTCACTATTTTGGAATGCTATAGATTGGTGGGCAAGGACCCTCCTGAGGGCTTGCATGCTCATTCCATCAGAGACATGGCTACATCGACAGCCCTGCAAAGGGGTGTCCCTATTAAAAACATCTGTGATGCTGCAACATGGTCTTTGATGCACACGTTTACAAAGCATTATTCCCTGGATACTGCCCATGCTCCGGATTTTGCTTTTGGTAAGGCAGTGCTTTACTCTGACCTTTTTAGATTCAATTGTACAAAATTATTCACCCGCTGTCATGATGCCTACCTCCAAGGTGCCAGACACGACCCAGCTACCCCAGAGGCAGACATGTCTTCAAGGGAAGTCACAACAGCCTCAAGTAGGGTCTCTTTGGACTCAGTCCTGGCGCCAGGCTCATATCGGTCCACAGTCCTGGCGCCATAGGCGCCAGGCTCATAAAAGGGGACTTTGTGTTAAAGGTGCTTAGTGTTAACTTACCTGATGCAGACCATGCTGCAACATCCAGGCCTGAATGGGACTACTTTATCTTTGGAACTACTTAACCACATGGGTGTGGTCAGGGGAGGAATACATACCTGAGAGGAAGGATACATACCTGGAACTACTTTGAAGGCTATTTAAGCCACGCCCAAGCAGCAACTCAAGCTTCGCGTTGTTCTGCATCTAGCAGCTGGACGCTCACTGTGTTTGCTCCTGCATTCTGTCTTCTGCCACTCCTGCCAGCATCCTGGAACACCTGCAAAGAGAGAAGAGAAGAGAAAAGGGTAAAGAAGAGTCCTTACCTGCTAAATCCGCATTCCGGAGACATCTCGCCGACGGTCCTGAAAAGGAAGACATCCATTTAAAAGCACATCGCATCGATCGCTGCAGCGCCGCATGTCACTCACCTGTACAAGGTACCACCACGTTCTACGGCGACATCTGGACTCGCAGCCACATCACCGCGCCTAGGGAGAAAAAGACAAGAATAAAGGTGAGAGGGGAAAAAAAACAAGGAAACCTTAATTTCCATTACAAAGCTTACCTGTTGGGTTATTCCAACTTCATTTGAGGTCGGTGCCGCATCCTGGCATTTCCGGACCCCGGCCCCTATGGGGGGAAAAAAGACATCAGCGTTAGTGGGCGCATGAAAAGACATTGCCCAAACACCCATTAAAGACTTACCTGATTTCTTCCGGATTGAGCTTCGTTTCGGGTCTGTGCCGCATCCAGGCATTTCCGGACCCCAGTCCCTATGGGGAAAAAAGTCATCAGTGTTAGTGAGCGCATTGATACAAGGACACTGAGAACTCTCATCAAGCTCACCAGAGTCTCATTCTTCGGTTCCACAACTCTTCTTGGAATAGTTTCCGCACATGAAAAAGAGACAACGAACAATTATTATTGCGGAATCATACTCATTAACAGAATCCTTAAGGTGCTATACCGGGAAAACAAAACTTGAACCCTCTACAATCAAAATCCCAGTGAAGTAACTGGATACAACGCGCCCCTGCATGAGAAGCTGGATGGAGAGCTCAACCTTTCAAACCCTAAGGTGAGACTTCACGTGGGGGTCGCAGGAGGGTTTCCTAGAGGGGTGAGAAGGGATCGGGAGGCTTATACTTTCTCCCGCAGATTGTTAATACTCCCTTTTCACATACAGAAAGATATTCCTGCGAGCCAGATTCGAAGGTCCGGTCCAGTCCATCTTCCGGGTTCTGCGCTTCACCATAGAAGAAGCAACAACACTCCAAACCAGACCTGCGCCTCCGTGGGAGTCAGCTGAGCGTAACACCCGCCTCGACTCGTGCATACTGCTTTGAGTCTGTCAATGCGTTGGAGGACACAATCCATTAGAAGAACAAGTTACTTACCCTTGGTAACGTTCTTTTGACTGGATGTTCCTCCAAAGTATTCCTCATCGCCCTCCCAACCTACCCCTCTGTAGAATTTCCCATGCTATTACAGCTTTCGTTCCAACAAGGCTGAGTACGGTCAGGCCTGATTTTTTTATATGGGCATATCTTCTACACGAGGAGGGGGAAAAAAACAGAACTGAGGCAGTGGGCACCGTGCGTGCAACTTAGAAAATCTGATGACGTCACCCTTGAGGCCTTCGAGGGACATTGATTCGATGCCGGGCACCCTCTGCTGAAATATTTCCAAAGCAGCCGAAGCTGGACACTACATGTAAGATACGTTGGAGGAACATCCAGTCGAAAGAACGTTACCAGGGTTAAGTAACTTGTTCTTCTGTGTGTAGGTTATGGCTGCTAGCACATCTCTTCATCTGGTCCCCGGTTCGGTTGATTGTTTATGGGCCCGCCCGGTGTAACCCATCTAGTTTAATCTGTGGTTCTGTCTTCCGCTAGAATTTCAGCAAACAGTTGAGTGACTGTTCCCTGCAGGTCTTTATCTTCAATTGACTTAGGTACGTTTTTAATTCTGATGTTCGATCTTCTAGACCTATTTTCAAAGTCCTCGCATTGAAGTTCTAGGTTGTTAGAGATGCGAGCCAGTTGCTCGAGCATCTCGTCTGATTTCTGTGTGTCGTCCTCCACCTGTTAAAAAACTTTTTCGGGTGTGTCAGTCCTTTATTCAAGCTATGCAATATCTAGTTTTACCTCTTGGAGGGACTGTTTCATGTCTTCCTTCAGCGTCTTGAACTGTTCCTGAATGGATAGTAAAAATTGACTCTGCAGTTCCTTGAAGCAGTTTTGCATGTCTGCTTTGATCATGGTGCTGTCCCCCATGTTTGATTGTGCTGCGTCGTGTGGATCTCTTGCGGTTTCCCCTTTTCTTGTCGATGTTGTGTCGTCCGTAGACCAGAGTTGCCTCAAGCTTCTGTTCTGTTTTCTTTGGGGGATGGTGGGGGGGGGTGGGGCAGGGGTTACGCTGGGGTTTTTGCTCTGGACTTGGACGGACATCAAAGCTACTGTGATGGCCTTCTCCCTGTTCTCCTTCTATTGCCCGGTTCCTCGTTCACAATCTTGGTCTTTGCAGGAGTGCGTCCAATAGATTTCCCTTTGTGCGTGCCCTTTGTTAGGGAGGACTTTCCTGAGTGGCCGGGGCCCTGTCCTCTTATGGTCGTGGGTTAATTACCTCTCATGGAGTTCCTGTCAATGTCCTTCCCACCTTGGCCATGGAGGGTGGTTTCCCTTCGGGATCTTGGTCTGTTGAACCTTCTCGTTGGTTTCGTATATCGTGTCAGTTTGGCCTTTTCCGGATTGGCCCTTCTTCCGTTGATTGCTGCTCCGTGGTCCTCGTGCCTTGCTGGTGGCTACTGATCTTGGTCCCTGTCGGGGCCTGTATTGCTTCGTGGCTTCAGGGTTTGTTATTCATGCTGCAGTCTCCCCCTGTTGCCTTCTTGTCCGGCCCCTTCCTTGATCGGCCCCTCTTGCTTTGGGGCTCTGTGGGGAGTGGTCTCTGGTGGTGGTGGATGTGGCCCAGTGGGTGAGCCTAGCTTCGTCGCCTTGCAGTTGGGCTCCCCGCTCTTAATTGTATTGCGGGCACGAAGGCCAGCGTTCTGCGCCTGCTTAGGTTGTTCTGTGCTCATGCGGGGTGTTCCCAGTTCGCCGTTTCAATTATTTGAATGCCTCTGGTCGGGGCCAACGTGGGCTACTGTTTATGCGCTTGCTTTGGGGTGAGCCGTGGCGGTTCTTGATTTATACTGTACTCGCTGTGCGTCCATGGCCCCTCACGCCCGCCGTCTGTTTTCCCTTGTCCATTGCAAGGTGTTGCTTGTCTTGCTATGTTGGTGAGGCTACTGTGCTGCGTGGTTGTCCTTTTGAGCACTGCTGGCCTTTCTGCTATGTGCTCGGTGTGCCTCATAGTCTGGGGCGCATCTCTCTGAGTTCTGGCTGTGTTCCCATGAGGGAGGGCGGGCCTCTGGTCTAGCCACTGGGTTTCCCCGTTGCCGGCTGGTGATCTTCTCTCGGCATGCTTTTTGTGTTGATTTCGAAGGACATGGGGTGGGGGGCGGGGGGGGAATGGAGCAGCTGCTGAGCGGAGCCTTCCATCCTTGCTTTCCGCGATGCTGTTACGTGGGCCAGATCCTTCGGCCGGGCTGGTCTTTGTTCTCTTTGGCTTCCCCCGCAACTGGCGGAGCGGTGCTCTACTGCCCGATGGTCAGATTACCTTCCGGAGCTGGGTTGCAATTGTTCACTGCTCCCACCTTTTTGTTAGGAGTCCCAGAGCGCTTGGCTTCGTGGCAGAATGCTTTCCTCTTCTCTGCATCTTTCCGGGAGCCGATCCAGTCTGCATGTTGTGGTGTCCTTTCTCGCCCGGCGAGGTTTCGGGAGCTTCCGAGTCTTTCTTTTACATTGCGCTTTCCGCAGCAGGAGGCTTCTGTCGAACTGATGCTTGTAGAGCTCTTCACTTTTGTAGAGATGGGGCTTGGAATTGCCCGGAAAGCTTGGTTGTGGTGCTCATTGTTGCGGCCCGGCAGGGAGAGACTCCTATGCATGTCCTCCTCTGCCGGGTGCCATTTTGGAATCTCCCAACCCTTTTTTAAACTGAATTGCCTAAAAGTTTGATGTTCTGGACAAAGTTTCCTCCCGTCAGTACAGAGTTCAAGGAGTTTTCATGATTGCTACAAAATGGGAGTCGGTCTCCCTGCTGTCCTTGGATAACGATTTTCTTGTGGGATGGCTGTTTTCTGGATCTGATAACCATGTGGTTTGACAAGACAGATGCTGATGAGAAATATATTTTCCACTCTGGTTCATGAAGAGGAGCCTCTTTGTAAGAAAGAATGAGTATCAAGCTCTTCTCCCATTGCTATCTTGATGTGACTTGGTAGATGTTTTCTCCAGAATCTTTGCATCCTGATTTCAAATGTTCTGAGAATCATCAAAGCAGACTGTTTGGGGGTTTACAGGCAGGCTCTCCACCAAGACCAGGGAAGAATACACTGTTATATCTTCAACTAATGAATCTGTTGGCCACCCTTCTTGCAAAAAACGGCTCATGAAGACTACTAGATGAGGTTTAGAATGTAGCTCTAGTTGGAATTGGCATAATTAGTGCATTCTTAACTAGTGTAATGCCACTGACACAGTAACACTTAAAATAATAAGGTATATTTTATTTTTGGCTTGAGTATAGGAAAGTTTTCTACGATCTACCGAGTTATGCTTAAAAACACATGGCCGAACCGTAGGGACAATAAAAAAAAAGTCCCAGAACTCTCCTTTAATACATTTCTAAATTAGCCAGCTATCAATTCCAAGCTAGTACTTTGTATCCTAGATTTGGGCATTTAAGGATATATGCGTGCAAGTCCAAGAGAACTCTTCATAGTGTGAGACTTGTTCTAAGGTTTAACATTTCAGTAAATTAACAATCCTATGCCTTTCACTTAAGCGGTGGATTTGTTGGGAAAGTCAATATTCCAAGGCATCCATCTTTTATGTTTTATTTTTTTTTAAACGTGTTTATTTTAAACAGGCAGGTTATGGCAATACAAAGCTTAATCACTTGCGACATGTAGCATACAGTAATACCATTTGACGCTCCTCCCACCCCACCCCTCGGGCTCAAGTTCCTTCTTCACTTCCCTGTATGGGGTCTCCATCCCGAATAGTTCTCCTGGCCAGTTGGGGCTTGAAAGTCAGGGCTGGGAACCTCTGGTCAAACTCCAGTACCGGACCCCAGATGTTGCGAAAGCGATGCAAGGTGCCTGTTCTGGCAGCCGTTGTCAGATAGATCTGTTATATCCTCTTCCACTTGTGAAGAGTCTGATTCCCTCTCCTCACCTCTGATTTTCCAGTGTAATGCAAGCTTCGGGTTATCCTGGGTTCGAGTCTTCACCTTTTTTTTTATGTAGATAAGGATGACCGTGAAAGGACGCCACAGTGACACCCAATGGGTGAACTGTGGCTGCCCTCCTCAGCCGTTGAACAGTGGGGAAAAAGCCAGTGGCATAAAAAACCCCAGTAAGGTACTCATCTGCTGATGAGATGTGTTGCGATCAGGAAACTCCAGGGGTAGCAAACAAAGTATGAACTGCAGTAGAGTGCCAGAGAAACACAGGTAGAAAGTTCCGGTAGCGCCAAATCAATCGAGGAAGAGGCAAGCAATCCGTTGGACAGGCAGAGGTCGATACACAGAAAGAACCAGGATAAAGCCAATCAGGAAGAGGTCGATAGACTGGATGACAGAGGACTGAAGGCGGGGGGGGAGGGGGGTGTGAGTAGAAAGTAGTGAAAGAAGACGAGCCTGAGGGAAAACAACACAAGACCGGAGGAAGGGACGGGCGGAAGACGGGAGCGGAAAAGTAGTAGGAGGAAAACGGAGGCGAGAGGATTAGCTGGAAAGAAGAAAGGGATGAAGTAGAACGGGGAGACGAGAACCGGGAGGGAGACAAAAGTCTGAGGAGCGAAGTACGAGGGGTACGGCAGCACAGGCGATCAGAGGAACTGTTCGTTGCAACGCATCCGACACCGGAAGTGGGAGGCTAAAGAGCCGGCGTCGGAATGCGTAGAGCAAAAAGACTAGACCCGTACTCTGCGCTTCGCTGTGCGTGAAGGAACCAGCAATGGAGGACGCAGCTTCCATTTAGACCAAAGCCGCCAGGTTCCCTGAGGTGTGACAGCCGTCGCCTTCTCGGCGATCAGGATGTCCCAGACTTTCATCCACCAGAAAGGCACGAGAGGGCCTTTCCGTCGTTTTCCAGGTGCGGGCTATCACGTTCCTACCCGCAAGTAGGCATTGTGACAATAGTTTGGCCTTGGGGCCAGACCTGGGGTAGATCCCGGGGATCGAAGCTCCAAGGAGGATAGGCTCGGGGGCCAAGGGCAGTCGCACCTGAGTGATGTCCGCCATCATCGCCAGGCATTGTTTCCAAAAGGCTTGGGCCTTGGGGCAGGACCACCACATGTGGAAGTAGGAGCCTATTCGGCCACACTGCCTCCAGCATTGAGGCTTGATCGTGTAGAGTTCATGGGGTGGAGTCTTGGGGGGAGGGTAGTACCACCGGAGGAGGATCTTGTAGGCGCACTCTCTTCGTGATGCATGATGAGGAGGTGTGAGCCCGGGACCAGATGTCAACCCACTGTTGGTCTTCAATCGGATGGCCGAGGTCCGCCTCCCATAGGGCCATGTACTGGGTCTTGGAGGTTAGGAAGTCCGTTTGGAGGTGCTTGTACAGGGTGGAGATTCTTCCTTGGGGCGGAAGCTCCTTAAGGGTCAATTCGATGGCTGTGGGGGGACGAGTAGCCGCCTGGCGAGTCTGTGGATGGGTGCACCAGTGGCATAGCTGGGTATATGTGAACCTATCTCGTTCCTGGATCCCAAAGAGTTCTTTGCATCGCTCAAAGGTGCAGGGTTGGCCCCCTTCAAAAAGTTGACCCAAGGTCTCTAGGCCTCCTGCAATCCAGGCCTTAGAATTCTGGGGAGACCGACCAGGAGAGAAGGTCAGGTTCATGAACACTGGGGAGAGGGGGCTGAGCCCCGTCGGGATCCTCTTCTGTTTCAACGCCTTGTCCCACACCGAAATGGTGTTTGGTGGATGCCAGGAGATTCTGCCACTGTCGCCGTTCCGGAGGGGGGACATGTGGGAGAAAGCGTAGTGGGAGGGGCAGCTGCGCTTGTTCGAGGTCTACCCATCTAGGGCGGTTAGTAAGGACTTGCCATGATTGGATACAAGACAGGTGAGCCGCCATTTGGTATTTCTGCAAGTCAGGGACCCCGAGCCCACCCAATTTCGCGTTGCCCAGCATCGTGGATTTAGGGATCCTGTGCTGTTTCCCCCCTCCAAATAAACTGCAGCATTTTCTTCTGTAAGCGTTGAAGGGCTGGCTCTGGGATCGGCACCGGGATTGTGGAGCATGCATACAGAAATCTTGGTAGTAAGTTCATTTTACAGGCTGTAATACGACCCATCAGCGATATCTCCTGTGTCGCCCAGCGTCTCAAATCTGCCTCCAAGTTTGTCAATGCATCCTTTTGATGTTGGATCGTATCCTGCAAATGCAAGTTACAAACGTGACCACCATTCCTAAGGTTGGCCAGCAGCTCATTCAACCGGAGCTCAGTAGTTCTGCAGTCTGCACAACAGTCTTATGGTTTTATAATCATGGTGTCTGAAAACCTGTATATTTAAGAGCAAACTCGTAGCAATGCTCATTCATCCAGCAGTATTTTAAAGTCTACTTCCTAAAAGGTTCATCTGGCCTATGTTGACACCAACTCTTTGTTAAACTATTCCCGGTAGTTGAGGATGAAATGTAACTGAGCATAAGAGTAAGTGACAACCACATGTAACTCTTGCATTTATAGTCCATCCACTTCCCCCATTCCCAAATACCACTTCACATCTTTTTGGAGTTACTACCCTCTACTTTTGCCCAATTTCCATCTTTGAAACGGAAGGGCAGGGTGTATGAAAGGAAGTGATGAGGAGACAGGAAATCTTTGCATCCCTGCCATCATGTACTTAACCGGTGGGAAAGATTGTTGTGCCACAAAGTGGTGGCAGGTTCCATACATTGATGCAATGGAGAGGTTCTGTACAGAGATTATTTGTTTTTCAAGATTCTTGTTCTACCATTTGCCAGATTATTTACTATGATTTCCATTCTCTTTTCAGATGTAGACCTTTCTCTTCTTGTGTCATTTAACAAGATGAAAAAGCTGACCACTGATGCAAAATTAATTGCCAGAGCCCTGAAAAGCTCATCGGTTGTGGAGGTAAATGTTTGGTACTGCTTTGTTTGCTGCAGCTATTCTTGTGTTAGGAATTAGAAATGGGTGTTTTTTTTTTTTTTTTTTGGGCGCATGATGATAGAGTATGATTAAAGATTGTTTTCATTTTAGTTGAACTTGGAAGGAACTAAAATCAGAAGAAAATTGCCTCTGGGAGATAAGCCTCAAGATGTGGATGAGCGTACAGTATATGTGGTAAGTGTTCATATTTCAGTGTTTCAGGTCTGGTACTTTTTATGTTTGTTTGCTTAGTGGTATTCATTGTCTTCTCTATTGTGTGGCGAGCCAGAAGTAGTCGGACAACGTAATGCCATAACTTAACGGGTTTCATTTAAATAAAAGGAAAACCCTTATCCTGACCCATTACTAAAAGGGAAATTCCCTACCTATAACTAATGGCGCTTGTCAGTCCAACAAAGTCTTCCATTCCAATCCAATCTATAAACTAGCCCTGCCAGTTTAAAAAATAAACAGAAAGGAGGAGACCAGAACACAGTCTCTAGTTTAGGCTTCTGCCTGGCCCAGCATTGGAGGTTTCCCAACAGTTCAAACCAATTCAAATAGTTCTTCAATATGCTTTCTCTTGTAACAAGTTCCTTGCAAAACAAGTCTCTTCCCTGGAGTCTAGTGACTCTGTGCAAGGCTAGTTTCTTCTCAGGTTTTGGGTGTAGTGTAGGCACTGGTCTACTCGGATTGTTTCAGTTTTCACAATCTTGCCAATTTCTTTAGCTTGCATGTAAAACAAATGTTCTGTTTTTATTTCCACCTGGTTCACATGGGGCCCCTTGCCCCATTCGCTCTCTCTGACTCTTGTGGATTTGCCCAACTGGTATATATGGGAGGTATGGCGCTGTGCTTTAGATTTACCATGGTACTTGTCACTCCGTGTTTATCAAGCCCCCTTAACCTTGGAGGTTCTTTAAAGTTACATCCAACAAACTTATATTCCTTGTCTTCTGATATGTATGGGGCTCTTGCAGGCAAAATGATACCTCCACATGTAGTGCGTGTGCGAAAATGAGCTAAAAAGAACATGGCACTGATGCACAGCCATTTTGGACATTCACTTCCATCACCGCAATGAAAGCCTACGTTTTCGTGGTCTCAGTAAGTAAACGTGCATTTCTGCAGCGGAGGCAAGGTCACATAATGTCAGATGAACTAACTGTGGGGAATAGTTTTTGGATTGTCTACCGAAGGACGAGCCAGAAAGGGAGTCGGAGCACCCTGCAGGTGCAGTGATAAGGGGTACTGGGAAAGAAGGCAAGGAAGAGAAGCTGGTTTTTTCCACTTCGAACTGTAATTTTCCACTCTTGGCTTCTCATGCTTGTCTGCTCTCCGGCCGAGGGCAGTCTGGTAACCAATGAGGGTCGGGGATCCCCCCATAAAGAGAAGAGGTATTCCTCTTGGGAAGACGGATAGATTTTGGACCCCCCGAATGATGCAGTCTCGCTGAGAGGGAGGACGATCCGCTTCAGACCCCGTTAGTACGAGTGATTCTCTGCCTACCTGCTCTGGGACTAAGCAGTGTTGTGGCCGATATGAAGGTGTCTTCTGCAACCATATTAACGGTGAAGCTCTTTTTCTATGTTTATGTATAATTGACTATATGTTGTGTATGTATAACGAGTGAATACAGAGCCTATAACAAGCCATTTTATTTTCTTAACGAATGGTCTACAGTGTGGTTCCTTGCCTATCTGAGTCCAATAACTTGTTTTGTTAGGGTCTATGGGGGGATGTAAGTTCAAGGTCGCTACACATGACCAAGGAAAGCAAAATACCACCCGAGGGATGGGATTTAAACATAGTTTTACAAAACTCATGGGGGCACAGTTTAAACCTATGCACAAGGCCATGCTGGCATTTCTAATAGCTGTTGCATCCATCAGAAGAGTTTGGAAGCTTCCATCATTGTCGGTAACCAAGCCTATCATCTCAATGCATAAACACAAAGTAGTGCTTGGCCCCCACCCACACTTCTATTGAGGTGATCAGGAAAGGTCCCCACGATCAAGAGGGGTTTATGTTGCACGTGCCATATTTGTTACTGGGGCGTACTGGGTGCGATGTTGCAATTTCATATGTATCCAGTGTAGTTAATTATGAATGGGATATGTTACTTTAGTGCCGATTTCAAACATCCCCTGCCCAACAAAACTCTTGGAAACCTATGTATATAAACCAACCCAAGAACACGTAGAAAAACGCCACCTGCTTGACCAAGCTCAAGTCGGTTTCAGACCTGCAAGAGGAACGGAAACAGCACTACTATCCATCTGGGACAACCTAAAAACTAATGCAGACTCAAACACAACCTCAGCCCTTATTCTGCTAGACCTCTCCGCAGCCTTCGACACAGCCATGAGACCCTAACCAAAAGACTAGAAGACATAGGCATAACAGGCACAGGACTACTCTTTCCTAGCAGGCAGAACAGAAACCGTATGGATTAAACCCTTCAAATCCACCCCACGAGTTAACGACTGTGTAGTGCCACAAGAATCCTCGCTATCACCACTGTACTTCAACATCTACCAGACTCCAGTTATCAGAATATTCAAAAAATACAACATTACATGCTACAACTATGCAGATGATACTCAAATCATCTACAAAATCAGACACCCAAGCGGATCATTCAACCCAATCGAATGTCTAAAAGAAGTCTTCAACTGGATGAAAGCCAACCACCTGAAAATCAACCCAGGAAAGACATAAATCATGATCATATCCAAAGACCAAGAGAACGAAACCGCCATCCCATGGCCAACAGAAATGGGAACCGCACCATCACCATCTAAGGTAGTACAAAATCTGTGAGTCCTAATGGACAACACCCTAACCGTAGAACCACAAATAAATGCAACAGTCAAATGCTGTTTCCTCCTCCCACATGGCAAGAAGAATCCTACCTTTCCTCTCCTTCTGTCATGATTGCTACTCATGACCACCTCGGAGGTAACAGCCCCCTGACAGCAGTGAGGCGACATCCACCCTACCCCCCCCCCCCCCCAAAGACTCCAAAGGCCTTAAAGAACCATCAGCAAAGGACATGGAGTCAGTCCTGGCGCCTTTGGCGCCAGGCTCATTATTCAGATTGAAGCAAACACCACACTTGGGCCCTTGATCCAACATGGAGGTCCTTATTCCAACTCGGCCCCAAGAACTGAACTTGGCAGTCTGGCGTTTTGGGTGTGGTCGATCTGCTGGCTATATAAGCCACACCCGAACTAGGATTCACGCTTCGCGTTATTCTGCACTCCTGCAGCGTAACGCTCACCGTGTCCAGCTTCTTCCGGATGGCCTTCTTCTGGAGTCTTCTACCTTGATCCCATCGGGAACCTACAAGAACAGCATTAAAGGAAGCTTACCTGTGATCCATCCGCACTTCCTCAGCGCTCGGCGGTCCCGCCATCCCCGGAGTGCTTCACAGCCTGCAAGAACAGCATTACCGAAGGACGCTTACCTGGGAGTAGCTGTTCCTACGTTCATCCTCACTTCCATCAGCGCTCGACGGTTTCTCCATCTCCGAAGCGCTCCGCGACCTGCAAAACAAAAGGACAGCAGATTAATAACCCGCACTCAGCAAGCAACGGGTTCTACATCGCGTGACGCTTCCTGCAAAGGTAACAAGCTAAAGACACCCGAATTCACTCACCTGAATAACCGGGTGTTGGGTTTGTCAGTCCGGTTCGTCAGCGCACTGCATCCTGAGTAGAGAAAGAGAGAAAAGGCAGGTTAGCAAATAAGTCACATTAAGCTGCGCTGCTCTTTGCGCTAAACCACTCGGCATTATCGTCCGGCGCAGCAGCTCCGCCATCAATAACACCTGTGTAAGACAGAAAGAGACTTAATTCAACATCGAAAAGACAGGTGAAGGAACTGAACTAAAAAGACTTACCTGAACGTTATAAGCAGATAAACAGTCGGTGTCGCAGCCGGACTGGACCCGATGCAAAGGGGCACAGGACCAGTGAAGCAACTAGGCCCTCTGAAAGCCCTCAGCTATCACACGCCCCTACGCAGAGACAAAGGACCGAGAGCTCAACATACAAGGAAACAAGTATCAGTCCACCAGCCAACACACAAACAAGCCGAAGGGGGTCCAGGATAGTGCATAGCCTCTCTGTCGTGTGGCGCTCGTGTGGATACCAGGTGAGCGTAAAACTTTTACGCACAAAACACTATCGTCGCCCTCCTCATGTAAAGAATAGACTATGCAAACAGCCTCTACCTCGGAATACCAGAATATCTCCTGAAGAAACTACAACGGTTCCAAAATACAGCAGCCAGACTACTCAAACTATCCAGAAGAGACCACATCACTTCTGCCCTAAAAACACTACTCTGGCTCCCAGTAAAACATTGCATCACCTTCAAAACAATGTGCATAACACACAGGGCAATCAGTGGACAAGGAGCAGAATTCCTAAAAAAGAAAATAACAATCTACAAGCCAACGAGACTCCTCAGGTCAAGCAACGAAATCCGCCTGGAACTAAAACCATACTTTAAGAAAAAACTTGGTGGCACGTACTTCTACCGCTTAGCTGCAAAAACCTGGAACAACATCCCAAAAGAAATAAGAAACACCAAAGATCACCTAAAATTCAGTAAATTACTAAAAACCTGGCTCTTCAACACCACTAACCCAAACTGAAAACCGAAACAACAGAAAGGAAAAAGGAAGACTAAACTTAAGAGGACACTGACCACTCCCAGAACCAACTAAGAAACTCCCACAACACCTAGACAGGTGACACCAAGTAAAACGGAGCACAAGCGACACCCATAAAGACAAAATCAACAATCCCAGTCAATTCCGCCCAACTTCCTCACTCGCCCGTTAGCTGCTACCATGTACCACAATGCTATAGAATTGTCAAAATATTAGCAATTACCACACTGAGTTGTGGACATTAGCAGGTACACTGGCCTTATGAGTGGGAAAGGAAGACTGGTAAGGTTATGAAGGAAGTTGATGGAAGTGGGGGCCTGATGTGAAAGGGACCGTGAATACCAGACGAGCACAGATCGGGACCGAGGCACAGAAATGTTCCCACAACCCATCTGGGGAGATTACGCAAACCCAGCGCCTCAATTCAAGATGAAATGCCAACTAATCATTTCCACTACCAATTTCCCCCTCTCATACTCCAAACCAAACACAACCACAAACCTACAGCACAACAAACCGCACTAACTTTACTACATTGCAAAAACAAAACAAAAAACACATAGACTTGCACAACGGTACATAACGACTACCGGCCGCAAACACCCCAGGCCTAGCCAACGGAACCAGCGGGATGAGGCCACCAACAGCACATCACTGCTTTCTTGCACTTTTCTAGCTTCCCCCACTAACTCACCCTCCCTCTTTCAGAGCCGCCAGGGGACCACTTCGTTGGTGATAGTGCACGGTACAAATGTCCTTTAACATTACAGTTTGGTTAAAGTTGATACATATTAGATTGCACGAGTGTAGAAATATAAAATGCTGAAACCACAAAATTAAATATAAATAGGATTCAGACATATGCTATGGAGTGCCCAGGAGTAGGCAATGAGGAGTTCTTATAATGCGCATGCAAGAAAGGGGGCCTGTCCCGAAGAACCCACTGTAAAGGAAAGGGAGTGTTTATTTAACATGCATACACACTGAGAAAACATAATAAGGGGATTTATGTATCTATATGTAGTGGGTTTTTATGAATTCATTCAAACACTGCAACAAGTTGTTTGTGTGGTGGATTTCAGAAGGCTGGAAAAGTCTAGTTCTGCAGGTTTGGGGGTTGTCGGAGAACAAATGAGTAACCAAGTGGAAGGAAGGCATCGTATCAACAGTACGACAGACAAAAAAGACCACAGTTCAAGGGTGTTTATTGAACGTCAAAAAAAGGTTTGAGAAGACACCCATCTAATCCTAAATCTACAGATGAGAGCAAACCACAACCATCAAATAATAACGTGGTCCTCGTAGTGTATTGTCAAAATAATAGGGCCTATACTAAAACTAAACCTATTGCCAATCCTTGCCTCTAAATACAAATAATGTGGGAAACAATATGACGGGAAGAAGTGTTCACACAGTGATATGTTGGGATGTTCAGGCCGTTGGCCTCCCTTCCCCACGGGATGTGGCGGTACACTCGAGCTTAGCACAATCTCTGGATTCTCTAGCATGAGGATACAGTTCAATCATTAGCATCAGTGTCTTCTGTGCTCAAGTCTCATTGCCTTTCAAAGTCTCTTCATTCAGAGGGCCTGACGAACAAAACTGTTCTTTTCCTCTTTCAGATTATCACAAGTATTCTAGTTCTTGGGCGATTCGCTATTCACCTCGAATCCCCCTCAGCTGGGCTCAGATCCTTTCACCACAATGGTCTTATATTATTTATCCATCTAATTCCTTGTAGGGTATTCTTTCTCGGGTGACTCACGGTTCACCCTGGATCCCCCTCAGTTGGACTCAGATCTCAGATCCCCTTTGGTCGGGCTCAGATTCCCTTTAACACAAAGTTCATAACTTTACACAAACTTGCTTTAACAAAAAAGCTTTTAGCTGATCTCCCTCCACTGAGCTCTGACCAACTGCCTATAACATTTCATCAACTATCAAAGACATTCGAATGTGCTCAGGGTTTTTCCTTGACCCGTTGCAGGACCACTTCAATTTCACAATTCTTTATCACTCTTAACATTTGCTACCTTTCAGCCGGATACCTAACAGACTTTCGAATGTGGACCCACGTGGTGCCGGACCAATGTCTACGGTATTGTATCTTGGCTTCAAAGTTCAATCACTCATCCGCTAATTAATTGTGTTCGCGTCGCTTGCCACATAGGCTTAATACCCTGTTCTCTTCCAATTTCATCATACAATGTTGTTGCTTCAACAGACTGGTCTGGTATCGGTCTCCCCAACTCACCGGATGTGCTGACTTCACTGACGCTGCTTTGTTGTAGGAGCCAAGGACAGTACCACAGCGGCCAACAATTCTCCCTGCCTTGACTCTCGACGCAGGAAAGCCCTGGGTACTCTGACACACAATGCAGCATTCTTCAGATTAGATTCCTGGTCCTTATAGTTCCTATTCTTGAAGGTTCCTGAAAGTAACAGTCTTTCGTTGAAACGGTCAAGGGCACTTCCCTCCTTGCAATCCCCTCCGGTTTTGCCGTCTTTCACCTTGTATTAAACTCCCATATTGGAACCGCTGCTTCCTCGTGTGCTTTACCTTGCTCAGAGTGTTCTTTCGTGCTCTGGGTTTTATCTGTGTAGGGGAAGTGTGATGGAAGTCAGGTGTGTGCAATGGTCCGGTATTGCCTGTCCATTGTATTGCGACATGTTAGGTAAATGGCTCTGGTGTTGGTCTGTCTTCTCTCACAGTGAAGCTGTCTGTGAGAAAGTGTTTGTTAAAGTGTTCATTTTGGTAAAGGGGTGCGGACAGAGTTCCTAAGTATCCTACCTGGTAGGATGGGGTGAAGGTGTTATAGGGACGGGGGTACTGCGTCTCGCCATCCAGTGTCCCACTTCCACTCCTCAAGGACCCCTCACCCAGATGATCCTCCTGCACTGGTCCACCCCCATGAACTGGATCCAAAAGCGGTGGCTGTGTCCTGACCACCTGGATGACCGATCCCAAAGGACTAGCTTGTGAGACACCTTCAGGTTTCTCACACAAGCAGATGATCAGCCATTGAGCAGAACAAGGTTTATGATTCAGTGGTTCCGCAGGGAACGGATGTAATCTCGCTCGGGTGCATTGAAGTCTTACAGAGGGATCTGGACATCTGTTTGACTAGCAATAAATGTGGGGTGAAACGCCCCCGAGGCCATGGTGTCGGATACTCGATTGTTTTCTCAGAGTGGAACTGGATGCGTAATCGAATGGTAGTCGTATAAATTAGAATATTTCAATGGAGTCAGTGAGCCGGGGCTAGTTTAAAAGAGAATCTGTTTACTCTGCCTTCTTCATATCATTTGAAGTATCTGTGAACCATGAGCAATTAGGAGTACGTTTCAAAGGGAGCAGGCCAGTTGTTACTAGTAATGCATGATATTTCCACACAAATGTTTAAATGTTTGTTGTCATGACTTACCACTGACAAAATCCCAAGCAGGGGTGTGCTATGAATACATTCTGACGATGGTAGTTAAGATAATAAGTGACCAATGAGAATGGAAAAATTGGAGAAAGATGGGATTTCTTTGAAGAGGTTTTGTCCAGTCACCTGTGTTGTGGGTGGATTGTAATAAAATATATGTAGTGTTTTAACTGTGCCACATTGTATATATGTCACCTCATGTGGTTCAGTGAGACTTGGGTTAGTTTGGCGCAATAGAATATTTTAACTGCTCCCCAGACGATTGTACAATGAACTTGCTTTACGTACAAAACGTGCACTTGTCCTCAGGTGGTGGGCCCACTTTGGGTTAAGGTGATTAGGGGCCTGCGACCATGAAGGGACATGAGGCTTTCTGGGACATGGAGGGGGGGGTGTCTCCTGTCCACACAACTTGGCTGCAGCACCTCACTGTGGGGACCAGTCTTGCATGCACAGTGAAAGAGGGGTTTCCGGGTGCCATTATTGTTTTAGGCCTGTTTGTTCCCCGGAGGTGTTACTGTGGCCCAGCTGTGCAGGACGACTTGACGGAGCACCACATCAGTTCTTCAGGTTCGTGTGAGTGCACTTTTGTCGGTTAAAGCAAGAGGAGAAATGGGGGTAGAAGAGGGTTGTTTTCTGATTTCAGGGGTTTGGTAAGGGTAAACTTGGAGTGAGGGTGTGAAGTTAGTCCAGGCTATGGGGATTGAAAGGGTGAGTGTTTTGAAAGAACTGTTTTATGTTGTATATATTTTTTCCTAGGTTGATATTTTAGAGGTGTGAGGTGGTATCCTACCCAGCACGTCTGTTGTGAAGTTTGTCCTGATACCCTTTAGTTTGCTTGTCTGGTTGGCTGCCCTCACCTAGAGGTGGGGGTGGCATCCAGTCCAACCGTACATACCTTCCTGAATTAAACTCATAATTCTTCATTCTGTATTGATTGCACGGGCGGAGACCTCGCCTCGATTTCCTTCGTCGAAGTAGTGAATGGGGAAACTTCCTATAGCCAAGAAGATTTTGTAGTAGAGAAGGCCATATTAGTGATGAAGAGAGCGAGAGCAGTGGTGCTGTAGTGAAAAGCATTGCGCTCCTTCTATGCTCAAGTGAAGGAGATATCTCAGAAATATTGTCCGGCAAGTGTTTTTGATAAGACATGTCAACCACATTGTCTCTTTTGTGTAAGTGAGAAGTAGAATTAAAGCAAGTAGCTGAGCGAGGTAATTGCAGTGTAAGTGAGTACGGCGAATGAGTGCGGGGAATGACTAAGAAGCTGGGAAGAGGTAAAAGGGCAGTTGCTTGGATGAAATTGTTTTTGGTTTTTTGTTCCGCAGGTTCAGCTTCTGTTATTTTTTGTGAAAATGGTTTGGGTAAATTGGGTTGGAGTATGGAGACTCTGCTGAATCATTTGTGTCTAGTACTTCTGGCTATAAGGCGAACGTTCTAAATTATCATTGGGAATGGCTGCAGGAAACTAAGGGGGGAAAATGCTCAATTCTTGACGATCTGAAGGGACCTATGACAAGGGGATATTGGAGAACCTGCATACTTTAACTACAAGGCACAAGGGTTCAAAATTAGAGAAGCAGTTGAACATTTAGAGCCCTGGCGGATGTATGAAAAAGTGTCATAGAAGGGGCCGAAAAAAGCAGGGTGTGGGA
Source organism: Ambystoma mexicanum (assembly GCF_040938575.1). Classification (NCBI taxonomy): domain Eukaryota; kingdom Metazoa; phylum Chordata; class Amphibia; order Caudata; family Ambystomatidae; genus Ambystoma; species Ambystoma mexicanum. The sequence goes on from NC_090937.1 coordinate 493,832,592, forward strand.
ATTCCTTCCGCTCCGCCCCCATACGGGTGCGATCCTTTATCGCCTGCAGATGTGTACACTGACCCTGAGTTCAAACCTCCATTCTCCCCCGTGGCCACTCCAGTGTTTGCGAGACAGACACAGGGATGCCTCAATCAGCTGCAATGCCTATGAAATTGGATAGTGAGGAAAGTGGAAGGGTAACTTCTTCAATGGTTCGGGCTACAGAAAGACTTGAGAGCGGAAAGGGAATAACTCCCTGCCCCCCGACTGCTAGGTTAGTAGATATATTAAAGGTGGAAGAAGAAGAGAGAGCGAGGCCAGGAGCTAGAAGATGTCATGATCCCAGCAAAGGAGCACTGTTCCCATTCAGAAATACCAGGGAAGCAAGGAACTTCATATCAGTCAGTGGGTCAACAGTGGCTGCAAGCCTGGCACAAAAGGCATTTGTCTCTTTCATAGCATTGCACCCATAGGCTCACATAGCGCTTATATTGGCTCCATTGTAAACTCACAGCACTATTGCACAGGGGAGCTACTTAAGCCCCGCCTCTGCTGGAGCGCTCGCTTCGCATCTTCTCTCCTGACAGCGGGTAACGCTACCAGCAATCTCCTGACAGAACCTATCAAAGGAAAAAGAAGTTAAGAGATATTAGTTTCCACAGAAAATCAACAGAATTACATAGTTTACTGAAAAGACTTACCGAACCAAATTATTTCCGAATTGTTTTTTCAGTCAGATGTGTTACATAGTCTCTGCATTTTCTGTCAGAAGTTGCATCTTCCTCACAGCAGGCTTTGTTTGCGGTCGCAGTGCTTTCATTCAGAAGTTTTCCTCAGCAGTCTCTGCATCACCTGAAGGTACTTCATCTACAGTTTTCTGAAAACCTGCAAAACAAAAGGTATTTTTGTTAATGCATTGTGAATAAGAAAGACGTTTTACATATGTTGCTTACCTGAAGTCCCAGCAAGTTATTCTTCGCTTAGTTATTACTGCGCTTGTCTTTGAAGGCTACAATTACTCAGTAAGATGAACTCGCGTTCGGAGGGGGCGTTGCTACGAGGGCCATGTAGGAGGACGTGTTCTGGAGGAGCTCCTGTGATCCTGCAACAATCCTGTCAAATAGTGCATTAATGGATGCCTATGATCGTTGAAAATCCACATGCCGGTTTATGAACGGGGCGGCCGTGCCCGCTAAACTTTTGGAGCGTATGAGATGAGCCGCAACAGAGGTCGTCTTCATGGCATGAGATTGTGAGAGGAAGAAGGAGGAGGTAAAATGGCCAACTGAGGGTCAGGACAAAGCTGGCCGCGGGATGGCGAGGCGGCTGTAGCGGACTGGAAGCAAAATTGCATAGCGCAATGAACAGGGCTCCCTGTGACGAGATGCGAGCCTAGATGAGCCCGAATGCCCGAAGTGCGGTGGATGGTGATGTGTGGGGAGCCCGGCATACAGCAGCAGAGGCTCGCGGGCCGCTGGGACAGCTGCAAACCACAGCAGCAGCACCCGCTCGCACGAGCTGGATGGTGGCGGGGGCTGCCTGGGAGCGGGACTATAGCTGCAGAACTGGTGAATAGCTGGGAGGATACAATGTTTCCAATGGGCGCGTAGCCCAAGGAAACGAAACTAGGCAGCGGGGCCCATGATCGGGAGGACACTGGACAGAAGCTGCGATCCGAACTGAAGATGCGGAGTAGAACTGCGGTGAAGGATAGAAGGCAGCGGAGGAAACATGACTGCCTGCTCTGACAGAGCGATTTGGACAGTCACGCAACGGCAGCGCAGGGAGTGAGCGCAAGGCGGTAAGCCGTAGAATCGTGCCCCGTGGGAGTGCACACTGCAACAAAAGGCAGAGGCACAATAAGGAACACTGGTCGCCCGATTGTACAAGAGACACAAGATATGTGGGCCACCCATATGAAGGAAGGGCCGCAGCCCCAGAGCTGACGGGAGGCGCATCGGTTACTCAGTCAGCTGATGCGGATGTTCGGCGGCGGCCCCAGGCGAGAAGTGAAGCGACCGGGTCGTGCCACAATATAAAAAAGCAATAGGACATTGCGAATAAAATGCTTTGTGTGGAATCCTAACAGCATACTGCACTGTATCATAATACCTCCTGGCACAACCACAGTACATTCAACGGCGCACTTTTTTTAAAAATTTGTTTTTATTTAAAGCATTCAGCGTAAAAAAATACAAACTCTTGCTTATATAAAATTTTTCCCTCATCCACATACACAAGCCAAACCTATTATTATTTTCTTTCTTAGTTCTACATCAGATTGGATCCAGGTTTGGCTGTGTATTAACCAGTTTTTGTCCATTGTGTTTTTAAACCATTTCAAGTCTCTTTAACATTGATTCAAGAAAAATCCCTAAGGCTTTAGTAGTTTTCCTATGTGGGTTGTCATATAGGGCTGAGCACCATAGGTCACAATCTAGATTGCATGCTGGAGACAATATTGGTTGTAATAGGCATCCCCTTTCGGTTATAAGTTCAGGGCAAAACATGATTAGGTGCCGAGTCGTTTCATCTTCTTGTTTGCATAATCTACAAAGTTTTTCTTTTACCAGGCCGTATCTGACCAGGTTTATCCTTGTTCTTAGGATGTTCAAGCGGAAGCGCATTATTAGGTCTCTATGCTTCTGATTGGCGCTTTTTTGTAGATATCCTGGCAATATCTGTGGGCATCTAGTTATCTTTTTAGACAGGGTATGATGACTCAAATTCACTCTCGCACGTTCTGTTTCTGCCCAATCAATTGATAGTAAAGTAATTTTGCTCTCTTCGGATGTTGACATAGGGCACTCATTGATACGTTCATATTTTGCAATAGTTCCTTGCATTTCAGTTTCCATTCGTCCATAGGCAAAAAGGAAATTCCTCCTCCTTCCTTCTTTAGTATTTGACATTGTTTTGGACAATGTTCTAGTGAGATTTTTCTATAGGTGGCCAGTGTTTTCCAAACTATTCGAGCTTGCATAGAATATAATCCCAGCTCATGCCGTATAATACTTATTGGGACACATATAGGAATTTTCAGCATTTTACACCAGAATCTGGCTTCAAGTTTGTCCCACGTTTCCCATGGGATCCTCAGGGCCGTTTCTCCCGCGTATGTTACGGTAGGGATTACTTTAGCATTGTAAAATTCTACAATCGGGCAAATGTAGAATTTGCAAAACTTTCTTTTTAGTATTAATGCCTGTGATGTTAGTTGATCTATTTTTCTTTGTAGATGAATCCAAGGTTGCTCACGATTGCTCCCAGGTATTTTGTGTCTTTCACTATTTTTATTGCTTCATTCTCTGTGCCATTTGAAAATGAGTGTTTACAGGCTTCCAGTTTCCTCTGTAGCCCAATTGGGGTTTTGTCCATCACTATGAGGTCATCTGCATATAGTAGATGACCTATTTTTGTTTCTCCTAATTTAGGAGAGCAAGCTCTTGGTGGTTCCAAACAGTCTTTTACATCCAAAATATAGAAGTTGTAGAGTATGGAAGCTAGTGGGCATCCTTGTTTGAGCCCACACTTTATGATTGCCTTTGTTAGATTTCCCTTTCGATCCAATCTAACACGCATAGATGTGTTTGTATGGAGAATTTTGATGGCTTCTATCAGATCTCTCGGACAGCCTTTGTCTGTCATGTTAGCCCATAGAGTTTGTCGATCCACTCTATCAAAAGCAGCCGCCATGTCTATTGAGGCAATGAAGAGTTTTTGGTTTTCTTGTATGGTCTTTGCTTTTAATAGATTTAGAATAAGGAGGTTCAGACTGCAGTCTACGTTTTCCACGAAGCCTGCTTGTCTGTAATCGAAATTTTCAGAAGTTTGAATCCATTCCTTTAGTCTTTAGTATACTGGCAAAGAGTTTACCTATGACATCCAAAAGAGATATCGGGCGATAATTCTCTGGACATGCTCTGTCTCCTTTTTTATGTATCGGAATAGTAATTGACGTTGTCCAAGATTCCGGAATCTGCCTTGTTTTTACTATTCGTGTGAAGAGTACAATGCACATGTTTGCCCATACCTTTGGGGCTTGCTTTAGTATTTCATTTGTCAGGCCATCTGGCCCTGGGGCTCTGGATCTACTTGCTTTAGTGATCAATGCTAGGATTTCGCTTTGCGTGAATTTGATGTCCCAGCCATTTTCTTTGTCGTTTACTTGGGGGGATAACTCATTTGTAAACTCAGTTGTACTTTGCTTCGAAATATTGTTCCCATTTGCTTTCATGTATAGGATTAAGTTGTTATTCACCTTGTTCATTTCCTTTTTGATTTAGCAAAGACCATAGGTATTTTGCGTTTTTGTTTCGCATTGCCATAAGCATCTGTTCAGAGTCCTTTTGAAACAGTATCGCCCTATGGGATTTGACCCAATTTCGATGCCCTTTTTTCAGAGCCTTACTCTTTATTGCCATATCATCGCAAGCAATATTCTGTTTTTTCAGGGCTCTTAAGTCTCGTGCTAGCTGTCGTTTTTTATCCGCTATTTCAGCATTAAAATGGTGCACCCTGTTTTTTGTGTTCCTTCTTTTAGTTGCGGTGGCCACTCTGAAAATAGACAAGTTTCATACTCAACATCTTTTCCGGTTGTAGATTCCCATTTGTTTATCGATTTGGTTAGCAAAGGAATCACTTTCGTTGTTATTCTCAGTCTGTTTCGACCCTCGTTTATATCAACTTCAGTTGGCCAAATCTTCCTTTGTTCCTTGTCATTTTCATTATCGATATTTGTCTCTGAGCAAGTAAGTATTAGAATTTTATGATCACTACTTTTTGTTGGTAGAATATTTAGAGACATTATTGTGCCAAAAGTTTCTCGATCTACAAAGAAGTAGTCCAGAGTTGCATTTGAATTGTGCGATGCCCATGTGGATTGTCCTACTAAATCTCCTTGAACATTACCATTCACTTGTAGAATGTCACGGTTCTCCATTTCCATTTGCCATTTTCTTGCTCTCGATTGTTTTTGTCGATTATGACTCGTCCTATTTGCCTGGTTATTCTTATTTTTGACACAGGTGTTGTTAAGATCACCACACAGACAGAATTAGTGCCGGATTATCGTATTCAGATCTCAGTTGATCTAGATAGTTGGTAAGTGTGTCCAGAAAAGTTTGTCCATCTTTAGCCTTAATATTCCAATACAGGTTAAAGATAATCAGAGTATTTGTTTTCTCTCTTTCGTTTGGATTGCCATTTCTTTCTGCTTCTTGTTGCAGAATTATTATTTGGATCTGAGAGGATGGTTGAATCGTACGGATTACTTTTCCACCGTATGTATTCTTTATAATGGTTGTTAGGCCTGCAGAAGGTCTACCTTTTTTTCCTTTGAGAGCTTTGTTCAGGTAACCGGTCGCACCATGTAAATATGGTTTTTCTTGTAGCCAACACTCTTGAATACAAATAATATCTGCGATCAAGATTTCGTTGTTTATTTTTTCAACCAAATGATGAAATCCTCTTGTGTTCCAGGAGGCGAATTTTATTTTTCTTAGGAGATCCTGTCCATCGATCTATTTTTTTTGTTTCTTTTGTTTTTGTATTCAGTGTTTCTGCTAGCCATCCCCATGAGCTTTCTGTATCGATTTTTTTTTCTTTCAATGGCATGCTCAATGTTCAGTTCTGATACCAGATTCAATTTCTCATTTCCTTTGATTTTCATCCGAAGAGCATTTGGGCCCCGTAGTACTGTTGGAGAGAACCTTGTAGGTCTATAGTCCACTTCATCTTCACTTTGGTCCCCGTGGCCCTGTCTTGGCTCTTCGGAACCTTTTTTCTTTGGTATGTTCTTTTTTTGATCTTTTTCACTCTGATATTGGTTTTCTGTTTTGACATCAAAACCCAGTACTCGGAGGTCGTCTGCTGCTTGCCATATTGAGTTCATGACCGCCTTTGATTTTAAATGAATGCATATTCTGTCCAAATGTTCTTCATTCAGGAATTCTACAATTTTTATATCTTTCGGTTCAATAACTCACAGTTGTGGGACATTATGCAGGAGTTTCATTAAATTTGATCTATTTAAGATCAAGCCATCCTTTGCTCTTAAGACTCTCTCCATTCTTAGTTTGTATAAATGGGTTTGGTTATTGAAGGGCTCTAGTTTGTTCTTGTCGCTCCTTCTATCCTTTGTCTCGCCGTGTTCATAGGAGCTTTTCAATCCTGAGCTCTTATTTGCGTTTGTGCTCTTTTTTTACCCATCCTTTGCTAGATTGTTCAATCATGGCGTTAAGAAAATGTTGTTGCTTTTTTTCCAGATCTTTTTTTTTTTCTCAATTTGCATTCTTTTTTCATGCAGAGTTTGAAAGGGCGAAGCCGGGCCTTCTAAATTTTCCGGTGATTTGTTTTCTTTGTTTCCAGGAACTTCATTGTCCTCCATTGACTCTTGCGAGCTTTCGTTCTCGTATACTGATAGGAGTAGTAGAGATTCTTGCCTATTTGACTCATTTAAGGAACTTTCTAAAGTACTCTCTAGTTCCACATCTTTGATATATTCTCGATCTTGGTTTTGTGTTTGTGTCGGATCATCCTTTTTTTTTCATTATTTGCACTTGTTGATTGTCCTATAGGCTTTAGATTTCTTATGAACTGCTGTGTTCCTTCGTATGTCAATTATTTTTGATTTGGCAAGTTTTTAGACTTTTTGTCTAATTTTTCCATGACTTTCTGTTTTTTATGTTGTTTTTCTTTGTCGTCCTTTGGTTCATCAGCCTTGTCTGGTTGTGTTAATTCTTTTTTATTTTCAATGGATAGATACCATTATGCTGGTTTTGGCCGTCATTATGTTGCGAGGTCTCTACCATTTTGCCATTGTTCAATGTATCTTTCAAGTTTCTTTCAGTTCTTCGATTGCCTATTGGCAAATTTCGACTATCCATTTGATCTGTCACACAAGAGCTTGCTGTTTCAGCTATTCTACTCCGCAATTCCATCATAATTACCCTTCTTTGTTCCTCACTCGGCCTTGGGGTTGTGTCCAGTTTTTCTGTTAGGGTACTTTTGTTCTCAGATTGGATGTGGTCTTTTTGGCTCTCTGATTTAAGTAGCTTGATATCACTGAAACAGTGCAAAAAGGCTCTCTTATCTTGCCTGGCCTCTTCAATTAGGTCATTTAAGGTCTTGATTATGCCTTTTTCTGACTTTCTTGTATCTTTCTTTCTTTCTTTCTTTATCTACCTCAAACTGTTTTTCCACCTTAGTTAATTTAGTTTGGATTTGAGCCAATACGTATGCTTGAGTCTTACAGTTTTCATGTAGTGCCTCATACAGCTTTAAATATGGTGCAAGAGCTATCGTCATCATTGACCATACAGCAGCTTGCATATTTGCACAGATGTCTATTAATGGCCATGGATTTTGTGACAGAACTTGGTCTCTTCCAAGATCCTTTTCTTTCGCTTGCACACTATTGGGGCTTGGCTCGATGTGTTCTTCGTCACCCTGCTGTATGGCTGAAATCGTGCTACTGCTTATTTCTTGGGGTACATCTTCATTGTTCATTTGTGATGGAAGAAAGACATCGTCTTGCAGTTCTGAAGTGATTTTTTTTATTCACTACCTCTTCTGCACTCATGGAACTTTTTTTAAATTTTTTTAAAATTTTTTCCTGGTCCATAGTAGCAGTAGGTTTGTTTACTTCCACCTCTTCATATTGCCTTTTTGATCGAGCTGTCTGCGGAGTTGAGCTACTTATAGGTTCATTTATAGATATCTTTTGGGCTTCCTCCAATTTATCCGCTTGTTTCTGTTGGTTAGAAGCTGCATTTTTTTGTGGGCACATTTTTAATTCCTTCGGTCTCTATATTCATTTTGCCATTAAGTATGTTTGTAAAGCCGCTTTTATCTATTTCTGGCTGGTCATCCTGAGACATTGTTTGCTCACATCGGCCCGATGCTAGAAGAAGGTCATGGTCTGACATTTCCATTTCAGTTTGCTGCTGTTTGGAGTCCATGACCCTAATCCCCAAGGTATGATCTTTCTGATAAGAGAGTAAGTCTTTCTTTTTAAAGTGCCATTTTATGTTTTTTATTCCCGAGAGGGACGAGGCACGTGGTTTGGGTTTCCGCATGGGAGCTTGTTTCAGAGGGCCACCTGCCCCATTGATTAAATTTGTTCTTGCGTTTGTTTTTTCGTGTGCCACGATATCCGATGCTTCTTGGGTATTACATTGTGCGAGGCTCTTTCCTGGAACACACGTTGGTTCTTTGTTCTGGGGGGACAATAGATTTGATTTGTCCTTCTCACACAGTTTCTGTCCATTTTGTTTTGCTGCTGGTAGTTTTATTTTTGTGGCTTGGCTTTCCATGCCGTCCACACATGCTGCTGCTTCAATGCTCTCATATAGAATGCTTGGTATAAATGCTTTTGGTGGTTTGGCTTTGTTATTGATTTTGTTATTCATTTTTTGCCTTGTTGCGAAAGAGGCTTCTTCCTGTGGTAGACAGAAGCCTTCATTCCTTGCTACTTCCCTCGCCGACACCCCCACCCCCCTCCCAGGCTGCGACTCTCCAGTTTGCAGTCGCTCCCCTATCCTTTGCTCGGCTCCACATGCTTTGCCTGAGTCTGCTATCATGATTTCAGCACCGTCGCATGCAGCAGACTGCGACGCGTCGTAGCTGGCAGAGGAACTGCGTAAAGGTGAGAACTGAAATTTGTCCAGGACGGGTAAGGAGTTTACCGGGGGGGCGGAAAATGGAGGGGTAGGTGAGGGGGGGGGGGGGATCGGGGAGGCAGCGGCTTTGTTTGTGTGGATCGTACTGTCAGTGGGGGGAATGGGCGCAGCTGGGAGCATGCCTTGAACATGTGCACCACTCGGTGCCTCACTTTTTCCCCCCCCCATAGAGCCCCTGGCACCGGGTAGTTTCGTACGACTGCGGGTGTTTGGTGCCTGAATGCTTACTGTATCGCCCACGGTCATGTTCGATGTAGAGTCCATGTTGAGTCTTACTTCCCACTGCGCCGATCACTCGCCAAACAGCCGCACAACAGCCGACGCCCTTTTCCCCGACAGGCTTAACGCTGCAAGGGTGACTCTGGCGCAGGGATGAGTGCTTGGTCTGATCATGTGACCACACACGTGGGCGGCTGTAACTCTGCCTCCTCCAAGAAGCGGGTCGCGGCGATGTAGTTCCCGGCAAGAGCTTTGCTCCTTCGCTCGCAGTGCTGGGAACAGAAAACACATTTAGAAATGCAGCACGTTAGGATCAATGCTGCTGCTGCAAGGTTCAAACACACAATGGTTTGGCCAGATGCATGACCATCACTAGCATCCTGGCTCTGCCCCAACAGCAGTGAAGAAGGGAGAGAGCAGACCGGCAGGCCACTGCAGGCCGCCCAAGACAGGTTGAGGGGGAGGCTGGATGAGCCTTTGTGGTGCTAGTGTCCCTGTGCCTGGGTGGTGCTGGCGACAGTGGGACTAAATGTGCGTCCACCCCCCCCCCCCCCCCACCCCGAGGCGAAGCAAAGCGCGCTGGCCGGCTTGCAAGCCCAGTGGATGGTAGACTCAGGATGCAAATGGAGGCTGCAAGACCCATGGGTATGGCCTGACAACTGAAATCGGGGACCTTCAATTGCAGTAGTCACCCGCTGGTGATCCGGACACGAATTATAGGGCATCCCCGGGGGATCATACGGTTACGCGGGAACTACACGCCCTGGTGCAGCGGGTGGGCAATTTGGAGAATAGGGCGGAGGAAGCGGAAGGACGCGCCCGGAGGAATAATATCCGCATTGTTGGCTTGCCGGAGGGAGCAGAGGGCCACAACCCCACAGAGTTTATTGAATCCATGTTGTTGTAGGAGATACCTGGAGGAGCTCTGTCTCAGGGGTTCGCGGTGGAAAGGGCGCATAGGGCTCTAACGAGGAAGCCGCCGCCGGGCAATCCACCTAGGCCAGTGATCGCCAAGATCCTTAACTACCGGGATCGAGAAAGGATCCTGGAACACTTCTGCAAAGGTGGAACAATTCAAAGGGGGACGGCAAACATAACGGGCTACCCGGACTTTACCCTGATGGTGCAGCGGAGTCGAATTAACTTTGGGGCTGTCGAGAGGAGATTGCGGGAAGCGGGCCAGAAGTATATGTTGCTTTACCCGGCGAAAATAAAAGTTTTTCACAAAAATAGTACTTTGTTTTTTGAAACTCCGGAGGATGCCATGGGATGGCTCGACACGCAAGGCTGCCCCCAGGAGTCGGACATCCAGACGAGAGGAGGAGATGGAGGAGATGAGTAATGCGCAGTGGGGGCACCTGAAGGTGGTGCGGCTTAGGACTATGGGACTTGACTATAGTCATTGATGCGGCCCGTGGGCCGGTAGGACCAGATTGGAAAAGAAAATGATCCGGGAGCACTGTGACTATTGCTTCATTAAGGAGCCTTGCAGAGCTAGTCTTTTTACACCCCCCATCTAGAGTTTAGTTAGGTCACCAATAGTGTGGTGACACCCTGCTGGGGTCTTGGCCTGGGGTTCTAGGGTAGGTCCAAACACAGGGGAGCCTGAGATCCAGGGATGGAGCTGGGCATTTCTTGGGGTAGGGTGAGGAGGGGGAGGGAAGGGGTTGTGTGCAGTGGTTGGTTGTAATTGAGAAAATGGAAGCGGGAGGGAGAGGGGAAGGGGTGTTTGGAGTGTTTGTAGTTAGAGGAAGTTTGAAGTGGGGAACAAGCCTAGCTAGACTGAGACAGAAGTGGGATCTGGACTGCACCGGTGGGAGGGGAAAGGGAACTCTCCTGGACCATGGGGATCTTAAAATAATCACGTGGAATGTCAGGGGATTTAATAGTTATCTGAAAAGGAACAAGGTTATGTTGTACCTGCGCAGGCAAAAGATAGATATTGCACTGTTGCAGGAGACTCATCTGACACAGGAAAAGATGGAGATGATTGCGAAGAAATGGAAAGGGGTTGTGGGGGGGCTCAACATACTCTGCTTATGCTAGAGGGGTACTCATCTGGGTGGCATCACACGTCCCCTTTCAACTGTTGCAGGAAGTGGTGGAAACGGATTGGAGGATGTTGATATTGCAGTGATTATTGGAGAATAATGCAGATATTCCTGCACACGAGGTTGCTCCAGGGGTACTGTTAATCGGAGTGTTTTTTTAATGGGGTGGTTCAAATGGATTTGGGGAATCTATATGTGTCCAGTACGGTAATTCAGTACGTAGAGAGGAGCAGCGTCAAGGAGACTCGATAACACTCCTCACCCTGCTTGTGGAGAAGGGGGTACAAAATGGACAAAGAAAATTTGCAGTACTGTCAGACAGAGGTAGTATATTTGGGGCAAGTAATATTGCCCGCAGGATGGACGGTAATGCCAGAATGCCACCGCAGGATGGACGGTAATGCCAGAATGCCACTGCATTTCAAAATACGCCTTAGCCAGTCACAGTGAAACAAATGCAGCAGTTTTTGGGGCTCTAACTATTGGATCTTTGACTACTTTAGTTATGAGACCCTTACTGCAGGGGCTTAAGGAAGCACAAAAGGTGAAGGATCCAGTGACTTTGCTTTCGGTAACACAAAGCTGCCATCAGCAATGATCTGGTCTTGGCGACCCCCCCCCCCATTTTATTTGTTTTCTCATTCGAACAGGCAAGTGTTCACAGCGGTTCTGACCCAGCAAATATCGCTAGGCCACAAACTCTTCGGCATACTATAGCAGACCCCTGTACCCAGTGATGATTGGACAGTTCCCTTGTGAGCAAGCTTTAACGACGGCGGCTTTTGCAATTTAAGTCTTCAACCATTACCATGGGTTGCCCGGTGACATTCTGTGGAGCATGCAGTCTTTGTAATCTTTGAAAAGTCCAGGTCGACTTTGACGATCCAGAGTTTTAGGATGCAAGGTTATTTTATCGAATGGATTGATAAACCCCATGCTGTGTCACCTAGTCAATCATGTGACCTTTGTAGCCAAGCCAGCGAAACCTTATGACATTGTTCAATTATGAGGGGGAAGAGGAAGATAGGATGGGGAATACCGGGTCTGATTAAAGACTGAGGCGGCGGAACCAGTGGCACTTATAGTGGCGTTAGAAATGAGTAGGGGCAAGGCAGTCACTATTTATTCTGACTCTGTGTATGTCACCTCCACTGTGCATTTGGGGTTTGTAAGGTGGCAGAGAAGAGTGTGTAGGAGATCTGACAGGACTCCTGTCCAGCATGCTGCGCTGCTATCCAGACTAATTGATGCGTTAACTTTGTCCGCAGAGGTAGGTTTAGTTAAATGCGCTGCGCATACTAACCGTACTAATCCAGTAGCCCTTGGGAACCATGCCGCAGACAAGGCAGCAAAGGAAGTGGCCTACTTAACATTTACAGATTCCCAGAAAATGGAAACCTTGTCACAGCAGGTACAGTTGCCATCCCCCATATACTGCAGTCCCGGTGCTTTAAATTATAGAGGTACAGGTAAAAGGTCCTAGGTAAGAACACAAGCTCTGGAAAAATAGATGTGTCCTCTCCCCCGCGGATTTGCTTTGGAGACCGGAGTTGACAGGGAAGGTAGTAATGCCCATGGAACTGCTTCTTTTGCCACTAGAGCAACTACATTACTCATCGCACACTTCTCGGTGACAAATTGCAGCAGAGCTCCAGGAAAAATGTTTTATGTTGAACCTCCTAGAACAGTTGAGTAGATTCATAAGGAGCAGTGTAGTTTGGAAATAATTAAATCCTGAAAACCTAATGAGGTTGGTAAGGGGAGTCTTGTGTAGGCCCTCTGGGCCCTTCAGGGAGCTCCATCTGGTCTTTGTGTATGTGATCACGAGGTGCAACCATTATCGGTACCTCATTGTGGCTGTTTGTCCATTCCCTTCAGGTTGGTCACTACGTACATCCTGTAAGGTTTCTGGTGAGGGAGGTATTTCCATAGTGGGGAATTTGCAAGGTCTTAACATCCGACAGTGGAACCCACTTTTCTAATGCCATGTTTGCTTGAAATTACTTTTGGGAATCAAGCACAGGTTGTGCTCGGTATACCACCCATAGGCCAACGGAATTGTGAAGAGACTAAATGGGGTCCTAAGGCCGGTTAGCAAAAGTATGTAATGAGTTTAAAAAATGTGCACTGTTTTATTTGAGAAATCAGCCTGGGAAAGAACACCACTTGAGCCCCCACAAGATAGTGATGGGGCATAGGACACACACACACGGGGACACACGCGCACACACACACACGTTACTCCCGGGAGGCCGTGCTTTCGTTAGGGCGTTTGTGTGCCGTTGGAATGAGTGTTGAGAAGCGGTTTGTTTATCCTTATTGAGGAAAGGGGCGCCATGCCATTTCCATGGGACACGTCATTATCTGAAGCGCAGAGAATGTTGACACGAGACGTGGATTGTCGTTGTGAAATGGGCGGTATGCGTCTAGTGATCTCAGCCTCAGGGGCGGGGGATATGATTTAGTGCCGCCAGGGCAGTCCACCTTGGGCGATGCAGCAACGGATAAGATTATCATAAGATGGCTGCGCCCTGCTGCCTGATTTTACATGTGTACAAAAGGGGAAAACTATGGTAAGGTGCATTTGAAATGTTTGTACGATCGATCAACGTATGCTTAAAAACACATGCCTGAACCCTCGGGACAATAATATTTTTGAGCGCACTATTCCTTAAGTATAGTGTAGTCCCGAAGCACCCACAAAGGAATGTTCACACACTATATTAGTGAAAACAGTCTTTATATAAATAAGGTTCACGTTATGTACACAATCAAAATAACACACTTTGTACTCTGGCAATACTATTATGGCAAATATATACAGGTCTACGTGGTACCACTCTTAACTAGCGATTCCTTTGAAATGCATCAACTGTTAACAGTGCAAAATTGAATAACATTCAGATTGTCAGATGAATCACTGATAGACCACAGAAAGAAAGCAAGTTAAATCAAGCAACGGCAGAACAGTCTTTCCCACTACCATGAGACGGTTTTGTGTGAGGATCCCCCCCACCTGGGCAGTTTGTAAATAAAGCATATTTGACAAGTCCAGTCCAATTATGCTAATATAGTCTTCAGGCCTTCTAACAAAGTTCTACGGCCTCAAAGTACCTGGTCTCGCAGAGCTCTTCGGTGAGTCGTCAGAGGACAAGCTCCTTGACTCTTTGGGGAGGAAGATCTTTGCTAATTGGGCCCTGCAGTTGCACCAGGTAAATGCAGAGCTCATATTAGCGGGGGCAAATATGAAAATGTGGAAAGGTCTGTCAGAATTTGAGGAGTTCATGCCTGCGGACAAGGTGGACGATTTTAAGGCTGGCTTGTCAGATGCCAGAGTCCTGGTGCAGGATATGCTTGAGGCTGCGGCGTATCATGTCAACACCTCGGCTCGGGGGCCTTATGCTGGGCGTAGACACCTCTCGTCAGGCTTGGCTTCATGCCACAAAGTTTTGACGGCAAAGAGCTATTCCATTTGTCAACGGATGTAGAGCTGTCTAAGACTAAGGGCAGCACCCAGACAGCCAAGTCCCTGTCCGTTCTGGTGAAACCTCCTTTCAGGGCTCAGAGAACGCCATCACAGCCTCGGTCCTCCTCTGGTTTTCAGGGGTGTCTGGATCGAAAGACGTGTAGAGTCGATCCTCTAGCTAGAAACTCCAGTCGGTGTCGGCAGCGAGGCCGATTTTCTCTGTCCTCTGCCGCCTCCTCCTCAGGATCTGGGGTCTCGCCACCGAGAAACCCACTAAATGAGGTTTTTCAGCACTCGCACGAGACCCCGGTGGGAGGGCGCATTGCAACCATCACTGAGGATCGGTGGGTCTTGTCCGTTGCTCGGGCGGGCTTCCGCAGGCCCCTTCCGCACCCTTCAATCCTCCCTTTCAGCAGTTGGGGACGCCCTCCCTCGAACCAAGTCCAGAAGCTTGTGGATCTGAAGGCGGTGGAACCCGTTCCCCTTGGGGAGTCAGGGTAGGGCTTCTACTCCCGTCAGTTTACGATGCCCAACCCCAACCAGGCTGGCCTGCGCACCATCCTAGACCTTTCCCAGTTCAAGCTTTCTCTGCCTCAAGAGAAATTAAAGATGATCACCCCCCTGTCCGATAAAGTCCTCTCTACAGAAGGGTGACTGGCTCAGTGTGGTGGACCTTCAGGATGCTTATATGCATATACTCATTTGGAGCCCGCATCGGAAATAACGAGGGTTTTCCATTTGGAAGGAGCATTTCCAGTTTTGTGTGCCCCCATTTGGTCTCAACTCGGCACCGCGTGTCTTTACGAAGATGCCGGTCGTTACAGCTTGTCTTCGGCTACAGGGTATCCATGTGCATCCGTATTTGGACGATTGTCTGCTGCGCAGTCCTTGTCCACTGAAAGCCTCGAGCAATATTCAGTCTCTCCTTCAGCTCCTGTTCCACCTTGAGCTGTCGGTGAACTGTCAGAAATCTTCCATGACGGTCTTTCAGGACTTGATCTTCCTGGGTTTTCGTTGGAACACGATCGATTGCAGAGTGTACCTGAATGGGGACAGAATAGTGGATTTGTTGGCCACATGTCGGGTGTTTATACAGTCGGAGAGCATGTTGGCCTGGTGGTTGCAGAGGCTGCTGGGCCTCATGGCTCCTCTTGCTCGTCTCAAGATGAGGCGGACGCAGATGGCTCTTCGGAGCTCCTGGCTTCAAGCAGTGGATCCAGATTCCAAAATGATACTGGTTCCACCTTTCATGATGACGAACCTCTTGTGGTGGTCGTTTCTCAGCAATCTGTCGGTGGGTGCTCCTTTCCAGGACCCTTACCCACTATTGACTGTCACAACAGATTCCTCCCTTCTGGGTTGGGGTGCGACACTGGATCATCGTCAGGTTTTCGATCTTTGGTCACCACAGGACAGACAGCTTCATATAAATTATCTGGAGCTCTTTGCGATATTCCTGCCGCTGAAAGCGTCCAAACCAGGCATTGTCAACAAGATGATCTGTGTCCGCACGGACAATGCGGTGTCATTGTTTTATATCAACAAGCAGGGGGGTGCCAGGTCCCCTCCTCTTGTGGATCTTGCCTTTCAGATTTGGGAATGGGGCCATTCATCATGGTAGCTGGCTGGTAGCAGTACACATCCCGGGCCAGCTGAATGTCACTGCAGATGCCCTCATCCAACAAGCAATTGTCAGCTACGAGTGGGAACTGAACACAGAGATTCTCTCGGATATTATTCGCTGTTGGGGCACTCCAGAAGTGGACCTCTTTGCAACATCTACAAACGGGAAGCTTCCACTGTATGCTTCCAGGAAAGGGCTCGGAGTCTCCTCACTGGGGGATGCTCTCGAGATTTCATGGCACAACATGAAGGCCTACGCTTTTCCGCACCTTCCTGGGAACCATCGGGCGCTTTGCAAGCTGAGGAACACAGTGAATTGCTCCTACTGTTCATAGCCCCTTGGTGGCCGGCCAGGTTTTGGTTTTCGGAGCTTCAGCATCTATCGGTGTGCCCACCGCTCAAGCTTCTGCTGGTCCATGATCTGCTTCATCAGAGCGATCAGCAGCTGTGGCACCCCTCCCCACAATCGTGCAGCCTGGTGCCTGAGTACAGATCTTCAGAGCGTGTCGATTTGTCAGCGGGTAACATGCGCATCATTCAGGTGGCCAGGAAACCCTCTACAAGATCTCAGTATAGAAGTAAATGGCTGTGTTTCTGCCACTGGTGTTTGGCTAAGCAGCTGGACCCCAGACATGGTCCTGTCTTTTGTTTTGCATCTGGCACAGTCTGGCATCCATGTCTTCTCCGGCAGGACCTATTTATCGGCTGTTGCCGCTTATTTGTCCACTGACCAGTGCTCGTTTTCACTGTCTAATTCAGTCATTAAGACACTTTGAGGGCCTGATGCATCTTTATCCTTCTGTTCGCAACCTGCATCCAAGGTGGGATTTGAATATGGTTCTGATGGCCTTGTGTCATAAGCCTTTTGAGCCCATGGCTGCTGTACATTTTAAGTACCTTTCGTGGAAAGTGTCGTTTTTGATTGCTGTGACTTCGGCAAGGTGTGTAAGTGAGCTTCAGGTCTTGCCGGTGGAGCATCCATTCCTTACTTTTCATAAGGTTAAGGTTGTCCTGTGAACAAATCATGCCTTTCTTCCGAAGGTGGTCTCCCTATTTTTCATTTGAATCAGTCAATTTAATTTCCTGTCTTCTTCCAAGACCCGGCCTCAGAGGCCAAAAGGGTTCTGCACTGCCTGGACGTTAGAAGAGCCCTTAAATTCTATCTGGACAGAACGTCTGATCTTAGGAACTCTTCGCAGCTTTTTGTGACCTTCGGAAATCCACAAGGAAAGCCGCCCTCGAAAGCGACCATCTCCTGATGGATTGCTGCCTGTATTTCTGAGGCGTATTGTTACGCTCACCTGGTCTCTGTAGAGGCGTTGGGGCACGGTTGCAGCCCTCCCTAAACTTGAATCACCCCCTTCAGGCCTCTCCCTCAGTAGAAAAGCTGTGAGCAGTGGTACGTGGTGATACTGCTCCTGCGTGGAGCTAAGTGTTAGTGCGACAATCTGTGATTGTTGTACCTCTCGAACACTTCACTCCAAAGTACGGTTTCTGTGAGCATACGCCGGCCCATAAAGCTCACCTGTGAATTATGGAAGATCAGCTCTCCGTCCTGCTACTTCTGGCAGGGGCGCGTCAAATGGGATCTAGTTCCTTCCCTGATAAGGATTAGTCCAGTCCAGCTGCGACTATGCTTCGCCTTATGATTGGTAAGTCTTTCTTGAGCTCTTGTGATGCTGTTAGTTCTGTTTGTCTTTATATGTTGCTCCTATTTATGCCAGCAATAATGTCTTGCTTCTGTTTTCTTCCCATAAATGGAAATGCGGCCTCAACACATCTGTGAGACGCGGCCGGATGGAAGATGGGTGCTGCCGCAATGTTCGACAGCAGGTAAGTGATGGTTTAAGGAAAAGCGCAAAGTATGGCGAAACGCAACCTTAAACTGACAGTTTTTCCTTGAAGACGCTGCTGTCGACTTTGGAGCGTATCGTGCTGCGGTGCCAAGATGAAGATATCGGCGTTCCGGAAAGTGTAAAGATGAATACTTGGTTCGCTGAACAGATGTACAGGTAAGAACAGCTTCCCCCGGTTGGTAAGTATGCTGGCAGGAAGCAGAATGTCCAGGAAGCAGGATCTTCAAAGGTAAGTCTGACCTCAGGTGACGGTGAGCATTACACCGCTTGCAAGTGCAGAATAACGCGAAGAGTCTGTCTTGAGGATCGGGCCAGCTTATATAGCTGAGATCGTGGGCCGGTTACCAGCCACACCCTGCCACTCCTAGACAGTGAGCATGTGGGCCGGTTTAGCAGCCACACCGAAGAATACACTTGGGACTGCTTAATGGAAGGAATGTTCAAGGTTAATGCATCTGAAGTGCTATGTCCATAATAAAAGCTTTTTGGTGTTAAATGGATGTTCTTGTTTACTTTTGTTCATGAGCCTGGCGCCAAAGGCGCCAGGACAGTGTCCACCCAGGTCTCCTGTACATGCGACCCCTGCATGAGTATGTAGCTGACTTCATGACCATGATACGTATACCATTCAGGGTCTTCGGGCCCAAAAGGGAATTCATGCTCATCTTGTGCGAGGCAAGGCGGCTGCTGTTGCCTTGCAAATATATGTTGCCTGGGAGACTATTGCGAAAGCGGCTGTGTGGGCCTCCCCATCTGCTTTTTGTAAGCATTACTGTCTGGATCTGAGCTCCAGAGCTGATGCTCAAGTTCGTTCAAGATGTGCCTAGGAACCTGTTTCAGTAAGGAGTTTTCCATCCACGCGTAATTACTGTGAGGAGTGCTTGGGAATCTCCCATAAGTATGGACGAAAGGGGACGGGACGTAGGAGTATAATAAAGTTACTCACCCTAGTGACTACCTTACTCCTAGTCCATAGTCCCCTTTCCTCCATACGCCCGCCCGCCACCCCCTCCAAAAAGTTTCATCTTTTATTGCTGAAAGGTCATAGACTTGGCGATAGAAAAGGACTGATGGGCGATGCGCTGGGCGGAGCTAAGGAGGGCAGGGTTATGGCCACGTGCGGTACCCCGCGAAAAAAGAGAAAGGACACATTTTTGAAAAATTTGATGCGTTTTACAAAGTGCTCTGGTCCCGTCCCACAGGACGGAGGAATGTCCCATAAGTATGGAGGAAAGGGGACTATGGACTAGGGAGTAAGGCTATGGACTAGGGAGTAAGGTAGTCACTATGGTGAGTAACTTTATTAGTACCGTCCCAGTCAACCTCCAACAGCTGGAATCGCAACGAACCATCTATCCATGTAAGCACTCCGATGGCGCACCTGGAGTATGTAGCACCGTAGCCCATCCCGCCCCAACAGTTCAAAACAGCCTCTTGTTAATCAGGCAACAGGTGGGTTTCCTGAATTAAAGCTATAGATATTTCTTTACATTTCAGATATTTCACCATGTTCCTGCAAAGCTAAGAGCCCAACCC
Source organism: Ambystoma mexicanum (assembly GCF_040938575.1). NCBI lineage: Eukaryota > Metazoa > Chordata > Amphibia > Caudata > Ambystomatidae > Ambystoma > Ambystoma mexicanum. The sequence goes on from NC_090937.1 coordinate 493,852,006, forward strand.
ACGTACATTCCAGCTCAGTATTTTAATGGGGGTCATGGTAGTGGTACACACTAACGAGCACAAGCATTGCACAAGTGGCCCCTCCCCCAACCTGGCCCTGTATGCATAGGTAGCACCCCCCCACACAAGTGACCAATCCACCCAAACCATCCACGTAACCGTAAACCGCGCATACACCCACCAATTCTGATCGGCTCCTTAACCAGTAGCAGCACAGTGCAAGCCGAAATGCTTGGAATATACAAAACAAAAGCAATGATAACCAAACTATATAACCCTGCCCAGCAATAACAGATTGCTCAGGCATTCCGTACCACCAAGGCCAAATGTGGCCGTTGTGTACCAGGTAGTGGAGGCCAGCAACAGACAGGCTCCCATTATTCATTTAGAGCAGGCAACTAAGACCTGCCGTAGGCAACTGGACTTTTCCCCCCACTGTTGGTAGTGACATCAAAGGCAGTTTATGGCCATTACGATCCATCATGATGCAGGGCACCCAGAGTAGCACACCAGAGGTTCTGAGATCGGCAATGGAGTAAAAAAGTACAGTGATTGAAGTTCCCATTAGTCTGCAACCACACACCAGATACCACCCAAACTCCATAAGGAGGGTCAAGAGACCTGGGAGCTATCTTAGAGGTATAATGGGGGAGAAGGAGGAAAATAATAAAAATTGCACATTAAATCGGGTACCAGCTCTGTCCCTGCTGGCCAAATTATGTTCCAACCACATGATCGCTGCAGCAGGACTGTCAAGGAAGTGTAACCTGCCATTGTAGAGTCTGGTGGGGTACATGAGCATGTATTTGAGGCCCAGTTGCCTGATTCTCGCCTTGGCCGGCACAAACTAATTTCTGGCCCTCTGGACCGCAGGTGTATAATCCAGATCTATAGCAATCTTGGAGCTCTCTCTGTATCTCGCCACCTTCCCTTGAGTATTTCAGGATCACTTCCCTGTCTCGAAAGTACAGGATTTTATCGAAAATAGGCCTAGTGTGGGATCCGGGTGGAGGTTTCTTCTGTAGTGACCGTTGAGCTTGTTCAACAGCAAAGCCCTGTGACCGCTTGCCAGGCCGAGTCTCCTGCACCAACATGCATTCAATGTACGATGTCGGATCCTAGCCCTAGGCCCCCTCAGGGAGACCAGCACACGTATATTGTTTCTGCAGGACCTGCCCTCCGCGTAGCTCCAAAGCAATGTTCCTCCTTTCCAATTCCTTAATCCGTGTCACAAGATCTTTGGTGGTGACCAGTCTCCTTCAGCCACAGTACAGCAGTCGTGACTCTCTGCCAATTGTCTAATATCTTGCCGGAATAATTGGACGTCGACTTTTAACCTAGTCTGTTTTTGTCTCCAGTGAGGTTCGTAAGACGCCAATTGCAGCAAGAACTTGGTCCTTGTGAGGATTTTGTGTAGGAGTACACAATTCCATTTGATTAGTATCCACGTTCTGGGAGGCCTCACATTGTTTATTTTGGCCAGCAAATGACTCCATGATAGTTGGTTTGCCCTTGTTTTTAGTAGGCGACATTGTGAAGGGCAGCTCTCAGGGCAGGCAGGAGTATGCATCGCAGGTAAGTAGGACCCAGGCACACAAAGCGGGGTAGGCATTTTGTCGCCACTTCCGCATTCAATATGACAAACCAAGAGAGCCATAGCACCAGGAGCTCTTACTCAAGTCTGCCAATACCACAGTAGAAATGCCACTGGACAGAAGTGGTTGGTGAGACCCAATTCCTGCAGACCGTTTCCTCAAGCACCAGTGAAGTGGGTACAGTCCCAGTCAACTATGCTGCACTGCAGATCTCCGGTGGCAAGCCACGTGTTCACATGGGGAAGGGGCACAAGGCGATCCGGACCTCCACGAGCCACACACAGCCCGGGGGTGTCAGCAGGGAAGGAGTAAGCAGGCCCCAGGCAAGCCGTGAGTAAACGGAGCCCAATCCATAAATGGGCCAGGCACCAATCCGTTTCCAAAGAAGGGGGAGGAAGGATAAGGACTAGGGCCCAGACTGTGCGCTATGACTACAAAGGTACAAGCTGCCAAGCACCCAGTCCGTGTTGGAAGGAGTGCCTGCAGCGATAGAAACGCAGGTGGTTTGCCTCCTGCACTGACACCACCATGGGTCACCCGACTCGCTGAAAGTTTGGTCCGTGTCAAATCAGGGCAGTCGCCCACTCACCAGATAGGTGCTGTCGCGGATGACATGACAGCGTTTAAGGGATCTGCGCAGCAATGAGGGTGAGGCACCTCTCTCAGCCTGTGTATCTCACAGCGTCTGGGAGGAACAGCAAATCCACCTGATTTCCGTCGCTGTAATCCCCCGATTCCACTAGGCGGTATCGTGTTGAGAGGATCCTAGGGCAGCACATCCCAAGGAGATGACCCGGTCAGATTGCACAGCCAGCAGCTCTGCAGTACGGTGTTGCGGCGGCCATTTTGGGTCACCGGATGCAAAACTTCTCAGCACGTTTTCTCAAGTATCGCAGCTCTGATTCTCGTCAGAACCAGGCTGGGTAGTGGTGGGCTAGTGTTGCAAGCAAGTAGATCTCTCAATGTTTAAATGAGCCACACCAGCCGGCACATTTAAGGACCAAAAAGGATTGCAGTGGGAGCTCTGTGGAGCTACACCCTCTCTACATGAGCTCAGGCCATGCCCGTCTGCCAGGACTAACTACAATTGGTCCCTTTCCTGGTTCACTCGCCTGCCAGGATAAAACTCCTACTGCTACAAATTGTACTCTCTGGTAATGCTTGTGCCAAACTCTCCACACTAGAACCATAAATGAGGAGATTTGAACAACTGCTTCTCTTGATAGTCTTTTGACTCTTAACAGAATGTGTTGCACTCCTTCTCAAATTGATATTCCACAGAAGGTGAAAGGTTCTCTTGCTTGTCTTTTGGCTTTAGGCAATGCAGGTTACAGTTCTCTTCCCCGTTGCTTTCTTATATAAGGAGGGTTTTGCTCCTGCAGCCTTGGTTCTCTGGCTGTGCAACCTCTTGTCTGCTGGCAATACTGGTTACAATTGTCTCCCACTTGACAACTCGTTCTGGCGAGTGTTGTACCCAATTTGCCTTTGTATCATTCGTCTGCAGACAACTATTATGGTTACAATAATGTCCTAAATGGTATCCGTGGTTAAGAGAGTTGCGCCCAATTTGTCTGTGTGTCTTTTCTGGCTTTGCAAAGTGGGTTACAATGTTCCCCTATTTGGAATCCCACAATAGAGTTGCGCCCAGTTCACCTAGCGGTCTCCTTCAGCGTTCTGGTGTCATCTGCTTCAGGCCAACTGACTGGTGTGCCTTGGTGTCGCCTTTTGACTCTCTGGTGTTGCTGCGGGTCTCTTCAGGGCCTCTTCTTCTTTTGACAGCTCCTGTTGGTCTGTCGCCATGCATGCCGGCCTTCAATGGAGCCCTTGCAGTTTGTTACACTTTCTGATGTGAATTTAATGCCTGGGCATTTCACGCTGTGTCAGGAGCTTCTTTCCCACATGGCGTGGGTTGCTTCAGCTCTGCTTCCTGCTGTCCAACCTGTGCCACTTTTTCTACACTGAATCCTGCTGCCGCCACCACACTAGCTGACATCCGCTTCGGCTTGTCTCGGCTGCTGCTGCTCTCGCACCTGAAAGCCCTTTAAGGTTTTTAAGGTCCCACTCGGGTGCTTCCCAATTAAATAACTAGACCGCTCATAACACTTCATGGACTCTGATCCCCTCTTTCTCGTCTCAGTACCAGGAGCATTATGGGCCTTGAAGTCCATAATGTTCTTGTTTATTAGTTAACCCAATCTGATGAGTGTTTAGACATAAGGAAGTTCTTTAAAGGAGTTGGTGTTTCTTCTTTGGATGTAGGACCTTGATATAAAGCAGAATCATAACATCTAATATTCACTTCCTTATCCCCCGAGTGTACCATCTTTATGTTTATTTCAAATGTTTTCATGTTTAATACTCTGGGTAATTTTGGCAGAGTTAATTGTACAATGACAGCATGCCATTAGATATTTAGGCATTGAGGGAATCTCCTTTTCAGAAGAGGATGAATACTGCATCCCTCCCGACAGTCACCACTTCTCGACAGCCATCTCCTCCCATGTGATCCTCCCATCATGATACCACCCAAAGGGTTAGGATCAGGTAGCGGCTGCTTTCCCCCGGCCACATGAGAGTAGACTTTAGGATGGGGTTTAGTGATGACTCTGCAGGATTCATCACAGCGCCTATCACTAGATGTCGGCGTATGCAAAGTATGTGAAGCTAAGCCGATACAAGCATCAGAAATACAATGATGGTAAGTAACGTATGCCATTTAGATTTACCCTTAGGGAGACAGAATAACATTTGATTTAATGACCATTGAAAAACGGGAAAGTACTCTGCATTCTCCATACCAGTAATATTTCATCTAGTGATCACGCACGCATTTCATGCACGCTGAAATTGGAGTGTAAATTGCTTGCTGTGGAGCCAGCTTTGGCTCTGGTAGAGATTGATCGCCCTTGCCTCTCCATTAGGTGGAGCCAGGGTTTGTGTCAGCAATTTGTTAGTCATGTCTCTCTTAAAATACGATCACTCAAATATGAAAATGGATATGCAATCGATTAATCATTATTCTGAATTGATTAATAACACACTTATCTTTTTAGCAAGAGATATATTAAGGTAAATCACCCCCACCCCTTTGACTTCAACTGTAAGTGTCTAAAAAGGGAGAAAAATAAGGCACTTAGACAACTTAAGTCAATGCGGCTGGATGTAATATCACGTGGGAGGAAGCGCTCACAAATTTTGAAGGCATACAAGTGCAATCTCAAGCACATTCGCATTCTTAAATATAATAGAGATAACTGCAATCTTATTCGATCTATTTCATCACATGCTACTCGAACAATTTGGTGAACAATTAAAAGTGTTGATAAAAAGGTTGTCCTGGATATATCCAATTGTATATCTGATCAAAGGTGGCGAGACTACATAACAGCCACATTTCAGATTCCAACGAAATTTGAGTCCATCCCATGTGTAACACTGTGCTATAGCAAGATTACCCGTTTAGAATGGTCACTTGAAGACCTTAAATGGGCGATCTCCAGACTATCTTACTCGAAATCAGCTGGTCCAGACGGCCTTCCGCCATGCCTGTATAAAGCTAACCCTGACTTCTGGGCTGCAATCCTGAAAATTAAACTATATTCTATTATTAATTTTGGGTCGCTACCTTCATCCTGGGTATCAGCAAATATTATTCCAATATTTAAAAAGGGCGATCCGACTTTACCTCACAACTATCAGCCAATTTCTTTAATTGATACAGATGCGAAATTGTTCGCAATCCTTCTCTTGTACGACCTTGAAAAATGTATAGCCAAAAACAATCTCTGCTCGAAATATCAAATAGGCTTCAGGAAAAGTATGAGTACTACTCTAAACGCTACAATTATGGCTCATATGATAGCGGGTACAAGACGAAAGAACTCTTATCCCGTCTATTTAGCCATGATAGACATGTCAGCAGCGTTTGATAACGTAGCCAGAAACCTCTTAATGGACGAAAATGACGAACATGGGAATTCCCATGGTACTGATCTACTGGTTCATTAAACTTCATACAAACACCTCGTACAAAGTAAAAATTGCTGATGACGGTAGGACTACTCAGCCAATCCCTACATTTCTCGGTCTGAAACAAGGATGTAACCTTGCGGCAACATTCTTTAATTTATACCTTTCAGACCTTGATGCGGAATGGAACTATAGTAACCTGTTCTGTTAAAATTGGGGCCCTTTGCTTACAATGGGTTGCTTTTGCAGACAATATTATCATCTTTGACCCCACTCCGGCTGGATTACAATTAAAGTTACTCCTTTTTGAGGAATTTGCAGTGGCGTATAATTTGACACCTAATCCAGCAAAAACGGCTATTATGTTATTTGGTAACACAACAAACGCCAAACGTTGCAAATGGTATATTATGAAGACTCAAATACCTGTTGGTATTAGTGCAATTTATTTGGGGTACAAGCTTTTGTGTCAAACCTCGATCAAGGCATGGGTAGATCTTATCAGAAATAAACCAGAGCTCTTACATCTCAACTTAAAATAATATATGCCAAATATTGTAAATTTTCTTTAACACCTATGATTGACTTCCTAACCTTGAAAATAGAAAGTGTCATCTTGTATTCTCTTGACCTGTCTTTGTGACTTGAGTGCATTCTTAGACTCCACACAGGGATCAATTATTAAGACTGTAATGCGCCTCCCCATGTCTGTACCAAATGCTATAATTCGCCATGAATTTGGACTAGTGGCATTGTCTGGAAGCTGGAAATGGCGCCAACTATCCAATTATGAAAAAATCAATTTTCCGCCAAAGAATTCTTTATATGAAGATCTCAAGGTTATGCTGGACTCGTCTTCTTCCGCTTCCTTTTTGCAATATCATCGTAAAATGCAACAATTACTGAATTCATTAAGCATTTCTATTGATGATGTCCACCAGCGTCCATGCTATGCAAAAAAGAAGCTCTTTGAATTGGATTGGCGGGTGACTATAGAAAAAATATCGACCTACACATTGTATAAAGAGTATTGTGACTTTCTCAAGCAACGTACTCCAAGATTTGATCATGTTGTCTTATTCCCTTGTAATCCCACTAGGAATACTTATATACGATACAGGTTCAACTTATTCCATACTAGGGAAAGAACTGGAAACATGAAGATGAGAGCAAATTAACTAAATGTCGCTTTCCGTCATGTAATGAGCCCATGGAAACTATGAAGCATTTGATTCTTCAATGCCCTCATTTTAAATTAATTAGAACGAATTGTTTGATGAAATTTGTCAATATTGAATTTGAGGAGTGCTTGGAATTCCTTTGGGCTCGCATGATGCAAGGCACTCATAAACTGTTGGTCTTTAAGTTGGTTACCCTGTGGAACTACATAGAAAATGAACTACTTAGTTTTAATAATTAGATGTCTGCTTTTATTTGATATGATTCTTTTTATCTGAAAATGTAAATAGACGAAATTGAATCATTTCACTTACCTAAATTGATAAAAATGTAAATTGTGAATGCAAAATCTGCAAATGTTATGTTTTTTTTTAATTCTTTTGTAAAGGTTCTACTTTTTTGTAATTGAACCAAAAACAAATAATAAAAAAAAAAGAGTACTCTGCATTAGAAATGGAAATAAAATTTCAGGATGATCATAGAACCGCTCCCTTAGCTCTTAAAGTCAAGCCCCAAGGGGTTTTTTTTTTTGTTTTTTTTTTTTGTGTGCCCAAGTGTCACCAGTTACAAAATGTATACTTCAAAGGTAGGTTTGAGGAATTTGGCAATGCCAGTTGTTATGATTAATAAGACTCAAAGTTGGATAACGTTTAGGTAAATAAACTCACTCAATCCCAGTTCTTAGGATAGTCTTGGGGAGGGATCATTGACCAGAACTCCAGTCATAAGTCCGGAAAGAATAGTTTAGGGACAGTACTCTACACCCATGTAAACCTATGGAGGACAGGGCGAGGGTGGTGGGGCAGAAACGGGTAGATTAACTAATCACCCTGACTCTTTCTTCAGACACCACTGCTGGTGTTCTTGAATCCGTTGGGGACACAATCTTCTGTGCTGGGTCTCGCGGAGGAAAGCACTGGAGTCACAGTGCATGCAGAGGTCACTTTCTGACACCGGACTTCGTTTCGTTCTGTCCCAGTGCTTAAGAATCGGTTCCAGACAGCTTTCAGTGGAACACCAAAATGAATAAAGATGAAGACTTGTCTGACCAGGCCACTCCAGGGATCGAAGGAGTTTTCAAACTGGAGTCCCCATGGTTGGGCGGAGACAGGAGATCTTTAATGGACGAACAAAGGAGCAGTCCCATCAGCACTTCTGTCCATGCAAGAAGGCTCAAAATACAGGCGCAGGTGTCTTTTTACACAAGTTTCAGATCCTCCAGCTCAAAGGATGCACTCTGAATGGCAACTGCTGCAGCGAGGTAGCCAAGGAGAGACCAGTCCAGTCCACCAGTTGGTCCTGCTACACCAAGGCGTGGATCCTCTAGCAGGGTCCGAGTCTGGTTGTTCCAACCGGTCCAAGGATCAAAGTACTGACAAGGGCCTTCTTGAAAGCAGAACAGGGGATCAGGGTTTCACTGGGACAGCACTGGAGTCGATGCTAGTCAGCTTCAGTGGTTGTCCTCGGGTCATCAGCATGCTGCACTTCCTCGCACAGATCTTGGCTACAATTATCGGTCGAATAGCTGCAGGAGCACTCATTTTTATCCAAGATTTGGTCTGGGAGCATGCCCAAGCCCACCAATGGTAAGGATCTGCACCAATTCAAACAGGCAGTGGCTATTCAATCATGGAACGCCACTGGACACATCTGCCCAGCAAGAGATTGTCACAACAGATGTTGTGACCCCCCCACCCCCCGCTCCCTCCCTCTGGCTGGCCACACACACAAACCAAATGAGGCATTTCCTGACCGGAGAAGGCAGGAAGAAGGCCAAAGAACAGTTTGGCCAGGGAACAAGCAATTCGCTGTAAATGCAAGTGCACAAGTAAAATGTTTAAAAAATGGTTAAAATGCCACTGCTGCCACCGGTTAGGCACATTTTATATAATTGTTTTTGGTTACTTTTACAAAGTAATAAGGATGCAAAGTGTCCTAACTGCACTTCAATGTAAGGTGATGTGCAATTGTAACAATACAAGATAAAACGGATACCTAGTCTATCTGTGCTGATAGTCTTTAAGACTGATCGGATTCCCCATAGGAATTCGCAAACGTGCAATAGAGGTAAAGCGGAAGGCTTTGCTTACCTCCAAAAAGGCAGGATACGTTATAAAACAAGCACAAAGAAAGGGTGTACCATAGAAGTATGTCGCAGGAAAGTGGCAGAAAGAAATCTTTCTTAACACCCTGTCTCTCTTTCCTGATTGATTGCTGGAGTTCTGACCAAGGAATCCCCCCGGCCCCTCGCTTCTGGCTTCCCCTAAGGTGGTGGGATTGGGAGAATACCTCTTAAGAACTTTGCTTCCTTTTTTCCTTCTTGAGACACTTACCTCTGCCTGTTGGCTTTGCCAACACTTGTTCAGTCTACATGAGAATCCTTGCTCCCTTCAAAGGGTTCCATTGGTACTTGGGACATTTAGGGTACTAGTCCCCCATCGGTTCTAGCATGGGAAGGATGTCTATTTTGGTGATTTCGGTATGTCGCTATTCAATCCCTTGTAATTTTTGTTGCATGAAATATCTCAGCCAAATTTGGCCCCTTTTCTTCCCGCATGTGGGCAGTCATAATGCCACCAAGGAATCCTAGTTTGCTGTATGGGGGTGAGAGAAAAAAAAACCAAGAGAGCACCTTTTGTGTTTGTTCAGAACATGCCAATAAAATGATGTCCAAAGAAGCCTGTGTTTTTTTCCTTGTAAGAGCTAGGAACAAATGGTTTGAAAGCCTAGAAAATGGTGAATTCAGAACTGGTTGGAGGGTGGGGGGGGGGGGGGGGGGGCTAGAGAGTCTAGTCAAAAGGGCCACAGGCGCGTGAGCTTCCACTCCACCCCTATTAATCCAGTCAATATCCTGCCCTAGCTGAGCTGCTGCATGAATCTAAAAGCTCAGACTGGCATGGGAAGCCATCCCCCCGCCACCCCGTGCACAGACATACCGAATCTGAAGGCCTACGGATCCCGGGGCGAGGAGTGGAGTTCAGGGAACGCAGACTCCGTGAGAGCTAGCCCGGCCCTGCAGGCTGGGCTGAGCATGGCACAGAGAGCCTGGACTGCAGTGAAGGCCGGGAAGCCAGCGATCCTCTCCAGGAGTGCCGGAAGAAGCTTGTATGCAAGAGCGACCCAAACCAACGTGACTGGTACCAGGGAGACACGCAGGCAGTTGCTTTTGGGCTGCCACAGTGAGGGACGCCCACTGAACCACCTGGACCAGAGCGGTGATCATGGAATGGCAGAAAGGCGCTGTGGTTGGGTGCATGGGCTCCCTCCTGGCTGTGGGGAGAGACTGCCCCTCGCCGACCACAATGCTGAATCTGCCTCAAAATCAGAGCCACGGATAACATAAGGAGCAATCTGGGAAGTGGAATCCAGAGCAGTAACACGTGGTCGCAGTGCTGCTTCTTGCCCTGTTGCTGCCGGGGTTGGCCAGGAACTGGGGACCCGCAGAAGCTGATCATTATAGCCCTACCATGTGGCACCATCACAACAGCAAAAAAATCAGACTAGCTGGCAGACATAAATCTTAGTTATCCTGTAAGTTGGGTGCCAGTGGCAGTGTGTGGGGGATTGCCTGGTGCGGTGGGAGCACAGAGGAGGTGCCTTTGAGTGACAACTATGTGCCCTGGAGGTGGTGTCCACCAAGAGAAGTGCACCACATGGGTCAGCCACTGTGATGCTGGAAATGCATCGGAGGGACAGGGCCTCCGTACCCTTGTCCTTTACTGCTTTTTATCGTGTGTTCTGTCGTGTTTTCCGCGCAGGAGTTCATGAGGGACCCCTGGCGGTGCAGCTCTCTCGTTTTGGTTTGGTGAACAACCCTGTGCCCCTAGTGTGTTTTTGGGCACCTGTGTGTGACCCACAGAGCAGGGTACGGGCTGGTGGCAGCTCCGTGCTGAAATAACTGGTGCCCTGAGCGTCCTCCATTTTGGGATGCCCAGGCCCTGTCACTGGAATGGGTAGATTCCTGATGGAGACAAAATGGCCCCCATGGCCTCTTGCCTTCCATCACCTGTTACCTTGAAATTCCCGAAGTCCCGGGAAGCCCTGCCTCTGTTCCTTCCCCCTGACTGTCTGTTGGGTGGAAATTCCATATATGGTAGTGTGGGGAAGTCCCGGCCAGACTGGCTGGAGCCTTCTCAACGACCGTATGTTGTGGGTACGCCTGTGGGTGGGACTTGGGTGAATGGAGTGTGTGACGAACATACATTCTATGTTGTGGCTGTCTAGTATCTGGTGGTTGACACAATGGTTGAGACAGCCCTGTCCGAAACCGGTATGAATGCAGCTTGGAGTGTTGAATGGCTCGGTACTTGTCCCAATACACATACCTTGTTGTGAGTGTCTGGAGAGAAGTGAATGGCCTGAATGCACTGTGTGCCTGATTGGTTGCCTGCCTGCATGAATGCCCTTTGTAGTGATTGGATGCTTCAGTGTGACCCATTGGAATGAATGAGAGATCCACAGTATATCTGGGGACCTCTCACTGCTAGGAATTGTGTTCAGAAGTGTTCAGAACTGAAGTCCAAACTACGAAGAGTAACTGGAGTGAAACTGACGCTTGACCTTGAAGCCCTGCTGGAAGAGAAGAATTGCTGTTGCTCTCCTTCACCATCTGAAAGCTGCTGTGCTTCAAGAACTGACCCAGAGAGAACCTGGTAAGGCACCCTCTTCCCGAGCTATGAGGGACCATCGTGCACAGCTGATCTTTGCCTAAGCACCCGGGTAGACAGACCTTCGACAGGCTGCCGACCCTATACGGGGATTGCTGCGGAACTCCAAGGAGAAGCGCCCGGACTGTTGTCCACCACTATCGCAGACCGCCGACTGGAGCCGCCGTGCTCCTGTTGCCTTAGAAATTCATTGATCCAAGGACGCTCTCATCCGCATCGTCGCCGCTGTATCCAGCTGGAGAAGGCCTGACCGTCAACGCCCCGAGGAGCATCCACTGGTGGGTTTCCCGCCACCCAAAGACCACAGAGACGCCGACGACTCAACGCCTTTGCTGGGCCACAGTTCTTCAAATTCTTTGCGGTCCAGAACTATCGACACCGAGGTGCCCTGCACGTCTCTTCCTTGCAGGACGTTTCCGCTTCCCCTGTCAACGAGCGCCGCTAGGAACGACGTGGCCACTTTACCGTCGTAGCTCGACCTGTTCTTCGTCGGACGTTTGACCCGTGACTCCTGCCTGAAAGGGAGGACACTCGAGAAGAGCCGTCAATTCCCCGACGCGGAACGCTACACCGCCAAGGTACTTTGGGGTTGCAAAACTCTTGGAAAGTCTAGTGGGAACAATATATGGACTGGGCTTGTATCTTTCTTCTACAGGTTGCCCAGGTGGGGGGATCCCGACACAGAACTGTGTCTAGCAGTAGGGGCCAGTATTCTGCCAATTGTTCAATCACCTTGCTTTCCTTCCTCTCTACTGTTGGTTTCCTCCTTATTCTGATCTGTGTGACGTTCTGACCGTATGCACTTTGAGATCTAATAACGTTAGTGGTACCACTTTAGAAACTGTATATATTTACCATTGCTGATTTTCGGTGTACAAAGTGAGTTATTGTGATATTGTATATACCTTTTGAACATTAAATATGTAAAGACTGTTGTAACCGATAGTGTGTGGACATTCCTTTGTGGGTGCTTGGGGATTACACTGTACTTAAGAACCAGCTCGCATCACCTCCTGAGAAGCTAGGCCTTGATTGCTCGACCATAGTTACCGAATAGAGAATCTTGGCAGGGGTCCTCTGTGCCTCCCCTCTACCATATAGAGAGCGGAAGTGCAGACACCCCTCACCGGCGTCTTTACAGCCCCTCATCAGGGGACACCTGCTGTAGACTTGGGATGTAGTGGATTGGCCAGAATCACAGAGACTCAGCCCACAGTTGCTTTCCTGGCTGGGGAGGCAAATTGGGTCTTGGGAATGATTTGGGCACCAGAGCCTGATTTGCTCGGACATCGAGTGGTGCTGCACCTGCAACTACTGATCTGCTCAGGATTCATAGCCCACACCATGTCCAAAGCACAGAAATCAGGCAAACTGCAGTCGAAACTGCAATTTGAGTCCACTACACTGTACAAAACTCCGGCAACCAAAACAGAACCCCGGGAGGGGCCCTCACTGACCCAAATGTCTGTCCCAGGTGAGGCACTATGTGACATTAAAATTATGCATGGTCAGGTGCAGGCGAGTATTCAGTCTTTGGATGGCAAAATGGTTACCCTGTAAAGTGGACCATATGCAGGTTCGACTGGATAGACACAGCGAGAGATTGGACGAGGCTGAACAGAAAATATCCACGGCCCAGGACGCAGCGAACACTGCGGCGAGGGACTTGGCAGTGCTTAGGAGGGCGATAAAAGACCTAACTGATCAGCAGGATGACCTCAAATCCAGGTCCCGACAAAACAACCTGCGGATAATAGGAGTACCATAGGTGGCCGACCAGCTCAACATAGAGGTAATGGTGGAGAACCCACTAAAGGAGGTACTAGGCGACAAGGACTTCTCGGCAGTGTTCATTGTGGAGCGGGCAAGTGGCAGGAAACCGATACCCGGAACTCCCGCTCGCCCACTGATAGCCAGACTGTTGCATTATCGTTACGGTGACCTGACATTGTGGAAAGCCAGGGAAAAGGGCTCCCTAAAATACCACGACGCGCAGATCGGGATATTCCCGGACCTTTTGGACAATGTGCAGTCGTCCATGAAAACGTTTATAGACGTGAATAGGAGACTGAGACATGGGTGTAAAGTATGCTATGTTGTACCCATTTAAACTCAAGAGTCGGACATAAAGCAGGGGTGCAGTTTTTTCACCACGAGGAAGGGGCAACAATGACTTGAGGGGGGCAACCCCAAAGGGCCACTTACAATGCCACATCAGAGCTGGAATAGCAATAGTCTTTGATGTGTTGGGGCCTGGGGTGTTCATATAGAAAGGTTTGTAGGAGTGACTGGGCCCTGGTGAACCCCCAAGCGTGAGCATGTGTGCAGGAAGGGTGGAAGGAGAGGCAGGGGTAATTGGCAGGTTGGGGTTGCTGGTGGGGAGGAGTTGGGGTTTTGGGGATGGGCTGGGCCAGAAACCTGGAAGTCCGGTAACTTCCTTGCCCGACAGATAGTGGTACTATTACGACCTGAGCCGCTGGCCCGACTGAAGAGGGGGGGGGGGCAGAGTGGGGAGTCAACAGAGAAGGGGGGGGGGGGCAGGGTTTGGGATGTACAGAAGAATCGAGTGTCACTCTGCTGTGTTGGGTGCCACACATGGACATATTCTGCAAGCTAAGCACTTAGGGACAGAAATGCTGATATGGAAGAGTAATGATGTTGTTACTTAGGAATATCACATGGAATGTGAGGGGGCTGAACTGCCCGTCTAAGTTCTGCAAAGTCCTATTATATATGCAGCAACATCAGGTGGGAATAGCGTTTTTACAAGAAACGCATCTAACACCGGAGGCAGAATCAAAATTTGGGAGAGATTGGGGATGCTACCATTACTTTTTCTCTTACTCATACGCTAGGGAGGGGCGGGGGGTGTGAATTCTTATCCACAAGTCTGTTGGGTTCTGAATGAGCTCTTCAGTTAAAGATTGTGAGGTGCGGGCCTGATAGTACAGGGTACCATACAAGGCAAACTGTACACTCTGGTCAACTATTACGTCCTGAATCAAGACACTGCAGAGGCACTTGACTGGATTGACCTCCAACTGGGAATGCTCACACCCGGAGAAATCACCTGGGCGGGAGACTTGAATTTGGTCATGGGTCCGGATCGGGATCACACTAGCGAGTCTGGGGAATGGGGTGGGGGGGGGGGGGATGCGCTTGTATTGCCAGGTGCCCATGGGGATTGGTAAACTGCAGGGTATGTGCCTAACATGGGAGGTTAGTGAAGTATGGAGACTTGGGAATCAAGATGCATTGGAGTACACATACCATTCCTCCGTTCACAATTCAGAGTCACGGTTGGATTTCTTCCTGCTCTCCCACACGCTGATGGGCAAAGTGACAGGGGCGACTATCCTGGCACGCACGTTATCAGATCACGCCCCGGTACTAGTAGCAGTTGAACGAACGGACTGAGCGAGAGCGCCCTGGGTATTTACAAGTGAGGGGTTGATGGATGTAATGTTCGGAGAGTGTCTGTCGGGAGTAATAGACACGTTCTTTGAGATTAAAGACTGATCGGTGGGATCTGCTGGTGTTCTGTGGGAAAGCTTTAAGTGTGTAATTAGAGTGCAGTGCATATTGAGGTAATCCGTGGTACTGAAACAGATAGTGGAAAATTGGCCAGCACTGAGGCCCACATTGGGGAACTGTAGTTGGGTGTACCTGCACCGACACTTTCGGAACAAGCAGAGATCAAGAAGTATTTGCAGTTGTTCAATGAACTGGCGCATAGAGAAGTCAAATTCTTCTCGGGGAGGGGGATGGTGGGGGTCAGCTACGGTAAGACAGTATGGGGGGGGGGGGGAGGACAGAAACCGGATAAGCTATTGGCAAGAGCCGCAAAGACGGACAACCTTAAGGATCGAGTTCTATCCATAATAAACACTCAAGGGGTAGAAAGGTTTGCGTATGTGGAGATAGTTCAGGAATTCTGTCGGTTCGATGGTCGACTCTACTGTTCCCACATCCAGGTCGCTAAGCAGTAGTTATTTAGATCAGGTGGCCTTGTATTGGTGCACTGAAGAAGAAAGGGAGCGATTAGGTCGTCTGGTGTCCCTGGAGGAGGTGCTTGGGGCTATTAGATCCCTTCTATCTGATCAGGGAAATTTGCTGGAAAACTTGCTCCGTACCTACTGTGGATGTTCCATCAGAGTTTGCAGGATGGCCAGCTATCAGAGTCTCTGAGAGAGGCAGTGGTGGTGGTGGTGGTGATGGTGGTGGCGCTGCTCAAACCTTTTAAAGCACCAAATGACTGTTCTTCCTACAGGCCTATATCTCATTAACCAGGATAATAAAATCTTGGTGAAAATATTGGCCACTACGTTAGCACCCCTGATGCAAAATATGGTAAAAGTGGATCAGTCTGGGTTTATTCTGGGGTGTTCCACCTCCCACAGAATACGGAGGATGTTTGGATTGATCGCGGTGCAACAGGAAGAGCCAATAGTGGCAGCTTTGTTAGATGCTACTAAGCCGTTTGACTCTGCAATGGCCTTTTCTGTTACGTAGGATGGGGATGGGGGAGCAGTCCATCTCAATGGTGTCATTACTATACTTGTTACCAACGGCTAAAATAAGGGTGAATGGTCAGGTCACACCTAACCTAAAGCTTGAAAGAGGTACACAACAGGTTACTGCTGTTATTCGTGCTGGCGATAGAGCTGCTGGCGGAATGAAGGGGCACCGTAGGGACCCTCATTTGTGGAAACAAGGCACAATCGCCACACACAAATTGATACGCCAGACACGAGGTTGTAGTCCCAAAATCTAGGGTTTATTGCAAAGCAAATATTCTCAGTTGGCCAACTGGTCCCACGCCCCACGACGTGTGTCTACCAGACCTCGGGGGACGCAAGAGAGCGGAATTCGTACAACAGTTACATATATACAAAACAAGCATCTAGTAATCAGTAGTGTCACAACCTATACCGGCCCTATTGCATTTCCTTTCCTTAAAACAGACTTAATGTCTGTGGGCTTACAAAATTGCAAACTGTTACACAATGAATGTTTGAAGGTGTCAACCTCGTCACCATTGTCAGTCATCGTGCACAGTTCAAAGGAAATGCAATAGGGGCGGTATAGGTTGTGACACTACTGATTACTAGATGCTTGTTTTGTATATATGTAACTGTTGTACGAATTCCGCTCTCTTGCGTCCCCCGAGGTCTGGTAGACACAAGTCGTGGGGCGTGGGACCAGTTGGCCAACTGAGACTATTTGCTTTCCAATAAACCCTAGATTTTGGGAATACAACCTCGTGTCTGGCGTATCAATTTGTGCGTGGTGATTGTGCCTTGTTTCCACAAACGAGGGTCCCTACGGGGCCCCTTCATTCCGCCAGCAGCTCTATCGCCAGCACGAATAACAGCAGTAACCTGTTGTGTACCTCTTTCAAGCTTTAGGTTAGGTGTGATCTGACCATTCACCCTTATCTTAGCCGTTGGTAACAAGTATAGTAATGACGCCATTGAGATGGACTGCTCCCCCATCCCCATCCTACATAGTACTGTAAACAGAAAAAGGCCATTGCACAGTCAAACGGCTTAGTAGCATCTAACAAAGCTGCCACTATTGGCTCTTCCTGTTGCACCGCGATCAAACCAAACATCCTTCGTATTCCGTGTGAGGTGGAACACCCCAGAATAAACCCAGACTGATCCACTTTTACCATATTTTGCATCAGGGGTGCTAACGTAGTGGCCAATATTTTCACCAAGATTTTATTATCCTGGTTAATGAGATATAGGCCTGTAGGAAGAACAGGCATTTGGGGCTTTATCACATTTGAGCAGCATCACCACCACCACTGCCTCTCTCAGATAATAGCTGGCCATCCTGCAAACTCTGATGGAACATCCACAGTAGGTACGGAGCAAGTTTTCCAGCATATTGCTTATAGGACTCTGCTGTGAATCCGTCAGACCCAAGGAATTTCCCTGATCAGATAGAAGGGATCTAATGGCCCCAAGCACCTCCTCCAGGGACACCAGACGACCCAACCGCTCCCTTTCTTCTTCAGTGCACCAATACAAGGCCACCTGATCTAAATAACTACTGCTTAGCGACCTGGATGTGGGAACAGTAGAGTCGACCATCAAACCAACAGAATTCCTGAACTATCTCCACATACGCAAACCTTTCTACCCCTTGAGTGTTTATTATGGATAGAACTCGATCCTTAAGGTTGTCCGTCTTTGCGGCTCTTGCCAATAGCTTACCCGGTTTCTGTCCTTCCCCCATACTGCCTTACCGGAGCTGACCACCACCACCCATCTCACCCCCAAACCCCCCCCCCCGCTCCCCCCTGAGAGGAATTTGACTGCTCTATGCGCCAGTTCATTGAACAACTGCAAATACTTCTTGATCTCTGCTTGTTCCGGAAGTTTCGGTACAGGTACACCCAACTGCAGTTCCCCAATGTGGGCCTCAGTGCTGGCCAATTTTCCACTATCTGTTTCAGTACCACATTCAACTATTACTTCAAGGGGTCGGGGTCACTAGTGTCCCCTTTATTCTTGCTCAACACAACCTGCAGCACTTTCTCGAATTGGAACAATAATCCGGCGCATGGTAACTTTGTAAGTTGGTACCAAACAAAAAAAACCTGGAGTTGTGATATAACCTAGACCCAGCTGTGCGTGATGCTTTCTTGTTTGGGGACTTCTCTGGGCTCCGGGTCAGTGCTGCAAAATCTGTCCTTTTCCCCGCTAACTGACAGCGTGGACCAATATACAGATGGGTTGGAGTTTCAGTGGCATAGGGATCATACCTGATACTTGGGGGTACATATCGCTCGGGACCCAGTTATCCTGTACAAGAATAACTATCGGAGGGTGCTAGAGCCGGCCAAATCTGCAATGGACAGACGGGGGGAATCTGCCCCAGTAGAGTCTCCCTGATTAAAATGGTGCTACTACCCCGGTTTTTATAAATTTGCTCTCAAAGTCCCGGCGGCACTACCTGGAGCATACTTGAGAGAACTAAGGTCTGCGACGATGAGATTCATGTGGGCGCGGAAGCAGCCCAGAATATCGTGGGACAAACTGACAGCAACAATACAGCGGTGGGGCGTGGCATTACCCAAGTTTGAGACGCATTGTAATGTGGCTCAAGCGGGCTTCATTTTTATTTTTCAAATTGGTTTTATTTATGTACTTATGTTGTTGCAACATATATCGACAATTTGCGTTTCAATTAAAGCTTCATCAATCAAATTTTGTTTTTTCACCCTTTCGAATAGGAACATTTTAAAAGTTCCCCTCCGGTCCCCCATCCCTTCTTTACTTTTCATAATCTACAGTCTCTGGATTGCTACTCCAAGAGTGCCTTCATAGTCAGTAGTCCAACTTCTGTGTGTATCCGTGCTCTTTGATCAGAAGTCCTCACCTCCTAGTTAGTCATGAGGTCCATATCACCACCTCAGGACCCAGCGTTGGGTACATGCCAACGTTCGTTCACCTTTCCTCTATTCATCTTCATTCCGCTCTTCCTAGATCAGTTTATTCTGCTCTTATGAAGCAATTTAGTTCTATCATTTTGCTTCTTCTCTCCTGTCGCCTGTTTCCTCCCCCTCTGTTTCCCTCCACTGACTCTCCGGTCATACCTTTCAAGGAATGTTGTCCATTCCATCGCCCTCGTTGGAGATAGGCCATGTACTTGTCTTGTCAATTCCTCCATTCTATACAGATCTAGGGCCTTTGAGGCCCATTCTTGTTCATTCGGGAGCCCTTCCCTCTTCCATCCCCCCCACCAGGCACGCTCTGGCCGCCAGCAGTAAGTAATGTGGCATGTGCAGGAATTTTAGTCCCCCTCCTCCATTTCCATTCCGAACAGTAGTAACGGGGTCCAACCACCTGTCCACTCCCTCTAGGCCCTGTATCCATCCCATAATTTCCTTCCAGTACAGCTGCACCCTGTCACGTCCCCACCACATGTGCCAACAGTCTGCCATTTGCCCACATTTCCTCCAGCAGTGTGGGTCCGCCCCTGGAAACATCTTAGATATTCTAACTGGGTCCCACTGCCATCCTTATATAAGTTTGAACCCATGTAGTTTGTATTGGCACGCCACCGACATACAGTGTGCATTTACACATGGTCTCTCCCACTGTCTCGCTTGCATCTCTCACTTCTTGTGTGTATCAGTTACTCCCCCATGTTCCTCCAATAGAGCTTGGTACATTTTGGAGATAAGTCCCTGCGTTCCCCTTACTGTATCAAATATCTTTTCCGTACCTGTTAACTCTTTGCAGCTTTAATTTCTAGTCTTCTGACATTAGTATCCCTTTGTGCTGTAGGTATTGGAACACTGAGATTTTACCTATGTTCAGTGTCTCTTCTAGCTTCTCGGTCTATAAATGTATCCCCCCCCCTTTAGGACCTGACCTACTCTCTCCAATCCTGCATCAAGCAAGTTCTGAAGGGACCTGGGGGGCCCAGCGATGGCCAAGTCGTAACTCCACCCACGTCCATTCTAATTCTCCATAGCCTCCAAAGTGGGCCAAGAATCCCATGGAGGTGTACTCCTTTGGGGGCCGCCATGGTGGGCGTCCAGAGCCATTCTCCCAACGTGACCGGCCTAAATTGGTAGTTCCATGGTACGCCCTGGTCAATTTGTTGATTGTTCCTCTGAAGTCCCTCTTGAGGGTCTGCTCCCGACTTCAGCTCTTGTGACGTATACCCCTCTGGCCAGCCTCAGTCTTCCAGAGGTCCACGGGGGGTTAGTCCTCGCCATCTATCGGTCTGCAGCAGTAGGGCTTGGCCTCGGCAGCGGGTTTCTGATTTCATCTGCGGCTCTGTTCTAAATCAAGGCAGGCCTCTTGGGTGGCACAGCGCCTGTATCTCCTGCGCCGTCTGCCTTATTCCCTTCCTACATGGCCCCTGGTACTCTGCTAGGTCTTCTTTCGGACGTGTCTAGGCTTCCATTTCTTCAAAATGTCATCGCCTTTTTGCTGGAGGGAGCAGGAGCTGCATGGCTATGCTGCCATCTTCTCCCGCGTATTGGGGAGAATTCTCATAAATGGCTGATTTGCCTTAACTAAAGAGTCCCCCGGCAGCTTTGCTGGATTTCTAGGATTTATTTCTTTCACCTGGTAAGTGTGGGCCTTTTTCCCACTCTTGCATGTGTTTTGCTTTGTGTATTTTCACTGTTTGTGTGATCTTGGGCACTGGAGCCTCACCTACTCCATGTGCACCACTTTTTGTGTGTTACACAGCACCTTCGATGCAGTGACACATGGTTGTCTTTGAGACTTCCCACTGACTCCATTTTTCTAGGGCTGACTACTGTCCCCCAAAAACAGGTAAAGTTGCCATTTAACTTTATATAGCCACTTTAAACCACAGACCCACTACACCCCATTTTACATGGAGTATTGGAAAGGGTTAACTCTTGTCCCTTTTGTCTGTGACTCTTGGAGCCTTGTTTCGCTCCCTTAACATTAATACTTGGCTGGTGGCAGTGGTATCTACCCTAACTTTCCTACCGCGATTATATCATATAAACGTGGTATTGTTCCAGGCTATTATATTAGTCTCGAACATAACCCCGCTTGACCAAATACATTTTATTTTGGTTCCGGCTGGGTTTAGTCGCCATTTCTTTTTGTTAGTCTTTCTCGTGTTTTACTCTGTGCGCCAAACCGGGGATGACTCCTTCGTTCGCTGTCTTTTCGCAGGCTTCTGCACAGAAGCCCTCCTTAAGGCACCTGATAGTCTAGGTAGGCAGGATGTGAGGGAGGGATCTTCGGACCCCTGCCATGGGTTCCCTTGTTAACCCAAGTCGCACTCTTGTCTGATTGGCTAAGGGGACTGGCCTTGCCAGGCCAGCCACCCTGCTGTGTGATTGACAGCCAGGCTGTATGAATGGGGGGAAAACTGCATAAAAAGTAGGTCTCTGGGACTGGAAAGAACCAACGAGGAACTGGAAGAAGGACCCCTACCAAAACTGAACCGCCTGGTGAAGCACTGCTGCAGATCCGAATCGCCAAAATCTGACGACCGAGAAGATCCTCCAGGAAACTTCTTCCCGAGCTGGTGGGACCAACCAGTTCGCCCAAACTTCAAGCCAGGGCCCCTGCTGTGGTCGAATTCGCTGTACAGAACTACAGTGGACCGGATAACCACGAAGGTCGGACCATGCTTGGGTTTTAAGAAGCAGCACACCTTTTATTCGTCGTTTTGCTCTGCTGATGGCTTATTCCCTGGGTGGTGCATGACCCTCCAGTCTTCCTACTACTGATCAGTCCGACCGTCTCTTCAGGAATCGTGAGCCTGCAGGAACCACCAGGAACGTCCGCCTCAGCTACAGCTCCCTCTCCGATTTAAGGTACTGTGCAAATCCGGTTGTCCACTTCGTTCAACCGTGGTGAAAGTGTTTGAAATCTTTCTCCAATCCGAGGGCTTGTCCTTCTCTTCTCTTTGAACTAACTTTTCTACCAACCAACCTCGTCCGGAATCTGTGCCACGAACTTTACCGCAAACTACACTGACCTGTATGATCTTGAGCAAAAGACTTTTGACCCATTGACTTTGTCCCTAAGCCTTTTCTAGCTGATCTCCTCACTGTAGTCTCCCTCATTCAATTGCACGGAATACTTACCTGTTGGTTTTGCCTAATTTCTAATAACTTTGTCTTTCCCTCCCTTTTAAATTGCTGGAGTGCCATTTTGCTCCCATTTTGTGAGCTTAACTTGTCTGGAATTTAAGGAAGTGGTGTGGTGTATTTATGATTTTTAACTTGCTTAGAATAGTGAAATGTTATACAACTGTTGAGTTAATATACATTCTTTTACTTAGAAACCTTGAGTCAGTGTTTGCCTGAATCATAGTAATTGCTGTCCTTTGTCTAATTATTTGAACTGCTCACTTACTCCTGAGATAAGTCTGGCTGCTCCGCTTCTGCTACCACTATAACTGTGTAGTACAGGCTTGTACCAAAGGTGAAATTGTACTGTCACTTGTAGTCTTAAGTGTGTGTGTGTGTGTGGTGTTACCAAAGGGTAATGCATATAATTCTGCCTAACACTGTGCCCCCTAGTGGTCCCGTGTCAGGCTTCCTTTTTTACTGGTTTGGGGCGCGGCGAGATGGAAAGCATGTGGAGGTAGAACGAGCGATAGCGGCACCATTTGTTACGGTCACAGCACCTGACAGGACATCATGCACTAGTAATATGGTGGAACTGAACTGTAGGGCATGGACGCCCATTGAACATCAATCTAGACGCGAGGTCATATATACACCTGGGATCCGTCTCACTAGCGAAAATAGTTGTCACTCTCATGCAGCGGCTAATTGGTACAGGGACCTTTTCCCCGACTGGGCAATTCATAACATTGGAGGAGATGAAGGCAAAGGGTGAACTTAATGCCCTATATGTGTTTTTATATTATAGGTTGAGAAACTCCATATGGCAATTATTTCCGACGTTCCCCATACAACTAGAGGTGGCCCCTATACTCTATAAAGTAATTCAAGGAGGCACGGTAATGGTGGTCTCAGCCATGTATGCTTTGTGCCTCAATGCCACAAAAGGGTTGACTGCCTCATCCATGGAAGAATGGGAGCTTTCACTGGGATATGGAATCTCGGATGAGATCTGGAAGTACTGCTGCAAAGGGACGAGGAGTGGCTATCAGCGCCAGATTTAAGTTGATACACTTAAAGTGCCTGCACTAATTTTACTATACACCTTTTTTCCAGAAGCCTCTCGTGACTGTGTGTGATGCCACAACATAACAGCAGAGTTTTTGCATTCTCTGTGGGTATGCCCTCCGATTCTGTCCTTCTGGGAACAGGTTTTACACAAAGCTCATACCCAGAGGGATGAGGAAACTAATAAGGCTGCTCCTGGCAAAGAGACGGGGGGGTAATGGTGTGGGGTGCAACACAATCTCCAGGGGTGGATCAATGGCGGGCAGACATCCTGTACTGTAATGGCATGGAAACAAAATATAGTGGCCTATTGAACACTCTGACTGGTATGTCAGATATGGGGTCTGTATATAAACCACCTGATGACACGACCTCAGTAGGCAAATGGAAGCCCGTCATAGCCTCAAACTAAGAAACCTTAAACGGTGAATGGGAAGATAAAACCCGATAAAACGCAAAAGGTTGGCCCTTAAGTTGCTGGAATAAGGACAAACATTATGTGAGATAAGAAAATGTGCACACAAAATTGAAGAGGATATAAGCAAAATGTGATACACTGATTCACTGTATTTACCTGTGGGGGTTTGGGGGTTGTTACTAATTTTGGCACTGGGTGCCGGTTGAGTTGGAAAATGCGATTAAAAAGTTTAAAAAAAAAAAAAACTGGTTGAGTGGAAAAAAAAAAAATGTTTATGGTTACCCATTAGTTTTGTCAGAGGTGGGCACATTTTTTCTTTCTTTTTCTTTTTTTTCTTTTTTTTTCCCCTTTTTTTCCCCCAATAGGACATGTGTGGACAGAATGGAAGTGGAGGGTAGGAAAGCTGAATGAGAAGACAGAGGCATACATTTCTGAAAAGTAGACAAAATTCCAAGTTTAGGAAGGGGTCATTTGCACAGGTCAGGCAACAACGATGTAGGTAAAATTCCCAAAGGTATGTGCTGGACATGTTTGGACCTGTAAGGTAATGTCTTCTATGAATATTGAGAAAAGCAATGCACCACTATTTTCCCCAAACTCTTCTAGTTTTCATAATGTTTCACAAAACGAGCAATACCACAAGCCAAAAAGCTGAGCCATGGTACACAGGGTTTTAATGTCGACTGCCTAAACTGATGTACTTATTTGAAAATAAGGAAAACAAATGTGGTGGGCAATGGCAAGCATACATTCTTTGAAAGAGCACAGTCAGACCTTTTGAAGCATAGGTGACTTGTGCAGGTTACAAAAGCATATAGTGCCTAAAGCAGCGACTGAATGCAGGTTCCATTTGGGAAATGAAAGGGTTGTGTAACAAAGTGCAGTATGGAAACGTTAGAAAAACCAAGAGAAAACAACAAATGTCTCACATTCCTACAGGTATCCAGACGAAAACAATACCTCACATGTGTGGGTGCACCTACCTGGGCGCAAAGGGAGAAGGCTAAACCACTGGTGCATCAAACTCCCTGGGGAAGACTGGATTTGACTTTGTGGACAACCCTTAGATTTGGGCTTGGGGTGTCGCAGCCACCAAGGTTAACACGGAACCCCATGCAATTCTGAAAAGAAGACACCCGTGGGAATACAGAGGTCTGACTTGCGCGAATCGCCCTAGAATTTATTAACCACAATGCCTGGTAAAGTCCAATATTTTGTTGAAAAAACACAACATTTTTGAGACATTTGCCACTAGGAAACTGCCGAAACACGCCGGTAACACATGTCCATCCTTCCCACATTCCCACAGGTGTCCCAACAAAACCAGTACCTCGTATATGTGGGTGTACCTACCTGGGCGGAAAATAAAGTGGGATGGTCGACCCACATGGGAGACAGCCGGCCAGGGACATCACCCCCCCGACTATCCTTGCGCTCTGGATGGCCTGCGTTACAGAACTTCCCTGCGGGAATGGATGGAACCCTGCCGGGGCTCCCTGGGACTGCCGCTGCACTTGGGGATGGTCAACCCACATGGGAGACAGCCGCCGAAGGCCATGGACGTGACCCCTAGCATCCTGGAGCTCTGGCTGGCCTGCGTTACAGCTTCTCCCTCCGGGAAAAAATGGGGATCTGCTGAGGCTCCCTGGAACTACTGCTGGGCTTGTGGATGGTCAACCCACATGAGGGATAGCTGCCAAAGGCTGGGGACATCACCCCTGACTATCCTGGAGCTCTGGCTGGCCTGCGTTACTGTTTTTCCCTCCGGGGAGGTATTGGCACACTGCCGGGGCTCCCTGGTGGGGAAAAGCTGTAAAACAGGCCAGCCAGAGCTCCAGGATGGTCCGGGGTGATGTCCCTGGGCCTAGGCACCTGTCTCCCATGTGGGTCGACCATAGCCCCTGGGAGACTCGGCTGGGTCCCGGTCCTTTCCCAGAGGGAGAAGCTGTAACGCAGTCCAGCCAGAGCTCCAGGATGGTTGGTCAGGGGTGATGTCCCCCTCCTTGGGTGCCCGTCTCCAATGTGGGTCGACAGTCCACAAGTCCAGTGGCGGAACCAGGGAGCCCCGGCAGGGGCCCCATCTCGCCCCAGAGGGAAAAGCTGTAACATGGCATGACCAGAGCTCCAGAACATCAGAGGGTACTGCCCCCGGCTGCTTGTCTCCCATTTGGGACTTGCAACCCCAGGCCCAGCTGTTGTCCCAGGGAGGCCCGGCAGAGTCCCCATCCCTCCCTGGAGGGCAAAGGTATAACGTGGCATGGCCAGAGCTCCAGGACAGCTGGGGGTACTGCTCCCGGCTTTGGGTGTCTGCCTTGCACATAGGTCGACTGCCCCCCATCTCATAGGCGGTCATGGGACGTCCCTGCAGGGTTTCCCTCCATTCCTGGAGGGAAACGTTGTAATGTGGCATGGCCAGAGATCCAGGACGGTTGGGGTTTTTAGGGCCTCTTTTTGGGGCCCCTCAACTTTTTACCAGGCGTGGCTCTATGCTACCAAGTTTTCAAGGGCGGTCCAAGAAAAGGTGCTGGACCTACCTTTTGAGGGCAGAGAACTTTACTGTTTCTCCATGGATGAGATCATCAATAAAACAAAAGCAAGTACCCTAACGGCAAAATCTTTCTGTATTGCCAAAACCTGCTCCTTCTAAACCGTTCTATCCTTGGACACCCGATCAGCGTCTCTTTTGGGTTTCAGAGGTTTTCTAGTGGGCCTCGACGCAAGCAACAAAGGCAAGGTGGACGGTTTTTCTCCCGGTCATCTGCCTTCTCTTCTGCCACAGGTGCCCTTGCCACTGATAAGTCAGCAAAATGATATTTTTCATCGG
This sequence comes from Ambystoma mexicanum, assembly GCF_040938575.1. Taxonomy (NCBI): domain Eukaryota; kingdom Metazoa; phylum Chordata; class Amphibia; order Caudata; family Ambystomatidae; genus Ambystoma; species Ambystoma mexicanum. The sequence goes on from NC_090937.1 coordinate 493,878,317, forward strand.
TCCGACCAGTCGCCTATGGGAGGACGGATAACTTCTCATCTGGCAGCGTGGAGGGACCATTACAGACGACTGATGGGTTTTGCCCATAGCCGTGCAGGCTTTCGGCTACCCCTTCCAAACACCCCACCTTCTCATCCTCCTTTTCAACAGACAGGGTTTCCCTCTCTGAGTCGAGGTGCAGAAGCTCCTTGACCTCAGGGTGGTGAAGCCTGTGCCTCCATCACAACAAGGGGAGGGCTTTTATTCCCGTCTGTTCAGTGTCCAAACCCAATCAGGCTTGCCTGTGCATTACCCTAGACATGTCCAATTTCAACCTTTACTTTCCCCAAGAAAAATTCAAGATGATCATGCCAAACCAGATCAGATCGTCCCTTCTGAGGGACGATTGGCTAAGTGTGGTAGATCTCCAAGATGCTTGCATGCATATTCTAATATGGCCTCAACACAGCAAATTCCTTAGTTTCTTACAGAATATTTTCAGTATTGAGTCTTCTCCTTTGGTCTCAGCTCGGCACCACAGGTCTTTACGAAAATGATGGCAGTTATTGCAACGTTCATCAGACTCCAGGGAATCCACGTCTATCCATATTTAGACGACTGGTTACTTCAGAGTCGCTGTCCTCAGACTGCAGCGAACAATCTTCTGCTCCTCCAACTACTTTTCCAACTCAGACTGTCGGTGAACTGGTGGAAGTAGTCTGACGGTTTCTCAGGACCTGAATTTCTTAGGTTTTTGCTGGGATACCATCAAGGCCAAGATTTTTCTAACCGATGACAGGATTACAGATTTGTCAGTCACTTACTGTCTGTTTCTCGATTCATCCCACAGATCAGCATGGTAGTTTCAAAGGCTTCTGGGCCTGATGGCCTCATGTGTTCTGGCTCTTCCTCTGTTGAGGCTAAAGATAAGACGCATCCAACTAGTGCTAAGGAGCAACTAGTCCCAGACTCCAAATTGATTGCAATTCCCCCGATTATGGTTACAGATCTCCAGTGGTGGTCTGATCCTTCCAACCTCTTGGTGGGAGCCTCCTTTCGGGAGCCCTCACCTCATGTCACAATAACGACAAACTCCTCCCTTCTGGCCTTGTGGCTACGTTGAATCATCTGGAGGTTTTTCGATCTGACATCCCAGGACAGGAGGTCTCATATCAATTACCTCAAGCTCTTGGCAATTTTTATGGCGTTGAAAGCTTTTCTGCCTTCCATCTTCGGCAAGGTGTGGCTACGTTCTATCTGAACAAACAGGGAGGTACCAGGGTTCTGCCACTTGTGGACCTGCCCATTCAGATCTGGGAATGGGCTTTGCAGAAAAATTGCTGGCTGCAGGCAGTGCACATTCCCGGGGCGGAACAATATTGCATCGGATTCTGTCGTCGGTCTGTGGCGAAACACGAGTGGGTGATGAACAAGAAAGTTCTTCTCCACCTTTGTTCGCAGTGCGGCACTCCGACAGTGGACCCGATTGTGACATCGGCCAACAGGAAGCTGCCGCGATATACTTCCAGGGTGGGGACTCGGTCCATCTTCCTTGGGGAATGTTTTCGAGATTTCATGGGACAACATGCAGGTGTATGCCTTCCGTCCTCTGCCCTTGATTGATCGGACACTGAAACGGAGTGCTCCTCGGTGGCCAGCCAGGTTCTGGTTCTCGGAACTTCAGCATCGAATACACAATCCGATCAGATTCCCGTTCTTCTGCACCAGAACAGCCAACAGGTGTGACTGTCACGGCTCGCTCCCTTCGCTCCCGTTCCCGCCACTTGGGGGCATGTTTTGGGGTTTATTCCCTACTGGACATTTCCTCCGAACCTTATGCTACAGTGTCCTGATGAATTGGGAGCGCTAAAACCTTATTTTCCAAATTACTTCCCTTCCGGATCCATTCCAGGTTTTTGGCAGCCAGCATGCTACTTTAATCAAATGACTATGCTTCCCAGAATGCCTGGCTCACTGCTTCACCTCCTCCCTTGCAGGACAAGGCTGGGTGGAGGATAGGCAACACCTGTGGCTGCAGGTGCAGCAGGCGGCACGCCCGAGGGGTGTGCTCGTTAAGCAGCTTTAAAAGCCTCAGTTTGCTTCAGTCCAGCGCTGGTCATTGTTGCTGTGTTCCTGTTGTGACTGGTCCCTTGTTCCTTGTTCCTAGCTTTTGTGCCTAGTACCTAGTTCCTGTTCATTGTTCCTAGCGTTTGTGCCTAGTACCTAGTTCCTGTTCCATTCCTAGCGTTTGTGCCGAGTTCCTAGTTCCTGTTCCTTGTTCCTAGCTTTTGTGCCTAGTGCCCAGTTCCTGTTTCTTGTTCCTCTGCCCTGGATTTCGGATTCTTGTGCTTAATTGATTTCTGCTCACTGGATTTCCCTTTCTGTCTTCCTCTGTCTGCAGGCAGCCTGTCTCTGTGCTTTACCCTTTGATGCTGCCCAATTCGCCTGTGTTTTCTGTTTCTTTGTTGCTGTCCTTTGCTACTGAAAAACCTGATGCTTTAGTCTTTCCCTTTATAGATTTAGCTTCCTGCCTCAAGGTTTCCTTTTGTGATATCATTTTCCCTGCTCCTGATCCTTACTTTCTATTGGGATCCATTCCATGTTTTCCATCTCACTTCTGCATTCATTTCCCATGGATTATTAGGTGTGGGTGTTATTGTAACTAGTCCCAGTGTAAATGCCCTTTTGTTTCCTCACTATTTTATATCACTATTTCTACTCGCCCCTTGTCTAGGGTCTTATGTATTTAGTTTCCTCCACCCTTTGCTGTTATAGCCTTCAGGGTTCCTGTTTGATCAACTGGGTTCGTGAGTTTACTGACATTCAAGTGGTCTTTCCGGTCCTCGTGAGTACAGTTTCTAAGTTCCTTATTCTGTATCATCCAGAGTGTCAGCTCACAGATCCTGTCCTTGCTTGCCCTCTACGTGGGTTTAGCGCTGTCAGTATCTGTAATAGCATAGTGGGTAAGGAGTTTGCCGACTTTCCTTTCAGTCATAAGGAGGTTCTAAGTGCTTACCCCACATTCCTTTTCATATATAGGTATTATTGTTTCTCCTGGGTTTTAGTATACACAAGTCTTGGGTTTTGTATGCACATATTTAGATTCAAAATTGTACACTGTGAGATTCCGTGCACATTGCCTTCTTCCTGTCTTAACAGTGACATCCCTCCCCACAATCCTTCACCTTAGCCGCATGGTTCATGAGTTCAAATCCCTAGCGTAGTTTAGTCTCTCAGAAGACAAAATGTGTATAATTCAGGCAATGTGCAAGCCTTCAAAAAAAAGCTCAATACAAAAGCACATGGCTTTGATTTGGTCACTGGTGCCTTGCCTAACAGCTTGACCCTTGTCAAGCTTCTATTGACTGTGTCCTGTCATTCATATCACATCTGGTGGCCATAGGCATACACATTTTGTCGTGCAGAGCCTATTTGTCTGCCAATGGGGCTTACCTTAGCACAGATGATTGCTCTTTCACTCTGACAAATCCAGTCATAAGGAGACATTTTGCTGTGCTTCTTCATCTCTTCCCTGCGGTCAAATCACCTCACCCTAAATGGGATCTCAATGTTGTCCTCACCGCTCTGTCATCAACCTTTTGAGCCACTGGCTACAACGGAACTCAAGTTCCTAACCTGGAAGGTGGCCATCTTAATAACTGTCACATCGGCCAGGAGAATAATTGAATTAAAAGCCCTTTCTATTGAGCATCCTCTCTTGACTTTTCATAAGGAAAAGGTGGTGCTCTCACACGCCCTTTTTTTTCTTCTTTCCAAAGATTGTGTCTGATTTCCACATTAACCAGTCGGTTTCCTTGTTGGTTTTCTTTCCAGAACAGGCATCGGATGCAGAAGGAGTCTTCCTTAATTTGGATGTCAGGAGGGCACTAAAGGTTTACCTTCAAAGAACAAACGGCTTTAGAGGCTCTTCTCAACTTTTTGTGACCTTTGGTAATCCTAAGGAACTCCTGCCTCCAAGGCTTGTATTTCACATTGGATTGCTTTGTGTATTTCGGAAGCTTATTCAGTAGAAGGCCTTCAGTAGAGTATTTGCATGCAGGCACATTTGGTGCGAGGGAAAGCAGCAGCTGTTGCTTTTCAAAAATGTTTCATGGGAAAACATTGCCAAAGCGCCTATATGGGCTTCACCTTCGGCCTTCTGTAAGCACTATTGCCTTGATCTCAGTTCTCGGGCTGATGCCCAGTTTGGGCAAACAGTGCTTAAAAACCTTTCTCTGTAAGTACATTTCCATCCATGTGTTTCATTAATCAGTGCTTGGGAATCTCCCAAAAGTATAGAGGAAAGGGGTTGTGATGCAGTGTGTAACAGTTACTCACCGTATTGACTATCTTACTCCTAGTCCATTTTCCCCTTTCCTCCATACACCCGCCTCGCCTTCCCCTCTAAAAAGTTTCCTTTTATTGCTTAATTGTCCTTCGGCTTTGGCGATAGAAAAGGATTGAAGGGCGATGAGCTGGGCGGGGCTCAGGAAGGCAGGGCTACAGCCACATGCGCTGGCCCTGCGTAAAAATAAAAGTACCATCATATTTTTGATGCTTCAAAAAGTGCTCCGGACCCGTCCCGAAGAATGGAATGTCCCAAAAGTATGGCGGAAAGGGGACTACGGACTAAGAGTAAGATAGCCTTTTCCTGAATCTATCCTTTTCCTCTCTAAGACCCCTCCAGAATAGGGCAGCAAGACTTATCCTTGGCCTCAAGCCCAAGGACCGCTTCTATCCAGCCCTACAAACTCGCAACTGGATCCTGGTTGCTGCAAGGATCAAATCCCTCTGCATCATCGGCCGGGGACCACACAATCTACAACTTGTTCTTACTAAATAATCTCCCTCTAGATCTTTGTTTCTCCGGTACCAACTCCCTGTATGTCAAGAGCTTTGTTAAACAGAGGGCTGGTGGCCGATCTTTCTTCAGCTGGCACCCCCTTATGCAACAGTCTACCCCTTCGTCTTCGTCTTGAGCCGTATCTCCTCAAATTCCAGAACCTCCTTAAGACTTTCCTAACCCCTCACCACATCCCCCGCCCCCTCCTTCCTCTGCTAATGCCACAGTTGCTGAGATTGGTGATCAGGGCCCTTAGGTGTCCCCTGGGCCCTGGCCTCCCACACCCAATCACCTTCAGCCTCCTCCCACCCCCACCACTTTCCTTGGCACCCATTGGCCTATGCTAACGTAGGCCTGCCCTTACCTATTTACTGTCAGCTGACCTCTCCCTAGCACTTCCTCCTTTGGGCACTTACATCTGCTGCTCACTCACGAGCACTGGCACTCCTAGCACTCACCCCCCCAACTCCCTCTCCTCTTTGCACTTGCACGTTCTAAATGCTCACAGGGCTAGTAGGTCCGTCTTTATCTTTCAGTTGTTTTAATTGTTTTCAATCCCATGCTCCCTCCCAGCTGCTCTGTGGGTGCTTTGAAACAGTTTACTTGCTGTATAAGTAGCTTACAAATGCACAATAAATAAATAAATAATCACTATGTTGAGTAACTTTGTTAGTTTTGATCACAGCAGCCCCTTATTAGTCTTGACTAGTATAGGTCCTTGCACTATCCCTCCGCCTTCTGTGAAAGTGGCTAAGACTCGGTGGCAGTCCTACAGATGAACCAGCAATGGTGGTCATCTGACCCCGCAGGCCTCTTTAGTGGTTAGCTGGCTAGCTTTTGGGCAGCCCCCTTGTGTAAGGGTATTTAGGCTGTCGTGCACCTGTTGCACTCTCTTGGTTTCCTGTTCTGCAACAAGGAGGAAGCAGGTCTGCTGGCCTGCTGAAGGAGATTTGTTGCTGTGATTCCGTGATGCCTGCCATTTTTGCAATGTTTATCCCTTACCATACTGACTAGGTTTGGGCATATCCCTGTCTTTCTTTTTTTTTTTGGCCTCTGCTGGGTCGAGGCCCCCAAGCCAGATTAGTTTCTGGGCAGTTTTACCACTTCCACCTGCCAGAATCCTTCCATTGGCTGTGTGACACTGCAGAAGGTGGTTAAATTCTCAACTACCCACCACATATTTTTAGCTTGGAACTTCTGAGGGTGCCACCAGCCGTTGTCTTCGGCATCAGGCAGTTTGGTGCTATGCTGCTGCCTTCTTTTGTTCACCCTGCTGCTGGCAGACATTTTCTTGGGTTTCCTCTTCTTCCTTGCTGGATCTTTCACTACTGGCTAGAGGGTGGACATTGTGGGAAGGTCCTTTGTTTCTTTCCTGGTTTTCACAGGCCATTGATGGCCCCGGGCTGGAGTCCTAAAGAACTGAATCCTGTAAACCACCACTGTGGGGGAAAGTGCTGTTGACTCGCCAGTTGTTTCACACTGCTTGAGCTGCTTTCGCTGAAATTTCTGACTTGAATAACTTGCCTGTATGTCCTTGGGTGGACGATTAGTTGAGTTACTAACCCCTAGGTGTTCCCTGGTCTGTTCTAGAGATTCCTTGGAAGTGAGTATTTGCTGCATTTGCCATAGAGTTCTATTTGGGGGTCCTCATTCCTCTGGGGCCATCTTCTGACCTCTGGGACACTAATTTGGGGCCTCTTGTAGCCTTCCTGGGGGTTGCCTTTCGCCGAATCTGCACCTGTGGGATCAAACAGACTTAACTCTACTAATGCGGATGGATCATTGACTTTCTCTCATTCATTCCAATGGATCTTTGAACCTGCCTGTAACTCGCCTAAAATTGATTCTGGGAAACTTAATTGCCCGTGGACATTTTTCTTGGATATTTTAGGGCGTGCGGTTATCTCTGGACCAAGTTTGGTGTTTTTGTTACTAAGATTTTCATAATTTTTTTTTTTGTTGCTGTTTTACCATTCACATGTTATTGAAAACAGTCATAGAACGATATTATAACGGGCATATTAGACAAATTCACAATATCATTTAAACAGAGCAAAAGCTTCATAGTCTGATGTTCACGGACCCCAAACGAAAAACAGAAAAATCAAACCTGTTGCAGCACGGGACAAAATGAAGGGAAACAAATGAACTAAAAAAAGAGCAAAAGATCAGCAATCCAAAGAACACACATTCTAGTAGATTTTTTAAAATCTTAATATGTATTTCTTCCCTGGGACTGTAAGTGTAGCATTGTAACTATTTCTATTAACTTTGTAACAATTTGTGCCTTGCAATATATGAATCTGGTAACTATTGATAACATGTTTTGCTAATTCTTGGAAACCTTTTGGCTAGGCTTTATAATTGCTTATTTGTTTGTCCTTATGGATTTATTGCATATTTTGCCCATACTATACCTATATGTACTGGGAGCTGCCCATTTGGGCAGGGCTGTGGCCTTCCAGATATTGCAGGGTTGGGCTGTGTCTTTAGGATACTGTGCTCTATGGTGCACGCCCATAGGCGATTTATCTGCTTGTTAAATTTGATGGTTCCTTGGTTCTTCCGACACCCTGTTCTTTTATGCTGGGTGATTGCCCTTTTTAAATGACCCACATATAGGGACTGGTGTTAGGAGAGTCCTTGTATAGACTTTAGTGTTCTTTATAATATGCTGGTATCTTAATAATACTGTGGGTACTAATACAAAGTACTTATTGAAATGTATCGTTTTATATTTGACCTTAATAAAGAATATATTTGGTATCGTTTATTTTCTCGAGTTGTGTGTGGACTAATTGTACGTCTATCAACCTACTACCCGTACCTGAGAGTTGAGCCTCTGACCAGGTTACCTACACTTAGGTGTGGCTTCCCTTTTTTGTCAGGTGTTAGCCTTCCCCCTAGGCTTGTAGTATCCTCAACAGAGGGTAGTACAAAAACTGCCTAAACGCTTGTATTTTTAAGAGTGCTTCTTGTGTGCTTAACTGAACCCATCACCATCTACAGACTCTCCTAAATCTTGCTACTCAGTCACACTACCTTGATGCACTTTGGCTAGACATTAGTGTATTTTCCTGTTCACTAGAATAGGGTGGCCTCTCAGAATATGTTCAAAGAGCTGATTCTGAAAATGCATTCTAACAAGAGCCAAGAGGTTTTATTACGCCAGAGGGAATAAAGCAAGCGGGCTAGAAACCAATCAACTTCGTCTTCACTGCTCGAGAAATTATGCAGGTGCCTTACGGGATGCCAATGGCTTCCTGCAACATGGCGAGGTAGATGAGATGAGTTTAGGGTCCTGGAAGATGACTTTTCCAGGCTATTTGGCGCCAGCTTTAGTTGATGTGATGGATTTGTGATGAGGCTAAAAGTCCCATGACCAGCCAGATTATCAGTCTGATTCTACAGACAGTTCCTATTGCACCTGGTTGAGTCCTTGCAGAAATTCTTCCTTTATTTACTCAAGATTTGTCTTGGACACCATGGCGGATTCTTTGACCACTTTATTGCTCAAACCAGGTAAGATTGTGGCAATCTTTTCATGAATACTAATGCAAACTATATTTCAAATGTTACCCTCATGGTAGTTGGGGGGGGGGGGGGGGGGGGGGGCGTGGGGGGGTTCTATATGGTCCGATTCCTCCGGACCAGGTCTGTTTTGTTCCTGGCAGAAAGACACATAATATCCATAGGGGGTTTTCATTGTGATTGAGAGAAGGAAGCGATTGCGCGTCCCAAGTACAATCCATCGGTGGTCAGTCATAATGTAGAAAGCATTAATGTAGAAAGTCAAAATGTCGAAAAACTTTTTTAGAAAACAATGTCGAAAAACAATGTCGCATTTTTTCGAATTTTTCAACAAAAAAAAATATATATAATTAATGTGTTTGGGGTGGCCGGGGGGTGTTGGGTGAGGGGGGTAGGGGAGGACCTCCCCTAGTAAATGATACTCTTCTTGTTTGTTTATTTATTGATAGTGCTAATTGACTTTTTTTTTACATTTTTTTTTTCTTCTTAAAATTGACTTTTCATTATGTATAGGTTTTCGACATTGTTTTCTACATTTTTTTTTTCTACATTTTTCTAAGTCGACATTTTTTGTTCTACATTATGACTATAAACCCAATCCATCGCCTAGATGCGAGACATGTTAAGTTGAAAGTACTTGCTCATGGCTTGTGGATTTTGCACTTCCTGAGGTTGGTCATGGACAATTTGCAAGTTCCATACACACACATCTGGCTAAATGGCACTGTTGCATGTCCTATCCTGATTTTCAGGGTGACTAGGCAAGACTGTCACCCGTTTTCTTCACTATTTGTACCTTTATAGGGATCAGTTAACCCAAAAGGTTCAAAACAGAAAAGACATGAAGGATGTTTAGGTCGGGGATTCAGTTCACAAACTTGTATGCAGACGCTGTGATGATTTTTTATGGTTGACTCCACTGGCACTTAGCCTTGGGTCCTGGAGGCTTGAAGAGTGTAGGTACATTTCTTGCTTTACCATACATTTTGTTAAATCCAAAGACCTAAATGTTAGCGCCCTCCAAGGCCATGGCAGAACTGATAGGAAAATGATTTGTCATGGCACAATGAAAGCCTGGGTTACTTGGAGTTTGTTAGTACAGACGTCAGGTCAGAAGCTTCTCTATGCATGTTGCTCCTCTATTATAAAAGCCATCACAAGTAATGGGAAAAGATGGGAGGTGGGAGAAGCTTGAGGTGTCTAGGCTTGTAAGAACCCATTGTTTGAAGATGAATGCCTTGCCCAGGAGGCTCTCTACCTCTCAGGCCATCGCGGTTCCTGTCCAGAGGGCCAAGATAGCTTCAAAAAGTTTTTTTTGGCTTATGTTGGCTGGGCAAGTCACAATGAATTTCACACAAAGCGTTCCTGTGGTCAGTTGGGGTTGGAGGCTCATCATGTAGTGCAGTATTTAAAATGTCACCTACCCCAGTTGAATGGTTCTGACCTATTCCAGTAAGAGATGCTTCAAGAAAGAACAGGCCACTGCTAGGATTTCCCTGAGATTACTTATTTTGCAAAAGGGGGTGGAGGTGTCTTTTGCACTCTTCTGAGACCTGTCTCCGGCAGTGGGACACTTTCAGTAAAGCGCTGAAGATCCAGTCACATGCTTGCCCCCTTTTCATGTTTTTTGGAGATGGCGTTTTCTCTTCTAGGATGTGGAAAGTCCCATCGAGAGACTGGATTAGAGTGGGGCTCAGGCTTTCTCAGACTCTTGTATGAAGGAAAGGTTCTGGTAGATTTCAAGAGCTGCCATATCTGGTAAAAGGGCCACTACACCTATACACCGCTCAGGCACTGGCTAACACATTCAGATACTAGACCAAAGCAAAGGTGTCCCCCTTCCTCCCCAGGACCAATATATGGACAACGGGTCTGGTGACAGGCGAGTATTGTGGTTACATAGGATATTTAACAGAGGGACCCTTTGGGGAAAAGTGTAGCACATGCTTTAGAGCCTGCGACATAGGGAAGGGTTAATTGGGCTTCACAATGCATGATCATTAGGGAACTTGGTATAAGATGTATCTTGGGTTGTACCCCCACCCCCCAAAGGCTGCTTAGAATGTTCCTGTCTACTGTAGCATAGTGTTGGAGAGAATGTGATGAGTTGTTCAAAAGATTAAACAAGGGGGGTCCTGGGAGTCTCTCTGCCAGACATTAGTCCTGGTTACGAGAGACTTACCCAGAGTCTTTAGCTCACTATCTTTTCACAGAGAAGAAATATCCCAAACATATCAGTCTTTGTCCTGCCCTGGGGCAGTCCAGCACCGAAATGCGAGGCAATTCTCCTCTGAACAAGAGTACCAACAGAAACCCCAGACACGTGTTTCGGTCTGGTTGGACCTCATCAGTAGGGTGGATCTGTGCCTCTCTAAGAATAGTGAGCACGGGGTCCACGTCTGGATTCCCCTAGTAACTTAGGGTGAGACCCAAAGTTACTTAAATATGCAGATTAAACAAGGGGGGTCCTGGGAGTCTCTCTGCCAGACATTAGTCCTGGTTACGAGAGACTTACCCAGAGTCTTTAGCTCACTATCTTTTCACAGAGAAGAAATATCCCAAACATATCAGTCTTTGTCCTGCCCTGGGGCAGTCCAGCACCGAAATGCGAGGCAATTCTCCTCTGAACAAGAGTACCAACAGAAACCCCAGACACGTGTTTCGGTCTGGTTGGACCTCATCAGTAGGGTGGATCTGTGCCTCTCTAAGAATAGTGAGCACGGGGTCCACGTCTGGATTCCCCTAGTAACTTAGGGTGAGACCCAAAGTTACTTAAATATGCAGATTAAACAAGGGGGGTCCTGGGAGTCTCTCTGCCAGATGTCTGGCAGAGAGACTCCCAGGACCCCCCCTTGTTAATTTGCATATGCAAGTAACTTTGGGTCTCACCCTAAGTTACTAGGGGAATCCAGACGTGGACCCCTTGCTCACTATTCTTAGAGAGGCACAGCTCCTCCCTACTGATGAGGTCCAACCAGACCGAAACATGTGTCTGGGGATGCTGTTGGTACTCTTGTTCAGAGGAGAATTGCCTAGCATTTCGGTGCTGGACTGCCCCAGGGCAGGACAAAGACTGATATGTTTAGGATATTTCTTCTCTGTGAAAGATAGTGAGCTAAAGACTCTGGGTAAGTCTCTCGCAACCAGGACTAATGTCTGGCAGAGAGACTCCCAGGACCCCCCCTTGTTAATTTGCATATGCAAGTAACTTTGGGTCTCACCCTAAGTTACTAGGGGAATCCAGACGTGGACCCCTTGCTCACTATTCTTAGAGAGGCACAGCTCCTCCCTACTGATGAGGTCCAACCAGACCGAAACGCGTGTCTGGGGATGCTGTTGGTACTCTTGTTCAGAGGAGAATTGCCTAGCATTTCGGTGCTGGACTGCCCCAGGGCAGGACAAAGACTGATATGTTTAGGATATTTCTTCTCTGTGAAAGATAGTGAGCTAAAGACTCTGGGTAAGTCTCTCGCAACCAGGACTAATGTCTGGCAGAGAGACTCCCAGGACCCCCCCTTGTTAATTTGCATATGCAAGTAACTTTGGGTCTCACCCTAAGTTACTAGGGGAATCCAGACGTGGACCCCTTGCTCACTATTCTTAGAGAGGCACAGCTCCTCCCTACTGATGAGGTCCAACCAGACTGAAACACGTGTCTGGGGATGCTGTTGGTACTCTTGTTCAGAGGAGAATTGCCTAGCATTTCGGTGCTGGACTGCCCCAGGGCAGGACAAAGACTGATATGTTTAGGATATTTCTTCTCTGTGAAAGATAGTGAGCTAAAGACTCTGGGTAAGTCTCTCGCAACCAGGACTAATGTCTGGCAGAGAGACTCCCAGGACCCCCCCCTTGTTAATTTGCATATGCAAGTAACTTTGGGTCTCACCCTAAGTTACTAGGGGAATCCAGACGTGGACCCCTTGCTCACTATTCTTAGAGAGGCACAGCTCCTCCCTACTGATGAGGTCCAACCAGACCGAAACACGTGTCTGGGGATGCTGTTGGTACTCTTGTTCAGAGGAGAATTGCCTAGCATTTCGGTGCTGGACTGCCCCAGGGCAGGACAAAGACTGATATGTTTAGGATATTTCTTCTCTGTGAAAGATAGTGAGCTAAAGACTCTGGGTAAGTCTCTCGCAACCAGGACTAATGTCTGGCAGAGAGACTCCCAGGACCCCCCCTTGTTAATTTGCATATGCAAGTAACTTTGGGTCTCACCCTAAGTTACTAGGGGAATCCAGACGTGGACCCCTTGCTCACTATTCTTAGAGAGGCACAGCTCCTCCCTACTGATGAGGTCCAACCAGACCGAAACACGTGTCTGGGGATGCTGTTGGTACTCTTGTTCAGAGGAGAATTGCCTAGCATTTCGGTGCTGGACTGCCCCAGGGCAGGACAAAGACTGATATGTTTAGGATATTTCTTCTCTGTGAAAGATAGTGAGCTAAAGACTCTGGGTAAGTCTCTCGCAACCAGGACTAATGTCTGGCAGAGAGACTCCCAGGACCCCCCCTTGTTAATTTGAGTTGTTCAAAAGCTCAGGTGTTTGAGTAGGTTATTTGGAATCCAAGGTTTAACCACTTCCTCTTTCCTGACCCCTTAGTTATTTCATTTGAGATTGAGATGAACAAGGCCTTTACCCAATGTCTGACTTATTGGCTGCACGTTTGATTCATTTATTTTAAACGTAGCAAGGCTTGAAGATCAATGAGGATCCTATGTTCTCGTTATAGTCTGGAAATGTTGCAGCAGTGCTTTTATTGACTAGATTGCTTCATGATTGATTAATCAAAGCTCAAAATACCTATGGGCAAGGTCCAAATGAGTTATCGACACTACTGTTATGCAGTTTTAAGCTCCTGTACAGATCGAGGATTGGGGGGAAAAGACTGGGTTCTCCAACATGTTTCTCAGGTCTGGTTTCTCGGTATGTTTATTCATAGACGGTCATTTTCTCAATGGGTTTTTTCCGATTTCTTTTTTCCCCTGAAAAAACTCATAGAAAAATATATGGGGGCGTGGGCAAGGGTATAGAGGTGGTGGGGGGGCAGGGGAGGGAATAGTGTAAACATATGGGATGGGGATTTTGGGGCTGGGCAAAAATCAATGTTCGAATCGTTTTTTCAAGAAAAAAAATCCAGAAAAAACCCATCGAAAAAGACGGTTGATGAATGAACATAGAACCAGTTTCTCTGCTCACTTAAGGCTTTCTTGGATTCGTATGTTGTGCCTTTGTGGTGGCCAGATGGGTGTGCTTTGCGACTAGTGCCCTGTTTTTCGGCCATGAAGTTGTAACTTTGTGCACTGATGAATTATGAATAGAAGTTCAAAGAAAAAAATATTAACGCACCAAATCTTTATAGAGGACCTATTTCTAGACACTGTACTAACTCGATTCTCTGTCAAGCCATGCTCTGTTATAGGAGCTCACTAGAATGTCCCACAGGGTGGCACATTTTTATCGCCTTTTCCCCACCTGATGGCTTGTGCTCATATCCGGTGAGATGCCGAGTACAAAAGGAATCTCTTCCCCGAAATACATGTGAAAATAATTTTAAAACCCAAATCGATGTGACTAAATTGTGCAAATGTATGCGTGAAATAAATTATAAGGAGTAATAAAACTGTGTGAAAACACTTAAAATGACTTTTTTAATGAGGCAACAAAGTAATTAATCAAAACCTCAAATAGGATAAATTGACAAATTAACTGAAATTGAAACTCGAGCCACCACAAAGACAAGTTTACATGCATACATCAACTCATCTCTTTCATACAAGAAAATAAATCTCCTCTGTGCAGACATAATTGCTAAACACAAGTATGCACGATCTGCTAAAGTATTTGGCAAGAATAAATGTGATAAAATTGGGGAAATTCAACCTCCAAGTTATTTAACTTGAAGCATTATCCAAATAGTTTGAAAAGTACCAGAACAGTCTGACGTCATTTGTTTCAACCACTAGATGTGCTTAATGTGTATATATACAAACACATGGGTGTAGTGGGATATATAAGGTGGATCAACAGTGTACCTGCTTACTAAACACAGCTTGCTTAAAGGTAATGCAGTTACGCCAGCCTAATTAGAATGCGTCTGTGTCACTAAATGTGGTATCCCACTGAAGTTCTAAAATATTTTGATGGGAGATCGAAAAGCTTTCTGAAAATAAAGCATGGCATTACATCTCTAACTATTGAATAGACATTTTGACGCCAACTATTGTCTCTGACGGGCACTCCCTGAAAGTGTTCCTATTGGTAGGTGCCCGTTGCAACGGCCGTGTAAATGTTGGAAATCTTGTACATTGAAAAATGGATAACATGACTGGCTTAAATGTCAGCTGGTCTTGTGTGCCTCGCTTGCATTTCAGAACGACAGAAAAAAGCAGCCATGTTGATCTCCCTTACGGGCTAAATAATGAGTGACAAATGGGTGTACGATACCACCTTCTAGTGCAAACAGGATAAATGTGTTTCAACACCTCACAACAGCACTTTCCATTCCAGTTCATCTTGAAGTCCTAAGATCTGTTATTTTTTTGTGCATTAACCATTTTGCTCTTTCTTACTCGAGATGAGTCTGTACCCTATCGACTTGTTGGACATTTCTAACAACATAAATAATGGTCCATAAAATGGCATCTTCATCATGGCCAGTTTCCAAGTAGGGTCTTGTGTGTTTTGCAGTCGGATTTTGGGCCTTTGTTCTGACAATGCAATATTAAAAGATTGTCTAGTTTTGCAAATATATAGTTTCCCACATGGGCATTTTAATGCCTATACCACATTTTTTGTATTTTTAATATTCCAATTCTCAATGAAATGTGATTGTGTTAAAAAAAAAAATCGGGTGTTTGTTAACGCGACCAGCTAGCTACACACATACCACACGAGTCACTGTCTTAAAGTTAGCAGCATGAACAAGCAGATCTCGAAGATTCTTGCGCCATTTAACGGCAAACGGTGAATTGTCTTTGCCTATATACACTTCACATACTAAGCCTGTTTTGACTCACCACTCACACTGTCCCCTGTCCATCACAAAGTCAGTGCAACTGGCATGCAAAGATCACCAAAAACGTACAAGGGGGGGGGATATACTGTTTATTAGAACATCCTTTCTCCAGCATTGGATCTTTCATGGATTCACATGCTTAGAATATTCCCCGTCGTCAGGCTGGGAATCCCCGGTACATTATATAGACCCTTTCCCGTAGGAAAACTTTTTCGACGCTTATGCGTCCTATCCACCTCGTTTTGTATCATGCGTGCCCGCGCCGTCAGGACGTCATGATATAAATACAGGCTCCGCCCCCGCGCTCCCTCAGATTTCAACCGTCTTTCAAAGTAGTGGGATCCTCGTGTTTTACTACTAGTGAAAACTAGGTTGTTTTTGTCTGTTTCGCTTCGGCGAAGTTCAAAGATACATGTGAAATTTGTCAGGGTTTCTCCCAAAAAACCCTTAAGGACCGAAAAAGAAGGCTGGTCGACTGGCTTAATGACGGAGCAGGGGCCTACCCGGCTTCGGAAGTTGGCTCCTCGGCCTCCAGGAGTAAGTCGGAACCTCCATCGAAGAAGGTACGGCCAGCTGAAATGCGCTCTGAGGACAAGCATAAGAGGAAACAGGATGGATCTTCCTCATCACATAAAAAGTCCTCCTCCTCCTCATCAGCTAAGACGGAGAGGCTAGCGCTGTCAAAATCCTCCTCAGGGGACCGTCCCAGGTCTTCCATGAGTCGGGAAGCCTCAGCCGGGAAGTCGGCATCCAAATCGACGACAAAGTCTAAGGGCTCGACGACGACGACGACTTGCTCGTCGACCTCTGTGTCATTGACGATGCCTATTACCGTTCAAGCAGCAGCGGTGGGGATTCCTCCGTCGACGGAGACTCAGTCCATGGCTTGGCTGCCCGAGGTTTATGACCCGATCCCCCCGGAGGTCTTACTGCAGCCAGACACGGCCGGCTCGATGGAAGTAGAAGGCGATCTGGTTCTGCAGCCATCGGATTTAGGCTTACGGCCTTCCACGTCGACGGCGACGAGTGCGAGCGGGGGTATGGTACCGATATCGTCCACGTTATTGACCCCCCAGACGGTTTTGTCTCTGGATGTGCTTAATACTCTTCAGAAGCTCCTGCAGCGGCTGGATACGCAGTTCCCTCAACCCGGGACGTCATCGTCACTTTTGTCTGTACCTTCCGTCGACGAGCAAACTTGTACGGCTCGATCGACGACGAAACACCCATCGGCTCCCCAGGCAGTAAAAGATCGTCCTCGAGCACAGGAGGAGGGTGAGTTGTCGGAGTCCGATTCTATACTGGGTGACTCAGGGTCAGACATCTCCCTGTCACCTTCGAGGGACCCAACATGGCATGTTCCGAATTCGGCTTGATTCCTGAGGAGCAGAAGAAAGACTGTTTCCTTTTTGACCATATGGGTCAAAGGAAAAAATCGGTATTTGCCATCCCAATCCTGGACCACGTGAGGCAAGAAGGTCTCAAGACGATGCGCCATCCGTTCTCGGAGCCAGCCATCAAGGGACGGATCGAGAAAAAGTTTAAAGCTCCGGAGTCCACTCCAAAATGTCTAACATCACAGCCTCTGTCTGACTCGGTGGTGTCGGCGGCTAGGAAGGCCAGGGTCCAGCAAAAATGTTCAACGCCACCTGAAAGCGAGGCTAGGAGACAGGACGCCTTTGGAAAGAAGGTGCTCTCGGTCGGAGCGACGACAGTAAGAGCAGCCAATTCCTTAGCGATCGTGTCACGATATGATAGGGAAATGTGGCACAAACTAGCCCCTATCCTAGAACACCTGCCAGACGAACACCGGAAAGCAGCTATGTTACTGGTGCGGGATGGCGAAGAGGCCTCGAACCACGCTATCAATATCGCAGTTGACCTAGCAGAATCTGGGTTCAAACAAATCAACCATGGAGTAGTGCTTCGTAGGCAAGCGTGGCTCAAATGTACTACTTTCCGTCCTGAAGTCCAGTACAAAGTCCTTGACATGCCATGCGAAGGGGAACACCTGTTTGGCGAAAAGGTTGATGAAGCGCTGAAAGGAATGAAAGAAGACACGGATACTGCTAGGTCCCTCGGCGCCCTTCAAACGGGTAGAAATTTTCGTTCTTTTCGCCCCTTCAGGGGTGCTTCCGGAAACTCCCGCTTTGGAGCCTCGAGGGACCGTGGATTCAACAGGCCCTCTTACTCTTCACAAGGGTTCAGACGAGCGTCCCAGTCGGCACGTAGAAGTGGGAATTATCAAGCCTCCAGACGGCGAGGCTCAGGTCCATCGTCAACGAAGACCAAGCAAACCAGCAACCAATGACGGCCTTCGGAACGTCCTGGGGGGTCGAGTCTCATCACTTCGACCGATGGAAAGGCATCACCACAGATCGATGGGTCCTAGACACGATTCGCATGGGTCATGCGCTGCAATTCAAAGACAAGCCTCCGCGTCTTCCTCCTTTATTCTCGACACAGCCCCACCTCCGAATCCTACGACAAGAGGCGGCGCTTATGTTGCAAAAAGGGGCGGTAGAGAGAGTTCCTGTAGCACAGGAAGGACAAGGAGTTTATTCCAGGTTCTTTGTTGTAAAAAAGCCAAACGGCAAATGGAGGCCCATTCTCGACCTGAGGGTACTCAACAAGTGGCTAAAGAGCCTAAAATTCAAAATGCTAAAGCTCCAAGAGGTTATCAGGTCGGTGCAACCCATGGATTATCTATCATCACTAGACCTTCAAGATGCTTATTTTCACATTCCAATACGCCCACGACACAGGAGATATTTAAGATTCGTCGTCGGGAGAAAGCATTTTCAGTTCAAGGTCCTCCCGTTCGGGCTCAAGTCCTCCCCCAGGACGTTCACCAAGTGCTTGGCCCCTATAGCGGCCCATTTAAGGAAGGATGGTCATCATGTCTATCCATATCTAGACGACTGGCTGGTCAGAGGTTCATCCAAGGAACAAACACGAGACAGTCTACGAGCCACAATGTCCCTCTTACAGGAACTGGGCTTCGCAATAAACTTCAACAAGTCCTCCGTAGAGCCTTCGAGGACCTTGGTCTTCCTAGGAGCGGAGTTTCATACACACACAAGCCTGGTGAGACCATCCAGCGAAAGAATTCAGAAACTTCAAAACAAGGCGTCGGAATGGAGAGGCGGTACCAAGGTCTCAGTGCGCAAGTACATGTCCCTGCTAGGGACCATGTCGTCCTGCATTCCGCTGATAAACAACTGCCGTCTGTTTATGAGACCTTGCCAGGAATTTCTAGCGGACCGTTGGGCGCAGAGCCGAGGTCGCTGGTCCGACAGACTGGTCGTCGACGAACAACTAGTTCAAGCACTCGGCTGGTGGAGAGTGTCTACTCATCTAACGAAAGGGATGCCTCTACTGGAACCAGAGTTCCAAAAGACAGTGGTGACGGATGCATCGCTGAGCGGATGGGGAGCTCATCTGGATATGTTACAGGTACAAGGCCAGTGGTCCTTGCAGGAGTCCTCCCTGCATATCAATCTGCTAGAACTGAGAGCAGTGCGATGGGCTCTAAAATCTTTTCTTCCTCAACTGAGGGACTCGGTGGTGCGTGTCATGACGGACAACACCACTACAATGTTCTACTTGAGAAAACAAGGAGGGACACGTTCCAGGTCCCTATCGACGGAGGCTCAGAAAATCTGGCATTGGGCCCTACAACACAACATGCAAATCTTAGCGTTCCACCTACCAGGCGTGAGAAACGTGGAAGCCGATGCCCTCAGCAGAGAAATGAACGAAGTTCACGAATGGGTACTGAACGACCAACAAGTATTCAAGAAATGGGGACACCCGTCCATAGACCTGTTTGCAACGAAGAACAACAAAAAAGGCCATCAGTACGCAAGCAGATGGCCTCAGCAGGGCTCTCTGGGGGAGGCGTTCTCCTTTCCATGGACGAACAAATTCATGTACGCATTCCCTCCATTTCCCCTGGTCCGGAGGACGTTGCAATGGATCCTCAGGTACCCATGTCGTGTAATTCTGGTGGCCCCATACTGGGCCAGACAGGTGTGGTTTTCAGACCTGCTACACTTAGCGGCGGCGGAACCGTTGAGATTCAAGAAGACCCCCGACCTTCTGTCCCGACAGGACGGTGTTGTTTGGCATCACGACCCGGACAGCCTCCAGTTGACTGCCTGGCTCCTGACTTTCGCCGAATTTGGTCGGCTAACGATTCCGGAGGACTGTCGGCGTATCCTACAAGCGGCAAGAGCACCTTCCACAAACGCCTCATACGCGTACAAATGGAAAAGTTTCTGTCAATGGTGTGAGGATCAACCAGGTTTGGCCCCGCAATCGATTAAGCCAGAACAGCTCCTTCCATACTTGCTGCTCTTAGCTCAAAAGGGCCTGTCGGTCTCTTCAATAAAAGTACACCTTGCAGCCATTTCCAGGTTTACTCGTCGACGCCACTCGGCACCTTTGTTCAGCGACCGCCTGATTAAGCACTTCCTTAAAGGCCTTTTTCGGAGTTTTCCTCCAGAGAAGAAATTTCCGCCGGAGTGGAGTCTCAATCTGGTCTTAACGTCTCTTATGAAGCCTCCTTTTGAGCCAATGTCATCATCGTCTCTAAAGTTTCTGTCGTGGAAATTGGCCTTCCTGGTGGCCATCACTTCAGCACGACGTATTTCAGAAGTTCAGGCTCTAATGGTGGACCCACCATACTTACGATTTTTCAAGAACAAGGTAGTCCTTGCCACTAACCCGCAGTTTATACCAAAAGCTCCGTCGGTGTTCCATAAACACTCCTCTATTGTGTTGCCTACGTTTTTTCCGGAGCCATGCTCGAGAGCGGAGCGCATGCTACACACATTGGATGTTAAAAGGGCTCTTAAGTTTTATCTCCATCGTACGCAACCGTTCAGAGAAACGAGACAGCTGTTCGTGGCCTATGGTTTGGGTGCTAAAGGAAAAGCCATTTCGAAGCAAGGACTGTCAAGATGGGTGTCATCTACCATTTCGCACTGCCATTCCAGGGCAGGGAAGCCTCTTCTACGACGGCCAAGAGCTCACTCAACTAGAGCAGCGGCATCGTCGACGGCACTGTGGGCCGGAGTCCCCCTGGGGGACATTTGCATGGCGGCTACCTGGGCGGCTACACACACACCTTTACCCGCCATTACTGCCTGTCGCAGCAACATGCCGAAGATACCCGGATGGGACAGGCGGTGCTTCGACACCTATTCCAATAAGGTAAACCCCGGCTGAGGGGTTGCATCCTATGGAATTTATGACTGTATGTGGTTCGTTTTTCTATGTTAACGATTACTGATGTATACATGATCATAGGGAACGGGCTTTGGAACAAAGTATATGGGTTTGCATGCACGCCTCCTCTTTGGGGGTGGTACTGCTATGTAATCTATTCTAAGCATGTGAATCCATGAAAGATCCAATGCTGGAGAAGGGAATAGTTTCTTACCTGTAACTCCATTTCTCCAGCATTGGTATCTTTCATGGATTCACATGCGCCCTCCTGCCTCCCCTGAACATGCAAACCGGTTCCCCCACTACTTTGGGGGCCGAAATCTGAGGGAGCGCGGGGGCGGAGCCTGTATTTATATCATGACGTCCTGACGGCGCGGGCACGCATGATACAAAACGAGGTGGATAGGACGCATAAGCGTTGAAAAAGTTTTCCTACGGGAAAGGCTCTATATAATGTACCGGGGATTCCCAGCCTGAAGACGGGGAATATTCTAAGCATGTGAATCCATGAAAGATACCAATGCTGGAGAAATGGAGTTACAGGTAAGAAACTATTCCCTTCTTGGTGGCTGTTCAGCCTGGTTTTCATTCACAGATTTAACATCTGTAGTTCTCGTATGTTTGAAGGAGCACCAGGAGTTTAGGAATGCCCAACTTCTAATACTGGGATCTTGTAGTAGGATCCCTTCAGTCAACAATTCAGAACGAAACGCCCTCTTAGACGAACTGTCTGTCAAATGATTTCTTCTGATTTTGTTCTAGCAACTCTCTGCCAGGTTTGCATAACAATAACTTGAGCAGCGCTGTCTCCTACAGGGTAAAATGCTACACCGCACGCATTAGTTGTCCAATGAAATTGTCCTCTGGGATGATGTCACTGCAAGACAGGAGGCGATTAACCTTCTGAAAGGTGTGCACTGCAGACACCAGGGAATAAAAGGCAAAAACGCATGAATGTTCCCCCATGAAAGTTTGAGCAGGTGGCTTGACAAATGTATGAAAATATTCAATATTAACTGAAATGGTGTAGTTTCAGCATTTTTTCTGGCATTAGTTATTTGCCCAATCTTATAGTTTTGAAGTGTCCCATTGCAGTTGTGAACATGTAGAATGCCAAACTGCCTATGCTTGTTTGCTGTATTGTTCCTCTTGCCATTTTTTAAGTATTTATATTAATGCACTTTCCCTCCCCTATTTCTAGGAACTGTTGCCCAAAACTGTCAACCACAGCTGGATTGAACGTGTGTTTGGAAAATGTGGAAACGTTGTATACATTAGCATTCCTCGCTATAAGACTACAGGAGACTCCAAGGGCTTTGCATTTGTTGAATTCGAAACCATAGAGCAAGCAGAAAAAGCAATTGAGGTAGGTGATTTCAACTAGCTGGTGGGCACAATAAATGGACATTGTGTTATCAAGAAAGAAGTGAGCCTTTGGTGTTAAATATGGTCTTCAGTGCGTCGGGTTTGGAAAAGTATCAAAGACGCTGTGCATTTGAAGAAGTTTTAGTGCCTTCGTGTTGGGGAGATTTTTGTGAACCCCTCTAGTGAAATGCTTCAAAAGACCCCTCTGGTATCAAAACAGTTTGCCCTTCAAGGTAGTTCAAAATCTCTAAATTGGTAGCGTGGCTGAGCGGTAAGACTTCACTCTTAGCGAGGGCTTTAAGTGTGCTTGGGCTCTGGCAGGGCTCACACTACCCCAGACAGCCCTAACAACCACTTTTTTCTGTTGCTTTGCCTGCGCGAGATTCGAACCCGCGCACTCCAGGTGACAAGCCAGTGCCATGTTGCTCTGTGCTATTGCTTGGGTGGTTCATTTCGTTTGATTGATAGACTGCTTGACACGTGTGTTAAGCAATCTATTGTATAAAACAAAAGAAATTGTGCGCCTATGTAATGGCACACTGCGCTGCAACACTGGTTTGTCAGTGGCAGGGCTTGGGTTGGAATCCTTAGCACGGGACAGTAAAAAAAGGCTATTTTGTGTATTGTCCCGTGCCGGGGATTCGAATCAGAGCACTGCAGATAAGTCAGTGTCACATTGCACTGTGCTGTTTCGTAGGTGCTGGATTCAGTTGGTTCATTCAATTGACTGCTTGACAGTCTATTGAATGAAACCAATGAATTGAGCACACGTGAAACCGCACAGTGCAATTCCACACTGGCTTGTCAACGGCAAGGCTCGGGTGAATCCCCAGCACGAGACAATAAAAAAAACTAACCCGACGACCTTTCTTTTTTTTATTGGCGTGTGCGGGAACACTTCAGACCACGGCCTTTAGGCCACAAACTCTCGGTTCAGCCTCTCCCACCCTCGATTTCTCACCCCTCTTTAAAGCACTACTCTTAGCAGAGCTATGGGCTGGTATCGAAGTAAGATTAGGCCCAGACACAAACAATAAAATACACCACACATAATAAATACACTATACATTTTTGAGGCTTGTAAACTGTCAGACCTCCATCTAGTGGTTTGTTCGAAGTTTTGCACTATTCTTTTCTCAAAATCGCGAAGGGCGTTCACATGGGCTTTCCTTTCACACTATCCCTACTCTACGTGTGCAGGTAGTTCACAAGTCACCGTCCTTGGATCATTTATCCCCACCATTGGTTAGTTTCATTCGAGCGTAGTCGAAAGAAACGTGTAATTCAATGCAATGCAACTGCTTATTTGACACCAGTAATCGCCACAACGATCAACCTCAAATAAATACGCGGATGACAAACGCCACATCCCCACTCGACAGACAGCTGCTGAGAAGGCGTGCAATAGGGCGAGTGGGTAGGAACATTGTATCCTATTCCCATATGCATCATTGCAATGGCTCTCGTTCTCCAAACATTTACGTTGCAGACTATCCTCTATTTACAACCTGCTCATTGAAAATACTCATTAAGTTTTGCCCAGAGTTCAATACAAAGTGTGAGGAATTCGAGCATCTGCATGGTGGGTGTGCGCGCAGCTGGGCTTTTTTTTTTAAACCTTTATTAAATAGAATTATGGTAGACCAACCTCGGGGAAAATGTCTGTAGCTAATCCACACAATTTCCCTATGCTTGAACCACGACAAAAGCATAGTTTCGAAAGGATTGTGTCGTCTAACATATTCCACATCTTTGACATGTAATGTCCATAGCTGTTTTCGGAAATTTTTTGGCATAGGGTGTCCTGCGTCGCTGGCGTAGGGTCGATGTCCCTCGAGGGCGACGTCACCAGATGTTACAAATAGGATGCACTGCGCCCGTAGCCTCAGTTCTGTGTTTTTTCCGCAAACGTGTTTGCTTCGAGAACTTGGCGCGCCTCGTGTATTCTTCGTGAATGTCTTCTTTGACCCCTCCGACTCCTCGGTCTGGCTTAAAGGCTTGTGCCGGGACTGCAAGTCTACGATGTCGATTATGGACCCGCACTGCATTTGTTTGTGGTGGCCGGGGCGAGAGTCATGATACAGACGACTGTTCGAAATGCCAGTCGCTGACTGCTAAGGCCTTGCGGGAGCTTAAGGGGAAGTTACAGGTAGGTAGGGGTTCTAAACCCAGTAAGTCCTGTAATGCTGCTAAGGGGGATGTCCGCTGACGATTCGAGGGGTGACTCTCCTCGTCGGAAGGAGTCCCGGGGATCTCGGCCCCAGAGTGGCTCCCACCATTTGTCATCCTCATCTCGGCATTCCCGGAGGCACCGTCACCGGTCGCCTTCCCCGTCGTCCGCGAGGAATGTGGTTTGTCCCACTACGTCCTCGACTCCGAAGGAATGGGCAGCCTTCAGGGAGCAGATGCTGGCGATTTCTCAATCCCAGGGCACAGTTCCATCCGCGCCTTCGGAAGAAGCCGGCATGGAACGTTCTCGGTCTGTGGCACGTGCGCCTTCGGACTCGGGTCCTCGGCACGATACTCATCAGGAATCTTCGAGGTCCCGTTCGGACAAGGTTCAGGTTGATCGCCAGAGACATGCTGCATCCAAGTCTGTGAGGCCTGATAAGGATTCCAGACCCTCTTCTGTCCCGAGGCAGGAGTTCTTTCTTCCTCCTGGATAATATCTGAGGATGAGGAGAGGTCAGATTTGGAATTTGAGCCTGATGTGGCTCCTGTCTTTTCCATGGACAGTCAGTTGGAAGAGTTACGTCAATCTCTTCATGATGCCAGTGGCTTGGACACTTCTCCTGAGGTGGAGTTTGGCAGGCCTGAGCCTGGGGCTCTTGCTGAGTCCTCTTATAGGAGACTGATGGCTAGGGTAACTCAGTATCTTGGTTGGTCTAGTCCTCGAAGTATTTGTTCAGGATGACTTAACTGATATTTTGGATCAAGGTCCGTCCTCAGTGTTGCCTTTTCATTTGACGTTGCAGAAAAGGATGGCGGCTCCTTTGCAGACACAGGAATCTCTTCCAGCGGTTTACTAGTCCCTAACTAAAAAATACCGCCACTTCAGTAGAAACCCCAGCTACCTTTCCTTTCACCCCCCTCCCAAGACTTTGGTGGTTCAGGCAGCTACGGCCCCCTCGAGGCAGGCTGCGTACCCTACCATTCCGCCTGATATGGACGACAAACTCTTCGATGGTTGGGCACGCAAGGTATTTTCTGCAGGGAGTATGGCGCTGAAGTCGGCCAACTCCACTTATGCCTTAGCAAGATTTTCACACCTTCGCTGGATTTGTTTCTCTAGCGGCTGACATATTCCTGAAGGGGAAGAAAGGGATGAGTTCCTTGCTCTCCTGCAAGATGGCAAGGATGCCATGTGTGAATCCTTTCAGTCAGGATTGGACACGGCAGACGGTGTTAGCCGGTCCATGTCTGCAAGCACATTTATACGCAGATTTGCGTGGTTGCGGAAGTCTGGATTTGCTCCGGATGTACAAGCCCGTCTTCTGAATATGCTCTTTAATGGCACGCATTTGTTGGGCAGCAAGGCTGACGAGACCCTTGAGAGGTTGCAGACCTCAAAAGTTGCGGCATAATCTTTAAGCGCAGCTGTGCGTCAACCTCTGCCTTTTCGTCCTAGGGGACAGCAGTAGAGGGGAGGTTCCTTTCGTTACTACTCCTCTTTTGGTAGGACGGGAGTAGCCGCCAGTCAAAGGGGTCAATGTAAAAGTACCCCTGGAGGGGAAATGGAGGTGCCAAAGCCGCTCGGGCAGCTGCCTCTTTGCCTTCAGGCGCTGCCGCTCCAAAATAACTGAGGCCATGTTCCATTGTTCGCCGGATGGGGGCAGACAGCATCTCGAAGAATGGCGAGCTATTACTTCGGATGCGTGGGTTCTGGATACAATAGCCCACGGCTTCTGCCTTCCCTTCCTAAAGCGGCCTGACGACAATCCACCGGGGACTGTCTCTTTGAAGCTTCTGGATCTGCTCCTTGTGCAGGAAATCTTGACCCTGCTGGAGAAAGGCGCTATAGAACTGGTGTCTTTAGCGGAGAGGAATGGTATTCCCCATATTTTTTGATTCCACAGAAAGACGGGGGATTGAGACCCATCTTGGACTTGTGTTGGTTGAACAAACTCCTCAGGAAGGACAAGTTCAAGATGGTTGGTCACTCTTTCTCAGGTCCTTCAGGCCCTTCGACTTCAGGATTGGTTGGTGTCTCTGGACCTACAGGATGCTTGGTTTCATGTACCGATTCATCCCAAGCACAGAAAGTACCTGAGGTTTGCGGCTGGCAGCTCGCACATTCAGTTTCGTGTCCTGCCATTCGGATTGACCTCCGCCCGAAGGTCTTCACCAAGCTAATGGTGGTGGTGGCTGCGTATCTCAGGCGAGGGGGGGGGGGGGTATTCAAGTCTACCCCTACCTGGACGACTGGTTCATCTGTGCTCGTTCTCCCGAGCAAGCGATGGATCTGTGTCACCTGCCGCTCCCTCCACAAGCTGGGTTCTCCCTCAACTTCAAGAAGTCACATATGACACCTTCCCAACAGCTGCAGTACATCAGGCTGTATTGGACACGTCCTTGGGGAAGTGCTCGCCTCCTAAGGTGAGGGCTCATCACATTGTGCAGATGGTGGAAAAATGTCAACATGCCCGGTGTCTCCCGGCTTTCAAATTCTTAAGGTTGCTCGGCCTCATGGCATCCTGCATTTTTCTGGTGCCAGAGGCCAGGCTGAGGATGAGATCCCTGCAGTGGGTCTTCAAGATGCAGTGGTAACAATTCTCAGGCAAGGTGTCGGATCCCGTTCAGATTCCACACTGTCTCGCAGGATCTTCTGTGGTGGGCCAACGATGGGAACCTGATGAAGGGGGAGCAGTTTTGGCAACCGTGGCCAGAGGTGACAGTAGTGATGGACGCTTCCCTCCCAGGATGGAGAGCTCATGCCGACGATCTGACCGCCAGCAGTCGTTGGTCTCTGTCGTAGTCCAAACTCCACATCAACTTGTTAGAGCTGAGGGCCATCTGGCTGGCCCTGAAGGCTTTTCTGCCGTCTGTGTGGCGGAAGAGTGTCCTGATGATGACAGATAACAGTGGCCATGCATTACATTAACAAAAAGGGGGTGGGGGGGGGGTTAGGGTCACTCCCGTTGTGCAGAGGGGTGATGCAGCTCTGGTTCTGGGCAATCCAGCAGGAAATTTCCCTCTCGGCAGTACATCTGGCCGGAGAGGAGAATGCGGTGGCGGACGCTCTGAGCAGGCAGAGAATGGTCTCTCACGAGTGGGAGTTGGCTCAGGAGGTCCTTCTGGAGATCTTTGCTTTTTTGGGGAACCCCACAAGTGAATCTCTTTGCGACCAGTGCCAACCGGAGTGCGAGAGATTCTGCTCAAGGGAATTTCCTCCAAGAGGAGCCTTGGGAGACTCATTCGTCGTGGATTGGTCATTCCCACTTCTGTACGCGTTTCCTGCGGTCTCTGTCATTCCTCAAGTGTTAAGGAGGTTGCAGCGGTTCAGATCCCACATGATCCTCCTTGCTCCGGATTGGGCCAGCAGAGTGTGGTACCCGGACCTTCTAGAAATGTCCATCTGCCTCCACACAGTCTTCCCTACCGAGAGGATATTCTCTCTCTCCCTCTCGCAGTGGATGGATGGATGGATGGATGGATGGAATAAGGAGGGTTGGGTTGTCCATCAAGAGGTCAAGACTCTCAACTTTCATGCTTGGTATCTGAAAGGTTGAGATCTAAGGATTGGTACCTCCCGAATGATGTGATGGAGGTGCTGCTTTCGGCCAGGCGGCCGGCAACCAAATCCCTGTACCGTTGCCGTAAGTTTTACGACTGGTGCAGAGGACACAATGTCGATCCTTTTCAGTGTTCCATTCCCATGGTTCTGTCTTTCCTGCTTTCTTTGGCCCACAGGGGCCTTCAAGTAGGTACCATTAAAGGTTACCTGGCGGCGCTGTCTATCTTCAAGCGCTCGTCTGAGGAAGGTTCTTATTTTAAGATTCCTTTGATTTCCCAATTTCTAAAAGGGCTCACTAATATGTTCCCGCCGTCCCCGTTTCAGGTGCCTGTTGGGGATCTGAATTTGGTCTTAAAATTCCCGATGGGTGCTCCATGTGAACCTTTGCACTCTTTTCCTTTGAGACTGTTGTCTTTCAAGACCGTTTTCTTGGTTGCGGTTACATCCGCTTGCAGACGGAGTGAATTGCAGGCACCTTCATCTAAGCAGCCCTTTACTGAGTTCCACAAGGATAGGGTTGTACTGAAGGTATGTCCTTGCTTTCTACCCAAGGTAGTGTCTGAGTTTCTTTTAATCCAGAAAGTGGTACTTCCTGATTTCTATCCTCTTCCTCATCCTGGTAAGGAAGAGGAGAGACTCCATAGGTTGGACCATAGGAGAGCTCTGAGCTTTTATATTTCTAGGATGCCCAGGCTCAGAGTGGACGATCAACTCTTTGTGGGATACGCTGGACACTGATTGGGCCAGGCTGTTACCAAACAGACCTTGTCCAGGTGGATTATCCTCCCCATTTCTGAATGTTAGATTGGCGGGCCATGACCCTCCTGAAGGGTTGCAAGCCCATTCCACTAGGGGAGCGGCTACTTCCACTGCCCTACAACGGGGTGTTCCTATTAGGAATAATTTGATGCTGCCACATGGGCTTCTATCCACGCCTTTGTTAAACATTAATCCCTGGATACGCTCACGGGTCAATATATGGCTTTTGGTAAGGCGGTTCTTTATTCCACCATCTGATTGGGTACTCTAAATTCTTTTTCCCTCCTCCATTTTCTGGTACTGTTTTGGGAGTCTGTCAAAGATGCGGAATACGTTGGAGGACACAATCCATTCGAAGAACAAGTTATTTACCAACTGGTAACTTTCTTTGGATTGGATGTTCCTCCAACGTATTCCACATCGCCCTCCCAGCCTGCCGCTCTGGAGAATTTCCTATGCGACTGCAGCTTATGTTTCCGCAAGGCTATGTGCAGTCAAGCAGGCATTGGATATGTGCAGGTCACACGTTATGGAGGAAAAACATAAACTGAGGCTATGGGCACCGTGCATCCTATTTATAACCTCCGGTGACGTCGCCATCGACTGAGGCCTTCGAGGGACATTGACCCAATGCCATTGACACAGGACGCCCTCTGCCGAAAAAGTTTCCGAAGTACACCGCTGTGAACATTACATGTCAAAGATGTGAAATATGTTGGAGGAACATCCAATCCAATGAACGTTACCAGTTGGTAAGTAACATGTTCATCTGTGTACTCTGGCATGGACACAGCCTACAGGTGCAGTCCGCCCCTGTCCTATTTAGTTGGAATGTGACAGCCAAGAGTACACAATGTCATCTCCAGGAAGGGAGAGTACCAACCTTCCCATTGCCATGGTCAGCCATGGAACCGCACTGGTTTAAAAAAATAAAAATAAAATAAAAATGTTTAGGCCCTGCAGCTGGTGGCAACGATTAACATACCAATGGAGGGTATTTATTACAGGCCCACATGGGGCATGTCTGTAGAGAATAAGCAAGACAGGAAACCCAACAACCGTTTGTATGCAACTGTGTGAAACTGAAGCCAGCTCCCGACTTTCTTATCAATTACAGTGAACTGTTATATCTGGATCTGTTTACAGAAGACCACCCCGCTAAGGGGACACCATTCATAACGTAAGTGAATGTTGTTTGCAGGAGCCAGAGAGTCTGGTCTTGCCGCAGTTTCAAGGGAAACCTGCCGCTTTAACATGGACCACACAGGGAGGACCATTAACCAGATAGACTCTTTGAGCACCGCAGACAGGAAGATGGGTGGAACGTAGTAGCACAAGGGAGTGCGTCCAGAACTCTTTGTTACGAGAGGTTCAGCCATTTTAGTTCTAGGTCCCACCTTGTTCCTGTTTTCACCTCTTTATCTTTCCTGTTGCCAAGCATTCTGGTTATGACCTCGCGAATACAGGACTTTGTTGGCGGGGACCCCAGGATTGGCTCATTAAGGTAGGCTTAGCCTACACCAATCACTGTGGTCCACTTGGCTTTTGGCAGATCATCTGAAGACTTCACAAGTAGTAAGTGTAAAGACTGGTAGGGGGTGTCTGTACTTCCGCTCTCTATATGGTAGAGGAGAGGCACAGAGGACCCCAGCCAAGATTCTCTATTATTGGTACATGGTCGAGCAATCAAGGCCTAGCTTCTCAGGAGGTGATGCAGGCTGGTTCTTAAGTACAGTGTAGTCCCCAAACCCCCACAAAGGAATATCCACACACTGTATTACTGAAAACAGTCTTTATATAATTAATATTCAAAGGTATGTACACGATCACAATAACGCACTTTGTACTCGGAAGTCAATAATGATAAATATATACAATTCTAAAGTGGTACCACCAATGTTATCGAATCTTATTAAAGTGCATCAACTGTACGGTTAGAATGTCACACAGATAAATAACGAGGAAACCAGCAATAGAGATAGGAATGAACGCAAGATGGTTGAAACAGTAGGCAGAATGCTGACCCCTACCACTAGGCACATTTCTGTGTGGAGATCCCCCCTTCCTCCCCCCCCCCCCCCCCCCCACCTGAGCAACCTGTAAATAAAGATCTATAGCACAAGCCCAGTCCATATAATGTTCAATAGTCTTCCTTCCTCCTATTAAGGTTTACTCCCCCCCCCAATGTACCTGGTGGAGTAGAGTTCTCCGACGCGTCGACTGCCCTTCTTGAGTGCCTTCCCTTTAAAGCAGGAGTCATGGGTCGTCGATCGTCCGACGGTGAACAGGTTGAACTACGGCAGTGAAGTGGCAGCTCCGTTCCTAGCGGTGCTTGTCGACGACAGAGCGTTGGCATCCTGCAAGGAAGAGGTGTGCGGGGCACCTTGGTGACGATAGTTCTGGACCGCAAAGAGATGAAGAACTGTGGCCCAGCAAGGGCGTCCAGTCGTCGGCGTCTCTGTGGTCCTTAGGTGGCGGGAAACCCACCGGTGGAAGCTCCTCGGCGCGTCGACGGTCGGGCCTTCTCCAGCGGGAGCCAAGCGGGTGACGATGCAGATGAGAGCGTCCGATCAATTGAAGTTCTTAGGCAAACGGGAGCACGGCGGCTCCGGTCAGCGACAGCGGTCGTCGACAGTGGCAGACAACAGTCAGAGTGCTTCTCCTTGGAGTTCCGCAGCAGTCCCCGTATCGGGTCGGCAGCCTGTCGAAGGTCTGTCTACCAGGGAGCGTTGGCAAAGATCAGCAGTGCACGATGGTCCCTCGTAGCTCGGGAAGA
This sequence comes from Ambystoma mexicanum, assembly GCF_040938575.1. NCBI lineage: Eukaryota > Metazoa > Chordata > Amphibia > Caudata > Ambystomatidae > Ambystoma > Ambystoma mexicanum. Next base: position 493,909,555 of record NC_090937.1, read on the forward strand.
GGGCGCCTTACCAGGTCCTCTGGGTCAGTCCTTGGAGGCACAGCAACTTTCAGATTGTGAAGGAGAGCAACAGCAATTCTTCTCGTCCAGCAGGGCTTCAAGGTCAAGCTTCAGTTACTCGTCGTAGTGGACTTCAGTTTCTGAACACGATTCCTAGCAGTGAGAGGTCCCCAGATATACTGTTGATCTCCCATTCATTCCGCTGGGTCACACCTAAGCATCCAATCACGACTAAGGGCATTCATGCAGGCAGGCAGCCAATCAGGCACACGAGGTATTCAGGCCATTCACTTCTCTCCAGACACTCGCAACAAGTTGTGTATTGGGACAAGTACCGAGCCATTCAACACTCCAAGCTACATTCATACCGGTTTCGGGCAGGGCTGTCTAAGTCATTGTGTCAACCACCAGATACTAGACATCCACAACACAGAATGAATATTCGTCACACACTCTCTTCACCCAGGTCCCACCCACAGGAGGTACCCACAACATGCATCACAGGGAAGGCTCCAGCTAGTCTGGCCGGGCCTTCGCAACACCATATATGGCATTTCCACCCAACAGCCAGTCAGGGGGAAGGGACAGAGTCAGGGCTTCCCAGGACTTTGGGAAAACAAGGTAATGGGTAATAGAAAGCCAGAGGCCACGGGGGCCATCATGTTTTCCATCAGGAATCAATTGATCCCAATGGCAGGGCCGGGGTATCCCAAAATGGAGGATAATCTGCGCACCTGTCAACTTCAGCATGGAGCTGCCACCAGCCCATACCCTGCTCTGTGGGCCACCCACAGGTGCCCAAAAACATACACTAGGGGCACAGGGTTGTACCCCCACCCATGGGTGCCATAAGGGTATCCCACGGGTCCGTTCAAACCAAAAGAGAGAGCGGCACCGCCAGGAGTCCCACATGAACTCCTGCGCGGAAAACACGACAGAGCACACGATAAAAAGCAGTGAAGGACAAGGATATGGAGGCCCTGTCCCTCTGATGCATTTCCAGCATCACAGTAAGAAAGTACTTAACCTTGGACCCTGGCTGAAGGTACAGTCTGCCTTACATCTTCTGCCAGTGAAGGAAGGCCAGGATATCCAAAGAGGCAATCAAATTCCCTCCCCTGGACCTCTCCCAGGGAACAGAGGGAGATAAAGAACTCTGAGGGCCCTCCAGTTGCTCCAGAACTGGTACCCAGCCAGCACACAGTGTGCCCTGCTATGCTCTGCAGCAAGCTTCCTGGATAGGAAGTGCCATAAGGTCTCTGAACCTACCTACAACCAAGGACAAGGCAGCTATCTGCAACACTCCTCAGCTTTGGGCTGTCCGTCTTAAATGACGACCCAATCCCATTGAAGAAGCTGGGAGAAGTGCCTCGACAAGCATCTACCGTCGTCAGCCTTAAACGACATTTTCGAGCCAGTTGAGTTATCTCGATCCGCAACTCGCTGCAATGCTGACCGTAGTCAAGCTGCCGTCGCTGAACCACTGATCCAAACTGAGACTATTTCTGACCCTGAGCCACTGTGTAGGCAGTTTGCAGCGGTTCAGCCAGCTTTGCTGCTGTAACAGTCTTGCTGCCAATACCAGCAGTGGACTCTCGACTCAAACTCTGTCCCAGAAGTCTGCAAAGTGCCCTGAGCCGACTCGACCATGCCGAACAACGAGAACATCTACAGCCAAAGATACATTGTGGTTCTGTCCCCCTGGTCCTTCCCAGAAGGCCCCTAGATATATTTTAATACCCTTTTCCCCATTGTGCTGACATCAAGAAACCTTAAATTGCTGTGGTTATTAACCATACCTACTACCCTCCTGTCAGTATCCAGAGTGCATCCCTTTCCCTTCTTCGATTCATTTACAACATGGGTTGTATTCCGTATTGTTGTTAGAACTGTCTGTTGGGATTAATAAAGTAGATATTTTTGATAAACCCTTCACTGGACACTCCTTTTATCATTGGGTATTGTATTTTCTCTGTGTTGCAATTAACCAATGATCCACGACCTTTAGAGGAAATAGCCTGCAGTTCCATACACATTATAAAAATTGGAAAAGGAGTTTTATTATTTTAATTGTATGCTTGTTTACAAATGTTTTGATCCCCTCTGGTGTACGAGAGGTGTGGGGCAACCGATATTCACCCCTGGGCCACTAGTGCCCCTGAAGTTGATTTGTCACAGAAGCACAAACTTGTAAGGTGTGTCTGCTTCCAGACCTTGAAAGGGCTGCAGACCTCTTGGGAACCATGAGAAGCAATTAGCCTCCAAACCTATAAGGAAAGGGCTCATGGGTTGGAGGAACAACACAGTGTGGAACATCCTATAAGGTGGGAGTGTTGTGCTATGTGACATCCCCCAAGGTGTTAAACCAGATTCAAGCTATGGAGCTGTAGAGGGGAGATAAGGGACATAGATTTAATATGGGGAGCCGGGGAACAGTAAAGGAAATATCGGGACATTAGGTTCTCACCTTGGTATGGACAGATCGCTACTTGTGAGTTGTCTGTGGAAGGGTTACATTTCTGGCAAGGGTGACTGAAGATAGGCCAAGAGAAGACTAATTACCTTGCCAACCAACTGTGGCAATGATCCTAATAGTCCTGGCATTGGTAGCAACTTCGACTGTTGAGAAAACACTGTGCATTCAGTGAACTTCCTCTTAATGTGGTACGTGGCAGTGTCTTTGCTGATAAGAGGAAAACACTATGCACTGTTCGTCAATTCAATAAAAGGACTTCTCTTGTGGTCCTTTCCTAGCAGTGATGACTCGTGGCTGCAATCCTCCATCAGGAGTTTCCCAGAGGACCAATAATCTCCTCCATTGTAAGGGAGGCATGGTATCGCAAGTATGACGCTGACACAAGAGCTAAAAAGTTTCAAAACTTTTATGAAATTCTTGGGGTTTGAAAAACTCCTACTTTGCCCTATAGCTATGATGGGAGTAGTCTCTAACATCAAATAATAAAGAAAACCCAGTCTGTCAAATCAAAATGGCCTATACTAACAAAACCGAACGCCTGCCCTATCTTTTAAATTTTTATCTAATAGTTTATAGCTAAAAAATCTACTTTTACAATAAGACTTTTTATATAAAACATACAAAATATTTTTACAAAAAAAGGAAAATGAAAAGAGAATGGAAAGAATCGGAAGAAAACTTTCATATCCTCATTTACATCATACCTTGGCATTAACAATTTCAAAATGAGTGTATACAATTGCATTATTAATTAAAATTCATCATGACTCTTGTTCTTTCAGTCGACATATTGAATTAGCTTTCATATGGGTCCTCTTCATTGACCTTCAAATACTGTAAGAAATTCTTAATTTCTATATGAACTGACATGCGGTGCGTTGAGAATAGTACATTCCATCTGCCATCAGCATCAAAAGCGGTGAAATGCATATAATATTTAGTTGGATACAATTCTCTTTCCGGCTAGTTCAACACACTCTAACATTATTTCGTAAAGTCTCTTTGGTTTGGGTTTTCACAAAAATGACAGAAATCAAGTGAATGATTAAGCAATTTACGTTTCATCATGACCACTCTGGTAGGCCAGAGGTTGTATCTGAAATGTAAGAAAGCTGAGCGAAGAGGTACAGAAGGGTAGCGGATTAAATAAGGCTCACATTCTCCAAATCCTCTTCTTAATAACGGGTTCTCTCTGAAATCTTTATACAGACATTGATCATTATACAGACAATGATCTCTCGTTTTTATCCAATCATATAGGTCTAACTTTTTCTTGGCTCTTTCTGGATCTTCTAGTAAGACATGCAATGGAAGATCTGCTAATGCCATTATATTGAAAACCGCGTTTTTCCATTTATTCACAAATGAATTATCAGATTTCAAAATATAACGAGAGAGGGACAAGAGCAGAGTGTCCGGTGTATTGGCCAAAATACATTTCCTCAATAATGCACACTGACGCCATTGGTGTTTAATCGACAAGGACAATAAGCCAATCTCAGGGTGTATAAATGCCATAGGAACACATTGAGGTAAATTCAAAACTGCTCTCCAGTATTTTCCTTCAAATTATTGTAGGATGTTATTTTCTATGTTGAGCCAGGTATCTAGGCCAGATAAGAGTACTGGAGTTGTGTTTTGATTATAATAAGTTATGGCAGAAGATATTGAGAACTTACCATACCTATATAATATCACTTTCGTTTGTGAGATGGCAGTTGTCCCACGTGACTCCAGAACTTCCAGATGCGCTTCATTTAAGTGTCTGTTCATCTGCACACCCAAATAGGTTTACTGTGTCACTATTTCCAGCTCTGAGTCTTGTAACTTCATCTACATTTTTTCACTCCTTTCTTGGCTACATTACAGATCATAATCTTCGATTTTACAGTGTTGATTGTGAGTTGATTAGTTTTCAGGTATATTGATAGTGCTTGTAGAGAATTTTGTAAGCCAATGGGAGTTTTTGAAAGTAAGATTAAATCATCTGCCTACAAGAACGCTGTCACACTCTTGTCCCAATCTTGGAGCATCATTGTTCACGTTCGCAAATATGGCCGAGGCAAGGATACAGCCTTGCCTCAGACCTCTATTAACCTATATTGGCGCTGTGTGCAAGCCTTCGATATTCGGTCCAACTTGCATTGTATTATCAATATGCAATTCATGAATGATATCCAAGATGGTTTCTGGGCATTCAGCTTTTTGCAACTTCCTAATCAAAAGCTCTCGAGACAGAATCAAAAGCGGCTTATAGATCAATATATGCTAGATATAATGGTTGATTGGTACTGTGGTGCTGCTGCTTAATGGCATGTAATGCCATAAGATTAATGGATGTGCCCATTCCAGCCACATACCCGGTTTGGTGTGGATCTCGTTTCGAGTTTTTTTGTCCACTGGTTGAACTCTTGCAAGACAAAATGAGCAAAGATTTTGCTCATTACATCCAATAAAGAAATGGGTCTGTAGTTTCGGGGCGCAGATCGATCTCCACTTTTGTAGATGGGCACCACGACTGAGGAACGCCAAGATTTGGGGATGGATTTATTTTCAATAATATTAGAAAAGATGTTATGTAAAATTATTGACCAACTCCTTGAGAGGGCTTTTAATGTGGCGTTACGTAAGCCATCTTGTCCAGGAGCCCGAGATCCACTTGATTTGTTAATAAAGTACTCAATATCTTCTGTTGACATTTGTATTTGCCATGATGGACATGTGTGTTATCCAATACACCCATGCTGTATAGGTCCTTAAAATGCTCTAGCCATTGTTCTTCAGGCACCCCATTTGTTTGGGCTTATACTCGAGTGTTTCCAGTAACTTGGTTTAGCATCAACCAAATTGCAGCTGTACTTTTGGAGTTTAGGACTTTTAACATGGTTTCTCCATCATGTTGCTACTTTTTGGCTTGCCGATCTCTGGTTCAATTTCTGTATTGACATATAACTACTCTCAATGCCACGGCTCTTTCAAGCTCCGGTAATAATTGAGTTGCATTTTATTTTTTCCTTCACAATTCAAGTTTTTTTAGATTTTTGGTCAACATCGAAAGAGTGAGTTGGTTGCACTCGTGTCTTCATGGGTGCTTTGTGGTTTGTCTTAAATGATGAAAGAGCAGTTAGATAAAATTAGATAAAAGCTATCTCCATAGCGCGCAAAATGGAATTCAATGTAGATGGACAACGCTCATTCCATAGAAATCGTGACTTGCCATTATTGACTATAAGGTTAGGTTTGTAATGTCTGTACTTTGCTTCGCTAAGACTCCAATTCCAAGTTAGTTTTAATATTTTGTGATCACTAAACATCTGGTCAATCACCTCGTTTGCTTGCTTGATTATGTAGTGTCTTATCAACCTATATAAAATCAATTGTACTTTGGGAGGATCCTCTAGACCAGGTAGCTCTGGGTGGAAGGTCACCAGGTATCGATCCATTTATCATTAAAAAGGCCTCTTTCTGCCATTAAAGAAGTACATTTGAAAGAGTTATTTTATGAATCGGTGATTCATCAAGACATCGCAGGTTTAGATCCCCTGCAAGGATGGTAGAAGTAACATGGGGCTCTAGAGCCACCACATCCAATAGTTTTGAGATCTTGAAAAAACTTTGAATCTGATATTCCCGTTGGGTTTCTATAGATGTTTATTAAACCTATTACTCTATTGTTTTGGCAGATTCTAACAAGTTGCAGATAATTATTTGGTTCAGCCCACTGTTGAAAGGTGAAGCCTGTGCTTATTTTCATGGGCACCATAAATTCAGCCATTGGTTGGCCTTTTATGGCAGCAATTGCTGGCAAAAGTTGTATGCTATGATTGTTCCATGTGGGGGTCGCTCGCAGCCAAGTTTACTGAAGTGCCAATATATCACAATCTTTCAGATCACTCTCTAGAGAATTTGTGAAATGTGTGTCCACGTGAGTTCCAAGAGCAAATTTGATGTTAATTGATGTTTCCACTTTAGGCGACTCAGAGTTGTTATGCCTGATCAGGTAATTCAGAAAACTGTGGTGCCAAATTTTGACAGATGGGCACATATTTTTCAATTGTTGGTTTACTATTATTGAGTGGACACACATTCCTCAGATCTCTAATAAATCCTAGATTTAATAGTTCCACTTTGGCCATCCAGATGGCATTCGACACCAACCCAGAGGGGATCCACAGACTGACCGTTTCCGGTTCATATAAGTTGGTAAATTCTACTTGGCTATGTCCACCGTTGTGACGTTGCCCAGTATAGAGGTGTCTTTAAAAATACTCAAAATGTTGGCCCGACATCAGGTGAATTGCTTAAAGGGAGCAGGACGACACTTCATGATGACTGTGTGCCAGGCCATTTTTGGCATTGCTGTTATCTTGTTTTATTTTTTCCTCATTACGACCAGACTTTGCTTTTGATTCTTGTTTTTTGCATATCGATTGTGTCACCGCTGGTTGGTATAGATCTTCATTCATCTGTGCAGCTGGATTGGTCATCTTGGATACTAGCTGTTGGTGACCACCACAATAATTGGATTCCTTTTTAGTATCAGTGTCCACCGTTGCCTTTATGGCCGGTTGAACTGCAGGTTGATACAGTTCCTCATTCATCTGTATTGACAGGGTGTTCTGGGCTGACTGTTGATTACATCCACAGCGTTTAGAATCTCTTTTAGTGTCTGTAACAACAGTAGCTTTTATGAATGGTTGAGGGGTGTCCTCAATCTGTGATGCCAGATATGCATCAACCGCATCTCTAATGTCCTTGTTGCGTACTTCCAACGCTATTCGATCATCATTGGAACAATAGATTTTGTTAATTTGCATTCTTATCTGTGTTTGTTTGCAGCCACTTGTGGTTTGGCGGTGTTCTGATTGCTTACAGCTAAAGATTTTGTGTTTCGTTACCTCAGATTAGGTCATCTAAGGGAGGATGATCTATTATGATGGCACAGTCATCATTGGGCTCAGAGGCTTTGCATGTTTTCTGCAAGTTTTTGTATTAATTACCGCGAGGCTAGCATTCTATTTTTACCATGCAGTGATTTTTTTTTGATGAATTGTTTAGAGGAAGATTTCGTACTGGCGCCAGTAGAGTTAATGATCTTAGTTTTATTTTTTTCGTTTCGTTCTCCTGTGTTTTTATTTTTGGGTTTTTTTGTTGCCGCTTTTATGCCCTTCGTGTCTTTGGCATTGTGTACGCGCTCTGGCTGGAAGATGTCATGTCTGCGGTTTTGCAGGAGTTTTCCCCAAGGAATTCACTTCGGCAGGAGCACAGAGACTTGGAGCTTCACCAGGTGGAGTAATTTGTCTGTTATAGGTCGAATTACTTCCGTAAAGACCGGTAGGACAGAAGTTAGAGGCCCCTCCCTAGTTATCTGAGGCTTTGACTCGCCTTGCAAAGGCTTCTTTTGTTGGAGGCGTAACTGCTATTTTTGAGTGCTCCTACCTTGATATCCAATTTTTGATCTCTTAGATTTGGATCGATTGTTGGGTCAGTTTCCCATCTAAACTTTCAAATGGGCGCGCCAAACTGGTTATGGCCACATTGATTTGAGTTTACTGTAATTTCGAGTAAGGATTGTTGTCTCAGCGCTTCATTTGTTAATGATGGAGCGGTTGGACGCCTTGGAGTTGGAGCAGTAAATGAAATGGACACAGAAGAGGACTTGTCAGCTTCATGTAAAAAACATGAGTGGGAACAAGACAAATTTCGGATATCAGTAAAACTTGCACGAATAGACAGATCTAATGACGGAGAGTGAGCGAGATCTGTCATGGGCGGTTCATCATTAGTCATCGGTGTCGAGAATACCTTGCTCTCATTCAGGGAGGGGGAGTCATCTATTGTAATTGCCCTTGTCCATTAGTGAACGATTGAAATCTCACCTCCAGGTCTTGGAAGACATGCAGTGATTTTGAGATCTAATGGCGCACTGGACTCTTGCGCTTGTTTCGAGTTCAACTTACCCTCACTTGTAACCTGGTGCGATGTTTCAGAGGTGTCGAGTGTTTGCAGTTGACTTGTACTGTTAATAGCTTCCAGCTGCGGGTTTTCATTCAACCTCTCCGAGCTGGTGGACGGTTGGAGGTTAATTCGCGAGGGGCTGTGATTAGTGCAGTACCCTCGATGGCTGCCGTGCAAGGGAATTTAGAGTTCACAGGCGTTAAAGTGATTGCTTTTTTCGACACGCGTCTTAAGGGTGCAGGTGCTATCTGTTTGGTGCCTTTAAGGTACCGGCATGTCAGTTAATGTTTACATCACTGCTCTTCTCATAAAGCAATACTAACTCGTTTTAAGCTAGTCACACTTCCGTGAACAGCTAACTTTCACTGTGTTTGACTTAAAAATGCAAAGATTAACAGTGGATTTTCAAAGCAATGTGTAACAAACAATTAGACAAAAAAACAGAAGTTTCAAACCTCTATGAAGAGGGGGTGTCCCCCTGCACCCCCAGACAGCCCTTGCACAACAGCCCTTGCACAACAGCCCTTGCACAACAGTCCTTGCACAGGAAGCGCGGATTTCCTGTTCTAAATGGATTCTGGGCCAAGAGGGCGGCAACAAAAGTGACTTAGAAAATCTTCTCCAGATTTCAGTCACATTAAATCAGCGTTGGGTAGCAGAAGCAACACGGAGCAGAAAGAAGCAGCGTTCCCAGCCATAGACTGCCCTTGCACAACAGCCCTTACACAGGAAGCGCGCGCCTGCCCTATCTCTTATACAAAAAGTGTGTAAAGGGGAATGTGCATGCAAAGGAAAGTCAGTGTTATAACATAAAGGATCAAGGTGGCTGAGTCGGCTCTCCTCCCCACGTTGGACAGCACAGAGTAAGGCGGCCCCCGTAAACAGGATGACACTCTGGCTCAGGTTATCAAAAAAAGGCAGTTCAAAACGTGGGTTGAGACCTGCTTGGCCTTCCAAGTTAAAGTCACTTATTACAGTTTTACAAAGGTTCTTTTACAGTTCAACAAACCTTGCGTGCGCCCTGAGGCCTGTGGGCATGTGGCTCGGTATATAACAATTCAAATAAATAAATTCACGTAGGTCTCCCTCTGTTGGGGTTGGACCTCTTAACATAAAGTACCTGATTCCACGTACATCCCCCCCCCCTTCAACCGGGCTCAGACCTCGCAATCACAGCACTTGCAGGGGTTCCCTTCCCCAAGCTTCATTCACATTCGTTAGGGGTTCCCTTCCCCTAACTTATTTCATGTTTCCGGTCTCCCTCAGTTGGGCTCGGACCGTTCACTGATGTCAAACACTTTCGAGTGTGCAAGGCTTTTTCCATAGACCTCCGCAGGACCACTTCGACTTTCACTTCCGCGCTCCCTTTGTCACGTCCGCTCCCTCTAGGGGGCGGCTCACGTGGTCTTTCTGGCACAGGTGGAGATGAGTTTCATGCATCGCCTCTACTTCCTCCAACATGGCGGTAGCCAGGAAAAGCAGCGCACCAGCCTTCCGAATCCGGGAGTGTCGGATGACTCCGCCCCCAACCTCGCAGAATGGATTTCCTTCGGCGGCGTCTTCGGTCCAGCGCGTTGCTACTGTTTTCAGAGGCCACGCACCGTAAGTTCGTTATTCTAGGCTAGCTCTCTTTACTGTCCGAAGACTCCGCTTGTCTGTAATCTTTCTACCGTCTCTCCTTTTCTCAGTGTCAGACTCCTCTGTCCTTGGTCCTCCGCCCTACCAGCTCTCCACACGCATACACCGGAGGCATTTGTTCTACACTCTTCAGTACGTATAGTTCCGTACCCCCCCCTAGCATACATATCCTTTCATTCGTTCCATCACTAACCTTTCTCCATCCTTCAGGCTCTTCAGCATGGACAGGGAGTTACTTTTTCCAACGCGCTGAACAGATTACAACCTCCGTGCAAGCCGTCCTACATCTCCTCAACAGACATTCAGAATTAAAAGGTATGTCGCTCACTAGAGTTCTACTTCCGCAATCTCTCCCTTCTCTAATCACCACCTGGTTTCTCATCAGGATAATTCGCGATAGCAAGTCCAACTCCCGAAGTCACTCCTGGGGAATCAAGAACTCAAACATTTTGCGGGGACTATCGAATGGGCTACTTCCTTTCGCCGGACCACTCTGCTACTCTGTATCACTGCCTTCAGTTATCGGTAACTTTAAAGTTTACTATTGGTTTGCTTTCTTTCGCGTCTCATTGACATGCGCGCAACCTTCAATTGTGAGACACTGTTTTGCGGCTTCAATCTTTCCTTGACACAAACCTGCCTTTCGTGTCCTTTGCTAACTCACCGGGTGTGTGCATTCCTTTCTTGTCTCTGCGGCTTTGATTCACGAGTCAAGGATGATGCCCACAGGCTTGGCATCGCCTCCCCAACTAGGTTGTTCACCCGGGAGAGTCGCTGGAGTCCCTGAAACACAATGCAGGGTTATTCTTGTTTGGGATTTGGCTTTCTCACGTATCCTTGACTGTTTCCCAGAGTCAACCACCTCCTGCAGGTATCTTCAGTTTTTCCCTACCCTTCGCTCTTGTACCTTGATCGGTCGTCCTGCTTCAGTGGGTTTCCCCTGGCCCCAGAAGATCTGCGCCTTTTCGTGTCTCACCTTGCTCAGAGTGTCTCTCTGTGATCTGCCTTTTATTCGTGTGGGGGGAAGCTAATGGGTATTGGATGTATGTGATTAAGATCAAAGGGCCGACTTTGCCTGACCTGATTATCGGGACATGTCCAATGAGCTATGTCAGCCTCTTTACTCTCCGTAGTCCTCTTCCTTGGCCCAGTGTGTAGAAAGAGAGAGTGGGGTGGTGAGTTGGAACGTTGGAGAATCCTTTAAAATAGGATGGGGTATGGGCCCCGGAAAGGCGGGGGCGAAGATACCGCGTCTCACCATCAGCTGCCTCAACCCCACTCCCTGAAGGTCCCTCACCCGGGTGATACTCCCGCAATGGTCCATCCCCTGGGTCTGGATACAAAGGCGATGGCTGTGCGCTGGCCACCTGAGAGAAATCCCTGGGGACTAGTAAGCAAGAAACCATTTGGTTTCTCACACCACGGACATATGTAAGATGTCAGGAAGGGCTGAGTGGCTTTGAGCGCTTGGCTTGGCCTCAGCTGCATCAGAACCCTAACAGTGTAGTAATTGACTTCCTAGAGGCCATGCTAAAGCCAAGTGCTCAGTTTGTAAACTCTTTAAGCCAAAGCCCCTAAAGTACAGTCAAGAGCTGTGTGGCCCACACTATGCAGCCTGTCGGCTCAGGGCGCGGCCTCCACCTCAGCCAAGGATATTGAGGGCCGAGATAAACATGCAGCCAAACCAGCCATTTAAAGAGGTGCTTAAGGGGAAAACCCTTGCAGTTGGTACAAATTACCACAGGAACACGTTGAACCGGTGTATGGAGAAAGCACCTGGCAACTACTTGAGCCGGCCAAGACCAAACACATGTAGAGTCCCGAAAACACCCACTCTGGTGGTAGCGCAGAGAGATCAGGCTCAACTCTGCAATCCGTGGAGCCTGATTGGTGGAAAGCGTAGAGCGCTCCCTGCCGTCACAAAAAAACAAACCCCTTCACACATGGGCGGTGGGGGTAAAACCTAAAACGACTACACCTTTTAAGGGAGCACCCATGGGCTTGTCTTTGACTTTGACCAAAACACAACCATCTCCACAGATGACGTGTAGAGTCAGGTACATCCCTACTATCTACACTACTGGGGGGCTCTTAGAATGCTCAGGTCAGGAGAGTATAGGAGGGAAGATTAGCGAAGAAACCAGCTAGGATCCCCATATTAAAGTTAATAGCCTCTACTCATTGCAAACGTGTGGGACACAAGAATTTTCAGCTACTATGTCCAAAATGTCAACTTTCCTGCGATACCGACGTACGGGCTATATTAACAGAGCAAAAAAAATGCCCATTGCATAACTTGTCCGAAGTAGAAGATGAACATAAAGCCTCTACAATATCGCCTAGAGGAGGAAGAATAAGATTATGATGACTCCTATGAGGATTAGGAGGATGAGGTCTCACTAGAGAACAATGGCATAGGGAATCAATCAATAATATTACCCCATGGACCCTCCCTAGTGTACAGAACATCCAATTCACACCTCACCTTCGGAGGATCATTTTGAGTATACTGCATTGTTGAAAAGGGCAGGAGACCGATTTCAGGATGAAGACCTGCAGTCTGGTGAGGATGGACTTTATCAAAGGTATCCCGGAAGAGCAGAAACTTGTCTCATTGCAGTGGTTGAGGCACACATTGCATGCAAGCAGTCTCCTTCAGACTTGCTCTACATTCACCCAACACCAGTCTCCCTAGTTGATAAAACAAACAGAAATGGGAATCACGCACCTCTCTTGACCTCAAAATATGCTCTCAATCGAGAGAGTGAAAACATGTACTCTTTTTGGTCAGAAGAAAGCTACTTTTGTGGCTGTCTTTGCATATCGCCACTGCACTAAAAGAATGATATAACGGGGCGCAATGGGACAATCTCAGGTTCTTGACACCCTGCAAGCAGATTTTCCCACAGATCTGAAAAAAAGGAACCAAATGATGAATGCAGTTATTAGAAATGTTGTAGACACTGTGGAGCCCCACAGGTTGTCGAAGCCACAGTCCAGTGCCTTGCTTGGCTGTATAGCACAGGGTTCAAGGTAGAAGTGCAGGCAAACCTACTCAATAAGCCTCACAAAGAATTCTTACTTTTCGATCGGGCTGTAGATGGCAAAAAAAGGCACAAAACATTTACAGTGTTGGGTCAGGTCACCAGTAGGCTTTACCAGCACAGGGGCATCCTCTAACAGATGCACTTTTCATGGCAAGTGCTAAGCAGAATCATTCTCCCAACCTTGATATGATATGGCCATTATAGTCCGCCTATATATAACCTTCATGCAGTCGCTGGAATACTGGCTCAGTGTTCCACGCATTCTCTTATTTCCCAACATCAGCAGCCCTGTGGACTGGAATAGGGTAAACACCAAACCCCTACCTCTTCCTCCAAACAGTGACTTGCAGGTGCATGTCTCTCCCTTGCTATTATGGTAAGAGGAAGATTATCAACATCATTAAACCGTGAATGGGAGGGGATCACTGCAGATGAGTTGGTGAGGAGTATAATGGAGGGTTCCTGCATAGAACTTGTGGGTAAACTACACATCCTCCGACCTTACAAACCGAAACATGCCAAATGATCACCTTTTGCTACAAAAAGAAGTTCAAATGTTTCTACAAAAAGGGAGCGATTGAAACAGTCTCCTCAAGGCAGATATACACAGCTATTTACTCTCTGTATTTCCTTGTACCAAAAACACAAGTGTCACAGATAGCCTTAATATATGGACTTGCCAGGAAGTTCCAAGGGTATTTATTGAAAAACAATTCATGGTCTTTCAACTGTTCAATGAATATACGACAGGATATAGATGGGTGCATGGTTCAACCCAAGGCAACGGCTAAAGAATTGGCGCTCGAGCCATCCTAATCTCTCTTCTCCCGTGCCGTCTCCTCCCTAACCCGGGAATACTTACCTGCATGTTAGTGCTAGTGATTGGCAACCCCTACCGTCTAGTAGCTGATTGAGCCTAGCGATGATTCCCATAAATGCAGACTCTGGCACTTATTAACTTTCCCTACGCTCACCAAGGTAAGTTTTGTAATGGGGATTCTGACGTTCCTTGCAATTGCTGTTTAGGATTCAGCTGGTTTCACTTCCATTCAGCCTTACCTTACCCTTCTACTCTACCCATTTTCTCTTCCCTGACTCCTCCCCACTAACATTCTGTCCCTTTAATGTTTCACTTCTCTCCTACCTCCACCCTTTGATGCTAAATCGCCTCTCCTGCCGCTCTACTACCACCCTACCACTCCCCCCTTCCCCTGCTGCTGTCTTCCCCCTTCCCCTGCTGCTGTCTCACCCTTCCCCTGCTGCTGTCTCACCCTTCCCCTGCTGCTGTCTCACCCTTCCCCTGCTGCTGTCTCCCCCTTCCCCGCCATAAGCAACCTGAAGGTGTCCACCCTCTAGTCCCCAGAGATCTGTAGATCTGTCCTCTAGGTGGCCGGGACACGACCATTACTATTGGATCCAGTTCCTGGGGGTGGACCACTGGGGGAGGATCACCTAGATGGGGGAGGGGGGATGGGGTCTTCGGGGAGTGGAAATGGGATACCGAAGGTTGAGACGCGGTACCCCCTTCCTTTTGTAACACCTTTTCCCCATCTTACCCTGTAAGATATTTCCAGCTCTACCGCTTCACCCCTCTTTCCGACAAACGCTTTCTTACACCATAACAGACAACGGACTAACACCAGAGCCGTTTATCTGACATGTCCCAACACAAGGGTCAGGCAGTTCATAATAATCGCACACACATGACGGACCTCTGCCTTCCCCAAAGGGATAAAAGGTGGAGCACAAGAGCACACTACGCGCAAGGAAACAGCTACACCGAACCGGCAATTCAAACGGAGGAGAAAGGGGTTGAGACCTGAAGGGACGACGAAGGGGGAACTGCCCTTGCCCTTTTCAACTCAGACCTGCAAAGCCTCCGAAAAGGGAATTACAAGAGCGGGAAGTACAGCTGACGTGTGGAGTAACAGATGTCAATGGTGCACGGGGGCCTCCCGCAGTGATGACACAGACGGGGAGGCACGCTGACTACCATGGTACCGTCCTTGACTCCAGACCCAAGCCAGCCGACTCAACCTGATCGGTGAGTCGGAGGAAGCTGACGGGGAACCAAACTGTGTTGAGCCCAAGGCTGCAAGTGGCAACATTAGATGAACGCAAGAACTTGAGAGCAAAGAACTTGTGTGTGTTTGAACTTTTGGGGGAAGCCCAGAGAAAGGCCAGCTACAGCGTGGTTGGGCGCCGCATGAGTGCTCATTCGAAGGACTCTCTCTGGCCCCTTTTGCGTTGAAACTGCAAGTACCAGAAGGCTCTAGGAAACGGTGGCGTGAGGTGTCCGAGTGGTCCTACAAGGGTCACGTCTCTGACCCATTGCCAAGAGAAAGCGAAGGTAAGTGAATCCCGCTTCGTGTGAAAGCAAAGTGTACTGTATTTTTTGCAAAGAGAACCCGGTTGAGGGATGCCTGCGAGTTGGGGTGAAGAGTAATACACACGTTAACGTTGTGTAGACGAGAATTAACCCAGCCGAGGGCTGTCAGCAGTGGTAAGTTGTTTAAAGAGACATTAAGGCTCTTGAATATTGCAAGCTGCATTTGAAAGGCTGCAGTGAACCCGACGGAGGAAGGCCCAAGTTGCAAGAAGGATCCGAGCCCGGGGGAGGGAGATCTAAGGGGCGAAGAGTAATCGCCCAAGGTACAAGATTACATAGAGGAACTTTGTTTTGATCCATCAGGCCTTCTAAGGCAAGAGACTTTTCAGAGAAGAGACTTGGCCCCTGAAGGTTCTGGTATCGTTGAACTGGAATTGTGAGCTTTGTGCCCAGGAGTGTGCTGTGCTCAGAAATCCTGCCTTGTCCCGTGCTAAAAACGTGGGAAAGGGAGACCCAGCCATACCATCTTGACTTATCATTTTGTGAACACTTCTTTCTTTACTGGTGAACATTATTTCACACTCTTTTTGTAACTTAGTGGTAAGGATTGGTAATTGTTTTTTTTAGTACAGGCCCTTTTTATTTGACAAGACGCCACTAGGACTGCCTTATTATTATTTGATGGTCGTAACTTGCTCCCATCTTAGATTTAGGTTTAGATTAGGCGTTTATCTGACCCAGTATAAAGTCAATAAAGCAGCCTTACCAAAACCAGTCTTCTCAGAGCTGTAGAGGTCTCTGCTTTTGATTTTACTCTTCAGTTAGTAGGACCAGAGGCAAGTTTGGCCAGAGAGAACTCATCCGTGGTTCACAAGGTCATGGAGGTAAAACCTCCCAAGCAGTCTCTGCCTCTTTACCTTCTGCCGCAGCCACTACTTAAAACCTCTTGAGTCCTTGACTCACATCTTGAGTGGGGGGCAGATTCACTCAGCATCTCGAAGAATGGCAAAGCATTACTTCAGATGCTTGGGCACTGCAAACAGTAGCCCACGGTTACTGCCTTCCATTTTGAAAAAGACCTCCACATTGTACCCCGAGCAAACTATCTCTTGGGGAACCAGACCTGCTCCTTCTGCAGGAGATCTGCTCCATCCTGGAGAAAGGTGCTATGAAAAGGGTACCTGTAGCGAGCAATACCACGGCTGGTACGCCACCACCTCTCTAGTTCCTAAGAAAGACTGAGGAATGCGACCCATCTTGCACCTGAGTCGCTTGAACAAGTTCCACAGTAAGGACAGGTACAAGATGGTCACTTCCACAGATCCTTCAGCTCCAGGGTTGGATGGTGTCACTCGATCTTCAAGATGCTTACTTTCACGCACCTCTACATCCCAAGCACAGAAAGTACCTGAGGATCGCCATTGGCAGTTCTCACTTTGTCTCTTGTACTACCTTTCGTGCTCACCTCCTCCCGATGGTCTTCAAGTTGATGATGGTGATGACAGTGAATCTAAGGAGGGGAGGGATTCACATCTTTCCCTATCTAGACGATTGGCTGATCAGGTCTCGTTCTCCCGAGCAGGCTCTAGAACATCTGAACAGCACCTGCCATTCTCTCAAGAGTGGTCTTCTCCCTCAACTTTAAGAAGCCTCCGGAGACACTTTCCCCAAAAGCTGCAATTTATTGGAGCAGTCCTGGATTCTTCGTTGGGGGAAGCTTTGCCCCCTGAGTTGAGGGCTCAGCACATTTTGCAGATGGTGGAAAAGTTTAAAAAAGGCCAGCATCTGCTGGCCTTCGATTTTCTAATGTTGCTCGGCCTCATGGCATCCTGCATTTTCCTGGTGCCAGAGGAGAGGGCCGTCGGAGGAGGAGTTCTCTCCAGTGTGCCCTGACATCCCAATGGTCTCAGTTCTCTGGCAGATGGACGGACCTTCTTCAGGTCCCGAGCAAAGTCACACAGGTTGAATGTGGTGAAAGGGGAACCTTTTTGGTAACCATGGCCATAGATGACTGTAGTCACGGGCTCCTCCCTCACGGGGATGTGGAGCCCACTTGAACGAATGAAAGATCAGTGGTCGTTGGTCTTCATTGGAGTCCAACTGCACATAAACATTTTAGAGCTGAAGGCAAGCAGACAAGCGCTAATGGCCTTTTTGCCTTCTGTACGGGGTAAGAATGTCCTGATAATGACGGCCAACAGTGACTATGCATTACCTCAATGAGAGTAGGTGTAGGGTCACTGCCACTGTCCAGAGAGGCAATGCAACACGATGGACACTCTGAGCAGGCAGAGCGCAGTCTCAGGACGTCCTTCTAGAGATCTTTGCCCTTTCGGGAACCCCTTAAGTGGATCTGTTCACGTCCAGCATCAACGGGAAGTGCGACCTGTTCTGCTCCAGGAAATTTCCTGAGAGGAGCCCTGGGGGGATGCATTCATGGTGGATTGGGATTTTTCACTCCTATACGCGTGCCCTCCAGTCCCTTTCATTCCTTATGTCATCAGGAGGTTGAGGAAGTTCATGAGCCCGATTTGCTCCGGATTGGGCCAGGATGACGACATACCTGGAATTTCTGGACATGTCAATTTTCCCTTCAATTAGTCTTCCCCAGAGGGAGGCCGTCTTCTCCATCCAGAACCTGCATGGTTTCTGAGAGGTTAAGATACAAAGATTGGGACCTAACAGAAGACGGTATGGAGTAGTTTCTTTCGGCTAGGAGGCCAGCAACAAAAGCTTTATACCGCTGCTGTTGGAACCAGTTTTGTTTGCAGCTGATGTAGATCTAAAGAAGTGATCCTTCCATGTGTGACACTCCCGCTGTATTATCTTTCTATTACATCTGGCCCACCAGGGGTTTCTGGTGTCCACTGCTAAGGATACTGCAGTGCACAATTAAGAATTTGAAAATGTCGCATTCGAAAAGCACACCGTGGTGTAATCACGCATGGGAGCACCCACAGCCCCCTACCCGCTCCCCCACCGACCCCCCCTACTTACCTGTTGGCGGCACACCTCGTTGTGTGCTGTCGATTTCCCTTTATCTCTACAACAATGGTTCCCTTCACTTATGTGGATGGGAACCGGCACTGTAGGGTCATCCTTTTCTTTTTTCTAAACTTTTTATTATACAGGAAGCAGGGGACACCCCCAATGCCATTATAGTGAACAAGGGGATGGGGGACACCCTTGCGCCTCTTCTTTGCTACAATGGTACCATATGGTATATTTGTTCTAAATTTTCATACAGCCGAAATTCGAACAAATATACCATTAGGTTTAAAAATAAAATGTATAAGGCACCCTACTGCTAAAGATTACCTGGCTGCGCTGTCTATATTCAAGCGTATGCCAGAACAAGGTTCTTATTTTAAGGTTCCCATTGTTGTTCAGTTCATCAAGGGACTTGCAAAGTTTTCCTCCATTTCCATTCATAGTTCTGGCTTGGGACCTTAATTTAGTTTTGAATTTCTTAATGGGAGCCCCATTTCAGCCTCTCCATCGTTGTCTGCTCAGGATATTGACTCTAAAAACGATTTCTTTGTAGCCATCACGTCTGCTCACAGGGTGAGCCAGCTTCAGGCTTTGCCATGTGTAAGAAAGGCATGGTATAAATGTAAGACAGACGCAAGTGATCACAGTTCAAGAGTGTTTATTAAACTTTAAAGTGGCTGAGATGAACACCTGATCTAAATCTAAGATGTTAGCAAGCTATGCCCATCAGATAGTATCGTACAAGTGGAGTCTAGTCAAATAAAAGGGCCTATACTAAGATACCTATTGCCAATCCTTACCGCTATGTTACTAAATATTGTGGGATAATGTTTATAAGAAAAGAAAGAAGTGTTCACAAAATAAGTCTGGATGTTATGGCCGGGGTCCCCCTTCCCCACGTTTGTAGCACGGGACAAAGCGGGACTCACGAGCACACAGCACACTCGTGGGCTTCTCCGGCACAAGCTAACAGTTAATTTTTTCAGAATCGGGCCCTTCAGTGCCAATGTTTCTTCTCGTGCAAAGTCTCTTGCTTCAGAGGTCCTGATACGCCAAAACAACACAACTGAAGTTCCTTCCGTTAACCTTTACGTCGGGTGATTAGCCTTCACCCTTGGATCCACCTCAGCCAGGTTCCGATCCTTCTGTCGTCAGCCTCCCTCAGTCGGGTTCATACTTGCCATCACAATGTTCACAGGTGTATTCATGCGCACCCTAATTCGCCTGTATCCCTTAGCCGGGTTCACATTTGCCAAAATAACAGTTCAGTTTCAACAAAACGTTGTTCTAGAACCCTTAGGTTCTTCCCTTTACCTACGCCTGGGTGTCCACCCCCTGTCTGGCTTTCTCTAAAGCCTCCAGTCAGGCTTCGCACAGACTATAACCCAGGATGTAGGCCGGTAGAGAGACACTCCCAGGACCCCCTTTGTTTTCACACATTTGTAATCTTCAAAGAGTCTTAATGTCTTTTTAAACAACCTCTTTGGTTAAGTGGGGTCCCCCTCATGCGGGCTCAGATCTTCCAGAGCACTTGCCCATCCAAACAGACTTCCGAAGGGCATGCTAGTCTCGCTGGGTCACTCGGTTTGCTTACTGCAAGCACGGTTTTCACACTTTCACAGTTTGCATGGCCTTTCCCTCAGCTGGGTGTTAACGCCTGTTTCCCAATGTCAAAACTTCGAAACAAGGTTAAGGACTTTCAATTGTTTAAGGGATTTGGTTCGACCCTTGTATGGCTACCTTAACGCTCTATAATGGCCTTCCCTATGGCCTCTTGGTACTTGTAGTTTTCATTATTCTCATTTTCAATATAGTCTTTGTGCATACGAGGAGTACCAGCCAGAGACCTTCCACTTGGTGCCGGACCACTATATCTCTGGTACCAATGTGTTCACAAAAAAACCCTGGTCTAATTATCTTCTTACTCTTGCCACTGCAACCTTGAGCCCAACACAGTCGGCTTGACTATCGGCTTCCATGGACTCACCGGCTGTGCTGAAATTCATTGGCGGTTCCTTTGCCGGGAGAGTCGGGACGGTACCACAGTGGCAACCTAGTCTCCACGCCCTGGCTATCGGTATGGGCAGGTACCATGTTCCGCAGACATCGGTCATACCATGGGCCAGCTGCGATTCCCGGTCTTATGTTTCTTCAGAGGTTTCGCAAGTATGGGTTGAAAAGGGCGAGGGCAACTTCTTCCTTGAGGTCCTTTCAAGTCTTGCTGCCTTTCTTCTCTGTTTGAACTGCCGTCCTGGAATGGCTGGTTTCTTGTTTGTTCGCTTTTGCTCGGAGTGTGCTCTTGTGCTCTGCCTTTTGTCCCTATGAGGAAGGGAAAAGGTAGTCGGGTGTGTGTAGTTGTCGGTAATTGCCTGACTCTTGTGTTGGGACATGTCAGGTAAATGGCTTGCGTATTAGTCCGTTGTCGTTCACAACGGACTAATTGAAAAAGTGGGCAGTGGGGTAGAGTTTCCAAGTATCCTACTGGGTGGTTGGGGAAAAGATGTTAGAAGGAAGGGGATTCTGCACCTCATCCTTCGGTGTCCCACTTCCAGGTGAGCCTCCTGCAGGAACTGGATCCAATAACTATGGGGGTGTCCTGGCCACCTAGATGACAGATCCCCGGGGACGAGTGAGTGACACCTTCAGGTTTCTCACACGTGCAAGCCTCTCTTTACCATGATCTCCAAGGAGAAGATGGTTCCGAGAGTACGCCCTTCCTTTCTCCCTAAGGTAGTGTCGGAATTTCACCTATCTCGGAAAACAGTTTTACAGGCTGTGACTAAGCAGACCATGTCATGGTGGTTCATATTATGTATCCTCATCAAAATATCTTTATTCTGCAGTCGGGCCATCAAGTGCATCCTAACATAACAAAGCAATACATTAAGTTAGCAATACATCATAACGAACCCAATAAAGGATTTGTTATGTCTCCCAAGTCCTACTGGTCACAATCGGGGGCAGTAATTTAAAGCAGGAGGAGACCCCTCTTAATCCTTACAAAACAGTTCTGGGCCCCTCGAGTCTGGAGCCACTGTAACTGCCATTTGTCTTTTTCCCCCAGTGGTTTTATATTGGCTGCAGATGGAACAGGATTGTGTGATTTTTTTTTTTTTTTTTTTTTTTTTTTTTTTTTTTTTTTTTTTTGCGGGGGATGTGGGGTAGGCGGTGGGCGATACTAAAATCGACGTGGGGTCTGATTACAATCTTACTGTTTGTGATCCTACCGTGACACTTGGTTCTATCCAAAACACCATTGGCCAATCTCTGGTCCCAAAATTCCAACTTGACGTTGTTGCAGGAGCTGTACCCTCGTTACACACTCTATGGCAGCTGACTATGGCTTCCCTAGTCCCAAAAACACAACCCCTTGCATTATGGAGCCAGTGCAATCCTTTATTGGAGAGTGCATCCCTTGGTTCACGTTAGTTAAGGGCTCGTTTAGGAACCCCATGAAGGAATACTGTGTCCTTCCTGGGCCCCCCGTAGGTTTTGTTGCCGATCCTTTGTTCCCTAATACACGGTCTGCGTGCTCTATATTTAGTGGGACTAAGGCCATGGATTCCCATTGGCTTTATGTCCCTGTCTTCCCATGTTTCGTAAGTAGTGTTAACATTGTGGGCCTTCATGACTTCCCTGGATGTGAACTGCTGGACAGATTGCTCAACTTGGTTCAGTTTCACCAAAATTTGCGCCTTGGGGTTGCAATGAGTAGTGGCCTGGGATTTTTGGGTGGTAAGTTGATATGAATCCTCCTCCTGTTCAGCAATCAAGGTTCCATTTGAGTCTAAAGCTTCAGAATACTCCTCTGGGGGTTTATAGGACCTTGTTACATCCAGTATGCCAGTATAACACCCTCTTTGGGACCCCCTCCTTCTCTCCCTTGAACATGTATCATTTACAGATTTTGTATATCTACAAGTTCAGAGAGCACTTGCTTGCAGTTACAACCGGATCTATGTGATTTCGCTGTATCGCAAAATTTCGAATTTAAAAAAGCCGAATTCGGAATTAACGCTGCAATGAAATCGCACATGATTCCAGGTGCATTCCCCTACCCTGCCCTCCTTACCTGTTGGCGGCACACCTCGTTACGTGCCGCTGACTCTCCCATCTCCATGCGACGCTGGGTCCCTTCACTTACATGATTGTGAACTGGCGGTGCAGGGTCCTCTTCTTTGTGTACAACTTTGTTCACAAAGCAGGGGGACACCTCTGCATCACCCTGTACCATTATAATGAACGAGAGTGCAGGGGACACCCCATAACCCCTGCTGCCCTTGTTCACTACAGTGGTACCGTGTGGTGGATCTGATCTGAATTTTCGGCTCTATAAAATTTCCATATAGCCAAAATTCGATCAAATCTACCATACGTTTTATTTTTCTTGACAATTTGGGGTATTACCGTTACAACCTCAACATTTTGATCGGCATTGGACATAGGACATTGGCCCGTTTGCTTGGGGCACCTTAATGGGTTTAAGCGGACTAAGGAGCAGTTTCCTGAGCACAAGTTTGTTGTGTTCCCACACTACTGGTAAGGGAAGGCCTGTCTTCTCGTACATAGTCTGCCTCCAGGTCCATTCCAGCCAAAAGTTCCAGAGAGCTAGAATTCATGCAGGTATGGGTAGTGTATTTACCTCTGGGGTCGTACCAGGTACGGACAGAATCTCGGGGACCAGACAAAAGCTCCTATTTATATTCATGGTTGGCATGCCTCCCCGACCCCCAATAATCCAGGAGGATGACGGCTTGTGACACTAGCGCTGATTGTGGCACCGACTCATGGCTGATCATTTCTGATGTAGAATAGAGGGAGGTCACATTAATGGAGACCGGCAGGGTGGAGGTCACATTAATGGAGACAGGCAGGGTGGCAGAGGGTTTGTAGGGCAAAAGAGGTTAAGTCAAAGTAATCTGTTGAGAATCATTCCCACTGCCCTTGTCTTTGCCCATATCTTTGTTACAGCAGGTAAGGGATCCTAGGGCAATTGAAAGGTCCGCATTTGCTAACGAGTCGGCTTGAATTCTGGCAGTGGAGTTTTCTGCGGAACATGCACCTATCAAATCTCCCAGGCTGCTGGTGGCCACTCCACCAAGATGACTCCTGTTTTATTCGCCTCCCCCACCTCACTCCTCCAAGGCATCCGGATTAGACCCGAGGAACCGCACTCAAGGGGATGGCTGCCTGAAGGCTGAG
Source organism: Ambystoma mexicanum (assembly GCF_040938575.1). Lineage (NCBI taxonomy): Eukaryota > Metazoa > Chordata > Amphibia > Caudata > Ambystomatidae > Ambystoma > Ambystoma mexicanum. The sequence goes on from NC_090937.1 coordinate 493,933,196, forward strand.
CACCTCTGCCTGCCCTTATCTCCCTGAATTTGTTTACTATAATGGCTGAAGAGATTCCAGGGACTACACAACCATCTAAAGGACAGAAAGGGAAGATAAACTGATGGAAATGATAATTAAAATGTCTGCTGACATTGCTGATATAAGAGCCTCTCAGGTGGCGTCTGAGGACAGATACTATGAACTATCAGGAACACTTATGAAATGGAGAATCATCTGACAGCAATAAGTGATGATTCCCAGATGATGTCTATCCAGATAAGATTTGCCAGCGCAAGTGGAAAGGCTGACCCTCAAGTGCTCTGAAAAAGATTTCTCTAGGAGGAATAATGTCTGGATAGCTGGTTTTCCAGAGAATATTGAACAGGGCTCTCCTGAAGCTTTTTTGGAAAAAACCTTATATAAACTACTTGGTCTTGATCCTAAGACCCCTTTGGAGATTGAGGGCTCATAGATCTTTGGGTCCTAAACCAGGACCAGGTCAAAGACCTCGATACTTCATCATTACATCTTTGAGGTTTCCAGTGAGAGAACTGATCCTACGGAAGGCAAGAGAGAAGGGTGAACTGCTATGGGGAACGCACAAAATTATGATTTTTGGTGACTTGAGCGGTGATGTTTTGGAGAGAAGGAAAGCCTTTTAATATAGCCAAAGAAAAGGCAAGACGGAAACATCTGAAATATTATGATTTACCCAGCAACATTGAGAGCGGTGCTTAATGGAAGACTCTTTTGTGGATTACAAAGATGCACAGGCATTTCTCTCTGACTTGTATGTGGATCAGCCACTCATGGAAGAAGCACCTATTGAACACTCGGGATCCTTTTTGAAGAAAAAAAGATAATTATTTTGAATATGGATTGTTGTGCTTTAGTTTTAATCCATTTTCGTTTTATTTTCTTTTTTTCTAAGTCTATTTGTTTTAATGATAGGTTTCATGCCGTTAAATTTGTTTCTTTTTAAGCAGCGCGCGTGTTATGTTTTTTGTTTTGGATACGCGTCTGCTGCATAGAATTAGAGGAAAGGACCTAGCGGACGTAGCTTACGTGCCCATGCAACGGATTGCTTTCATTTCCGGATGTGGCTGCGAACGGATTTGTAAGCGAGGTTGCAGGAAACTGAGCTTTAAGATTCTACTACTACTACGCTTCACCTCACTGGTTTTTGGATTACCTGGTAGGCATCTTCTGTGGCGATTGTGCAGATTTGACAGGGACTGTGTGGATGGTGATTAGTATTTGCGCAATCGGAGCGCCTGAAGTAGCAATGTTTTCTACTGCAGTTATAGACTCCGATTTGCCTGATATTTCGATCCGCGTGACTGCTACTGCCGGAAGGTTGGTTTTAACAAGGCTATGCAGCGTTGATTGCTTAGGAGACGCACTGCGTTCTTGAGCTCGTGTCACGATTTACATTCTAATATAAAGCCGTGAGCATTTAACTTCAGAACAAAATATACTTTGGATGATTGCTGTTGATATATTCTTAATTGTAATGCACTTCCATGGGAATAGGTCTGAAGATTGTGTGTTCATTAGAGAACATATACACGCAATGTGAGGCATACAGTTGCAATTTGGTTTGAATCAGCCTCCAATCTCTCATGCCCTGGTCAGAGTTTTCAGCCAAAGTGCCGGAAACCTCACTGGCTTGTCTTTCGCTGTACCCCGTGGTTTCACCGACAGTAATCATTTCGAGGTGCAAACAAGAATAATTGTCTCCATCCACTTGTACACAACAGCAAAGCACCCAACGACAAACTGCATTTATGCTACAGAAGGCCTTTGAAATAGTCAGGGTCCAGCAGGTGATATGAAATAAAATCTGGGGAACCTGTACCATAGGTTCTAGAGTTTCTAGGAAAATCAAAGAACCATATGGTGAAAAAGCAAATGGCTCCTTACAAATATGGACAGTTTATTAAAAGTTTGCACATTGAATATCTATGAAATTAAGAGGAATAGGTGCCCGGCCAAGTAGCTACCTAGCAGGATGGAGCAGAGGGGATGAGCATATGTGTCTGCTTTTGGAACGCCGTCCTGGTTGTGAGCCAACCTGCACTGAGTATAATTTTACAACAAGTGGAGATGTTGTGAGTCTCATCAGTGAGTGTGTCCCCACTGCAACGCGCTCATGGATGGATGGATGGAGGTAGGTCTGGTTCATTTCATGATGGGCCTGGACTTATGACTGTGATAGTGCTGATTAGATACCTGCTGGGGGCGACGTTCGGATTGTGAGGGCCCATAGCTTGACTATTGTGGCTGGCCAAAGTGCGCTTTCTACTGTGCGAACAGTGCAATCCAAACTGTGAACACCGCCTGCGAACACCTCACCTGTGTCTTTCAAGCCAGGTGCTATGAGGGTGAGGGCGCACCTTCATGGCTCTAGTGGCTTATACCAGGCCATGGCACTACTACAGGACTGGGAGATAGACACCTGCAAATCATCCAGCCTGGTCCTGCTGTAATGGAACTTATATTATGGTTTCTGCTCCAAGTCCATGATTGTTAAATGTCCCTTATTATCGTTATATCATCAACTATGTTCCACCTATGAACTACTTTAGTATATTCGCTCTACCCAGTTGATCAGTTTTGTCATTTTAACTACACGCTGTCATGAGACGGCATCTCTGTCCATTTTTGACCAGTTATGTAAGTACCTGAAGTTGTGTTGATTGACTTTTTGCCGGATGTGTCTTGGAACTGGGTCACACCAAAAGAGAGGGAGTGATTGTGGCAAAGGGCCTACCGACTAAATCTTAAATGACTGCTTAGAAATATGGTGTAGTTTACATTGTAGGATCAGGAGTCTGTCTTTGATTCACCCTACACTATCCCACCTTGCACATGTGATACTCATGTTGGATTCTACGTGTGGGGTATTGCTCTGTGGATTATTTAATTATGCTCCTGACTTCATTTTCTCTATTTTATTACTGGATTGACTGGGGGCCGGTTTGTATTGAGATATTAATATATCTTTATTTCTGATGTTTGTTAATCTGCTTAGAATCACATGCTGTGCATAGTCCGACATCCAGTGGTCACTGCAGAGTATTGCATTTTACTTTTCGTAGTCGAAAAGGGGACCTCGACAAGGCGTGTCTGTAACACTATCCCTATTGAGACGTGCAGTGTACCCACAATCCCTCACACGTCGAGGTCCCTCAGATTGTTTTTTTCCGCCCAGATATTGGTTGCCTTTACGCAGAGCTCCTCGAGAGACATTGCAAATAGACCATTTGGTCGTTATCTAACTTTACCTTACGTTAGGGTCCTCCTTTGACAAAGCTGTTCTCCGCCGACAAGATCTTCGACGGCTGTGCCTTCGACGGAGGAGATCCTTCGGCATCGCCGAACACGTGGCCTGGCCTCGCTGGCCTGAAACAGTAGGGAGAATGCCTTTCTCTTTCCCCACCTTTTCCTTCGGGGTTGTTATCACGTCTGACTGTTTCCTCAGCTATGGAGAGGACATCCTTTAGATTTTGCCCGCGCTGCAGGGGCAAATTCACCTGGAAAGACCAGCACAAACGGTGCAACCGTTGCTTGCCCCTCATCCACAAAGAAGACGGTTGTGCGGCCTGTAAGCTTCTGAAGCCTAAGACTTTAAAGGACCGCAGGGTCAAGAGATGGGCAGCCTACACCATGTCTAGGTCCGATTCCTCACCCGCCGCTGAAATGACGAGGAAAGTGATAACCCGATCTCCGCTTTGGAGGTTGTACACCCCTCTAGGGAGCGGTCACGCTCCTCGACTCTCCCCGGCCCCGACCAGCTCGGCTCACACCCTGCTTATGGGGATGAACACCCCGGCGACACTGAGGCACACACGCACTCGCATAAGCACACGATCCACAGCTCTTCCTCGTCGAACAAAGCATTGGCGCCAACGGAGACGCAGGTCCTACCGGCGGCCTCCACAGACCGTAAGGGTCCAAAGCCCCCCTCGCAACCGCAGACGCGACTCGGCTACCCCCAGATAAGGGCGCTATCATCAAACCGCCAGATGACGTGCCCAGTCAGCGAGCGCCCGTCTGCGTAGAGAACGCGACACCTGTAAGGTCGACGCCAGAGTAACCCTCGATAGACCATTTAGTCATCGAGAGCTTGGCGCGTATTGTTTCCACCGATAGCCAGAGACGGACGGCGAAAGAGATGCCGAATACCGCTCGCAGAGCCAGGGAAACGCTGGAAGGGGCAGAAGGAAGGCAGGAACTGCCCCCTCCATCGAAAGGGACTTCTAGCCTACTAGAAGGCTTCTCAGAAGGCGATGGGAGTTTATCCTCAATGTTATGGGATAGGTCAAAGCATTTACAGGCCGAAAGCCTTCCCTTCCCACCCCCCCCGCCCCCCCCCCAGACGGCTCTGGGTTACCACAAGGGACCTTAGAGAGACTCCAGTTTTGTATGGACAAAATAGAGAGTTTTATGTGTGCTCAATACCTACCCACACCCAAAAGACCAAGAGAGGGACCTCAGGAGGATCCCAGGGCTAAGTACCCTAGGCTGTTTACCCCCCCCCCCACCCCCCAGGAGGATGTAGAGTTATATGACCTCACTGAAGAGGACTCCCACTTTCATGAAAATGAGGAGTTCTTAACTAACGAACAAGAACAAAACCTAGACCAGAAAGGTTTTGAGGATAACACAGACATGGGTGGTGGGGGCTTGGAAGAAGACCCAGAAGGTGTTTCACAGCCCTGGCAGTCCCCATCAGCGTCCACAGACCCTGACTCCCTAAACCTGTTCCCCCCCCCCCTTCCCCAATGACTCACCAATCAGGAATACGTCACCTATAGACGATCAACCTACCTTCAATGCACTACTACGCAAAGCAGTAGCGCATTTCGAAATCGAGACTGGGGAAATTTCTCCTGACATAGACTTTGTGGAAAAGATCTTCAAGGAGAAAAACCCCCTGTCAGTCAAACCATTCCCTTCCTCGCCTCAGTAAAGAGACCAATCATTCCTTCGCTATCTACACCCACATTGGTCAGAGGGGGTCAACCCAAGGATGGAAAAATTATTTAGTCCTTCTCCATCGGACCCGTTATGCATCAGAGGCCACTCAGTACCGGACTCCTTGGTAGTAACAAATACAAGAAAGCGGGCAGGGGTCCCGCTATCAACCAGCGAGGCACCACCAGATAAAGAAGGTAAAAAGCTGTATGCCCTAGATAAAAGGATTACATCCTCGGCAGCCTTTTCCACCAGGATAGCTAACAACTCCTTACTGGCAAGTTATGCAGATGCCTAATGGAGCAAACTACGCAAAGACATCGAGGAGGTACCTGAACCCCTAAGAATTCGGCTTCTGGCCACGGTTACTGAGGGAACCTTAATCAACCAGAGCATCATTAAGAATACTCTAGATGCTGCAGAAATGGCTGGCCGTTAATCCTCCTCAAACGTCATGTCTGGCTATGTAATTCAGGGTTTAAACCCGAAACACAAGCATCTCTCATTAACAAACCAATAGAGGATGCCAACCTCTTTGGTAAGGCGGTGGATGACGCACTAGAGACTGCAAAAAAAGGATTTTGACACCATTAAGACCCTAGATCAGATTTCAAGGCCTCCCAACAAGTGAGGTTATAGGTATTACATGACAACACTGGACATGAAAGATGCATACTTTCATATTTTAATGTTGCCAGCGCACAGAAAATACCTCGGGTTCATGATAGAGGGCAAACACTACCAGTTGAGTGCTACCCTTCGGCATAGTGTCAGCGCCGAGGCTATTCATGAAAGTACTGGCAACGGCCCACCTGCGCAGGTTGTCCATCCCAGTATACCCTTACCTTGACGATTGGCTCATAACAGGGGATTCTTACGAGACATGCTTCTCAAATACCCAAAAGTCTGTAGACCTTTTGTTCCAACTGGGCTTCTCCATCAATGAGAAGTAGTCCAGCCTAGAGCCCAGCCAGATCAAACAATTCCTAGGGGCTCTAATTTGAACAAAGGGCGGCCTCGTATTCCCCTCCAACGAGAGGGTCCAAAATATGCTGTTTCAGATCCCTCAATATGTGGCCGGTCGAGAGGTGACGGTGCGCAAAGCAATGCGTTTGCTGGGAATGATGGCGTCATGTATATATTTGGTACCTCACGCGCGACTGTGCCCAATGCAAGAGTGGCTCAACAGCTAGTGGTGTCAGACCAGCGAACAATGGGACGATCTAGTGGTGGTGTCGCAGGCCTTGGTTCTCTCGCTACGGTGGTGGTCGAAGGAAAACCTTGTAATAGGGAAACCATTCGCCACCCCCGCAGTGGAGGCCACTCTAACCACAGACGCATCCCTCACAGGATGGGGGGCTCACCTATCCCATCAGACTGCACACAGAGTTCGGACTCCGAGCATAGCGTCCAAACACATAAACTTGCTGGAACTGTTAGCGGTCTTCAAAGCACTGAAGGCTTTTCAGGCACACCTGCAAGGGAAGACAGTGATGGTCCTCACAGACAGCACCACAGCCATGTACTATCTGAACAAGCAAGGGGGCACTCACTCTCCAGGACTGTCCAAGCTGTCCCAGAACATCTGGAAGTGGGCTCTCAAACACATGTTGCTGTTGTCGCAACATGTACCAGGGGAACTGAATCTGCTAGCAGACGAACTCAGCAGAGACTTCCCTCTGCCCGCACGAGTACGAATGGCAGTTATAAGAAGACATCGTCTTTGACGTCTTCACACAGTGGGGATTCCCAGAAATGGATCTGTTCGCAACTCTGGAGAACTCCCAATGCCAAGATTACGCCTCCAGGTACCCCCAGAACCAATCCATGGGGGGAAGGTCTATCGATACCATGGTCAGGGAAATTTGTTTACGCTCCCCCCCCATCCCCCGACTCCCCTTCTCAACAAGATAGTGCACAAGATGCACCAGTCACCATGATACTAGTGGCCCCTATGTGGGCCCGGCAACCATGGTTCGCTCACCTGATGGAGATATCTGTCTCCACCGGTGCAACTACCCTGCACGTACAATATGCTGTCACAGGACAAGGGCAAGACACTACACCCATGCCCACAGACCATGAACTTAGCAGCATGGCTCCTGAGATCATAGAATTTGGTCATTTACAACTCCCGCAGAGATGCATGGACATTCTCAAGGAAGCCAGAAAGCCTAACACTTGTCACTGTTAATCTAGCAAGTGGAAAATATTTGTCATATGGTGTAGAAATAAGAGCATCAACACCGTTGACTGCTCTCCCACACAAATTGTTCTCTACCTGACTCACCTACTAGACTCAGGATTAGTGTTTAATTCTATTAAGGTTCATTTAGCTGCACTTTCCGCATACACCACTTCTCAACTTAGTGTCGTGGTGGAAAGTCCCAGTTATTAAAGCCTTCATGGAAGGAGTTAAAGAATACACCCTCCCATAGCTAACCCAGCTCCCGGATGGGACCTAAATGTGGTACTAACCAGGTTCATGGGCTCACCCTTTGAACCCATGCACAAAGCAACGCTTAAGGACCTCACCCTTAAAACTGCTTTTCTAATAACTATCACCTCCATCAGGAGAGTAAGTGAACTACAAGCGCCATCTATTCTAGACCCCTTTGTAACAGTTCACAAAGATAAGGTGGTTCTACGCACACACCCTAGGTTTGCACCTAAATTCATTTCTAAGTTCCATGTGAACCAATCTATAGAACTACCAACCTTCTTTCAAAACCCTTCACACTTGGGGAGAAAAAAGCCTGCATACACTGGATGTGCGCAGGGCTGTTATGTTTTATATAGAAAGAACTAGACCACTGAGAAAGACTAATCGGTTCTTTGTCTCGGTGGCAGCAGGAAGAGAAGGAGATGCAGTTTCAAAATCCACTATATCTAGATGGATCGTACAATGCATCACCCTCTGTTTCTTTCTTGCTAAGAGAGAACTACCCTTCAAGCCAAGAGCACACTCTACTCGAGGCACTGGGGCTTCCATAGCATTCATTGTAAATGTCCCTCTTGAGTCCATTTGCAAGGCGGCAACCTGGAGTTCTGTACACACCTTTACAAAACACTACTGTCTAGATGCCCACTCTAGGTCTGATTCACAGGTGGGACAAGCAGTATTAAGACACCTTTTCTCTACTGTTCCTTCTCACAACCCACCTCCAACTCCGGGTACTGCTCGCTAGTCTATGCACAGCATGTGATTCTAAGCAGATTAACAAACATCAGAAGACAATGCATTACTTACCGTAAAAGCATTTCTGATGGTTGTATCTGCTTATATTCACATGCGCCCACCCTTCCTACCCGCTCGGATGGAAGGAACATAGACATCCTCTTATCTCTCTTTTCTGTACTCGCTCACGTCTATAAGGCTCCCTCAGGGCAGAAAAAATACAGAGGGACCTCGACACGTGAGGGATTGTGGTTACACTGCACGTCACTATAGGGATAGTGTTAGAGACACGCCTTGTCGACGTCCCCTTTTCGACTACGAAAAACAAAATGCAATACTCCACAGTGACTGGATGTCGGACTATGCACAGCATGTGAATCTTAGCAGATACAACCATCAGAAATGCTTTTACGGTAAGTAATGCATTGTCATATTGGTGATTGTGGGGGCTGGTTATGTTTGGCCTGCTTTATCATACAGCTGGCGCTAAAGTCTTCTATTCAATGCTTGTACTGAAGGGAAATTTGGTATTCTATTTGATTGCTATGTGGATTATAGGGATCTGATTGTTCCTGAGCTGTGGATTCCTACTTAGGTGATTTTATTGTGTTTGTTATTGACTGGAATTATACAGGGGAAGGGTGATTGGTGGCGTGGTTATTCACGTACTTTGGTCTCATTTACTAAGGTGTCTTGACCTTGTAGTGGATATATGAATTGTGTGACTTGATCCAGAACCTGGAACGTGAGAAGGCTATTATGGGAATCCTGGGTTGAGGTTATGGAGCTGACCTATAGACTATATCACATATATTTATAGAACTCTTGACTGACAATACAAATGTTTACGCAAATATGTATTGTTTAACATGTTATATGATGTTTTTTGGGGGTAGTATATGCTTAGGTATGGTTTGTGTGAGTTTGAACAGACGATACATTAGTTATTATAGTTTATAGATCATTCCTATTATAGAACATGGGAGATTCCGTTTATTTTGTTTATGGGCAGGTACAACCTTGATGGAATAAGTTTGGAACACTGCTTATTGCAGAAATGTGTTATTGCTCATTATTACTGGGGGGGGGCATCAGGTGGGGGTTTCCCTGGGGTTTGGCTTTTATTACGTGTTTTATGTTTTTTGTCTCATGTCTTGTGGATTTGTTGTATTTGTTGCTTATGACTGGTTTGTCCGGATATCTTGTTTGGTTTTTCATTCTTTGAATAAAATTCTGCTACATCAATGGATGGGAAGGAAATGAAGATCTGACATCTCATATTGGAATAAAGGAGGAATGGGTTTGATAATATCTGTTTGGGATTAGTGGGATGGATATAGGTAATCTGATTACGACATGGAATGTGAATGGATTGAAATGTCCAAAGAAGAGGAGGAAGGTAATTGCGCGATTATGGAGATCTAGGGCTGACATTGTTTTTCTGCCGGAAACTCACTTGACAAATGAAACTATGCAACGGCTGGTTAATTCCAAATAATTGAAGGACTTGTCCAATTGTTTCTCTTCTAATTCTAGAAGAATGGGTATTTTGTTCAGGAAAGTACTGCAGTAAAAAGTGGAGAGAGTGGCGATGGATTCGTAAGGGCGAATGTTTTTTGCTGATATAATTTATAGGGGAAAGATGATTACATTGGGTTGTATTTATGGTCCTTGCGTTTCTGTTAAAGATTTTTTTGAGAAAATCTCGGAGATGTTGGATGGAATGAACGGTGAAATAATAATTCTGGGAGGTGATTTCAATTGTATTCGGGATTTCAAACTAGATAGGATCAGTACATGTAGGTATACTAATGTGAATATTTGTAGGGAATTTGATCACTTTCTTGATAAATTTGATTTGATATATGGAGGGAATTGCATCCATTGAAGAAAGAGTTTACATTCTTTTCTCCAGTGCATGATTCATTCACCAGACTGGATTACATCTTTGTCACCATGGCTTTATTGGATAAAACTTGTGAAGTTAATATAAGGGAATGAGAAATTTCTGATCACGCTTCGGTAGATCTTTGTTTACAGATGGATTTGATAGTTCCGTCTTTTAGGAAATGGAGGTTGAAAACGAAGATTTTAGAGGAAAAGGAGGTGTTAGTGGATTTGTTATCACGTATGACTTCTTTGAACTGAACGAGGGATCTGCTAATGAAGGGATAGTGTGGGATAGTTTTAGGCTACAATCAGGGGTTTTCTGATTGATTGGACTTCCCGTCTTTGGAAAAAATCTTTGAAAGATCTTAATCGATTGGAATCACAGTTGTCTAAACTGCAGCAAAGATATGCCCAGAGTGGAAGGATGGAGGATAGGACTAAAATGAATCAAATTCGGGAGAGAGTAACCAATGCAAATAATTTATTGGTGGAAAGGGGTCTTTTTTTTTAAAGCAAAAATATTGGGAGGCTGGTGACAAGAGTGGTAGATTGCTGCCGAATAGATTGAGGGGCAGGCATAATGAGACTTTAATCAAAGGGATTAAAGATAACGAACAACTATTGTGGAAGAATAAGGATATTTGTTCTAGTTTTAGAGACTACTACGAAACGTTGTATACGGAAGATGTATCAATAACCAAAGGAGACTTGGAAAATCTATTTGAGAATATTCCTCTTAAGAAATTGTCTGACGATGAAGTGGGATTGGAGGCGAGCATAGACGTTGATGAGGTTATTTTGGCAATTGGACAAATGCAATTGGGGTAGTCTGCGGGATTAGATGGGTTGCCCATTGAGTTCTATAAGAAATTTGATACTTTTCTAGCTCCAAGGTTGTGTGCTTTATTTAATTCTTTCTTAGAAGGGAAACTGTTGTGTCAGTCAATGACTGAAGCCATGATTTCTGTAATTCCTAAAGACGGGAGAGATAGTAAATAATGCAAGAATTATAGACCTATCTCTTTGTTGAATGTAGATATTAAACTTTTTACAAAATTATTAGCAAATGGATTAGGTAGATGTTTTGGGAATGTTCATGAGTTTCAGGTAGGGTTTATGAGCAGTAGATCAGGTTATGATAACTTCAGGACATTGATAGATGTATTAAGTCTTCATGGTAATGAGAATTTTAACACTGCCTTGGTCTTTATGGATGCTGAAAAGGCATTTGACAGGGTGAACTGTAATTTTCTAGCATTTACTATGGGGAAAATGGGTTTTGGGATTAGGTTCAGGGAGACGATTCGTAATCTTCAGAATTCGGCTAAAGCGCGTGTTTGGGTCAATAATGAAATGTCGGAATCATTCACTCTTGGTAGAGGTACGAGACAAGGATGTCCTTTGTCGCCTTTTTTATTTAATATTGCTCTTGAGCCCTTGGTAGCATTAATACGTAATGAGCAGAGAATATGTGGTTTGACATTTGGGAGAAAGGGAATTAAAACACTCTTACGTGGATGATCTAGTGGTGGTGCTTTGAGACCCTGAGAAGGGGAGTATGGTTCTTAAGGAGATTCTTGAGAAAGTTGGTAAGTTTTCGGGTTATAGAATTAATTGGGACAAAACAGAAGTCTTCCTGCTCTCGACTGCGGTTAGAAGGGAAGATTTTGCGGAATGGAATTGTAAATGGTCTGAGAGTTATGTGAAATAATTGGGGGTTTTTTTGATCGAAGATGTGCGGAAAATGGTTCAATTTAATGTAGCTAAACTGGTGGATACACTTAGGAGAGATACTAGGGTCCAGATTAGATTTGGGGATCTGGGCTAAGATCAATACTATTAAAATGTCACTTCTGCCTAAAGTTTTATGTTATGCAGTCAATCCCTCTGAGTTTTTTGAAGAAATTACTTGAGGATATTGATCGGGTATTCCAAGATTTTCTTTGGGGTGAAAAAAGGCTCCTAAAATTCCAAGATATATTTTGCAGAGGGAAACTAAGGAAGGGGGTTTTGGATATCCAAATTAGGGAAAATATTATAGGGGTTTTGTTTTGAAGAAGGCTGCGCAATATTCGAAGTCCGAGACTGTAGAGGAGCCAGTTTAGTTGAATATAGAAAGGAATGCTTTAATGCCTTTTCAAGTTGGAAAATATTTTCTCAATGGGGCCATTGCCTAGAGGTTCTACTAAGTTGCCAGCTATTAAAGTGTCTAAAGACTCGATGACATGTTTAGTGCTTAACTTTAAGGGCAATGTATTTCTGAATCGTATTTTTTCAATTTGGTATAATCCTGCGTTGCAAATAGGTAATAGAGTTTTATGTTGGCGAAGTTGGATTTCGAAGGGGTTGTTGACATTGGGAGATTTATCGCGAGATGGGGTCTTGAAGTCTTTTGAAGAACTTCAGAGTTTCATTTAAGTGGCTGGGAAAATAATAGATATAGGGATCTTGAACGGCTTCTGACCCAAGTATTTGGTATGATGAATTTACAACTGGAGAAGGAACCAGTGGGTTGGACTGTGTTCCATTTGTTGCCACATAATGTATCCACGTATCTGAAACTGATGAGTATGGATGACTCAGTATTGCAGTCCTGGGACACATTGAAACAGAAGTGGGAGTTGGCTTTAGGTTTTGCAATCAGTGATGGAATCTGGAAGTATGTATGGCAGATTGGTTATAGTAGTAAGATGGATCTCAAGTTGCGTCTTGTACATCAGACATTTTTGGGAAGGTTATACGTGACTCCAGTGCGAATGTATGGTTTGGGACTACTTGCTGAAGATATTTGCTGGGGATGTGGATGTGAAAGGGGGACATTGATTCACATGTTATGGAGTTGTTCGAGAGTGTTGACTTTTTGGACGGAGGTGTTGGATAGGTTGGATATCACTTTGTCGATTGCCTTTCCAAGGGAACCTTTTCAGGTTTTGTTATTGGCAAAAAGAGGCTGTTGTTTGAAAACTCAGCTGTATGTGTGTTGTATAGATAAGATATTAGTAGTAGCAGTGAAACAAAACATGACAGTGTGGAAATCTAGGAAGAAACCAACTATTGAGGACTGGATTAATGATGCGATTGTATTATTGGAATTTGAATTAGTTCTATCCAAAAAGCAGGGCAAAGAAAGGGAATATTGTTTTTTGTGGAAATCTTTCACTGATTTGTATGGTAGTGTAACACAGGATGGAGGAAGTGAGGTATGAGTTTTTTTTTAAAAAATGTTTTGTCCTTTTGTCTATGTCATGGGATTTGGACAATTTTGCTGTGAAGATGTTTTTGTTCAGTATTTATATATTTATTTTTATCAAAGAACTTGTTCTTTCTATACATTTGACTCTCATTTGGTTCTTGTTTTTTGTTGCTCATTTCCATGTATCACATGAGAATTATTTACTGATATGGGCTTTATGGGAAGCTTTAAAGCTGGTTTTGCTGTTCTTCTTATGTTATTCTTCCTTGTTTGAATTTGCTTGGAAATTATAAATAAAGATGATTAAAAAAAAATAGGCCTCTCGCGTGAACTTGGAAGGGCTATGCTCTTTTCCTGCAAAGGATGTATCCGCCTCACCCTCCACACCTTGTCGAGGGGGGGCGAGTTCTCAGTTTTTCCCTCAGCCAGGATCTTGTGTTTAGACTCTGGGCGGTCTTCCATACTTAAAATAAGAGGTGGACTGTATATGGTGGTAGAGAACTCCGGGTGATTCTGTGGGGAATTTACAATCTGGCCCACAAGCCGGAATTGAATCAACAGTTGCCACAAACATTGTAACCCTCTTTCCAGGGGATTGGGTCCTCCGATGTATTCCATATCTATGACCGTAATCCCCACAGTTGTGCTGCTTCGGAAAATCTTTCTGCGTCCTGCGTCGATATGCTGTCCTCGAGGGCCTCAGTCGAGCCGACGTCACTGGATGTTATGAGTAGGACGCACAACGCCCCTAGCCTCAGTTCCGTTTTTTCCGTGAACGTGTTTGCTTCCGAGATCTCAGCGAGCCTCGACTCTTCTGAGTTCTGTTCTTTTGGTTCTTCGAACCTGTTAATTTGTGAATATCTATGATGTCCTCGTCTTCTACCCCGCGGCCGGGTTTTAAGAAGTGTCGGGAATGCAGGTCCAAGATGTCATTGACGGATTCACACAACGCCTGCCTCTGGTGCCTCTTTGAGGACCACGACACAGATGACTGTGTAGACTGCCAGTCGCTTTCTTCGAAGGCCTTGCGGGAGCATACGAAGCAGCTTTCTGTAGGTAAGGTGGCCAAGCCCCAGAAGTCGAAATCCGCCGGCCTTTCGACTGACGCTTCGAGGGGCGACTCTCCGCATCGTCCTTGTCGGTCTGGGGGGGGGGGGGGTCTCGTTCCCGGAGTAGGTTCCTCCATGCCGCTGCCTCTTTGAGGCACTCAAGGAAGTGCCGTCACCAGTCGCCTTCCCCGTCCTCATCCGATGACTCCGCCCGTCGGCAGGTTGTTTGTCCCAACAAGCATTCCACTCCTGCCGAATGGGATTCCTTTCGGCAGGAGATGATGGCGATTTTTCAGTCGCAGGGCTCGGGTCTGTCCGCGCCGTCGAAAGACGCTGGCCGTGACCGTGCTAGAGACACCACTTGCACGCCTGGGGGCTCGAGTGGTCGTCGCGATCACCGGGTGCCTTCGAGGTCCCGGTCGGACAAGGTTGGTCGCTCTAGACATGCCCGTTCCATGTCCCGGTCCTCGACGCTCTCGAGACCGTCGGAGCAGGTGAAGTATTCAAAGAAGACATCGACACCTGCGGCGCCGAGGTAGTCGAGGGACACTCGAGGCTCTGCCTCCTAGGAAGCCGTCAATGCCATCAGTGCCCAGGCTGTCTAAGGACACGCTCGGGGCTATGCCCTCGAGGACTGTGTCGAAGCTGTCGGCGCCACGCTCGACGTCGACACAGATTGCATAGACGCCCTCGATGCCTTTCGAGGCTGTTTTGTCAGAGGTACCCCGTGGGGAATCCCCTAGCAAGGCTCTGCCCATGGCTAAAAATGTCTTTGTCCTTTTTTCTGTGCCCTCATTCCAGCATCTGGATTATATTTCTGAGGTGGATGAAGGGTCTGAGGAAGGAAAGGTTCCCGAGGAGGTACCTGACGAGATTTTGTCTGGGCATAGCCAGATTGAAGACCTGCGGCAGTCATTGCATGACGCCAGTGGTCTGGACACCTCTCCGGAGGTGGAGTTCTGTAGGCCTGAGCCTGGCACCCATGCTGAGTCCTCGTACCAGTGCCTTATGTTGAGGGTAATGGAATACTTGGGGTGGTCTGCGCCACCAGTGGATTTTCTGCAGGATGACCTGACGGATATCCTCGACCAAGGTCCGCCAACTGACCCGGTACTGCCATTCCCTATGGCCTTGCAAAGAAGGGCGGCTGCTGCTTGGACTGCCACGGAGAGTCTCCCGGCAGTGGGCAAGTCTTTGCCGCGAAAATACCATCCAGCCAGTAGCGACCCCTGCTACTTGACCACGCACCCCACTCTGGAGAGTTTGGTGGTGCAGGCGGCTACGGCCCCAGCAAAGGTGTGTGTGTGTGTGTGTGTGTGTGTGTGTGTGTGTGTGTGTGTGTGTGTGTTTTACTATCCTTGTGGGGACTTGGGTGTGTAAACATGCACACGCTGTGGGGACTTGATTTCACTGTGGGGACCTAAACCCAAGTCCCCACATGGTAATGCCTTCCAAATGACTTAAAACAACTTAAAAGACATCTGTGCCAATTTTTAGAACTTTTTAAAAAATGGCTTTGTGGGGACCTGTGTTTATTTTGGTGTGTTGATTTTTTACTCAGCTCTGCCCCCGCAGGGTGGGTGTGGTATTGCAGTCATCAACACACGGACAGGAATTTAAACACACTTGATAAATCAGATGCCCTACATGCTTAGGCAGCAGACAGTAGATTCATGGGAACCATTTATACACAAATACAATTGTGTTTTAAATGGCCTGAACTCTGCGTTTAAATGTAAAATAATGAAATTAAGCTGTTTTTTGTGTATTTTGTATGTTTACAGAATTGTTTATAATTGATATGCAATGTAAATCTTTCCTCATTGATTGCACAACACACTTCCAGATTCATTTCAAGCATTGACTACTTTTGTAATAAACGAATCACAATATGACTTACTTTACTTTCTTATTTTTCTGTGATTTTGTTGAAGTCCCCATAGGGGTGGTGTGTGATGAAATTGAATTCTACACTGTCAAGACAACACATTATGTGCACGGATGTCATCTTGTCTATAGTCTGATATGTGAATTAATTGAATGTTGGCATCACATTTTGTCTGATTATTCAAAAAATATTCACAAAGTTGATGTTTAATTGATACTCATTTGGTTTCCTTACAAGTTGATCTCTAAGGGAAAAAGGTGGCAGTAATGGAATTAGCGCCACTTTGATCAATCTGCTGATATAAGGGTTATTGAAAATGGACACTAATTCCTCTGGTGAAATTAACCCAGAAGAAATGAGCGCTGGAGGAATAAGTAATGAAAACCAGTGATAATTCCCCCGGGGCTAAATCCTCCAGTGGAATTAGAGCTGAAAATAAAAATGCTAATTCCATCCTATCTTCAGGTAAAAATACCGAACGAAACACTGCCAAAAATAGTGGCCAATTCAACCAAAAATACCCAAATGGTGAAGGAAAATGCATTCAGGTGATGCAAATGAAGCCACAGATGCACCCAATTGGCCATACAAGGGTATGTGAATACGAATAGTATGTAATGATGCTGAAGTCCCAATAGAGCTGATATGATGGTACTGAGTCCACCAAAAGGATGGTGTGTGGTCATGTTGAGGTCTCCATTGGGATGTTGTTTGATGACATAGAGGTCCTCACAGGGATGGTGTGTCATTGTATAGAAGGCCATATAAGAATAGTGTGTATTTATGCTCAAGGTCCCATAGAAATGGAATGCAATGATATTGAATCCTCCAACTGAATGGTGTGTGCTGATGTTGAGGTCCCCACAGGGTTGATATGTGATGATATTGAAGTCCTCACATGGATGGTGTGCGCTGATGGTGAGGTCCCCAAAGGTATGATATGTGATGATATTGAAGTCCTCACATGGATGGTGTGTGCTGATGGTGAGGTCCCCACAGGGATGATATGTGATGATATTGGAGTCCTCACATAGATGGTGTGTGCTGATGTTGAGGTCCCCACAGGGTTGATATGTGATGATATTTAAGTCCTCAAATGGGTGGTGTGTGCTGATGTTGAGGTCCCCACAGGGTTGATATGTGATGATATTGAAGTCCTCACATGGATGGTGTGTGATGATGTTGAAGTCTCCTTAATGAAGATGTATTATGATATTAAACATTTTGTATGTGGGCTCTTTGACATTAAATGCCTTACAGATATGTAATGCTTCAAGGAAGTAAAAGAGAGGTTTTGTGAAGATGTTGAAATCATTTAAGAAAGTATTTATAGGCCTGAGTGTGTTTTATGTTAACATGAACTCATGTAATGGTAATGTTACATCATGCTCTGCTTAGTACATGGCCAAATCAGAAATTGAACGAAATCTCACCTGACAATGGGGGTGATTACGAGTTGGGCAGTATTCTGTCTGTAAATCCACTGGACTTACCGTTGTCACCACTTAGTTTGGCAGATTTACAGGTGGATTACACGTGGTGGTGGCGGAGTATGATCCCTTTTTTTCATTGGACTCTATGGGGCATTTTTGGCAGAATTACTGCCTAAGGGAGCAAGGGCTAAAGGTCAGTGTGAACAAGTGCCAGTTTTGCTGGACAAGCAGCAAATACAGCAGAAACATCATCTCTGCAGACATCATTCCTGTAGATCCCGCAAAGACGGAAGCCTTCCTCACCTGGTCAAGACCTCAGAACTTGAAGGAGTTACAGAGTTTCCTTTCTTTAACAGCTACTGGAGATTTGTTGTGGGATATGCCAACATCGTGCAACCGCTTGTGGACCTCATCAAAGGATACCTGCCTAACTAGAGGAGCGGCAGGACTACTCTGCAGACCATTTACACCATCCACATGAGCCCTTTGATGATAGGTGGACCGACTAATGCCAGGAGGCATTCAAGGAGCTGAGGCAGATCCTCACTACTTGAGCTCCTCGAATACTCAAACCAATTCTGGGCTACACAGATCCTCAGTTGCCTTGCATCTTGCACATTGATGCAAGTCTTCCACCTGGTGATTGTGTGTTGATCCACAGCCTGGAAAAAGAGTGGACAGAACAAGCTGAGTAACAAGTGGGAGTCTCAACCATTCAACATTGAGCATCAATTAGTAGTGCTGCCTGTCTACTGACTATGGGTATGAGGAAAGCCAAGAAACATCAAGACCTTGCAATGGAACCATCTGCTCCAAGTCCAGGATGAGTTTGAGCTGACACTGGCAGTGAGAGAAGAGGACGTGAACCCGACTCTGAGAGTGTTCTTTCGAGACTAATTCTGATCCCATTGCTCCTGGTAAATTGGATGTGGCAGGTTACCCTTACCCATTCCTCCACTGGAATATAGGGAGCCTGACTTGGTACAGGGTTGATCGCTGGGTCAGGAATAAACCCTAGATGAGGCCCCGGCTGATCTTCATCCTGCAACCAGGGAGAGCACGACTGTCATGAAACTAACATAGGATTCACCGGGGGTCCAATGTGAGTTTCCCATTGCCTGATCCTAAGTTTTCCATTCTTTCTTCTTTAGTGCAGGTGCCTGCGAGTTCAGGGATACTTTGGCAGGGCGCAGGGCATGAGAGGGGGTTGGGGGTAACAGGAGAGAGACACGGGGCATGAGCGAGGGGTGGGGGGCAACAGCAGGGAGACACGGGGCATGACCGGGGGTGCGGGGCAACAGGAGAGAGACACGGGGCATGAGCAGGGGGTGGGGGGGTAACAGGAGAGAGACACGGGGCATGAGTGGGGGGTTGGGGGTAACAGGAGAGAGACACGGGGCATGAGAGTGGGGTGAGGGGTAACAGGAGAGAGACACGGAGCATGAGCGGGGGGTGGGGGGCAACAGGAGAGAGACACGGGGCATGAGAGGGGGGTGGGGGTAACAGGAGAGAGACACGTGGCATGAGCGGGGGGTGGGGGTAACATCAGGGAGACACGGGGCATGACCGGGGATGGTGGGCAACAGGACAGAGATACGGGGCATGAGAGGGGGGTGGGGGTAACAGGAGAGAGACACGTGGCATGAGCGGGGAGTGGGGGTAACATCAGGGAGACACGGGGCATGACCGGGGGTGGGGGGCAACAGCAGGGAGACACAGGGCATGAGCGGGGGTAGGGGGAACACGAGGGAGACACGGGGCATGAGAGGGGGGTGGGAGGTAACAGGAGACAGACAAGGGGCATGAGCGGGGGGTTGGGAGCAACAGCAGAGAGACATGGGGCATGACTGGGGGTGGGGGGCAACAGAAGGGAGACACGGGGCATGACCGGGGGGTGGGAGGTAACATGAGAGAGACACGGGGCATGAGAGGGGGATGAGGGGTAACAGGAGAGAGACACGGGGCACGAGAGGGGGGTGGGGGTAACAGCAGAGAGACACGGGGCATGAGCGGGGGTTGGGGGGCAACAGGAGGGAGACACGGGGCATGAGAGGGGGGTGGGGGGGTTAACAGGAGAGACATGGGGCATGAGCGGGGGTTGGGGGCAACAGCAGGGAGACACGGGGCATGACCGGGGTGTGAGGGGCAACAGGTGAGAGACACAGGGCATGAGAGGGGGTGGGGGTAACAGGAGAGAGACACGGAGCATGAGCGGGGGGTGGGGGGTAACAGGAGACAGACACGGGGCATGAGTGGGGGTGGGGGCAACAGCAGGGAGACACGGGGCATGAGCGGGGGGAAAACGAGGGAGACACGGGGCATGAGAGGGGGGTGGGGGTAACAGAAGAGAGACACGGGACATGAGTGGGGGGTGGGGGGCAACGGGAGGGAGACGCAGGGCTTGACGGGGGGGGGGCAGCAGGAGAGAGACACGGGGCAAGAGAGGGGGGTGGGGGGCAAACAGGAGAGAGACAAGGGGCATGAGCGGGAGTGGGGGGCAACATGAGAGAGACACGGGGCATGAGCGGGGTGGGGGGCAAGAGCAGAGAGACACGGGGCATGAGCGGGGGGTGGGGGGTAACAGGAGAGACATGAGGCATAAGCGAGGGGTGGGGGAACAGGAGAGAGACACGGGGCATGAACGGGGGGTGGGGGGCAACAGCAGGGAGACAGGGGGCATGACCAGGGTGGTGGGGGGCAACAGGAGAGAGACACGGGGCATGAGAGGGGGGTGTGGGGTAACAGGAGCGAGACACAGGGCATGAGAGGGGGGTGGTGGGGTAACAGGAGAGAGACACGGGGCATGAGCGGGGGTGGGGGGCAACAGCAGGGAGACACGGGGCATGAGCAGAGGGTGGGGGGCAACAGCAGGGAGACACGGGGCATGAGCGGGGGGTGGGGGGAACACGAGGGAGACACGGGGCATGAGCGGGGGGTCGGGGTTAACAGGAGAGAGACACGGGGCATGACCGGGGGGTGGGGGGTAACAGGAGAGAGACATGGGGCATGAGAGGGGGGTGGGGGGTAACAGGAGAGAGACACGGGGCATGAGCAGGGGGTAGGGGTAAGAGGAGAGAGACTCTGGGCATGAGCGGGGGTGGGGGGCAACAGCAGGGAGACACGGGGCATGACCGGGGGTGGGGGTCAACAGGAGAGAGACACGGTGCATGAGAGGGGGTGGGGGTAACAGGAGAGAGAAAAGGGGCATGAGAGAGGGTGGGGGGCAACATGAGAGACAGGGCATGAGCGGGGGTGGGGGGCAACAGCAGGGAGACACGGGGCACGAGCGGGGGTGGGGGGAACACGAGGGAGACACGGGGCATGAGAGGGGGTGGGAGGTAACAGGAGAGAGACACGGGGCATGAGCGGGGGTTGGGGGCAACAGCAGGGAGACACGGGGCATGACTGGGGGGTGGGGGGCAACAGGAGAGAGACACGGGGCATGAGCGGGGGGTGGGGAGTAACAGGAGAGACATGAGGCATAAGCGAGGGGTGGGGGAACAGGAGAGAGACACGGGGCATGAGCGGGGTGTTGGGGCAACAGCAGGGAGACACGGGGCATGACCGGGGTGGTGGGGGGCAACAGGAGAGAGACACGGGGCATGAGAGGGGGGTGGGGGGTAACAGGAGAGAGACACGGGGCATGAGCGGGGGTGGGGGGCAACAGCAGGGAGACACGGGGCATGAGCGAAAGGTGGGGGGCAACAGCAGGGAGATACGGGGCATGAGCGGGGGGTGGGGGAACACGAGGGAGACACGGGGCATGAGCGGGGGGTCGGAGTTAACAGGAGAGAGACATGGGGCATGAGCAGGGGGTAGGGGGCAACAGGAGAGAGACACGGGGCATGAGCGGGCAGTGGGGGGCAACAGCAGGGAGACACGGGGCATGACCAGGGGGTGGGGGGCAACAGGAGAGAGATACGGGGCATGAGGGGGTGTGGGGGGTAACAGGAGAGAGACACGGGGCATGAGCGGGGGTATGGGTAACAGGAGAGAGACTCGGGGCATGAGCGGGGGTGGAGGGCAACAGCAGGGAGACACGGAGCATGACCGGGGGTGGGGGTCAACAGGAGGGAGACACGGGGCATGACCGGGGGGTGGGGGCGACACGAGAGAGACACGGGACATGAGTGAGGGGTGGGGGGTAACAGGAGACAGACACGGGGCATGAGCGGGGGTGGGAGGCAACAGCAGGGAGACACGGGGCATGAGTGGGGGGAAAACGAGGGAGACACGGGGCATGAGCGGGGGGTGGGGGGTAACAGAAGAGAGACACGGGACATGAGCGGAGGGCAAAAGGAGGGAGACACAGGGCATGACCGTGGGGTGGGGGGCAACAGGGAGACACAGGGCATGGCTGGGGGGGTCGGGGCAACAGGAGAGGGACTCAGGGCTTGACCTTGGGGTGGGGGGCAACAGGAGAGAGACACGGGGCATGAGAGGGGTGGGGGGTAACAGGAGAGAGACAGGGGGCATGAGCGGGGGGTGGGGGGCAACAGCAGGGAGACACGGGGCATGACCGGGGGTGGGGGTCAACAGGAGAGAGACACGGGGCATGAGAGGGGGGTGGGGGTAACAGGAGAGAGAAAAGGGGCATGAGCGAGGGTGGGGGGCAACATGAGAGAGACACAAAGCATGAGCGGGGGTGGGGGGCAACAGCAGGGAGACACGGGGCACGAGCGGGGGTGGTGGGAACACGAGGGAGACACGGGGCATGAGAGGGGGTGGGAGGTAACAGGAGAGAGACATGGGGCATGAGCGGGGGGTTGGGGGCAACAGCAGGGAGACACGGGGCATGACTGGGGGGTGGGGGCAACAGGAGAGAGACACGCGGTATGAGCGGGGGGTGGGGAGTAACAGGAGAGACATGAGGCATAAGCGAGGGGTGGGGGAACAGGAGAGAGACACGGGGCATGAGCGGGGTGTTGGGGCAACAGCAGGGAGACACGGGGCATGACCGGGGTGGTGGGGGGCAACAGGAGAGAGACATGGGGCATGAGAGGGGGTGGGGGGTAACAGGAGAGTGACACGGGGCATGAACGGGGGTGGGGGGCAACAGCAGGGAGACACGGGGCATGAGCGGAGGGTGGGGGGCAACAGCAGGGAGATACGGGGCATGAGCGGGGGGTGGGGGAACACGAGGGAGACACGGGGCATGAGCGGGGGGTCGGAGTTAACAGGAGAGAGACATGGGGCATGAGCGGGCGGTAGGGGGCAACAGGAGAGAGACACGGGGCATGAGCGGGCAGTGGGGGGCAACAGCAGGGAGACACGGGGCATGACCAGGGGGTGGGGGGCAACAGGAGAGAGACACGGGGCATGAGGGGGTGTGGGGGGTAACAGGAGAGAGACACGGGGCATGAGCGGGGGTATGGGTAACAGGAGAGAGACTCGGGGCATGAGCGGGGGGTGGGGGGCAACAGCAGGGAGACACGGAGCATGACCGGGGGTGGGGGTCAACAGGAGAGAGACACGGGGCATGAGAGGGGGGTGGGGGTAACAGGAGAGAGACACGGGGCATGAGCGATGGTGGGGGCAAAATGAGAGAGACACAGGGCATGAGCGGGGGTGGGGGGCAACAGCAGGGAGACACGGGGCATGAGCGGGGGTGGGGGGAACACGAGGGAGACACGGGGCATGAGTGGGGGGTGGGAGGTAACAGGAGACAGACACGGGGCATGAGCGGGGGGTTGGGAGCAACAGCAGAGAGACATGGGGCATGACTGGGGGTGGGGGGCAACAGAAGGGAGACACGGGGCATGACCGGGGGGTGGGAGGTAACATGAGAGAGACACGGGGCATGAGAGGGGGATGAGGGGTAACAGGAGAGAGACACGGGGCACGAGAGGGGGGTGGGGGTAACAGCAGAGAGACACGGGGCATGAGCAGGGGTGTGGGGGTAACAGGAGAGAGACACGGGGCATGAGCGGGTTGTGAGGGGCAACAGCAGGGAGACACGGGGCATGAGTGGGGTGGGGGGTAACAGGAGAGACACGAGGCATGAACGGGGGGTGGGGGGCAACAGCAGGGAGACACGGGGCATGACTGGGGGGTGGGGGGTAAAAGGAAAGAGACACAGGGCATGAGAGGGGGGCAGGGGGGTAACAAGAGAGAGACACGGGGCATGAGTGGGGGGTGGGGGGCAACAGCAGGGAGACGCGGGCATGAGTGGGGGGTGGGAGGCAACAGCAGGGAGACACGGGGCATGAGCAGGGGGTGGGGGTTAACAGGAGAGAGACACGGGGCCTGAGCGGGGGTGGGGGGCAACAGGAGGGAGACACAAAGCATGACCGGGGGTTGGGGGGCAACAGGGAGCCACAGGGCATGGCTGGGGTGTCGGGGCAACAGGAGAGGGACTCAGGGCTTGACCTTGGGGTGGGGGGCAATAGGAGAGAGACACGGGGCATGAGAGGGGGGTGGGGGGTAACAGGAGAGAGACAGGGGGCATGAGCGGGGGTCGGGGGCAACAGCAGGGAGACACGGGACATGAACGGGTTGTGAGGGGCAACAGCAGGGAGACACGGGGCATGAGTGGGGGTGGGGGGTAACAGGAGAGACACGAGGCATGAACGGGGGGTGGGGGGCAACAACAGGGAGACACGGGGCATGACTGGGGGGTGGGGGGTAAAAGGAAAGAGACACAGGGCATGAGAGGGGGGTGGGGGGGTAACAAGAGAGAGACACGGGGCATGAATGGGGGGTGGGGGGCAACAGCAGGGAGACACGGGCATGAGTGGGGGGTGGGAGGCAACAGCAGGGAGACACGGGGCATGATCAGGGGGTGGGGGTTAACAGGAGAGAGACACGGGGCATGAGCGGGGTTGGGGGGCAACAGCAGGAAGACACGGGGCATGAGCGGGGGGTGGGGGGCAACAGGAGAGAGACACGGGGCATGAGCGGGGTTGGGGGGCAACAGCAGGAAGACACGGGGCATGAGCGGGGGGTGGGGGGCAACAGGAGAGAGACACGGGGCATGAGCGGGGGTGGGGGGCAACAGCAGGGAGACACGGGGCATGAGCGAAAGGTGGGGGGCAACAGCAGGGAGATACGGGGCATGAGCGGGGGGTGGGGGAACACGAGGGAGACACGGGGCATGAGCGGGGGGTCGGAGTTAACAGGAGAGAGACATGGGGCATGAGCAGGGGGTAGGGGGCAACAGGAGAGAGACACGGGGCATGAGCGGGCAGTGGGGGGCAACAGCAGGGAGACACGGGGCATGACCAGGGGGTGGGGGGCAACAGGAGAGAGATACGGGGCATGAGGGGGTGTGGGGGGTAACAGGAGAGAGACACGGGGCATGAGCGGGGGTATGGGTAACAGGAGAGAGACTCGGGGCATGAGCGGGGGTGGAGGGCAACAGCAGGGAGACACGGAGCATGACCGGGGGTGGGGGTCAACAGGAGGGAGACACGGGGCATGACCGGGGGGTGGGGGCGACACGAGAGAGACACGGGACATGAGTGAGGGGTGGGGGGTAACAGGAGACAGACACGGGGCATGAGCGGGGGTGGGAGGCAACAGCAGGGAGACACGGGGCATGAGTGGGGGGAAAACGAGGGAGACACGGGGCATGAGCGGGGGGTGGGGGGTAACAGAAGAGAGACACGGGACATGAGCGGAGGGCAAAAGGAGGGAGACACAGGGCATGACCGTGGGGTGGGGGGCAACAGGGAGACACAGGGCATGGCTGGGGGGGTCGGGGCAACAGGAGAGGGACTCAGGGCTTGACCTTGGGGTGGGGGGCAACAGGAGAGAGACACGGGGCATGAGAGGGGTGGGGGGTAACAGGAGAGAGACAGGGGGCATGAGCGGGGGGTGGGGGGCAACAGCAGGGAGACACGGGGCATGACCGGGGGTGGGGGTCAACAGGAGAGAGACACGGGGCATGAGAGGGGGGTGGGGGTAACAGGAGAGAGAAAAGGGGCATGAGCGAGGGTGGGGGGCAACATGAGAGAAACACAAAGCATGAGCGGGGGTGGGGGGCAACAGCAGGGAGACACGGGGCACGAGCGGGGGTGGTGGGAACACGAGGGAGACACGGGGCATGAGAGGGGGTGGGAGGTAACAGGAGAGAGACATGGGGCATGAGCGGGGGGTTGGGGGCAACAGCAGGGAGACACGGGGCATGACTGGGGGGTGGGGGCAACAGGAGAGAGACACGCGGTATGAGCGGGGGGTGGGGAGTAACAGGAGAGACATGAGGCATAAGCGAGGGGTGGGGGAACAGGAGAGAGACACGGGGCATGAGCGGGGTGTTGGGGCAACAGCAGGGAGACACGGGGCATGACCGGGGTGGTGGGGGGCAACAGGAGAGAGACATGGGGCATGAGAGGGGGTGGGGGGTAACAGGAGAGTGACACGGGGCATGAACGGGGGTGGGGGGCAACAGCAGGGAGACACGGGGCATGAGCGGAGGGTGGGGGGCAACAGCAGGGAGATACGGGGCATGAGCGGGGGGTGGGGGAACACGAGGGAGACACGGGGCATGAGCGGGGGGTCGGAGTTAACAGGAGAGAGACATGGGGCATGAGCGGGCGGTAGGGGGCAACAGGAGAGAGACACGGGGCATGAGCGGGCAGTGGGGGGCAACAGCAGGGAGACACGGGGCATGACCAGGGGGTGGGGGGCAACAGGAGAGAGACACGGGGCATGAGGGGGTGTGGGGGGTAACAGGAGAGAGACACGGGGCATGAGCGGGGGTATGGGTAACAGGAGAGAGACTCGGGGCATGAGCGGGGGGTGGGGGGCAACAGCAGGGAGACACGGAGCATGACCGGGGGTGGGGGTCAACAGGAGAGAGACACGGGGCATGAGAGGGGGGTGGGGGTAACAGGAGAGAGACACGGGGCATGAGCGATGGTGGGGGCAAAATGAGAGAGACACAGGGCATGAGCGGGGGTGGGGGGCAACAGCAGGGAGACACGGGGCATGAGCGGGGGTGGGGGGAACACGAGGGAGACACGGGGCATGAGTGGGGGGTGGGAGGTAACAGGAGACAGACACGGGGCATGAGCGGGGGGTTGGGAGCAACAGCAGAGAGACATGGGGCATGACTGGGGGTGGGGGGCAACAGAAGGGAGACACGGGGCATGACCGGGGGGTGGGAGGTAACATGAGAGAGACACGGGGCATGAGAGGGGGATGAGGGGTAACAGGAGAGAGACACGGGGCACGAGAGGGGGGTGGGGGTAACAGCAGAGAGACACGGGGCATGAGCGGGGGTTGGGGGCAACAGGAGGGAGACACGGGGCATGACCGGGGGGTGGGGGCGACACGAGAGAGACACGGGACATGAGTGAGGGGTGGGGGGTAACAGGAGACAGACACGGGGCATGAGCGGGGGTGGGAGGCAACAGCAGGGAGACACGGGGCATGAGTGGGGGGAAAACGAGGGAGACACGGGGCATGAGCGGGGGGTGGGGGGTAACAGAAGAGAGACACGGGACATGAGCGGGGGGCAAAAGGAGGGAGACACAGGGCATGACCGGGGGCTGGGGGGCAACAGGGAGACACAGGGCATGGCTGGGGGGTCGGGGCAACAGGAGAGGGACTCAGGGCTTGACCTTGGGGTGGGGGGCAACACGGGGCATGAGAGGGGTGGGGGGTAACAGGAGAGAGACAGGGGGCATGAGCGGGGGTCGGGGGCAACAGCAGGGAGACACGGGGCATGAGCGGGGGGAGGGGGAACACAAGGGAGACACGGGGCATGAGCAGGGGTGTGGGGGTAACAGGAGAGAGACACGGGGTTGTGAGGGGCAACAGCAGGGAGACACGGGGCATGAGTGGGGGTGGGGGGTGACAGGAGAGACACGAGGCATGAACGGGGGTGGGGGGCAACAGCAGGGAGACACGGGGCATGACTGGGGGTGGGGGGTAAAAGGAAAGAGACACAGGGCATGAGAGGGGGGCGGGGGGGTAACAAGAGAGAGACACAGGGCATGAGTGGGGGGTGGGAGGCAACAGCAGGGAGACACGGGGAATGAGCAGGGGGTGGGGGTTAACAGGAGAGACACACGGGGCCTGAGCGGGGGTGGGGGGCAACAGGAGGGAGACACAGGGCATGACCGGGGGGTGGGGGGCAACAGGGAGACACAGGGCATGGTTGGGGGGTCGGGGCAACAGGAGAGGGACTCAGGGCTTCACCTTGGGGTGGGGGGCAATAGGAGAGAGACACGGGGCATGAGAGGGGGGTGGGGGGTAACAGGAGAGAGACAGGGGGCATGAGCGGGGGTCGGGGGCAACAGCAGGGAGACACGGGGCATGAGCGGGGGGTGGGGGGAACACAAGGGAGACACGGGGCATGAGCAGGGGTGTGGGGGTAACAGGAGAGAGACACGGGGCATGAACGGGTTGTGAGGGGCAACAGCAGGGAGACACGGGGCATGACTGGGGGGTGGGGGGTAAAAGGAAAGAGACACAGGGCATGAGAGGGGGGTGGGGGGGTAACAAGAGAGAGACACGGGGCATGAGTGGGGGGTGGGGGGCAACAGCAGGGAGACACGGGCATGAGTGGGGGGTGGGAGGCAACAGCAGGGAGACACGGGGCATGATCAGGGGGTGGGGGTTAACAGGAGAGAGACACGGGGCATGAGCGGGGTTGGGGGCAACAGCAGGAAGACACGGGGCATGAGCGGGGGGTGGGGGGCAACAGGAGAGAGACACGGGGCATGAGCGGGGTTGGGGGGCAACAGCAGGAAGACACGGGGCATGAGCGGGGGGTGGGGGGCAACAGGAGAGAGACACGGGGCATGAGCAGGGGGTGGGGGGTAACAGGAGAGAGACACGGGGAATGAAAGGGGGGTGGGGGGTTAACAGGAGAGAGACACGGGGCATGAGCGGGGTTGAGGGTAACAGGAGAGAGACTCGGGCATGAGCAGGGGGTGGGGGGCAACAGCAGGGAGAGACGGGGCATGACCGGGGGTGGGGGGCAACATGAGAGAGACACTGGGCATGAGAGGGGGGTGAGGGTAACAGGAGAGAGACACGGGGCATGAGCCGGGGGTGGGGGGCAACATGAGAGAGACACGGGGCATGAGCGGGGTGTGGGGGGCAACAGCAGGGAGACACGGGGCATGAGGGGGGGTGGGGGGAACACGAGGGAGACACGGGGCATGAGCGGGGGGTCGGAGTTATCAGGAGAGAGACATGGGGCATGAGCGGGGGGTAGGGGGCAACAGGAGAGAGACACGGGGCATGAGCGGGCAGTGGGGGGCAACAGCAGGGAGACACGGGGCATGACCAGGGGGTGGGGGGCAACAGGAGAGAGACACGGGGCATGAGTGGGGGGTGGGAGGCAACAGCAGGGAGACACGGGGCATGATCAGGGGGTGGGGGTTAACAGGAGAGAGACACGGGGCATGAGCGGGGTTGGGGGCAACAGCAGGAAGACACGGGGCATGAGCGGGGGGTGGGGGGCAACAGGAGAGAGACACGGGGCATGAGCGGGGTTGGGGGGCAACAGCAGGAAGACACGGGGCATGAGCGGGGGGTGGGGGGCAACAGGAGAGAGACACGGGGCATGAGCGGGGGGTGGGGGGTAACAGGAGAGAGACACGGGGAATGAAAGTGGGGTGGGGGGTTAACAGGAGAGAGACACGGGGCATGAGCGGGGTTGAGGGTAACAGGAGAGAGACTCGGGCATGAGCAGGGGGTGGGGGGCAACAGCAGGGAGAGACGGGGCATGACCGGGGGTGGGGGGCAACATGAGAGAGACACTGGGCATGAGAGGGGGGTGAGGGTAACAGGAGAGAGACACGGGGCATGAGCCAGGGGTGGGGGGCAACATGAGAGAGACACGGGGCATGAGCGGGGTGTGGGGGGCAACAGCAGGGAGACACGGGGCATGAGGGGGGGTGGGGGGAACACGAGGGAGACACGGGGCATGAGCGGGGGGTCGGAGTTATCAGGAGAGAGACATGGGGCATGAGCGGGGGGTAGGGGGCAACAGGAGAGAGACACGGGGCATGAGCGGGCAGTGGGGGGCAACAGCAGGGAGACACGGGGCATGACCAGGGGGTGGGGGGAACAAGAGGGAGACACGGGGCATGAGCGGGGGTGGGGGTTAACAGGAGAGAGACACGGGGCGTGAGCGGGGGGTGGGGGGCAACAGGAGAGAGACACGGGGCATGAGCGGGGGTTGGGGGGCAACAGCAGGAAGACACGGGGCATGACCGGGGGTGGGGAGTAACAGGAGAGAGACACGGGGCATGAGCAGAGGGTGGGGGGCAACAGCAGGGAGACACGGGGCATGAGCGGGGGTTGGGGGGCAACAGGAGAGAGACACGGGGCATGAAAGGGGGGTGGGGAGTAACAGGAGAGAGACACGGGGCATGAGCAGAGGGTGGGGGGCAACAGCAGGGAGACACGGGGCATGACCGGGGGGGTGGGGGGCAACATGAGAGAGACATGGGGCATGAGCAGAGGATAGGGGAAACAGGAGAGAGACACGGGGCATGAGAGGGGGTGGGGGTAACAGGAGAGAGACACGGGGCATGAACGGGGGGTGGGGGGCAACAGGAGGGAGACACGGGGCATGACCGGGGGTGGGGGCGACAGGAGAGAGACACGGGGCATGAGAGAGGGGTGGGGGGTAACAGGAGAGAGACACGGGGCTTGAGCGGGGGTGGGGGGCAACATGAGAGAGACACAGGGCATGAGCGGGGGGTGGGGGGCAACAGCAGGGAGACACAGGGCATGAGCAGGGGTGGGGGGAACACGAGGGAGACATGGGGCATGAGAGGGTGGTGGGGGTAACAGGAGAGAGACACAGGGCATGAGCGGGGGGTGGGGGGGCAACAGCAGGGAGACACAGGGCATGACTGGGGCGTGGGGGGCAACATAAGGGAGACACGGGGCATGACCGGGGGTGGGGGGCAACAGGAGAGAGACACAGGGCATGAGAGGGGGGTGAGGGGTAACAGGAGAGAGACACGGGGCATGAGAGGGGGGTGGGGGTAACAGGAGAGAGACAGGGGGCATGAGCGGGGGGTGGGGGGCAACAGGTGGGAGACACGGGGCATGACCGGGGGGTCGGGGCAACAGGAGAGAGACACGGGGCATGAGAGGGGGGTGGGAGGCAACAGCAGGGAGACACGGGGTATGAGTGGGGGGAAAACGAGGGAGACACGGGGCATGAGAGGGGGGTGGGGGGTAACAGAAGAGAGACACGGGACATGAGCGGGGGGTGGGGGGCAAAAGCAGGGAGACACGGGGCATGACCGGGGGGTGGGGGGCAACAGAGAGACACAGGGCATGGCTGGGGGGTCGGGGGCAACAGGAGAGAGACACAGGGCTTGACCTGGGGGTGGGGGGCAACAGGAGAGAGACACGGGGCATGAGAGGGGGGTGGGGGGTAACAGGAGAGAGACACGTGGCATGAGCAGGGGTCTGGGGCAACAGCAGGGAGACACGGGGCATGAGCGCGGGGTGGGGGAACATGAGGGAGACACGGGGCATGAGCAGGGGTGTAACTGTAATTCCCAATTTTCCGCGCAAATAGCGCAGCGCTAAATGTGCCTGAAATAGGAATTTATTGGGCGCATTTACCCCCAGCTTATTGCTGGGGGTAAAAGCTGCCAGACTCATGTTTGGGCGGACCCTTAAATGCAGCGGTAATAGCATTACCGCAGCATTTAAGGGCTACCCCCAACTCATGATGTTTATGCCTAGTTATTTATTTATTTATTTATCATTTCACCACTGGATTGGATTACAACTTTAATGCTGCTGCTGGGAGATGATTATCTCTGAAAAGATGCAAAAAGATCAATTTCTTTTGCGTACCATAATGTATGTTATGTGAAATGTGGTTTTGTTTTGAATACTTTAAATACTGTACTTGACTTTTAATTAAATCATTGTTTTTAAACTAATGCCGTACATCGCAATCGTTTTACATCCTTTTCATGAAGTTCATTCATGGCGCTTTCTGGCTTGCAGAATCAGGAGAAGCTGAGGGTGGGTGATGGGGCCGTGATATGCGCAAAGCTCAAAGCCTTTGTCATGTAGAACTTGACCGGCTACCATTCGCACCTCTCTGCCTGGTAACCATGACAATTTGAGTTTGTCTGCTGCCAAGGAGGCACACCCAGCAGATCAATCAAGGGCAGGAAGGGTCACTCTGAAGTGGCCTGCCAGTTTCAGTACTTGCAGATTTTACTAGATGTGAGGCATCTTGCTTTTGTTTGAAAACGGCCAATGTTTTCATTAGGTTTTCCGAAGTTTCAGAAGAGCATTTCTGAAATCTGACCTGCTTCAAAGGAAAAGCGCTGAATCGTAATGACACGCTTTTAGTTGCAGGGAGTAATCACACACAACTCTTTAGTTGTCATTTTTGTTTGTCTATTTGAAAACATTATACAAATGTATCTGGCATAGACTCCTTTCAGCATGCGTGGGATATCAGGAAGGGGAACACTGTATGACGAGCAGCGTGCGTTGTTAGAGCTGTGTTTGTGTGTGCTCTCAGTGTCAAAATGTACAGATGCTGTAGGTAACAAACAGGACAAGTAGAAAAGATATGTTTTCAGAGAATTAGATGGCAAAGCTTTCAAGGTTGAGGTGCATTGAAAGAGATGTGTGTGGTCCAAGCAATGGAATACATGAGTGCTGCCTGTCAGAACAGAGCTACATTGTTACATTGGTGTGTGCATTTGTTGACTGCTTTGGTTACTTTGCCTTGTGACGATTGGACACATAGTGCCTCATTACGACCCCGGCGCTAAACCATGGGTCTATTAGCACCATGGTCCATGCCGGGGTCCGCCATGGTGAATGGCGGAATTACCGCCTCATTCCAAGGTTGGCTGGGCGGTAATTCCCCATTCACCATGGGCCCTTCCCCATTCCCATTTTTGCCCCATAGGGCTCAATGGGAATGGGGAAGGCACTAAGTACGGTGCCGCAAATTGCGGCACCATACTTAGCACCAAGGTACCTTTGCGGCACCCTACTTTAACGGCTGGTAAAACCAGCCGTTAAGGTCGGGTCCCGCAAAGGGACCTCGTAATTAGGCGCTAAGTGTTTAACGGCGCCGCAGCCTTTTACGGCGCCGTTAAACACTTAGCGTCTGGGTCATAATGAGGCCCATAGTGCAAGGGTAAGGCTCATGCCGGGTGCTGAGCGGCACCACAACGAGGCTGAACCTCGTTTTGATCCGAAAACATCCGCCGGCAGGCGAAGTCGCAGGCGGCCAGCCCGAAGGCCATACAAAGGCCCTGTTTGCGCCGCAGGTCCCCCACTTCAGCCATCCTCATAGAGGGGTGAGGGCAGGAGCCCCCCCAGCCCAGAAGAGGATCCGTGCACCGAGCGTGCTGCAAGGCAAGTTGCTGCCTCGACGAGTAGGGCCTGCCTGACCCTGTCCCCATACTGTGCCTGACTTGCTTATGCCAGGCGCTGAGCGGCACCACAACGAGGCTGAACCTCGTTTTGATCCGAAAACATCCGCCGGCAGGCACAGTCGCCGGCGGCCAGCCCAAAGGCCATACAAAGGCCCTGTTTAGCGCCCTGTTCGGCGCATGGGAGGCGCGGCGTGGCCTGCTCCCTTGATCCTGCTCCCTGAAGTTTGCTGCAAGGTCCCTGCCCGCTGCCATGATGGACTCACATAACCATGCTCCGGCCCGTCGACCAATATCACTGGCAAAAAATCTGTGAGTACACTACCGTGTTCCGAACCCTTCCTCCTGAAGCTACGATTACGCATTTAGTGCTGTACGCGCACCCTCATACTGCACCGGCCCTCACCCGCTGCAAAAAAAATATAACACTCACTAATCTTCTCCCCCTGCTCCAACCCATCACTAATCACTCTAGCCAGTCCTCTTACCCTAACGATATAGTCGACCTGTACAACAACACCATCAACTCGGCGATCGACGCCATTGCGCCGCTGAAACCCACTAAATCAAAACCTATTGCCCATCTGAACACCTGGTTCACCCCAGCCCTAAAAGCCTTAAGCAAAGAGAAACGACATGCAGAAGCCTGTTGGAGAAAAAACCCCTCTCCCCATAACAAAGACCTTCTCACTGGGCTCACTAACAGCTACAAAAAACAAATCATTCAGGCTAAAAAAGAGACCTTTAATGACAGAATCAAAAAAAGCGAATTTGAATACCAGAGAAATATTCTCCATTCTGAGAGTAGTTGGGATCAAGGTCAGGTTTCTTAAGGATGTGGATGACAGTTGCAGACTTGTACGAGTCTGGAAAGCTGGCATGGTTTAGAGAGGTGTTGTAGAGGGAAGGAAATAGTGGAGTAACATTTGGTGCTATGATTTTGACCAGATGGAGATGCAGGATGGATTAGACCTGAAGAGGAGGGTAGGAATTTCTTCTGCATTTGTGGGGGTGAAGAACAACATGATGGCGGGAGAGGAGGGTAGGGGAGTAGAAGAGAAGTACATGTGGGGGAGGAGGCCAGATACGTAGTTAGGTAGTTTGAATGGTGGAAATTGTCTAGGCAAAGTAGGTCGCAAGATCAGTAGCAGATAGAGTAGATAGGATGAAGCAGGGCTTGGGAAGAGAGAGAATAGATGTTAGTGATCTCTGGGGCAGCTTAGGTTGAGCAGATTGGGATGAAATCAAGTTTGACCGTGATGAGAGTAGAGGTGAAGCTTTGGAGAGAGATGAGATAGAGTTGGAGATCAAATGGGATGCTAGTCTTTTGCCAAGTGTAAGGGTTTTTTTCTCATTGTTGTTTTCAAGATGCAAATGAAAGGTGTA
This sequence comes from Ambystoma mexicanum, assembly GCF_040938575.1. Lineage (NCBI taxonomy): Eukaryota > Metazoa > Chordata > Amphibia > Caudata > Ambystomatidae > Ambystoma > Ambystoma mexicanum. Next base: position 493,967,510 of record NC_090937.1, read on the forward strand.
ATGCAAGGACGAGGAAGGGAGGCTTTAGGAGTAATTGTTGATAGAGGGAAGTGAGAGGAGAAGAGAGCATGGAGGGCCACGTTAAAATGATTGAAGGCTTTGTCAGTGGTCGGTGTCCTTAAAAGAGGAGAGAGAGTGTTGTAGGCCGGATAGGTATGATGAGAGTTTGGAGGAGGGAAACCTGTGCTTGGTAATCATAACAGTGGGTTGGGAGAGAGAGGAGAAGGTGGTAGTGAAGAAAGAGGCAAAGACGATAGTGGTCAGAGATATTGGAGGCAGAGAGTTGGGAGGAGATGAGAATAAGGTTGAGGGAGTTGCCACTAGTGCAGGAAAGCTGTGGGGAGACACTAGTGCATGGCTGAGGAGGCCAAGGCTGAATTTCATGGACAGAGTAGTGGAGAGAGAGGATAGGTTGAAGTCACCAATGTTTGAGGTGGTGGTTAGGCGGAGGGAATCAATTAGCTAGGAGATGTGATCAAAGAATAGACCAGGTGGGCCAGGTGGCCAAAAAAGGGAGATAACATGAATTCCATAGGGGTAGTGGATAATGTGAATTCAAGAGAGGGAGAGACAGCAGACAATGGAGGAGTGGTGGAGATGGGTAGTTTGTAGGAAGAGAAAAGTCCTATGCCACCACCCTACCAGTAAGGCGAGGAGAATTGGTGAAGGTGTATGCAGCGTCATGAAGGGCAGAAAGTGTAGCAGAGTCAGAGGGAGAGATCCAGGTTTCAATGATGGGTAATAAGGTCAAGAGAGTGGGATTGAGAACGAAGGAAATCAGCGCTAAAGGAGGTTTTGTTGCAGACACATTGAGCATTTCAGAGAGGAATAGAAAGAGAGTGAGACATAGAACCATAGAGATGTTGAGATTGGGAGGTGAAGAGATGATACCGGTAGATGGGGAAGGGGAGGGTACTTGGGATTAGGGAGGAGATGAGTGGTGGATAGGGAGAGCAGAGGAGAGAGAGGAGGGGGTGATGTCGAGCAAATGTGGCGATGGGAATCCGGAGGGAGGTAAACTGGTAATGGGCAAAGGAGAGAAGTAGGAAGCAGAGGAATGGGTAGGAAGAGCAGAACATGGTGATGGTAGGGTTAGGGGAGAGGTGCAGGTATAACCTATAGAACAGTTGGAGGGTAGAGTATAGCAATAGCTCGTAAGCAAAGAGGCTGCAGGAAGACTGGAATAATGTCCCTTAGATGTTGGACCTTTGCTGGAACACCCCAGGGCTAGGGTTGCCCCAAAGGTAGGAGGTAAAATGGTAGGAGTGATGGGGAGCCGCCAATGGGGATCTGGGTTTCCAGCAATAATGCGACCCTGGCGGTGCTGGAAGGCAGAAGCATCAGTCTGGAGTGACAGTGCAGGTGAGACTGGGAGATGGGGTCCTATGAAGTCCTATGGCGGCTCCCCTGCTCAAACTAATTGTGTTGCAGTTGGTGGTGGGAGTGGGTTGCTCTATGTGCAGTGCCAGCGGGGGATGGAGGTTGAGTGAGGTCACAGAGGGGTAGAATGGGGAGAGCCTCACCACAGGGCTGGTTGTAGTTGGGGGGGGGGGGGGGGTCAGAGCAACAATGCAGCCAACAGGGAGCTGGGTTTGCCGGTGACAATGTAGCCAATGGTGGTGCTGGGGTTCCAGCTATGATGCGGCCAATGGCGGTGCTGGGAGTCAGGAGTAGCAGTCTGGTGTGATAGAGCAGGGGAGGCAGGGAGATGGATTGTTGTGGTGGCCACCCTGCTCAAAGCTCACAAGGTTGCTGTCGATGGTGGTTGCGGGCTACTGGATGGAAGATGCAGTACCCATGTGCTGGCAGGTGCCAGTGGGGGATGGAGGTCGAGTGAGGCCACTGAGGGGCAGAAAGGGGAGAGCCTCATGTCGGGGCTGGGGTAGTTGGTGGGGTCACAGCAACAATGTGGCCACTGGGAAGCTGGTTTTACGTCGATGATGCGGCCAACGGCAATACTGGGAGGCAGAAGCAGCTTTCTGGAACATTCCAGCAGGGGATGCTTGGCGATGCAGTCCTGTGGAGGCCACCCTGATCAAAACTTAGTGTTGTGGTCGGTGGTGGGAGCGGGTTGCTGGATGGTAGATGCAGCGCTCGAATGCTGGTAGGTGCCAGTGGGGGATGGAGGTCGAGTGAGGCCACGGAGGGGCATAATGTGGAGAGACGCCTATTTAAATAGTGCACACAACATGATTTGTATCTTTATTTGACTTTGTCAAAGTGACATGTGAGCCATGGCCATCGCGTCTATAAAAAAAAGTGTAATATGGAATACATGGTATATTACACTGTTTAGTAAATTTTGTATACAGAATGTATTTACCATAGCTCTCAACCCACATGCTTTTGGTGGGTGACACGTCTTGCAATCAGCTGACTCAATTGCCAAGTTTCCTATACAGCCATTCACTCCAATGGTCGCTCACCAACCCAAAAAAAAAAATATTGGGTGTTTTTTACCACCTTAGCGACACAAAAGGTGGAGAGCTATGATTTACACTTAAAAACAAGCACCTGTCTTCAGCAACAGTTCTTATTGGCATGTGCCCCCACCACCACCCAACAGATTTCTTTGACTTCCTAATGTGTACGACTAAACTTGATATACAAAGACAACCCGATGCAGTACATGCTCTCTGTATGTGCGCAGCGTTGTCATTGTTGATGTTGCATGTTGTGTACTTGATTTTTTTGAAGAAACAGTTTGTTTAGCCGTTGATGTCAGCAGATGTCCTACACTGATGGATTATACTCTGCAAGGAAAATAGTAACATATATTCCAAATAGATAAATAGATCCTAAATACACAGGTTGAATGGCTAATCTCAATTGCATAATGCATTTTACAATATGCCCGTTTTCACAGCATTCACTGGTGCACAGTAAATAACAGGGATTACAATCAGTCGCCAAAATTGCAATTTGTTTTGAGGGACCTGGAAAACTAAAACATAATTTGTTAAGCAGCTGGATTAACTTGATAAGATAGCTCGTTACATGCCATCATAGAAAAACATTTCTTTCTTCAAAGATGGTGGCAGGCGTCAATGGCAGAGTAATTGTCACGGCCCAAAAACACAGTGATGGTCTTGGATTTCTTAGTGACTGCACACTCTTCCTTTAAATGTATGTTTCTGGGAGGCCACCAGGGGGCGCACAGGCAATGGCAGCCTGAACACGCCGCTCCCGCCGTAACTGGGACACGCAGAGGGATTGAGCCCCCCCCCGCAACCCCCCCACGGGAGATCCACGGCCCACGGAACCCGTGAACCTCGGGTGCCCCCCGAGGCGAAAGAGCGACATCTGGGGACCCCCGGGGGCCCGAGAACGAGCTCCGCGGCCCGAAAGAAGGAGCCCCGGAGAGCCCCAGGCAGCGTCTCAACCATCGAGAGGGGAAGTGGCGGCCTGTATTCGGAGGCGCGCACGACCCCCTCTCCTCCCCGAACACGGAGCGCGCCGGCGCCCCGGCAGAAGACCCGCCGGCGACACCCCTGCAGCACCCTACCGAGGAGCCGTTGCGGAGGGGAAGTCCCCCGCTGAGGAGCTGGGAGAAACGCGGGCCGAGACCCGCTTAGGGAGAGGCGGCTTGCCCGCGCTCCCGAACTCGGTGCCGAGGTAGGTGGGGGGGAGCCCACCCCAGCCCCCACGCAACCCTCAAGGACCCCGGGGGACCAGCCGCGGGACGCATCGGTGGGCTCGGAGGGGCGAGTCGGCCCCGCCCCCCCCCCCTGTCGAGCCCCTCCCCCCAAAAAAAAAAAAAAAAAAAAAGAAGTGAAAAAAAAAAAAGTCGGGAAGACGCGGGGGGAAACGCCCCCAGCCCTGGAGGGGTCACAAATCTTTTGGAGGAGAGTATCCTCGAGCCCATCACTTTCCTAGGTGGAGGCCCCTGGGCTCTATCCCAGGGCGAGTGCCCGCCTGGGGGCTCTCGCTGGAGGAGTCGCGCCTGAGAGCCCCCCAACAAACCGCTATTGGACAGCCATGGCCGCTCCCCCCCCACCCTAAGAACTGCTACCAAAGACAGAGGACACAAGGGGGGGAGGGGGTGTGAGGCCCCCACCGGAGGTCGGTGGGGCGAGTGCCCGCCCACGAGAGGCCCCCCACAGAGGGCCACACCGGAAGGAGAGAGAGCGCGTCCCCCGACCGGGCTCTGTCCCTTGCCCCCAGGGGCGCACCAGCGGAGGGGAGAAGCAGGAGGACCGAATGAGTTGGCGCCATACCCTCCAGGAGTACCGCTACCAAGACACCAGCAGGGACAACAGCGACCCAGACCGACGGGCCGGCATGTCTCATTCCGAGACCCCACCCCTGCCCACCCTCACCATGGAAAAGGGCTTTGCCTCGGTCTTGCAGGAGATTAGGGACATGCGGGCAGACATCGCCCAAAAAATGGAAAACATGGACCGCAGAGTGGACAAAGTCGAGGATAGACTGTCACAACCAGAGTCCAACCAGTCCTCAGCAGCGACCCAGGAGCTGGACACAGCCCTGAGACTAACGGCCCTGGAAAAGAGAGATGAGGAGAGGGCAAGACAAATGGACGACTTTGAAAATAGAGAGCGGAGGAACAACCTCAGAATTTTCGGGGTGCCGGAGTCGGAGGGGGAGACGGAAAGAGACTTGACCAGGGTAGTGAGGGACATCATTACCCTCCTCTTCTCGGATGAGATGACAACCGAACCGACGTTTGATCGGATCCATAGAGCGGGGGGAAGAGCTGGGGGCCCCCGGTCAATTCTGGTCCGCTTCCACTACTACACTGAAAAAGCGAAGGTCCTAGAGGAGGCCAGGAAATCCCGGGAGATAACCTATAACAACGCTCAGGTGGCCATTTTCCAGGACCTCTCATCATACATGCTGGCCAAACGGAGGATGTGCCGCCCGCTGACCCAGATGCTGAAAACAAAGGGGGTGCGCTACAGATGGGGGTTCCCCTTCTCCCTCATGTTTGAATACGAAGGCCAACGAGTGAACCTGATTACAGAGGAAGATATAAGGGGAGCAATACAGGAATACGCAACGGACCCGACCCCGCGGAGGGAACCCTCCGGGTTCGCCGCGGATGAAGCCAGAGCGTGCCGGTCACGAGGAGAGAGGAGAAAAAAGACTGGCCCACGGAAATTTAAAAAATTGAACCCTCCGTCCCCATCAACGGACAGGAATGACACGGAACCCGGCCAGGGTGGAGCGGGACTGTCGGACCCGGGCGAGGAAGGGAGCTGAGGCATCTCACGGCAGGCGTCATCAGCCTCGGGGGAACCGTGTAAAGAATTCATCACGGGGACTCACCATCTGTTCCGGCCCGCAGACAGGCGGTGCTCCAGGACCATGGGGTCCGAACCTGTGTGGATCCTCCCGGAACAGCAAGTATGAGAGTTACATTGAGGGGGGGGAGAGGGGGTAGGGGGGGCTCATGGAGGCTCTAATTTGGATATTCACCCAGCAGGAGGCGGTAGGCTGGTGGTCCGGCCAGTTACCAACAATGGTAGAACTATTTGGCTGGACGCCGGGGTGGGGGGAGGGGGGTAGGGGGTTTGTTGATGTTGTTACGTTCACAGGGGGGACCAGGGGTCAGTTGGGGAAAGGTTACAGGACCACCTGGGGGGGAGGGGGGGAAGGGAAATGGGAGATCAGAGGATAACACGAAATGAGCCGGACAAGGAAAGTGCCACGAGTCAGCTATCCAGTAGCTGGTTATTCTTAGACAATGGCTGAGGATCTGCCTACCCTGGGCGTGGGCTCCCTTAACGTGAGGGGACTGAACACCCCCACCAAAAGATCCCTGGTCTGCAGGGAATTCAGGAGGGCTAAACTAGACGTGCTTTTCCTTCAGGAGACGCACTGGGCGAAGGGGAAAGAACCTAAGCTACGGGGGGGGGGATTGGGGAAGTCCTTAGCGCCTCCCACAAGACCAAGAAAAGGGGGGTGGCCATAGTGCTAGCGAGGGACATTGGCTTTGAAGTAGAAGCCTCACTGAAAGACCCAGAGGGACGATTCCTGCTGACGAGGGGCTCCCTGCGGGGCTCCCCTTTAACACTTGCAGTTTTGTACATCCCCAATGAAGGCCAGGCGCAATTTTGGGAGGGAGTGAAGGACAGATTGAAATTATTCGTACGCGGGCTAATGGTGGTGGGGGGGGACTTTAACATGGTCCTGGACCCGAAAGTTGATAGGAAACGCTTGGAATCCCAACCCAAAAGGGCTGCAGACGAAATGATGGCCCGCTCCTTCCAAAGGGTGAACACGGAGCTGGGCCTAGTGGACACCATCCTGACCCCTAGGGCAGAACACCCCTCCTTCACGTACTATTCTGCAATCCACACATCATACTCCCGAATAGACTACATCCTGGTAGACGAGTCCCTGCGCCCATATGTCTCTGGCTATGAGGTTGACCCGGTCCCCTGGTCCGACCATGACCTGGTCCGTACCACCATTATAGGGGAATGGCGAGGTGGCAGAAAAGGGCGATGGAAGTGCAACGACTCCCTGCTGAAGGACGACGTCCTGGCGCAGGAAGTGCAGGACGCCATTATGGAATACTTCAAGCTGAACGACAATGGCGAGGTGGGTGCGCACGTGCTGTGGGACGCCTTCAAGGCGACCTTACGAGGGGTTCTTATAAGAATGGGGGCTCAGAAAAAAAGGGAAAGGGAGGCCCAAGAAAAATCCCTTAGGGAAAAGATCGCGCAGCTCCAGCCGGGAGGCCCCCCGGAGGCACCCTTGGCTATGGAACAGATCACTGCCTTAGAAAATTACAAACTTCAATTGAAAGATCTCTTGTTGCATAAAACTGAGCGCAACCTCCAGCTAGTGAAACAAAAATACTATGAGAAGGGGGATAGAGCCGATAAAATCCTGGCCTGGAAACTCAGAGAGGTCCAGAGAAGCAGAATGGTGAGGGCGATCAGAAACGAACAGGGCTCACTAGACCATATCACCCCAGTCATAGGAGCGGCCTTCCGACGCTACTATGAACAACTATATTCGTCAGAATATGCCGGGGAAGACACTCAGATTGAGGAGTTTCTGGACTCCATCCAGATCCCGTCCCTGACAGGCGAAATGGCAGAAGGTCTAGAGGGAGGGGTCACAGAGGAGGAGGTGGAGAATGCAATCGGTGGGATGAAGGCGGGAACGTTCCCGGGGGAAGATGGGTTCTCAGTACTCTTCTATAAGAGGTTCCGGTCCATTTTGGCCACACACCTAGCGAGGGTGTTCAATGCAGTACTGGAGGGGGGCACCCTGCCGGAAACGATGATGAGAGCCATCATAGTGGTACTGCCCAAGGAAGGAAAGGACCCCACTGACTGCTCCTCCTACCGCCCGATCTCCCTCTTAAATATAGATGTTAAGATCTTAGCCAAGGTGATGGGTAAACGGTTAGAGGGGATAATGCCCAAATTAGTACACGGGGATCAAGTGGGGTTCGTGAAGGGCAGGCAGGGCTCAGATAATATCAGGAAGACTATTGACCTAATCCACTATGCCCAGGAATCAGACCTAGAGGCTAGTTTGCTTTCCTTGGACTCCGAGAAGGCATTCGACAGGGTCGAGTGGAGGTACATGCAACTCCTCCTCCGTCGAATGGGCTTCGGGCCTCACGTCAGGACCTGGGTTTCCGCCCTCTATGGAGCCCCAACAGCGAGAGTGCAGGTGAACGGGGAACTCACCGACTCATTCCCCCTCACGAGGGGAACATGACAGGGGTGCCCACTCTCTCCGTTAATATACGTCCTGACGATGGAACCTCTGGCCATAGCGGTCCGGGCCCACCCCGACATCAAAGGGATCAAAAGGGGAGAAGTAGAGTTCAAGCTCTCCCTGTTTGCTGACGACATCCTAGCGTACTTGGTGGAGCCCAGCTCCTCGCTCCCCCCCCTATTGCGTCTGATGACAGCCTTCGGGCAGTTCTCGGGACTAAAAATAAATGCAGCAAAATCAAAGCTCCTACCCATGAGGGTCCAGGACCCGAGGTTGGACCCCCGGGACAGGTGTGCGGGGATTGCGGTGGGGAAGGATTCCATCAGGTACTTGGGGGTAACCCTGACTAGAGATCTCTCGAGACTGGCCCCGGTGAACTATGGGCCTACCTTGGCGGGGGTTACGTCAGATCTGAGGAGATGGGATGGTATGATTCTGTCCTGGTATGGGCGCATGACAGCGATAAAGATGAACGTTCTGCCGAGATTACTATATTTATTCACCGCGCTCCCAACGGAGGTCCCCACCCAGTTGCTCCGCGATCTACAAAAAGCAATCCGCGGAGGCCACCAGGGGGCGCACAGGCAATGGCTGCCTGATCGCATCGCTCCCGCCGGACCCGGTCTGTCGGAGGGTATTGAGCCCCCCCCGAGACCCCCCCGGAGCCCCACCCGCGCCTCCCAGCCGACTGACCCCCCTGGGCACCCCAGCAGCGAAAAAACGGAGTCTGCAGACCCCGGGAAGCCCGAGAACGAGCCCCGCGTAAGCCGCGGGAAAGCAAGATACGCGGCCCGCCCCGCCGCAGAACCAGCAGGGCAGTGCGGCCTCCAGCGTATCCCCGGATGACACGCGGCGGAGGCGGGCGAAGCGCGAGCCAGGGACGGGACAACGTGGTCCCGGAGCAAATCCCCGTTGGGGTGCTCCGGAGCCCCCCCCGCGATCGCGGGCCCGGCCACTGCTGAGGGCGGACCCCTCCTCCCCCGTCGAAGCCGAAGCGGAAGACACATAGGCGGCGGGAGCGGGCCCCCACGGTGAGGCCGTGGATTCGAGCCGTGGAGCGGAGGTGAGGGGGCGCGCTCGGGCACCGGCCCCCCCCCTCCCGCCACCGACTGCTACCTGGGTGAGTGGCCCCCGCCGAGGGACGGTGGGGCGAGTGCCCGCCCTGAAAGACCCCCCCCCACAGTGTAAAGGAGACGGGGGGACAGGAGCTGCAACCCCCCCGTCGAGCCGTGGAGCGGAGGTGAGGGGGCGCGCTCGGGCACCGGCCCCCCCCCCCTCCCGCCGCCGACTGCTACCTGGGTGAGTGGCCCCCGCCGAGGGACGGTGGGGCGAGTGCCCGCCCTGAAAGACCCCCCCCCACGGTGTAAAGGAGACGGGGGGACAGGAGCTGCAACCCCCCCGTCGAGCCGTGGAGCGGGGGTGAGGGGGCGCGCTCGGGCTCCGGCCCCCCCCCCCTCCCCCCACCGACTGCTGCCTGGGTGAGTGGCCCCCGCCGAGGGACGGTGGGGCGAGTGCCCGCCCTGAAAGACCCCCCCCCACAGTGTAAAGGAGACGGGGGGACAGGAGCTGCAACCCCCCCGTCGAGGGTCCCACGGCAGTGAAAAAGGGTGTGAGGCCCCCGCCGTGCTACGGAGGGGCGTGTGCCCGCCCTCAGCGAAGCGAAGCTTGATCCCCGAGGCGTGGGGCCCATCTCACGGAGGCGCCTGCGACCCGGGCCGGGGAGGCCTCCCCTCCCCCCCCCGCCGCGGAGACCCCCCGCCCTCGGGGCATACACCGAATGAGCTGGAGAGACACCCTGCAGGGGTACCGCTTTCACGAAGCAAAGAGGGGCAACAACGGTTTGGGCCTCAAAAGAACCATGGCCCAGTCGGAGGATGCGGCCCCCCCCCCGTCAGCTATGGAGAGGGGCTTCGCCTCGATCCTGCAAGAAATCAGGGACATGCGCTCGGACATAGCCCAAAAACTAGAGAAAATGGACCAGAGGGTGGAAAAGGTCGAGGACAGATTACTCCAGGTCGAGACCAACCAATCCTCATCAGTGACCCAAGATATACAATTTAGGGTGAGGCTGGAGGCCCTGGAAAAGAGAGAAGAGGAGAGAGCTCGACAGATGGACGATTTTGAGAACAGGGAGAGAAGGAATAACCTTAGAATCTTCGGGGTGCCGGAGTTGGAAGGAGAGACAGAGAGGGACGTCATAAGGGCAGTGCGGGACATCATCACCCTCCTATTCGCCGAAGAGATGACCACCGAACCCACGTTCGACAGAGTGCATAGGGCGGGGGGCAGACCGGGGGGCCCCCGGTCGATACTGGTCAGGTTCCACTACTATTCGGAAAAAACAAAGGTGTTGGAGGAAGCCAGGAAGGCCAGAAATATCACCTACAACAACGCTCAGGTCTCAATATTCCAAGACCTTTCCGCCTTCACGCTTGCCAAGCGGAGAATGTGTCGCCCGCTCACGCAGTTACTCAAGGAGAAGGGAGTGCGATACAGATGGGGCTACCCCTTCTCCCTGACTTTCGAATACATGGGCCAAAGAACTACCCTGGTTACTGAAGAGGACATCAGGGGAGCCCTGCTGGAATATGCAACGGACACGAACGACCGGAGGGGCCCGTCGGGGCCAGAAAGGGCAGGACCTAGCGGCCCCGGCCCGTCAGGGGAAAGGAGGAGGCGAACCGGCGCACGAAAGTTCAGGAAAATGAATACGCCATCGCCGGCCAAAGACGGGGAGAGGAGAGATCCGGAGGACTAGGACAGGGTCCACTGCACGCAAGTTGGGACAGCTCAGTCAGGAGCATGTGGGAGTACCGACTCATACGCCCCGACGAACAGCAAGTATACGGGAGGTATTGAGGGGGTGGGGCCCTGAGGGGCTAGGGGGGCTCAGGAGGAACAGCTTCCAAAACGATCGGCCCGGCCAGGGGAGCGGGCTGGTGGTTCGGCCAAAAGCCAGATATGGCGGGACAACTTGGCTGGACGCCGGGGAGGGGGGAGGGGGTCAACGCGGGAGTTGGGGGGTTTCAGTTTGGGGGGGGTCCGGGGGGCAGTTGGGGAATAGTTATAGGCCCTCCGGAAGGGGGGGTGAAATGGATCCAACCATGGGAGTATCTAAACAAAGGTGGTGTAGGTGAGCCGACGCGGAGAGTAGTGCCGCTAGATGACGGCTGAGGGTCCGCCGGCCCTGGGGGTGGGCACTCTCAATGTACGGGGTCTGAACACCCCCACGAAGAGGTCCCTGGTCACTAGAGAATTCAGAAGGGCCGGTCTTGATATCCTCTTCCTGCAAGAGACTCACTGGGCAAGAGGAAAGGAACCCAAGATGAGGGGGGGAGGTATAGGAGAGGTGCTCTGTGCGTCCCACAGGTCCAAAAAGAGGGGGGTGGCCATCCTCCTGGGGAGAAACGTGGGCTTCATAAAAGAAGAAATAGTTAAAGACCCGGAAGGCCGGTACCTGATGGTGCGAGGATCCCTACAGGGCTCGCCGCTCACCCTGGTGGGGATCTACGGTCCCAATGAGGGCCAGGCCCAGTTCTGGGAACGAGTGGCGGAGAAACTTAAGCTCTTCGTCCGGGGGGGGCTGGTAGTGGGAGGTGATTTCAACATGGTAATCGACCCCGACTCAGACAGAAGGCGTGTTGGCCCACAGCTATCCAGGCCCACGGATGTCCACATGGCCCGGTCCTTCCGGAAGGTTAACGCAGAGCTGGGCTTGGTGGACACACTCCCCTCCCCCGGAACGGGTACTCCTTCCTACACATATTATTCGTCCACCCACTCTTCCTTCTCTAGAATTGACTACATCCTGGTGGACGAGTCCTTGCACTCGTATGTCTCGGGCCACAAAGTTGACCCCGTCCCCTGGTCGGACCACGACCTGGTTCGAACCACCATTGCAAGGGGCTGGCTAAGCGACCGCAGAGGGAGATGGAGATGTAACGACTCCCTGCTGAAAGACGAGGTCCATGCCCAGGAGGTGCTAGAGGCTATCACGGAATTCTTTGAATTTAATGATAATGGCGAGGTGGGCCCACACACCCTATGGGACGCCTTCAAGGCCACAATGAGGGGCACTCTCATTAAAATGAGCGCGCAGGTCAAAAGAGTGAGGGAAGCCCAGGAGAAGGCCCTGAGGGGGAAAATTGCCCAACTACAACCGACGGGGCCCCGAGCGGCCCCCTTGGATCAAGGTCGGCTCGAATCACTAGCCGACTATCGGCTCCAGCTGCGAGACCTCCTCTTACACAAAACGGAGCGAAGCCTCCAACTGGTCAAGCAGAAGTATTACGAGAAGGGGGACAAAGCGGACAGAATCCTAGCCTGGAAACTGAGGGAGGTCCAGAGGGATAGAATGGTAAAGGCAGTGAGGAGTGAAGGGGGGATTATGGGCCATGACACTCCCCACATAGGAGAGGCCTTCCGGAGATACTACGAAAAACTCTACACCTCGGAATATGACGGGCGGGACGAGGAGATAGAGGGGTTCCTCAACTCGGTCCAGATACCGGCCCTGTCCGGGGAGATGGCCGAGGGTCTGGAGGGGCTGGTGACCGAGGAAGAGGTGGGCAACGCCATTAGCGGGATGAAGGCGGGGACCTCCCCCGGGGAAGATGGCTTCACAGTGTCCTTCTATAAACGGTATCGCTCTACTCTGGCCCCTCACTTAGCAAAGGTTTTCAATGCAGTTTTAGAGGGGGGGACCCTCCCAGACTCCATGATGGAGGCCATAATTGTAGTCCTTCCCAAGGAAGGTAAGGACCCCACTGATTGTTCCTCATATCGCCCTATATCTCTCCTAAATATTGATGTCAAGGTCCTTGCCAAAATCATTGGGAAACGGATGGAGAAGATTCTGCCGACACTGATCCATGGAGACCAGGTGGGGTTTGTAAGGGGTAGGCAGGGCTCAGACAACATCCGTAAGACTATAAACCTGATCCACTACGCCCAGAACTCCGAACTTGACGCGAGCCTCCTCTCTCTGGACTCGGAGAAAGCGTTCGACCGGGTCGAATGGCGATATATGGAGCTACTCCTCCAGAGAATGGGATTTGGGGCTCATATCAGGGGCTGGGTGACGGCTCTTTACAGAGCTCCGAAGGCCAGGGTACAAGTGAACGGCACATTGTCGGACCCCTTCTTCCTCTCACGGGGCACGAGACAGGGGTGTCCACTGTCCCCCCTGTTGTATATTTTAACGATGGAACCTTTGGCCATAGCGGTGAGGTCGCACCCGGAGATCAGAGGGATAACGAGAGGGGAGGTGGAATTTAAGCTCTCCCTGTTCGCCGATGACATCCTGGCGTACCTGGTGGACCCCGCGGCCTCCCTCCCCCCCCTCCTGTCCCTGGTGAACGCATTTGGGCACTTCTCGGGGCTAAAAATCAACGCTTCCAAATCAGTCCTTCTCCCCATGCGGGTAAACGACCCGGCTCTGGACCCCGTGGGAACTATTCACGGCATCACAGTGGGCGGGGCTTCTGTTCGCTACCTGGGAGTCCTCCTCACCAGAGACTTATCCCAACTGGCCCCCGCCAACTATGACCCGGCCCTGGCTAGCATTACCAGGGACCTCAGGAGGTGGAGCTCCATGATCCTGTCTTGGTACGGCCGTATGACGGCAGTAAAGATGAACGTGCTGCCACGCCTGTTGTATCTCTTTACCTCTCTCCCATCCAATATTCCCGACCACCTCATGAGGACACAACAGATCGCGGTCCGAGAGTTCATCTGGCAGGGTAGGACCCCGAGGACTGCGAGGGCGGTCTTGACCTTGCCGAGGGAGGAGGGGGGGTTCGGCTTGCCTGACCTCCAGCTCTATTTCCGAGCCGCCCAGTTGCGAGTCCTGCTGGAGCACATGAGGGAGGGGATGGGCACCTACTGGTCTTACCTGGAGGACATGGACGCTCACCCCCTCAAGGTACGCGATCTTCTCTGGGCACCACACAAGTTCATCCCAAACAGATTGAAATCCCACCCCACCCTGGGGGTCCTTTGGGCGGTCTGGAGGGAGGGCCCCCGGACGGCGCACCTAACGACGTGGCCATCCCCAATGTCCTCTCTCTGGGGACACCCGTTCAGATTGGGCAACAGAGGTTTTTCCAAAGCACAGGAGTGGTCTGACTCGGGGCTGGAGTGGGTGGGACAGCTGTTCCGGGAGGGGGAATTCCTGCCCTACGAGGACCTAAGGGACGCCATTGGGCGGGGGTCTCTTTCTGTGTTTGAATACCTGCGCTTGAAGGGAATCCTCTGCGACCCAACATGGGGAGAGAACTTGAGGAGGCAGTTGACCCCCTTCGAGAAGTTCCTGGATATGGCGACCTCTAGAAAGGGAGCCGTCTCTGGAATGTATAGAATCCTCAATACTGAGAACTTGGTAGAACGGAGGGGCTTTCGCTCATATTGGAATGATCTCGCAGGGGAGGAGATTTCGGAAGACGCCTGGGCAAGGATCTTCAAAATTGCTTTCCATGGTAATTTGTACACTGCAGACATGGAACATAACTTTAAGATTCTTCAGGGCTGGCACAGGGACCCGGTGAAATTGTCTAAAATGTTTACGGCGGTCTCCCCCGATTGCCCGAGGGGCTGCGGCCAGAGGGGCTCACGAGGCCACATGTGGTGGCACTGCCCGAAAGTGCAGGCATACTGGGCAGAGGTGAGGGGCTGGATGGCTGAGGTCACAGAGGAACTGCTTCCCCAGGATCCCCTGGTGGTGCTGTTGGGCCTCCCGCCAGAGTCCTCGGACCTCTACAGGTACCCCAGAATGTGGGAAACGATGCTACGGGCGGGGAGAGTGGCATTGGCACAGAAATGGAAGAGCCCGGAGACCCCGTCCAAGGCTGACTGGCTGAAGAAATTGAAAAACTTGTTTCTAATGGACAAACTAACTGCCATGGTGAACAATGATTCCGGGTCATTCCTTGAAAATTGGCAGGGGGTAAGGGAGGCCTGGGGATGGGATGTGCACTGAGGCCTGAGGGGAGGGGCCGAGCGGGGCTCGAGGAGACTAGGCCGAAAGACTGTACGATAAAGTACCAGGGACCCCAAGGACGGAATGTGTGCCCACGGCCCGGGGACATTCGGTCGGCCGTCAGCCACCAGATTATGCCGACGCTCACACTCACTACCAAAGTAATGGACGCAAAAGAAAAGTCCAAATTTCCCAATGTTATGGTTCGAGTTGGTAAAACGAGGGGTGGGGGGAGGGGGGTTTGAAGGGGGGGGCTGTTGGGGGGGTGGGGGGGGGGAGTTTGCTGGGCAAGTGCACTGTGATTAACTGCTGATTACAAATATTGCCTGCTTGTTATACTCGTTAAAATACCAATAAAACCAAAGTTTAAAAAAAAAAAAAAAAAGCAATCCGCGAGTTTATATGGCAAGGGCGGGCCCCGAGGATAGGAAAGGCCACCCTAACACTACCCAGAGAGGAGGGCGGGTTCGGACTACCGGACTTTCTCCTTTACTACCGGGCCGCCCAGCTGCGGGTCTTGCTGGAGCACATGAAGGAGGGGATGGGCACCTACTGGTCATACCTTGAGGATATGGATGCCCACCCTCTGAAAGTGCGCGACCTCCTGTGGCTGCCGCGCAGACTCATCCCTAGCAAACTGAAAGCCCACCCAACCCTGGGAATACTTTGGACTATCTGGAAAGAGGGACCCACAACCTCATACCTCACGACATGGCCCTCTCCAATGTCTTCGCTTTGGGGCCACCCGCTCAAACTAGGTAGCAGGGGTTTCAGGAGTGCCCAGTCCTGGTCGGACGGGGTCTGGAATGTGCGGGACAACTGTTCAAAGAGGGCGAGTTCCTCGAATACGAGGCCCTGCGAGACGCACTGGGGCGGGAGTCCCTCTCAATCTTTGAATATGTGCGCCTGAAAGGCATCCTTTGCGACCAATCATGGGGCCAGAACCTACGGAGACAGCTGACCCCCTTCGAAAAATTTCTGGACACGGCCACATCAAGGAAGGGGGCGGTCTCCAAAATGTACCGAATACTGAACACCGTTAACTTGGAGGGGAGAAGAGGGTTTCGAGGGTTTTGGGACGACCTGGCGGGAGAACCACTTACAGAGGAGGCGTGGTCCAAAGTCTTTAAGATAGCATTCCATGGGAACCTATTTACATCGGACATGGAGCACAACTTCAAGATCTTACAGGGCTGGCACAGGGACCCGTTGAAACTGTCCAAGATGTTTTCAGGAGTGTCCCCCAGGTGTCCAAGGGGCTGTGGCCAAGTGGGGTTGAGGGGGCATATGTGGTGGTCCTGCCCCAAGGTGCAGGAGTTCTGGGAGAAGGTACGGGGGTGGATGGCCGAGGTCACCGAGGAACTAATCCCACTCAACCCCCTAACAATGTTGCTGGGCCTCCCCCCGGAGGACACTGAACTGTATAGGTACCCAAGAATGTGGGAGACGATGTTACGAGCGGGTAGAGTGGCCCTTGCACAAAGGTGGAAGAGCCCAGAGACCCCATCCAAAGAAGATTGGCTTAAGAAACTCAAAAACATGTTCTTAATGGACAAATTGACGGCCATGGTAAATAATGAACTGGGCTCCTTTCAGGGTAACTGGTATGGGGTCTATGGGGCATGGGGTTGGGACCCCCACTGACAACATGAGAACACTCTGGCGAGTTGGCGGGGGGTAGGTTTGGAATGCTTCAATCAAGGATGTAGGAGTAGCCCAGGACCCGGGAGACAGCGGATCTCATCCAGCCAATTTGGACGTGAGAGTATAGCATACCTCTGTGGCAACGTACAACGAGCTACGATGACGGCTCCAGCAGTCCGACTTTTGAAGTGACTCTGATCTGGGGGGAGGGGAGGAGTTGGGGTGGGGGGGAGGGAACCTGGGGGTCTTACGACAATGTTAAAAGTGATGATTACAACGCTCCCAGCGTTGCCGTTTGTTTTTTCCTTCTAAAAACTACTAATAAAACCAAAGTTTAAAAAAAAAATGTATGTTTCTGGCCTAAAATGTTAGTGGTAGACTTTCTTAAGGATATGTCATATAATACACAGATATACACGTTATTTAAAAATAAAAAAACACCTCTGCAATTGTAATTCTAATTAAACTTTAGCCTCTTGTAAATGCGTGGGACTGGAATTCTCTTTTGAATGCTGACCACGGAAAGAAACGGGTCATTTTATAATTCAAAGTGAGGGCAAAGTGAAGATAACTTTACATCTATGCTGTGCTGTTCCATAGACAAAAGTGGAATTGTTGGTCAAGTGATTTCCTGTTGATGAAACAAAGAGCCAGGCTTTCTACAAAGGACTCTGTTTACATGGCGTGGCTGCAGGCAACTTCCAGGAGACACATTTTCACACCTCCTTAACAAGCCATTCAAATTCAAAGCCACAGGAGCTGGTTGCAGAGCAACATGCACCAGTATTCCTGCATAAGAGCAGTAAATACTTTGGTAATTTACTCACAGATTGTGCAAAATCTGTTTAGGAAGTTTTTATAAAATAAAATAAATAATAAATCACCAGTTAACGTATTACTAATGCTCAGCCACATGCACCTGAATCACTGTGGGCCTTGTGAACAATGCTCTGGGAAGGGCTCTTTCCCTCCCCCTGCTTCCCTCATGTTTAAAACGGCTTCAGCCCTACTCAGAAAAAGAGGCAGGTGAAGGGGGAAGGGAGCAGTATGGAGACACACAGCAGTATTGGTTCGTTTGAAAAGTGAACATTTTACAATTATTCTGAAGCGCTTTTGATAGTGTGATCATCTAAAACGGCGTACTGGTGTGCTTGTAAATCCACCATAGTAAATCGTCTAATCTGACAGTTCTGCATTATATTTTATGCGAGGGGAGAGAGGCTTTGTTAGAAATGCTGCAAATTCTTTTTTTGTGAGAGGTTGCCTTAGCGGTGCCATACACAAATGCATTTTAGCATAAGCACAAGATTTTAAACTTGCTTCTGACGTCCATCCACCGAGTGCATAGAGTCATTTTAGATATAATCCATTTGACCTGATGTGACCAGTGGTGCTGCTGAGTTCATTAACAGTTGTAGTTTCCTGGTTAATCATTGTAGCTGTCAAGATGGTGAGGTAAGTGCTCACTTAAATCACCTGCATTCAGCATGCCGATAGTTTGGAATTCTGGCAGGCCTGACTCAGTCCTTTATCCTTCTGAAATGGGTAAATTGAGTACATTTACAATCTGTTATTATAACACATGTTATTGGAGCACTCCTGAGTGGGAGGAACCCAGTATAAAGGCTATTTAAAAATGTGATATTATTATGTGCAAGACTGATCGTGAGTTCAGCAGTGAAAGCCCTGGGTGTCAGCCCCTTTGTTTTAGTCAGGGAACAGCACTAGATCTAATTGTGTTGGCCAAAGCTTATACTACTAAGAGCATCACTTTTACCACCTACCGTAATAACAACTAGGCGATGTCTATACTTCTGCTGAAGACATTTTCGGTGCTTGGTAAGCAATCCATGCTGCTCATACCACTGACCAACGATTGATGTACATGCTTTCAACTAAGACATATTAGACGTGAATTCCCTCCTTGTGGATAATACATTCCTGAAACTGTTATTAATGTTACCATTGTCTGCCCCCAATGCTAGCACTTTTCCATATGGAAAGTGATCTTAAACTGGTGAGTTATTTTATTAAGTTGAAACCTATTTTATATTGGGCGGCATTATGGACCTCCCCAGGTTTAGCTTGTTATAGAGATGCTCTTATGTATGCTATGACTCTCAAAAGCTCGTGTTCCCTTCAGTGGCTTAAACATGCGAAATCCTGGGTCCTGGCTTTGAATCTTTGGCACTTATGGAGGTCACCGGAATCCATGACCACTGAAAGCAAGGAAATGATCAAACGAGCGAGTGTTGTTTCATCTTGTCTGTCTATGGAGGCAGCCTGTGCTAATCTTAGCACTGGACGTCTCTATTTGTTGATCAAGCACGATTTTGGCTATGAGGCCTATCTGGATGTGATAAGGCCTCACTTTGCACACTCCCTCTACCTGGAATTCCGTCTTGGCATTTTGAAATTGACATCATTCAAACAGAACTGGTTTGAATATAACAACTGAGTTTGCCCAGTCCGTGGGGCAAGTCCATCATTATTTTCTTGTTTTTTTGTGAGGGGTACAAGGACCTGCAAGAAAAATACCTAGTCCCCATTCTTAGGCTGGTTGGCATTAGTCAAGTTGACTTGGCAACAGTGAACTGTAGGAACACTTGTGACTTGACAGTAGTTCATTTTGTTGCAAAGTTTATACATGGAACTTGGTTGAAGAAGCCTAAAGTGTTAATGTTATGTTAATGTTAAAGGATATTTGTACCGCGCACTATCACCACCGGAGTGGTCCCCTGGTGTTCTGGCGGCTCTGAAAAAGGGAGGAGGGGGGTAAGTTAGTGGGAATTAGCTGGAAAAGTGCAAGAGAGCAGTGATGTGCTGTTGGCGCTATGTGCTGTTGGCGGCCTTGGGGTGTTTTATGGTTGGTAGTCATCATGTGCTGTTGTGCAAGTCTATGTGTGGTTTGTTTTGTTGTAGCAATGTCGTGACATTTGTGTGGATTGCTGTATTTAAGTTTGTGGTTGTGTTTGGTTAGAGTTTGAGAGGTGTGTGCAGAGGGATGAAATTGTTAGTGGATTGGTTAGTTGGCATTGCTGTCCTTGCAATTATGTCTAGGTGTGATGATTGCTATCATTCACCATTTCATCTGAGTGCAGCATTTGCTAATCTTCAACATCCTGTCTAGATGAGAGGCAGACCAGTGACCACAATTCCATCCCAGTGAGGCACTTGTCATTGTGCACAGTATCATTTAAGTGTGGTGCATGCCAACATTCACATTTCTATCTAGATGTGGTGAAAGCTAAGGTTAAGAATGCCATCTAAGTGTGGAGCATGCTAACATTCATAATCCTGTCTAGATGCGACGCAGGCTTCTCTTGACTGTTCTCTGTGGGTGTGGCACTAGTTAACATTGGCTAGTATGTGAATGTGTAGTGCAATGCAGCATTTACAGTCTAGCCAATAGTGGATTTTGGTTGGTGGTCACAAATCTCAAGTATGCATGGTGTAATTCTATGGCAGTCTACGTTATGGAAAGGTAAGATAGAGTGGCGAGGGCTTTCTGGAGTAGAGTAATTGCTCTACACCCCACCCATGCCACACTTACAGTTTTGTTCAGTGGTCGAAGTGCACGAAAAGAAGTAGTGGAGCTATGTTCCCTGCCAGTCTGCACCCACGCCCCACAAACCCCATCACACACCGCCACCCACACACAATACAAACCTCCAAACACATGCACCTGTTGTTTAAGGAAACGTTCAGTGCAGTGCACTGAAAGTGCAAGTCTCAACTTCTTCCTACACTGTTATTTTAAAACGAAACCGTTCCGGAATGGTTTATTTTTAAAATAAAAGTATAGGAGCTGTAAAACTTAATTTCAAAAAGTAGAGGAGCACCGCTCCCAGTCGCTCCCGCTCACTTCGACCACTGGTTTTGTTGGTGTCTGTTGTCTTCCTTTGTTCCCCAGCGGACACCTGCAGACACGTCTTGGAGCCGCTAGTGTGGGAGCCGCCCTTTGCCTTGGGGCCCTTAGCCGCAGGGGCTGCCGGGCAGAGGGCTGCCCTGGGGGGGGGATCACGATATGGAGAGGAGGGACCAATCATGGTGCGCGGATGGGGTGGTTAATGTTAGTCCCCCAACTGTAATAGTGATGTTTAGTCACTAATTTTGGCAATTTGTGCATGGTTTATTAGCCCAATTGGAATTTTATGTAATGACTTTTATTTTTATATTTAATTGTTGATGTTTGTTTAATTGCTTGTTTTTACAATTTTATGTAGAGAATGTGTTGGGGCTTTCTTCTTTGAATCAATTTGAATTAACTGTTCTATTGTTAATTGTATGTGTTGGAAACATGTATTGCTAACACCCCAATAAAGTTTGAAAATGATTGGAGCAAGTAGCACTCTATTCTTGACTACCCCAATCCTGATTCAAGTTTGGTAGTCACAGAATTAACCTTCTAGAGTTTTACTTGAGGTACAACGTATAGAAAGACCCAGGAAAATAAGCCAGCAAACGTACAGGATTGCTGGAGCCGATTCTCAAACCTTTAATGCTTCCAACATTAAACTTTGTACTAACTTACAATTCTTTAAAATCCCATTAGAAACACAATCCAATAATCACAACAATGTAGGACCTATCTGCTTCCTCCCTTTTCTACAACTATGGGCATAACATGCACATATGCCATCTCGAAACATTGCTACCCTGCTGCATGCCTCCCTTTGAAAGATCTACTTCACACGTTCCCATCGTCTTTTCCTTGCCCGCTCTAATTTCCATTCCTCCAGGAGAATAAGGTCTGGATACCCCTGGTGGGGGCTCATTATGCCACTGCACAGTCAAGCCTATAGGCCTCATTACGAGGAAGGCGGTAGGGGGTTAACGGTGCCAGTAGAGCTGCCAGCGCCGTGAAAGATTTACCCATGGCACCTGGAGATGTGGAAAACTACCTGTTTATCAGGTAAAAACTACAGACCTTTTTATAAAGATTTTTGTGTCCTGATCGCCAGGCATCTTATGTCCTCCTATTTACTAGTAATTTCACACATAAAATCCATAGATGCATGACAAACGTATTGCTTCATAATATCTTTTCTATTCTCCAATTGCCTCTCCCTGTTTTGTTCTCCCAGAATCTCTTGTGCACTTTCGCTATTATTGCCACACTTTACTTGTCTTTGGTCCCAGGATTTTGTACCCTTCCCCCCAATCTACTTAGATACTTGGAATGTACAAATGACTGCAAATTGTTACATAGGACTTAATTACAATATTAGCAGTAATTATGGTGTTAATTCTTCCAAATGTAATTATTGTTACCACCCACCTAAGTGTCCAATGGAATTACCATTGTTTTACAGGCCCATGGGCATGCAACAATCGGCCTGGCAGTAACTTTAATTACTTCTTGACGAATAAGTATCAATTGGAAGATTTACCGTTACCACTAGCTGTACATGGAGGAATTACTGAGTGGCAATTCCTCCAAGAACTTTCAACATTAACCCTTGGTATTCCTCCATTGGAAACGGGAAGCTGAGCAGCAAACATCTTTAAAAATAGAATCCATTGAATAACCACCCATTTTCTGATGCCATCTATGGGAGAAATCCACAGCAAACATGTCGGGGGACAAGACCAAATCCAAAATCTCAGAAATTGGGCTGAGGAAGCCAAAGTTTACTGAATGAGAGCTCACTGTAATGACTTAGGAAGATGTGGCTCATGTGCTAGAGGTATTTGTGGCACAAGGTGGAAAAGCACACACCAGAGGAAGTCTGCCATCTGAATATGGCTGCATGAAAAGGTGGTGGCAGTTGGGACGGTGCCAAGGGGTGCAGAGTGTTAGGCAGAATCATATGCAGTACCCTTTGGGAACACCACACACAATTAAGACTACAAGTGACAGTACAAATTCACCTTTGGTACAAGCTTGTACTACACAGTAAAGTGGTAGCGATGGCTGAGCAGCCAGACTTATCTCAAGAGGAAAGTGAGCAGTATCAGAAGTTACACAAAGGACAGCAGTTACTATGGTTCAAGCAAATACTGACTCAAGGTTTCTGAGTAAGAGAATATACATTTATGTACACATCATTTGTAAAACAGCTCACTAAAGTAAAGTAGTAGAAAATCACAATCTTAATACACTACACCACACTCAATGAATGCTGGACAAGTTAAGCTCAAAACGAAGTGTGAGCAAAATGGCACTCCAGTAATTTAAAAAGGGAGGGAAAGACAAGGTTATTCACAATTAAGCAGCACCAACAAGTGAGTAGGCAGGGAAATCTAGAAAAGGCTTACTACAATGAGGATTCAAATCAATAGGCCTGGGCCAATGTCTGTGGTTCAGGGTCTTTGCAGAGGATCACACAGTTCAGAGTAGTTTGTGGTTAAGTCTTTGCCAAAAGTTCGAAACGAAGTTGGTCAGAAGAAAAGTTACTTGAAAGAGTAGAGAAGGACAAGCCCTCGAATTGGCAAAAGATTTTAGACACTTTCACCGCGGTCGGATGAAACGTTGTAGCTGAGGCAGAAGTTCCTGGCAGATCCTGCAGGCTCACGGTTCCTGAAGCGACTGTCGGACTGACACGAAGAAGGAAGAATGGAGGGTCCTGCACTGCCCAGGGAAGAAACCAGCAGCAGGGCAAAGCAACAAATAAAAGGTGCGCTCTTTAAAACCCAAGCAGGGTCCGGTCCTCCTGGCTATCCGGTTCACTGTAGCTGTGCACAGAAAATTCGACCTGAGGAAGGAGGCCTGGCTTGGAGTTTGGTGAACTGGTTGGTCCCACCAGCTCAAGGGAAGAAGACAAGAGAAGAAGATTCATTGCAGATCTTCTCTGTCGTCGAAGTTTGACGATTCGGAACCGCAGCAGGGCTTCACCTGGAGGTTCAGTCATGGTAGTGGTCCTCTTCCTTCAGCTTCTCTTCGGTTCTCTCGATCCAGTGGCGACTCTGCCTTTCAGTCCCAGAGACCTGGTTTTTATGCAGTTTTCCCCCATTCACACAGCCTGGCTGTCAATCACACAGCACGGTTGGTTTCCTGGTGGGACAGTCACCACAGCCAATCATACAGAGTGCGACATGGGTTTCCAAGGAGACCCTGTGCAGGGAGTCGCAAACCCCTCCCTCACATCCTGTCCCCCTCAGACATTCAGAAGCCTAAGGAGGGCTTCTGTGCTGAAGCCCACCAAAGGACTGCGAACAAAGGAACCAAACCTGGTTTGGCGCGCAGAGTAAATGACCTTTACAAAAAGAAATGGTGAATAAACCCAGCTGGAACCAAAATAAAATAAAAGGGGTCTAGCGGATTTAAGTTTGAGGCTACTAACCTAGCCTAAAACAGTACCAAGGCTATTTACATAGAAAAATAGGGTAGATTCCACTGCCACCAGCCAAATCTTAAAGAAAGGGGAACGAAATAACGTTCCCTGAGAAACAGACAAAAAGGGATAACTATTAACCCTTTCCAGTACTCTATGTAAGATAGTTTGTACTGGGTCTGTGAATATAAAAAGACTAATAAAGTCAATGGCAACTTTACATGTTCTGGGAGACAGTAGTCAGTCCCAGAAAATGGAGTTTAGAGTGGGAAGTCTGAAAAAGACAACCCTGTGTCACTGCACTAAAGGTGCTGTGTGACACACAGTAAAAAGATGATGCCTATGGAGTAGGGGAGACTCCAGAGTCTATGAACACAAAAAACAAAAATGTAAAACACACAGCAAAACAAATGTATGAGTGGGAAAAAGGCTCACACTCTGACCAGGTGAAAAAATGTATCCTAGAAATCCAGCAAAGCTGCTGAGGCACTCAACAGGTAAAGGAAATTAGCCGTTCTGGAGAATTCTCCCTAACACAGAGGAGATCAAGAAAGAGTGAATTTATCTTAAGGCCATGGTCTGTGATCTCTTGGCACTCCACCACAAGGAGACCACTAAAGTGACTTACTGGGAGGAGATGTTCAGCAGTATCCTTAATACGGCTTACATGCGGGGTGAAGAATCTGACTACTGTAGGTTGGCAGCAACGTTCATGCTTATGAGTACATGATTGTTCATTTGCAGGTTGGACATCCCACAATGAACGTTACACTGCCTGTTTTCCTGTAGAATATGGCTGGCAATCACAAACACAATGGAAAAATCCAACTATCAAGGCCCACAGACCACGGTAGGTCATATTCAGGAAAGGAGTCAAGTGTAAAAAACACATCTACAAAGAACCTAATTTGTCACATTAAGGGTGTGTCATGTATCCCGCATGGCTCACATTAAATCAGCTCCTTCATCTCTCCTTCAGACATCAGCTACAAATTCCAGGCCCTAGTGCTCACCAACCTGGATGGTTGCCATGCCCCACCCCCACCCGTGTCCCAACCGCTATTCTGGCTCCAGAAAGCCGTCCAGCATGCTGCTGCTTGACTCATTGCAGAACTGAAGAAATTCAGCCATATTTACCCCACTCTATAGGAACTACACTGGTCTACCCTGAAGCCTGCATCACCTGCAAGACAGCCTACTTCACTTACAAAGCTGTAACCTCCAAAACAACATTATACTTCGCTACAAAGATCCCCCTCTCAGGGTGTCAATGTTAAACCAGAAGCCAAGATATCAGCAGACTGGAATACAAGAGGTGTAGGAACGAGAAGACCAGATAAGAAGCATTCTCGTGCAATGCTACCACAGTCTGGAACAACCTTCTTGCTAACATAAGTCTGGCTCCCTCTCTCCTGCATTCCTGGATAAATCTAAAAATCCTATTCTTCAAGGAACACTTAACCAACCAATGAGTGCCATAGACTGACAAGATGATCCTACTCCACTATGCTCCACTCCCTAAAATAGGTACACACTATATTAATGACCTACATACATACATACAGGTCCAGATAAGGAAAGAATGACAGTTTATCATTTTTCTAAGGCTAATAAAAAAGTACCTTTGACTTGGTATAACCTTCTAAAAAAACAGTTTAGTTCCTACTGACTGTGCGAGCTACAGACCTATCTTCAACTATTAATTTCTTGTGGAAATGATGAACAAGATTGCCTCCCTTCAGTTAAGAAAGCATTTAGCGCAGTTAAACTAGCCTGGAGATTGCCAGACAGGTTTACGTCCAGGACGAAGCACAGAAACAGCTCTCCTCGATGTCACCTACAGCCTTACTAAATTGATAGCTACTTCGTATAAGCAAGACTCTTCTATCTTTTGGAAGGAACTCAATATACTCAGCTCACAAAATGACATTCATCCTCTTTCAGTGTAGACCTCTAACTCTCATTATTTACTTTTCATCTTCCCCTCTTTGATTCTTTCTGAGGTATTTGGTACTTAGTGCTTTATAAACATCAATAATGCATATATTCAATGACTCCTAATGATAAATAGGGCAGCAGGTAAGTCTGAAGCAATAGCCAAAAGGACTGAATTAGGAAACAAGCATTTAAATGTACTAAATTAAGCGGTCAAAATAAGACAATTGTCAGTTTATTACAAAGGACATCTTTTTTTCCAGAAAGGTCCATTTGGGAATGGACACATGTGAAAAAAATGGGTTTATGAGAAACCTCCTAAAACCACTTCACAAAGAACATTGGGGTAATAGATATACGTGAGCAACTGTATTCAAAGAACAAAGGTCATTGATATGTATATCCAAATCCTAGTCTCATTCTGCTGCTAAAAACACTTCTTAGAAGCTTCCATATTATATTCACAAACTTTGATTTATTATGTAAGCTGGGAATAAATCTCACTGAATTAAGCACTCGTCTTTGAAATCTGTTTAAAAAATGTGCAGTCACTGGCTTGAATCCCACCAGGACAGATTTAACCTTTCATATTACTGCTGTTGATAAATTGAGCCCAATGGGATTGGGGTAAAATAATATCATCTGTTGGGCAGCACTCAGATGCTGGATTAACATGGTTGGAGGTGCTATTTCAAAATTAAATTATTGAAACATAGGGACAGAAAATGTGATCACTTTCTTTGGATCAAACCTCCCATGCTCTGATATTATCATCTTTCAGAATATGTTAAATAAGTACCTGGCACAAGAATAGTTACTATTTCTATGTTGTGAGAGATGTTTTAAATTTGGACTTAAGTATCTGCCAATATCTGTGGATAAATGTGAGAAACCAATCCCATTGATTGATTCTAATATCTAGAAATAGAGATTTGAATCAGCATGCCAATCAGTACCGTCACAAACCATCTTTGGAGATACTTTTGTAATACATTTTACCCCATGTGATGCAAGCTGCACAAGGAACAAGGAGGCAGTGTGTTGCACAGTCCACAAGAGGTTATTTCTGTCACTCACAACCCTGAATATTACCAACAAACAATGTTTGATCTTATTCCAGCATTAGTACCTTCTCTTGTGTTTCAGGGTGGACACGGGACACGCAGGAAATATCACGGTATGCACACAATTCTCCCATCATTATACATATGTATATAAATAATTATGGACATCTTCGAGAAAGAAGTCATACAAAAGTATGCGAGTAATGGTATATTTAATTTAAATGCTTTTTAAAAAATTCTCTCTCTCTCTCTGGAACTACAAGTGCACAAATACTATATAGGAGTTAAAAGTTATTAGCAATATTATTTTTGCAAAGTGGATGGATCTTAGGGTTCACCATAACTGTATATATTTTATACAGCAATGTTTGTCACCCTAAGATAAGGGTGAACCCTAAGATCCATCGGCTTAGATTGCTAATAACGCTTGTCTCTTTTGATGTATCTGTGTGAAATTTTCCAAATATGTTTCCTACCACCATCCCCCTAAAGTTGTTTACAAATTCATCTAACGGTTTAAAAGATGTAAAGCATTGAAGAAAGGGGTGCTTTTCCTCTTTTGCATTAAACAGTCTCAGAACCCAAAGAGCTCCATGGATTTGCTTAAAATACAAAACAGGTTGGGCAGGAAGCAATGCAGTTGTACCTCGTGGTAGTTTGGTACAAATCCATCCAGTATTTTGTTTAAATATGGATATTGGGGTGCTCCTGTATCTGTACATATCTGTACAGAGCGCCTGAGTGTACAGAGCGCCTGAGTGTACAGAGCGGATGGGTGTACAGAGCGGATGGATGTACAGAGCGGATGGGTGTACAGAGCGGATGAGTGTACAGAGCGGATGGCTGTACAGAGCGGATGAGTATAAAAAACAAATGAAGGTATAGAGCGAATGAGTGTAGAGGGCAGACGAATAGATAGAACAGGATTACTGCCTACTAGCGAATGACTTTATAAGGCCGATGAGTGCATGTTGCTGTTGAATGCGCGGGGAGCGGATGAGCGCCGGGGAGCGGATGAGCGCCGGGGAGCGGATGAGCGCCGGGGAGCAGACGAGTGCTGGGGGGGTAGAGTGCCGGGGAGTGGATGAGTGCCGGGGAGTGGATGAGTGCGGGGAGCGGATAGCGGATGAGTGTTACAGAGCGGATGAGTGTACAGAGCGGATGAGTGTACAGAGCGGATGAGTGTACAGAGCGGATGAGTGTACAGAGCGGATGAGTGCACAGAGCGGATGAAGTATAGAGCAGATGAGTGTAGAGGGCAAACGAATAGATAGAACAGGATTACTGCGTACTAGCGAATGACTGTATAAGGCAGATGGGTGCATATTGCTATTGAATGCGTGGAGACCGGATGAGTGCGGGGAGCGGATGACCGCGGGGAGCGGATGACCGCGGGGAGCGGATGACCGCGGGGAGCGGATGAGTGCGGGGAGCGGATGAGTGTCGAGGGCGGACGCGCGTAGAGCGCAAATGTGCGTGGAGAGCTGGTGAGTTCCGGGAGCGAGCGAGTGCGAGGAGAACGTGATTGTGTCGGGTGGATGAATGCATAGAGCAGATGAAGGTATGGTGCATACGAGGGGATAAAGCGAACAAATGCCTAGAGCGGAGGAGTTACATAGACCATGTGAGTGCGCAGAACGGATAAGCATGTAGAACCGATGAGTGCGGAATGCATGCATAGTAGATGACTATATAGAACAGATGAGTGCCGGGAACTGATGGATGAGCGTAGCGGGATGGATGAGCTGAGCGGAAGAATGTATAGCGTGGAGGACTCCATAGAACAGACTAGTATGTAGGGCTGACAAGTATATAGAGCAGACGAGTGCATATGATCGAAAGAGTGCATATGAAAAAGGGGTGCGTAGAAGGAGATGAGTGCGTAGAGCAGATGAATGCGCAGAGGGGCGGAGTGCGCAGAGGGGCGGAGTGCGCAGAGGGGCGGAGTGCGCAGAGGGGCAGAGTGCGCAGAGGGGCAGAGTGCGCAGAGGGGCAGGCAGAGTGCGCAGAGGGGCAGGCAGAGTGCGTAGAGAGGGCTGAGAGCGTAGAGGGGGCGAGTGCGAAGAAGGGACGAGTGCGTAGAGGGGACGAGTGCGTAGAGCGGGTGAGTGAGCAAAACAGGTGAAAGCATAGTGCGTGTGACGGCATAAAGAGGACGAGTGCCTGGAGCGAACGGATGCCTAGAGCGAACGAGTGACTAGAGTAGAACGGACGTGTCGGATAGTGCGGAAGAGTTGCATTGAGCGGATGAGTACATAGAGCAGCCGAATGCGTGTGAGGGCATAAAGAGGACGAGTGCCTGGAGCGAACGGATGCCTAGAGGGAACGAGTGACTAGAGTGGAACGGATGTGTCGGATAGTGCGGACGAGTTGCGTTGAGCGGATGAGTACATAGAGCAGCCGAATGCATAGAGCGGATGGAACGAGTGAAGTGGAGTGCATGTGGCAGACAAGAATGCATGCGTGGGGCAGACAGGAGTGCATGCGTGGAGCAGACAAGAGTGCATGCGTGGGGTGGACTGGAGCGCGCTGGGCGGACTGGAGCGCGCAGGCGGACTGGAGTGCATGAGTGCGTCGAGCGAACCAGAGTTCCTGGAGCAGATTAGGATGCATGGAGTGGATAGGAGTGCATGGAACAGACTGGAGCGCATAGAATTGCGTGACGTATATAGTATGGTTTGGAATGCAGAGATTGTTTTGAAAAAGCATATAACCCATCATATCTCACCACCATGCTTACTCTCTTCTTTACACCACCACTCAACTAGAACACAGAGATACTATGACACCATTTGGTATAACTGTTCTCATACCAACATCCGCCGCTTACTACACATCATTCTAAGTAAACACTGCTGGTTACGCACCCCCCAGCCAGGCGTTCTCCTCAGGCCTAACGCAGCCACACTCGGTCTGGATAAATCCTGCCAGAACGATCACATATTCCTGATCTCTCAACCACCGCACCTACCGCTAAGAAGCAGCTACTACACGAATACCGCACCAGCTGCACACATACCCGGTGCTCACACGCACCGTTGACTCTCTCTCTCTCTCTCTCTACTGATCTGAACTTCGGTTCCCAAGGGTGTTCAACCTACCAGCGCCTTCAGACCATATCAATGGTATATAAGGCGCTATATAAATGCAAAATAACATAACATAACAGAATATCTCCCGTGGTGCGTTGAAGCAAGAAAGACATTTCAGAAATGAAAAGTCACACATTTGTTCCTTCAGTGTGAGAAATTTTCGCAAGAATTCCTGCAAAGACAGAAAAAGAAATGTGCTTACAATGTTACTAGGAATGAAGTAAAGGAATGTATTCTTTCAGGGTGGATGAGGAGAGGGTGAAACCGGTCTAATTGGTGAGTTAGGAAATTAAGGAGGATTATGAAATATGTTTAGTTCCTAACTTTTTTGTTGCTTTGTATGTACTGTTTCCACTGCCACTTCACAAAAACTGCAGGGTTCTCACAGGAATTGGATGTGCATCACAAGATTAAACATTCTTAAAATGATATTGGCAGATAGCCTGGTGGCACTTTGCCTTCAGGATGGATCTGGGTAGACAATAAAAGAGGATGTGTGCACATGTAAAGTTTGAGGAGTCTTGTAAAAAAGTATAATTAAGCCAGGTTGTGGCAATTCTCATAGCAATCGGAAAACACAATTATAATCTTGAGATATTTACTTGTGGTTAAATTCCATGAGTAAATCTTGTCAGAATAAAAAAGCGGGACACAAGGAACTCTTTTCTAAATGTCTGCTAGAACACAGCCAGAGGAGCATACACATTAGTCCGAATCACTAATTGCTGCAAAGTGGCCACATTCCATGGCCAATGGACCATGGTGTCTTAATACCACAGGCCGAGTGAGATGTAGCATAACAACACCATTGGAATAAAGACGAACAACTTAACTGTCTCATAACTATAACATTTTAAACAGCAAGATCTGATTGAGGATGAAGCAAACACTTGCTCTTGGTCTGAAGTATGTTGTAATGAATCATGCCCCACACCCATCATGGCAAAATAAAAGGGGTGATGGCTGGAAGGTTTAGAACTAACCTTCACCTCTGGCATTGCTCTGAGCAACCCCGCAGACCATCTTTCTTCGCCTGCCAAGCCATTACAGAAGGGGAAAGACCATATGCAAAATCGGGGTTGGTGCCACCCCAAAGGGGGCAGTCCAGCCTTAACGGCTTGGTCACATCCCTTCTGCACGAGACCACAAGCATCTGCAAACATGTTTCAGCCGTGTTGGATCTCATCAGCGAGGAGTTGTTTGGGTCTTTAGGCCCAACAGGCACGAGACCCATGTCTGGGCGAACCTGTCCCACTCACGGTAACTATAGCAGAACAAAAGGGGTGATGGAAGGTTTAGAGTTAATCTTAACATCTGGCATTTCTCTGGGCAACCCTCCAGAACATCGTTCTTCGCCTGCCAAGCCATTACAAAAAGGGAAAGCCAAATGCAAAATCAGGCTTGGCCCCACACCAAAAGGGTCAGTCCAGCCTGAACTGCTTGGTCACAACCCTTCTGCATGAGACAAGCATCCTTCTATTCAAGGAAAGGACCTCATGCCATTAATAACGGACAATGGCATCCCTTTTCCAGAGAGGAACTTCTCTCATGTTCATGTGTGGTGATATCCAGATTGGAAAGGGCTCTTAGATGTTTGCCTCAAGCGCCAGAGTACTTTGTAGGCTCTGACATAGTGTGACAGGAAATAACACATGAAGGACCACAAGGTCTTGACACTATGCACTCAGTTCACAGACCAATAATGTAAACATTACAATATTGCAGTTCTCATTGACATCTGTCCAGAAAGCTTGTTCACTCAAGAGGCTCCACACATGGTTTCCTGCAACACAAAGTTGCCACAAGCTGACAGGAAACCAGTGCCATGCGCCAATGTTTTTTTTAGTCATTGTTTGCCATTGATATGCCTGTTCACTGCTCATAAACCTGGTCTCTGGAGAACAGCCACATCCAGGATGTCTGCAGTGTGGCACACAAAGCGAAAGGGTTTTGAAGATGGGTATTGTGTAATATTCAAACTTTACCCAATCTCCCAGGTCCCCATTTGACTCAGGTCAATCATTTAACACCCAATCACAGGACTTCAGCCAATTACCCATTGGATAGTGTTTGGAAAAATTGGAGGAGGGAGAGCCACTAGAGGAGGAGAAATAACAGCATGTGTGGTTTGAGGTGAACAGCAGGAGTTGGCTGGAGGTGTACGCATGAGATGGCTGGAGATGAACAAAAGAAAGCGGTTGAAGATGAAGAGCAAGAAGTGGTTGGAGGTGTACAACAGGAGATGGAGGAAGAAGTTGGTGATCAGGAGGAGGCAGAAGTGAAACATTGGAGGAGGTAACAAAGGGCATAGTTATACAGCCTATGAAGGACAGAGTGGGAGATCTTGGCCCAAGGCAGGAGGTAGGGGAAAATCCCAGTCTGAAGGGGTTAAACCCATGGTGAAAGGAGGAATGGTTAAGCAGAGGAGTAATGATGAGGGGCAGGAGAATAAGGCTTGCCATCCGAGAGGTGCTCCAACCCAGTGTTTCTTGACCACATCTGATCTGAGACACTCCACATGTACCTGTTTACTTGGGCAACAATTACAGACAGAAGATCAGAGAACAAAATTGCCTACTGGCAGAATGTGGGAACCCCATTAAAGCCAGATGAATAAACCTTGGCATTGACCCTGTGGTAGGTGAAGAAGTGTGCTTGGAAACTCTTAAGCCCGAGATTGTGATTCAAGAGACTTAACTTATATGTTGTTATTTTCCTTATATTTTGGCTGTGTAAATAAACTTAGTTTAACTCAAGGTGTTGGTGCTTTCTCTTTGTGCATAATCCTTTCACATCACTAATATGACATAGTATATCTATTTTGAAATGTAACTAACATCAAACAAGTGCTACAAATATGTGGTCTACTTTCTGTAGTAGAGATGGTTTATTTGCTCATTTGATGATAGTGGATCACTGAATCTTGACTTATCCTTTGTTCTCTTCTTTCCTGTTATTACGCTCCATACCTCTTGTGACACAGAACTCCTCAACTCGCTCAAAATCTCTGTTGAAAGTTTAACATCAAGATAATCACAAGCTATCAATGCAGAGAAATCAAAACTTAAAACACCATGTTTGCAATGATTTTGACATTACCATTATCACACACTATTCATTTGAGGACCTGATCACCATTACTATCACACACCATCTCAGAGGGAATTTTAACAATATTATTATCACATTCAAGGTATCTGGGGGGATATCAACATTGCCATTTTCAATCACACTGGCTCTGTGAGGGCCGATACACCCTCTCTATGGGTTCCTTCACATCATCATAACCACATACCATCCCAACGTGGACTGTAACACCATTTTCATCACAAAGAATTACTGTGGGGATTTCAACATCCTTATTAACAAACACAATCTCGGTTGGGACTGCAACATAACCAAGAGAAAACATTTTTTGTCTAGGCTGTAACATCATCAATGTCATCATCACCCCTTTTCCAAACCCACACAATTCTATGGAGACTTGTATGTCCTATTTTTAACACACTACGTTTAAGGGAGACTTTAGAATCACCATTATCACACACCATCTCTGTGGGGACCTGAATATCAGTATAAGGACACAGAATCTCTATTGGGACTTTAACATCCCCAACTTCACACAATGTCTATGGGAACCTTAACATCATGAAAATAACACACTGGCCCTCATTACGACCCTGGCGGAAAGCAACTGACCTGACCGCCATAGCGTAAATAGCGTTTCCGCCATGGCACGACAGAGTAAAGTGCGGCTAATTCTGACCCATCGGGCACGAGCAGTACGCCTTGGCGGAAGTGCAAAGTCCGCGATGGCGGAAATGTCCCCAAAACGCCCCTCACCGCCGTCGTACGGCGACCTAGGTGCAATTCCGCCACCGGACATAGCGGTCACCGTAATGAGCGGCAATCGGAAAATACGGTGACCGTAAATATACGGAAACGGAAGCAAAAACATGGTCCCGGAACGGGAAACAGCACGCCGTACACCTATAAAATCAGAATATTCACACAACCATTAAAAATACTACCCTGAGAGACATCCCAACCCGTCATCCACCCTAGTGAAACCAAAACAATGGGAAAAGTAGCGAAAAAAGCGTGCGACCGCAAGCGGCAGGTCCACTTCTCACGTGAGGACCTCACGGTGCTCACAGAGACCCTCCAGGAGAATGCTGCCGTCGTCTTCTCGACGCAAATGACCAGGACGGCACTTGCGAACAAGAAGGCCATATGGGCCCTGGTGGCACAGCGGGTAAGTGCGGTGGGGACCGCACCCCGCAACCCACAGCAATGCAGAAAGCGATGGGACGACTTGCGGATACGCGTACGGAGCATACTATCCGCCAACCGTAACATTGCCACAGCTACCGGGGGAGGATCGGAATCACCCATCAAGTTGACCCCCTGGGAAGAAATCTGTGCCTCCACCATTGGAATGGAGACCATAGAGGGAGTCGGAGGGATGGAGAAAGGAGTGCAGACATCCGAAGAATCAGGTAGGTGGGCCAAATAAAACTATGCTAAAACCACAATGTCCAATCATGTGAAGTACCATGTGTCCACATAGTGCAACAGAAACACATGTCCAGGAGAACGTCCACTTACATTGGCCTGATAGCGGACATTAAAAGTCAAATTAAATAAATAAATAATTAAAATTCCTAAAAACACCCTCTACACGTGCAGCAGGCACCCCCTAACTGCAGGCTGCAATACAACTGCACCCTCAATCCACACAAAAATGAAACTACCCCCAAGGCCCTGACCCAAATCACCCTCAGGTACCACCCCAATGCATGTGATACATTGCCATTCCAATTTCCACAGACCCATCAATAACGCTCGCCCTCCTTTACTCCACCACAGGGTCCGATTCAAACGACGAGCTCCAGGACACCCCTACCAGCACACCTGCAAAGAGGGCCAAGACCAACAGCCAAAGACCCTCCACCTCAGCTGCACGCATCAAGACACGGCAGCAGCACAAATCAAGTGGCAGCACACAGGAGGGGACTTCAACAGGCACCCCAGCAGCCAGCATGGCCACAACACCACCACCACCACCACAGGCCCCCCCAATGGATGCCACAGAAGGCACTGCTTCTGGTGGCAGCAGCACCATAGGTGACACTGCATTAATGGCAGCATGCTCCGACACAGAAAACGGTGATGTCGATGTACGATCCATCCATGACCTGTCTCAATCCCCCTGTTTGTTTCATCCCGTACAACATGAGGATACCACGCAGGGGCACTCACAAGACGACGACTGGCCATCCCCCACAAGCCCTGTGTCAAGGCAACATGAGGTGATGAGCCCCTCTGTGACACCACCGCAAATGGCCATGGCCCAGCAGAGGCAACAGTCCCTCGACCAGGTGATCGTGCAACAGCAGCAACTGGCCACGCTCCTCAAGGACCATGCTGATGAATGTGGGGGTACCAAGGCAGCCATAGAAACATGTACAGAGACACTAAGGGCAGAAATGGAGAGAAGCACCGAGAGCCTGAGAGTACAAATGGAGAGAAGCACCGAGAGCCTGAGAGTACAAATGGAGAGAAGCACCGAGAGCCTGAGGGGGGAACTGCATGCGACGTCCAAAGACGTATGTGCTGAACTTGCCGCTGTGCGCCGTGTGCTCACTGAGCTCTCACAAACCCTTAGGGACATGCATGGACGTGAGCAGGCAGAGACATCATCCGTTGCAAGTTCCGTCCAGGGCAGCCCCCAACGTAGATCTGGGAGGAACCTGCGCTCCACAGGCAGGGGTGCCCCTGATACCCGGAGAGGGGGCTTGCAATAGCGTCTGCCCACCGACAATGAGCATCTTTGGACACTGGTGTTCGGGGGGAGGTAGGAGGGTGGAGGGGGTGTGTTGGGCTTACTTGGGTGGCGGGTTGATGGGGTGTGTAACACAATTTCACATATGCTATAAACATTTCACAATCATCCAATGAGATGTGTGGACATTGATCTTTGTGTACGAGGCCATCATAGGCGTACAGTCCATATTGTGCATGTTCCAGACACACACAGTGCCACAACTCCCGTGTCCATGTATCAACCACCAGGCGTGAGTGCTAGAAGCATGAATCTATGATAATCTGACGAATTTCACGGCCCTCCTGTGCCTCGCGGACTCCTTGAGGTTCTGCCACATCCCCACCCACATCATGACCATATTCTGGTGCTTGCAGTTCTGCGTCAGGGGGCATGGGCACATTTCTACGTATGCACATGTTGTGTAGCATGACACATGCCATGACCATCTTAGCAACCTTCTCATGGCGGTACAGGAGTGCCCCGCCAGACCTGCTGAGGCAGCGGAAACGACCCTTCAGTAGGCCGAATGCCTGTTCTATGACTACACGGGTACGTGAGTGGGCATGGTTGTAGTCCTCCTCATGCTGGTCCTGTGGGTTCCGGAGTGGTGTAAGGAGCCATCTCTTCAGTGGATACCCGGCATCACCTGTATGTGGACAATAAAGGATGTTTGAGGAATGACATTGCTACGTAAGCACCCCCCCCCCTTCCTGGCAGGTCATTGCCGCATCACATACCCCACATTATCATGCATGAAATGAGACTCACCGAGTAGCCAGGATCTGTTCCCTGCATGTCGCTCCATGTAGCGTGGTATTGTAGAGTTCCGTAAGACCATGGAATCATGGGTTGATCCAGGAAATCGGGCACAACAATGTGTAATGATCCTGTTTGAGTCACACACCATTTGTACATTAAGAGAATGATATTGTTTTCGGTTGCGGTACTGGGCCTCCATGGCATGTGGGACAACCAATTCCACATGGGTGCAGTCGATGGCACCAATGCAACCCGGTATGCCGGCAAGTGCATGGAATCCCACTTTTGTGTTCGTAATTTCCTGCTCCGAGCGTGGTAGAGAGATGTAGTCGTCTGCGTGCTTCAGGAGGGCATCAAGCACTTGCAATAGTGTCCGTGACAACAGTGGCTGTGAAATGCCATGCAACTGTCCGACTGTGTGCTGGTAGGTGCCTGTGGCCAGGAAGTGGAGTACAGACACCACCTTCAGTAGGGGTGGGATGGCGGTTGGGCTATCTATCATGCTGACAAGGTCAGCGTGTGTCATGTCCACAATGGCGGTTATGGTGTCCCGGTCCAAACGGTAGAGGGTGTGGATCTGCTCATCAGTGTGGTTGAACGGATGTGCTCGGAGGCGTGAGATTGCGGGCTGCCTGCGTGGTGGTAGTGGCTGTGCTGGTGGGCCTTGCTGGCCCTGCCTTGCCCTCCTCCTCCTCCTGCGTCTCCTCTGTGCGGCCGGTTGTTGTAGTAGTTGGTGTTCGTCTTCTTCTTGAAGTTGGAGTACTTGCAGTGCTATCAGGTCCCCCAGGGCCAACATCGCAAGTCCTGCCGGTAGCATTTTGGAGTGGGTGTGGTTGTGGGAGGGGGTTGGGTGTGCAATTTATGTGTTTCCAAGCTGTATAGCCTCCACCTGTGGTGATTCATTCCACCTGTGCAAGCTGCAATCCCCTTTGGGCGAGCACGTCCCGCACACAACGCTGCAAATCGACGCATGGCATCTTGCTATTACAATCATGTATTTCATCCCGATGGCAGTGAGATATTGCTTCATATGTTAATTCTGCTATGCTCCCATTGTTTCACATACTATCTTTGCAGTCGGGAACAAACTTGTGAAGGGTCAGTGGAATGTAGTACTCGATTAATGGTGGACCCTCATGCAGCGCTGTACCGCGGTTCACCGACGGGCGGGGCGTCCCATTTGTGAGTGTAGCCAGTTGCCATTTTCACACACTGCCGCATTAAATGGATGGATTTGTGATTTCAAGCGGTCACAGATGCCTTTTCGACGTGATGTTGCAAATGAGGAATTCGAAGGACAGCGCTTTCGGTTTCCAGCTAGCGGCGAGGAGACGCCCACAGGTCTGACTGCAGATAGAAAGTTCTATTGTTTAATGTCCTTGGGACAGGGGCCATGCCGAGAATGCAATGATTGATATGAATAGTATGGGATGCGCAATAGCGTAGTGGAGGATAAGGCAGGACGTTCCAAATACATGTTACTT
This sequence comes from Ambystoma mexicanum, assembly GCF_040938575.1. Classification (NCBI taxonomy): domain Eukaryota; kingdom Metazoa; phylum Chordata; class Amphibia; order Caudata; family Ambystomatidae; genus Ambystoma; species Ambystoma mexicanum. The sequence goes on from NC_090937.1 coordinate 494,005,269, forward strand.
CACAACACTAGAATTCCGGCCTGGAGCACAGTGGATTTTGCAGACTGCATTAAGCACAGATTCAATGGAAATTTCTAATGTTATGTGAGTAAATAATCAGGCGTTTTTATACCGGGATGAGGGAATGATGTATGGATGCATGGACAGATGATTTAATAGAGAGTCTGCCATGTACATGGCTTTTTGGAATCTATCAACTTCCTCTGCGCTACGTGATGCAGGGCTGCCATAGTGGGACCATCGTCTATCTGCCGTTGTTGAACCCTCCCTGTCTGGACGCGCCTTCAAACACTTGTGTCTATGCACGTTACTAATCCCATCTAATGGCTTCTGTTTTAACAGACGCATGCACACAAAC